>NC_053493.1:85837281-86476031 GCF_905171775.1 Rana temporaria | reverse complement strand
AAATAAATATATATATATATATATATATATATATATATATATATATATATATATATATATATATATATATACAAATTATTATTATTTTTTTATAAAAAGAAATGACAAAAAAGGGGGGATGCCATCCGGGACCTCTGGGCCCTTTATTAATAATAATAAAAAAGAAACCTCTGGGCCCTTTAATAAAAAAATAAAAAAAATAAACATTTATATAAAAAAAGGGGGGGTTTCCATCCATGGGGCCCTGGGGACCTCTGAGCCCTTTAATAAAAAAAAATATATATATATATAAAAAACACATTTTTTTTTATAAAAAAAAGGGGGGTTGCCATCCGGGGCTCTGGGGACCTCTGGGCCCTTTAATAATAATAATAATAATAATACATATATATATATAAAAAAGGGGGGGTTGTCATCCGGGGCCCTGGGGATCTCCGGGCCCTCGGTACCCCTAAAAAAAAAATTGGCCCTTTAATAAAAAATAAAATAAAAATATATTATTATTATTATTTTTTTTTAACAAAGACAAGGGGAGTTGCCATCTGGGGCCCTGTGAGTCTCCGGGCCCCTGGGGACCTCCGGACCCCTAAAAAAAAAAAAAAAAATTTTTTTTTAAAGGGGGTTGCCATCCGGGCCCCTGGGGACCTCCGGTCCCCTTACAGGTGTACTGCCTTTGTCCCCCTGATGGTGGCCCTGCCCATGAGGCATTGCAAGGCTGACAGTTACATGCATGACTCCCAAGGGCTAAAGCACGATGGGACTTGTAATTCCAAAACAGCTGGACGGCCACAGGTTAAGCACCCATGGCCTAGAGTGATATTAAACCATTATTAGTGACACTAAACTCTGGTTTAAATATATATATTTATTTGGGTATTCTTCTTCTTTTTTTTTTAATAACAAACATGTTATACTTACCTGCTCTCTGCAAGGGTTTTGCACAGAGAAGCTCCGATCCCCTTTTTTTGGGGTCCCCAGGTGGTGCTTCTCCTCTTCATCGGGTGCCCCCACAAGGAACCGCTTTCCCTGGGGGCACTCGTGCGGGGTTTATGAGTCTCGCTGCTGCGTCTATTGATACAGACAGCAGGACTCGGCCCCGCCCCCTGTCACTGGATTTGATTGGCAGCAGCGGGAGACAATGGCTCCTGCTGCTATCAATCTATCCAATATGGAACTGAGACAGTGGCTGTGCTTGTGCAAATCGCTGGAACGATTGTGTTCACATAAGAAAAAGGAGGGGGGGGGGGGCTTTGGGGGAAGCTGCAACACAGAAAGTTTTTGACCTTTCGCAGATTATAAAAAACACAAAAAAAAAGCATGTCATACTTACCTCCACTGTGCAGTCGTTTTGCACAGAGTGGCCCCGATTGTCTTCTTCTGGGGTGCCACGGCGACTCTCGCGGCGCCTCCCTGCAAGAGCTAACCCCCTCTGGGAAGCGCTCTCCCAAGGGGGTTAGCTTGGGGGGCACGCTCCCGTGCTATACAATCCGCGTCCATATACGCAAATTGTATGACTCGGCCCCACCCCCCCGGTGGCCGCGTCATTGGATGTGATTGACAGCAGTGGGAGCCAATGGCTGCACTGCTATCAATCACGCAATGAAGAGTCGACAGGACTAGGGAAAAAGCAATGTGGGATCACGCCCATGGAGATTCGGGGGTCAGGTACGTAAAACGGCGGTGACTGCAAGGTGTTTTTTCACCTTAATGCATAGGATGCATTAAGGTGAAAAAACATGTATGTTTACAACCCCTTTAATGCATAGAATGCATTAGGGGGAAAAAACATGAGTCCCCCCCCGTGGCACCACAAACACCCTCGCTGTCTGCCGGTCCACCGGCACTTACCCCTTTCGGTGGCGGGGATTAGCAGGAACACAGCGATGGGAATCGGCGGGCACACAGTATCAGGGATCGGCAGGCACATCGGGTAGGGAATCAGGCTGTGACGGGCATCTTGCAGCGTCTCCTGTGTCCTCTTCTCTTCTGAGATCACGACGGCTTCGCTGTGCATCTCCTCCACTCCTTCTAGTCGTCCAATAGGATCGCCTGACCTTTTAGCCAATCAGGAAGCGGTTATCAGACCCGCGCTTCCTGATTGGCGAAGAGGCGATTCAGTGTTATAAAAGCCAATATTCATTGGCTTTTCTAGCACACCTGTGTGGGCTCTGAGTGCAATGCTCTGCGCTCCGAGTCCACCCTATTTTGAAGCCTATTAGAGCCTATAGCTCTAATCAGGTGTTTCAAAAAACACCCCCGGCCGCTGTAATTCATGTGCCCGACGTCTTGAAAGGGACCGGACGCATGAATAAGGGGTGGCCGCGGTGGCCGTGGATAGATTCATGCTATGCATGAATCTATCTATTAACCATATAGGGGGTGGTGTGGATAGAGTGGACGGCGCCCATGTGCCCTTAATGGACGGTCCTCCCCTGAATTTTAGTAAAGCAACCCCATAGTGACAAATAGAGAGTTTAAATCTCTGGGTACACAGACAGCAATAAAAACCCGACAGGTGTCCTAATCCCTCTCCAAAATAAGTTTTAACTTTGGTTTTACTGGGCCGGATTCAGATACGAGATACGACGGCGTATCTCCAGATACGCCGTCGTATCTCTGACTGCGGGCCGTCGTATCAATGCGCCTGATTCAGAGAATCAGTTACGCATAGATTTCCCTAAGATCCGACCGGCGTAAGTGTCTTACACCGTCGTATCTTAGGCTGCATATTTACGCTGGCCGCTAGGTGGTGCTTCCGTATAGTTACGCAAGGAATATGCTAATTACGATTCAGAAACGTACGTCCGGCCGGCGCATTTTTTTACGTCGTTTACGTTAGGCTTTTTCCGGCGTAAAGTTACCCCTGCTATATGAGGCGTAGCTAATGTTAAGTATGGACGTCATTCCTGCGCCGAGTTTTGAAAATTTTACGTCGTTTGCGTAAGTCGTTCGCGAATAGGGCTTTGCGTAAGTTACGTTCACGTCTAAACCAATGAGGCTTTGCGCCATAATTTGGAGCATGCGCACTGGGATTCTTTCACAAAAGGGCGCATGCGCCGTTCACAAAAAACGTAAAATACGCGGGGTCATCTTAAATTTAAATAAAACACGCCCAAAACATCCCCATTTGAATTAGGCGGGCTCACGCCGCCACACATACGTTACGCCGTCGTAACTAAGGGCGCAAGTTCTTTCTGCATACGGAACTTGCGCCCAAAGTTACGGCGTCGTACCGTATCTGACATACGTTACGCCGCGCCGGCAGATACTGCAACGTATCTGAATCCGGCCCACTAATTGTTCCAAGTGGAGTCTGTCAATGATGTCAATGTCTTGCCTATTCTTATAAAATGGTGATATCTTGTTTTCCAATACCAAGAACTAACATTTTATATTCTATGAATTGTACAATGTAAAGAAGTGAAATTTGCCATATAAAATCGCGCAGACGTTTATTTCTATACATTTCTATACACGTGAAATGACAACATTAGGTTATAATGTTCCACATATACATGCAAGGGTTTGTAGCTGTGTAAGTCTGAAAGCCTTTCTTTCCTACTGGCACAATTAATACAGGTACTTGTTTTCGGAGCAGGGAAGGTTCCCCATAGAAGAGAATGGTTTGTTATTGAAGTAAGAATTGCGGTGAAAGGCTATAGGTGTTGGATAATCTCAAGCCTTGGTACTATTTTACAATGTATGGTTTAAAAACGGTAATATCCTTTTACGCTGGAATGATCTGAATAGACCTCCCCAGGTATAATCCATAAATTTCCCCCGTCTTACCATTTAGCAGATTGCAGATCTACAGGATTTTTCTAATAGTTTTCCTATACTGTGTAAACCAACATTCTGTCTGTACTGGTTACTGCACTGTCCTGTGCACAGCAGCGGCACCTCCTTCCCAAAGTACAGCACATCCTTTCCAGCAGAGACGCAATCTGCAGGTCTTACTTCTATCACACATCTCAAAATATATATTAGTTTGTATCTCCCCTGTAAGCTGCGTTCACCGCTTTCCCTAAATTGAGAAACAAAGACTATTTTTTGGAGTTGCGGTAAAAAAAAATCACAAAGGTTCTACCTTGTTTTGTATATGTTTGTGGGACTGTTGTTGTTTTTTTTTTTTTTTTAAGGCTGAGCACAAATACCTTAATCTAAATACACTATTTTATCAAAAGTATTGGGACACCTGCCTTTCCACGCACATGAACTTTAATGGCATCCCAGTCTTAGTCCATAGCAGTGGCGGCTGGTGCTCAAATTTTTTTGGGGGGCGCAAACGAAAATAAAAATTGCAGCCTCACTGTGGCCATCAAATGCAACCACTGTGCCATTAATTGTCACCACTGTGCCATGCCATCAAACGCAGCCACTGTGCCATCAATTCGCACCACTGTGCCATGCCATCAAACGCAGCCACTGTGCCATCAATTCGCACCACTGTGCCATGCCATTAAACGCAGCCACTGTGCCATGCCATCAAACGCAGCCACTGTGCCATCAATTGTCACCACTGTGCCATGCCATCAAACGCAGCCACTGTGCCATGCCATCAAACACAGCCACTGTGCCATCAATTGTCACCACTGTGCCCTTTAATTGTCACCACTGTGCCCTTTAATTGTCACTGCTGTGCCCTTTAATTGTCGCCGCTGTGCCCTTTAATTGTCGCCGCTGTGCCCTTTAATTGTCACCACTGTGCCCTTTAATTGTCACCGCTGTGCCCTTTAATTGTCGCTGCTGTGCCCTTTAATTGTCCCCACTGTGCCTATTGTCACCACTGTGCCCATTGATGTCGCCGCTGTGCCCTGTAACTGCCCCTTTCCCCCCCTGCCCTTACCTTAACTGGAGTCAGCCATCCACATCCCTCGATGTCTTCTACCGCCTTCGATGACTGACAGGTGTCTCAGCCAATCAGGTTAAACTAGCCAGAATAGGCCAACCTGAGACGCCTGTCAGTCTTATACAGTCTTATACAGGGAGCGCATCCCTAGTGCGTTCCTTGTATAAGCTTCCGGGACCCGAGGGCTGTACTCGGAAAAGCCTATCAGAGCCATTGGCTCTGATAGACACTTCCGTACGGCCAACCAGCTGCCGTTATTCAGATGGCCGGACATGCGCGCCGACCATCTGAATAGAACAGCGGCGATAATAACATAGATTTGTGCAATGCATGAATCTATGTTATTAGACTCAGTGGCGGTGAGAGCCAGAGGGGGCGGCGCTCCAGTGCCCTCTATGGACGAACCGCCACTGGTCCATAGGGTTCTATATTGAGTTGGCCCAACCTTTGCAGCTATAAGGCCCCGTACACACGACCAGTTTCCTCGGCAGAATTCAGCTTCCGACCGAGTTTCTGGCTGAATTCTGCCGAGAAACCCGGCTGTGTGTACACTTTCGGCCGAGGAAGCCGACGAGGAGCTCGGCGAGGAAATAGAGAACATGGCACGTCGAGTTCCTCGGCCGTGTGTACGAGGCCTAACAGCTTCAACTTTTTTGGGAAGGCTGTCCACAAGGTTTAGGAGTGTGTCTATGGGAATGTTTGACCATTCTTCCAGAAGTGCATTTGTGAGGTCAGGTACTGATGTGGATGAGAAGGCCTGGTATGCAGTCTCCACTCAAATTAATTCTAAAGGTGTTCTATCGGGTTGAGGCCAGTCAAGTTCCTCCACCCTCAACTCGCTCATCCATGTCTTTATAGACCTTGCTTTGTGCACTGGTCCAAATGATTTGGTGGAGGGGGGATTATGGTGTGGGGTTGTTTTTCAGGGCTTTGTTCCAGTGAAGGGAACTCTTAAGGCATCAGCATACCAAGACATTTTGGACAATTTCATGCTCCCAACTTTATGGGAACAATTTGGAGATGGCCCCTTCCTGTTCCAACATGACTCCGCACAACTGCACAAAGCAAGGTCCATAAAAACATGGAGAGAGTTTGGGGTGGAGGAACTTGACTGGCCTGCACAGAGTCCTGATCTCAACCAGACAGAGCACCTTTAGGATGAATTAAAGTAGAGACTGCGAGCCAGGCCTTCTCGTCCAACATGAGTGCCTGACCTCACAAATAAATTTCTGGTAGAATGGTCTACCTTACCATAGACACACTCCTAAACCCTGTGGACAGCCTTCCCATAAGAGTCAAAGCTGTTATAGTTACAAATGGTGGGTCAACTTAATATTTAACCCTACGGACCAAAACCGGGATCCCATTAAAGTTCATGTGCGTTTAAAGGCAAGGATATTAATCCATTTTGTGTACAAATAAGCCTTTGAAAACCTAGGTATTACCTTGTTAAAGTAGTGGTGACATCATCACCATGTTCTACATAGCCTATGCAGAGAGCAGAACTGAGCCAGGGAACCAGCAGGCCCCACCCACTACAGACTGCCTGCAGAAATCTACAGAAGGGGCAGGTACAGTCACTCTGCACAGAGAGAGAGAGCAACAGTGACTAGTCCTTATTTTGTTAAGCACTTGACCTCTTTAAGATTTACCCCCCTTAATAACCAGGCTATTTTTTTGCGATACGGCACTGCATTATTTTAACTGACAATTAAGCAGTTGTGCGATTCTGTACCCAATAAAATGTATGTCCTCTTTTCCCACAAATAGAGCTTTCTTTTGATGGTATTTGATCACCGCTGCATTTTTTTTTTTTTTGCGCTATGAACAAAAAAAGACTGGCAATTAAATAAAAAAAAACCTTTTATACCTTCTGATATATATATATATATATATATATATATATATATATATATATATATATATATATATATATATATATATATATTTAAAACGCTTCTAAACGCAAATGTGGCAGACAGACAGAGAGAGACAGAGAGAGACAGACAGAGAAACAGACAGAGAGAGACAGACATAGAGAGACAGACAGAGAGAGATGGACAGAGACAGACAGAGAGAGACATACAGAGAGACAGGCAGAGAAATACAGGCAGAGAGACCGACAGAGAGAGACAGACAGAGAGACAGACAGAGAGACAGACAGAGAGACAGACAGAGATACAGACAGAGAAAGACAGACAGAGATACAGACAGAGAGAGACAGACATAGAGACAGACAGAGAGAGCCATACAGAGAGAGACAGACAGAGAGAGAAAGACAGAGAGACAGAGAGAGAGACAGACAAACAGAGAGACAGGCAGAGAGACAGACAGACAGAGAGAGACAGACAGACAGAGAGACAGACAGATAGAGAGAGAGAGAGAGAGAGAGTGAGTGAGTGAGTGAGAGACAGACAGACAGAGAGGGAATCTATAGTTAAACTACACTGCTCTCTCTTCTCTCACAGAATGGTTGAAATAGGTAATAATACTTATTTTTCATGCATTGTGGCCATTTAGGAGGATCTCCTGAGGTTATCTTTAAAAAACAGATATACACTAGTCCCCTCATAAAACATGCGTACCAGAAAATAAATTATGTCAGGCACATAAATAAGTGTGGATGTTTCCTTGCATTTCTCACTGTTTTGTGTGGACCCCTGAAGACCGCTCTGGAGACTTTCCTGTAGCTGTCACTTCCTGGTTCCTCACTCAGTGGAGCGCATACGTCACTCCTGGTCGGAGCGCTGCTATCCAGCATCCGACCGGAAGTGACGTATGCGCTCCACTGAGTGAGGAACCAGGAAGTGACAGCTACAGGAAAGTCAGAGCGGTCTTCAGGGGTCCACACAAAACAGTGAGAAATGCAAGGAAACATCCACACTTATTTATGTGCCTGACATAATTTATTTTCTGGTACGCATGTTTTATGAGGGGACTAGTGTATATCTGTTTTTTGGGGTGACATTAAAGATTCAAAACGATATTGCACTATATGCTTTTTTCATTCCCTTATACACCTGCGGATACTATACCCGGGAAGTGAATATATTAACGGTGATCAAGATAGGAGAAGGGTATGCAGTCTCTAACATCTGAAGGTGACATGTGAGGCGGTATATATTGAAATGCGATTTTAAAGAAACAATCTGGTGAGTGTTTCCCCCGAAGGGGACCCTATATCCCCCCACGTGGTGAATGCCTTTTTGGTGATTGGAGCACATACCTAAGCTACATCTGATCGAGTCATCCTACACAGCTTTTATTATTTTCAAACCAGAGTTTTGCAGCACTGCTGCAGGACTATTTACAAGCTCTGTGCGGGCTGTTTTAATTTTTCTGCTTTTATCAAGTGACATTTATTTTTAAGCAGCTGTTTTTATTATTATTATTTATTGTGTTTTATCTTGACAGATTTTTTTATTGCTTGGACTTTGTTGTTTTTTCCTAAGAGCAGGGTTGTACTACCAATAGAGGGCCACCAATTAGTACTTTTTGTATCTTTAAAAAACATCTCTAACCCCAAATGGTCATAACCGCTGCTAAACTCGCATAAACTTAGTATGTAAAAGCTGTAAAATGGACGTTTTTCACTGTCGGTTATCAGCTGTCAGTTTCCAGTGTTCAGAAGAGGTTTTCAACTGCCCTGTGTACATGAGGCCTAATAGTTAAAATGTTAGTTTTAGAAAAGTTAATTTATTTTTTTAATAGTTAATGGGGACAAATTGAGGATAATTTATGACCATGGCGGCGAGAAAAATGAAAGGCTACGACTAGAATTTTTTTCTTGTTTCTTGTTCAAATGAACAAAATTCGAATTGTTAATGTAGTCCTGAGTCAAGAAAAAATTGTGCTTTATGTAATGTACCTATGCTAGGAAAAGTTTCAACCAGAATGAGAATGTTCGCGGTCACGGGCATGCTTTCTTGTAAACGATTATGTACATTTGTTTCTACAGTGACTTGCAAACCCCCCTTGGCTTTTTACCTATTTTGTAACATTACAGCCTTTAGCTCAATGTTTTTTAAATCTGATTTATATGTGATGGATCAGAACACAATAGTCTAAGTTGGTAAAAGTAAAATTAGAAAAATATATACCGTATTTATTGGGGTATATCGTGCTCCCGCGTATAGCGCGCAGCCCTAAAGTTGCCCCGAAATTCCTGTGGAAAAAAGATTTTTGTACTTACAGTTTTGGTGTCTTGCGCGGCGTCCATCGGCGGCCTCGTCGGGTCCGGCGTCCGTCTGCGGCTTCGGGTGTCCTCTTCGTCGGGTCTGGCATCCTTCTGCGGCGTCCTCCCCGCTCGTTTCCCGCTTTCCCGCGCCGAGTTTGAATACTGCGCCGGCATATACCGAGCGCAGTACACTCGTGTATAGTCGGGCAGGCTCGGCTACTCTCGCGCTCACGTCCTGTACGTCCAGGACGTGAGCGCGAGAGGAGCCGAGACTGCCCGACTATACACGAGTGTACTGCGCTCGGTATATGCCGGCGCAGTATTCAAACTCGGCGCGGGAATGCGGGTATCGGCGTATATCGCGCACCCACGATTTTGCCCTGATTTTCAGGCAAAAAAGTGCGCGGTATACGCCGATAAATACGGTACATAAAACTATTTTTCAGAAATAAACCACTTAAGCCCCGGACCAATATGCTGCTAAATGCCCAAAGGCGTTTTTACAATTCGGCACTGCGTCGCTTTAACAGACAATTGCGCGGTCGTGTGACGTGGCTCCCAAACAAAATTGACGTTCTTTTTTCCCCACAAATAGAGCTTTCTTTTGGTGGTATTTGATCACCTCTGCTGTTTTTATTTTTTGCGCTATAAACAAAAATAGAGCGACAATTTTGAAAAAAATGCAATATTTTTTCCTTTTTGCTGTAATAAATATCCCCAATATTCCTCAGTTTAGGCCGATACGTATTCTTCTACCTATTTTTGGTAAAAAAAATCGCAATAAGCGTTTATCGATTGGTTTGCGCAAAATTTATAGCGTTTACAAAATAGGGGATAGTTTTATTTTTTTTTTATTTTTTTTACTACCAATGGCGGCGATCAGCGATTTTTTTCATGACTGCGACATTATTGCGGACACTTCGGACAATTTTGACACTTTTTTGGGACCATTGTAATTTTCACAGCAAAAAATGCATTTAAATTGCATTCTTTATTGTGAAAATGACAGTTGCAGTTTGGTAGTTAACCACAGGGGGCGCTGTAGGAGTTAGGGTTCACTAAGTGTGTGTTTAACTGTAGGGGGGTGTGGCTGTAGGACTGACATCATCGATCGAGTCTCCCTATAAAAGGGATCACTCGATCGATGCAGCCGCCACAGTGAAGCACGGGGAAGCCATGTTTACATACAGCTCTCCCCGTTCTTCACCTCCGGGGAGCGATCGCGACGGAGCGGCTATAAACGAATAGCCGCGCCGTCGTCCCGGATCGCTCCCCGCGGGAATCCGACCGCCGCATGTAGCGGGGGGGGGGGGGGGGGTCACGATCGGACCCGTTGAAAGGCAAGGCCGTACCTGTACGCCCATTTGCCTGTACGTGCCATTCTGTGGACGTACATATACATGCGGCGGTCGGCAAGTGGTTAAAAACTGATAATTGGCATGTGCGTATGTATTCACCCCATTTGTTAAAAAGCCCATAAAAAGCTCTGGTGCAACCAATTACCTTCAGAAGTCACATAATTAGTGAAATGATGTCCACCTGTGTGCAATATAAGTGTCACGTGATCTGTCATTACATATACACACCTTTTTGAAAGACCCCAGAGGCTGCAACCCCTAAGCAAGAGGCACCACTAACCAAACACTGCCATAAAGACCAAGGAACTCTCCAAACAAGTAAGGGACAATGTTGTTAAGAAGTACAAGTTAGGTTTAGGTTTTAAAAAAATATCCAAATCTTTTTGATCCCAAGAAGCACCATCAAATCTATAAAAAAAAAAAAATGCAAAGAACATGGCACAACAGCAAACCTGCCAAGAGACAGCCGCACACCAAAACCCATGGACCGGGCAAGGAGGGCATTAATCAGAGAGGCAGCACAGAGACCTAAGGTAACCCTGGAGGAGCTGCAGAGTTCCACATCAGAGACTGGAGTATCTGTACATAGGGCGACAATAAGCCATACGCTCCATAGAGTTGGGCTTTATGGCAGAGTGGCCAGAGGAAAGCCTTTACTTTCAGCAAAAAACAAAATGGCCGTTTTGAGTTTGCGAAAAGGCATGTGGGAGACTCCCAAAATGTATGGAGGAAGGTGCTCTGGTCTGATGAGACTAAAATTGAACTTTTTGGCCATCAAGAAAATGCTATGTCTGGCGCAAACCCAACACATCGCATCACCCAAAGAACACCATCCCCACAGTGAAACATGGTGGTGGCAGCATCATGCTATGGGGATGTTTTTCAGTAATCGGGACTGGGAAACTGGTCAGAGTTGAGGGAAAGATGGATGGTGCTAAATACGGGGATATTCTTGAACAAAACCTGTACCACTTTGTGTGTGATTTGAGGTAAGAAGGAGGTTCACAAAAAAAGCAAAAAAAAAAAAAAGCCAACTTGCTTTAAAATTAACCGATGGATTCCTAACCGATGGGAAAAAAACGATCGTTAGTAGGCACGACCATCGGTTAAAAATCCACGCATGCTCAGAATCAAGTCGACGCATGCTTGGAAGCATTGAACTTCATTTTTTTAGCACGTCGTTGTGTTTTACGTCACCGCGTTCTGACACGATAGTTTTTTTAACCGATGGTGTGTAGGCGCAACGGACCATCAGTCAGCTTCATGGGTTAACCAACGACAACGGTCCATCAGACCGTTCTCATCGGATGGACTGATCGTGTGTATGAGGCTTTACTGAACACCTTACTGAAGAGGAGCAGGAAGTGAGAAATTCAGACAAAGAAAACAAAGAAAAAAAACATTTAGAAGGGAAATCGAAGGTAAAGGTAAGTGAACCAACAATGCACTAGCTTAAAGTAACCTATTTAGAAAATAAAAAACAAACCTTTACAACCCCTTTAAAGTATAGCTGACAGTATACTGCATCCAGTTTTATATTCTAGCTCTAATTTTTAGCACACCATCACATTACACGGGGCAAAGGTCCATCATCAGTTAGTTGTGACTAGGAGGTATTCATGCCCTCATCACCAGTTTAATTGTAGCATTCATAAAGGTCAATGTATACAGACATTTGCATTGTGTTTCTGACATACAGTAGATTTGAGAAGAATTTTTACTTTATTTTTTTAATCTTGAATTGGATCCTAAGAAATGGTATACTCTGTTCAAATTATTTGGCATGGTGGCAGCAATACTTCCTGGTACAGGGGTGTTTATGCACATAAAGGAGACCTTTTTGAATTGCTGATCAAATTTTGAAGAAATGTGAATGGAGTGAATTTTGGCTTCCTGATGATCTGGTTCAATTTCATTTTATGTGTGGCACTCTTCTATCTGACATCTTTGGCTGAAAAATCAAAGAATCCGGGCAATAATTTGAAACAGTTAAAGGAGTTGTAAAGGAATTTTTTTTTTCACCTTAATGCAATCTATGCATTAAGGTGAAAAAACATCTGATGATGCCGCCCCCCCCCCCCCCCCCGAGCCCCCGTTTTACTTACCTGACCCCTCGAAAGTCCTGTGCTCGGTCCAGAGATCCCCTCCGCCGCTCAGCCTGGCCGCTGATTGGCTAGAGCAGATGGATTGAGAGCAGCGCAGCCATTGGCTGGCGCCGCTGTCAATCACATCCAGTGACTATGGCCGCTCGCTGTATCACGGGAGCGCGCCTGCAAGGACTCATCATCATGCAAGCTCTCTCGCATGAATGTGGTGAGTTCTTGTGGGGAGGACCAGAGACAGCCCCCGAGGGACCCCAGAAGACGTGGATCGGGGCCACTCTGTGCAAAACGAACTGCACAGTGGAGGTAAGTATGACATGTTTGTTATTTTAAAGAAAATAATTATTTCCTTTATTAACCCTTTAACGTGGAGGTTCACCCTAAAAACATGTATATACCATTACATTCAGCATACTTCCGACATGTACATTATGCTGTTTTTTTTTCCGCTGTACATACTGTATTATTGTTCTTTTCCACCCAGTTTCTGGGTACTCGCTCTCGTGGGAGTAGGCGTTCCTATGTCACCTGGGACTTAGCCTAGATGATTGACGTGCTTGATAAAAACTTCCTGAAAATAGCCGAACTGGGAGTCGGCTCTATACAGCGCCTGCGCAGTCAGCTCCACACGGCTCCTAGTCTGTGCGCAGGCGCCGTATAGAGCCGACTCCCAGTTCGGCTATTTTCGGAACTCGTGACGTGCCTTATCCGCCGGGGGAAAGTTTTTATCAAGCACGTCAATCATCTAGGCTAAGTCCCAGGTGACATTGCGCCGCTGCATAGGAACACCTACTTCTGCGGGAGTGAGAACCCGGAAGCCGGGTGGAAAAGAACAATAATACGGTATGTACAGCAAAAAAACAAACAAACAGCATACTGTACATGTCGTAAGTATGCTGAATGTAATGGTATATACATGTTTTTTGGGTGGACCGCCGCTTTAAATCAGATGCAGGCACTGTTTGGGTATTTTTTTTATATACTTTAGTTGCCATATGTACATCAGTGTACAAGCTTAGGCTATAAATAGATACAGTAACCACCAAAGGATGGAACCTTGAATGACTATTTGGATATTTTGACAGCCAACACAGCCAGCTCCCATAGTGGCATTGGGAGGTCCATTCATCTGCACTGGCTAGAGGAACCTGTTAGAAACTTTTGGTTCAGCCTGGAGGCTGAACAAAAAAAACATATCTTTAGGTGTATGGTCAACTTACCTATGAAGAGCACTGAAGAACAGAACTTTTTAAGTATTGCCATGACCCCACCCGCTCCCTTGGGAATATGGGGCCTGGGGTAACTTCAATCCTCCACCTGTCCTGGCACAAAACAGTTACAAGAGCCACTGACCTAATTCATCAAGGAGGCATCTCTAGGACACATTAGTCACTTTAATGCTGGGTCTATTTAGTTTTACTGTGACTCCACATTGATTCGCTTTAAAATCGCTCTCTTTGCCTACTGGAGTAGAATTAAACAATATTTGACTTTTTCTTTCATCTCCTATTGGTAAGCTACCTTACATTAAACTGAATAGAGTCCCTGTTATCTGTGAGCTCAATTTCCAGTTTCCCAGTGAAGTAGTTTTGATACGTATTATTTATAATGCACGTGATCTAGAAACACAATCCATCTGTTGTTCTGTTAAATTATATGTTCCTCTGTGACTCCATGAGTTCAACTTATTATTTTGACCATAACTGTTTGGATGCCAAAGTCCAAGAGTTCAGTACACTTCTAAGAGAAAAAGTATTTTTTTATTAAGATTTAAAGTTTTGATTTGCTTGTCATACTGGCATTGTTTTTCTTTTAATGCCCACTAAATCAAACTGAAAATTTGCCTTCTTCAGATAAGTTATTTCATTACTTGTTAGCATATGTTTTATACTTCATTATAGTAAAAGTTTAGTAAATAAGGTAAAGCTTCACTTTGCAAAGAATACCCAATCACATGCAAGGAAAATATAAGAAACTGCATTATTAGTTGCACATGATTGGATGATGTAAGTCAGCAGGTCTTTTCCTCCTCTACTAAGCTCTGGAGCACATGAACTTGTAAAGTGCACAGTCTATTTTCTTTTATTAAATCAACCCCAAAATGTTGTTATCTGAAAAGTTACTGGGCCAATTACCTAAAGATATGTAAAAAGTAATACTTACATTTTAATAGAAGCCCTCTTTTAAAAAAATCCTAAACAGAAATTAGCTTATATAGGGAGGGAAAACTATGGGCCAGATTCACAAACGAGATACGACAGCGTATCTACTGATACGCCGTCGTATCTCTGTTTCTAACTATGCGACTGATTCATAGAATCAGTTACGCATAGCTAGCCCTAAGATCCGACAGGTGTAATTGAATTACACTGTCGGATCTTAAGGATGCAATTCTAGGCCGGCCGCTAGGGAGCGAGGCCATTGAGGCTGGCGTAGAATATGCAAATGAAGACTTACGGCGATCCCCGAACGTCCCGAACGGCCCGTCGATCTAAATCTACGTTGTTTCCGTCGAGTTACGCCGCTTAAAACTAGGGCTGAGCCCTAGTTCTTTTAAGCCATGGTAAGTATGGCCGTCGTTCCCGCGTCGAACAGCAAACAGCAACGTCATTTGCGTAAGACGTTCGTGAATGGCGCTGGACACCATTTACGTTAACGTCTAAGCAAATGACGTCGGTGCGACGTCAGTTAGCGCAATGCACGTCGGGTAATTTACCCGACGGAGCATGCGCAGTACGTCCGGACGGATTTAAGTTACACCGCTGCAAATTTCCAGGTAAGTGCTTTGTGGATCGGGCACTTAGGCAGAAAATTTGCGGGGGTGTAACTTATATCGGAAAAGTTAAGTTGCGCCCGCTGGTTGTGAATCTGGCCCAATGTTACTCCCAGGGCTTTTTTTTTGCCAGAACTTTTAACTAGTTTGGCCTTTTTACATGTTGAAGACATGTAAAAATCTTAATTTTTGGCCAAAAAATTACCTAAACCCCCAGAACATTCTATAATTTCAAAAAGCAGAAACCATGTAGAATAAAAGGATAATAATTGCATTTTTCTTATGTCGATTGGTATTTGCGCAACTGCTTATCAAACAAAATTTCTCAGGAAAAAATACAATAAAATACATTTTAGTGTAAAGACACACAATATAATATTCATTTTTTTTGGAAAATATAAAAGATTAGGTTGCATTGAGTAGGTAGATACCAAGCATATCTTAAAATTATTATTATTATAAATGGGAGGGGCTCCCTCTGATGCTGGCTGCTCAGCCCCTCTTACTGTAGCCCTTGGATTTGGGAGGATATGTGGCTGGAACTCACGTGATCGGACTGAAGATATCTAAAAAACTGTCAGACGCGAATGAGGAAAAGCCAATCAATGGCTCTTCCTGTTTACATTGTGATCTGCCGTGATTGGACACAATTGTTCACGTGGTAAAGAGTCTCCGTCGGAGGGTACAGCAATTAGAGTTCACTGGTATTGTAATCCCTCTCCACTCTATCAAGCCTCAGCGCCCACACACCGCTGAGGCAGCTGACATCTTCCCCAGAGTTTCTTCTGGGTTCACGGGCTCAGGCGCTGTGAGTGGCTGGAGCTGCAATGATGTCACTCCCACACATGCGCGCAGGAGCCGCCATTCACGGCACAGGGCTCGAAAGGAACGGCACCCGTGGCCGCTCATTCAGAGAACATGCATCAGTGATGTCACTGGCTGCATGCAATGTAAATATCACCTAAACGGTAAATGTTTAGGAGATATTTACACTACCTATAGGTAAGCCTTATTATAGACTTAACTATAGGTAAATGTCTGCAGAAAAAGTTTACTTCCTCTTTAAAGTGTAACAACATTTTTCCAAATCAGGGAATCTCCACGGCGCTGCCCCCCACTAACACCTCCGCTGCCCTCCCTATCCATGTGCCTGGCCCTTTTAAGATGCCGGCATATCAATCTCTATGGCGTGGTGGGCGTGGTTTGTTTTTTGAAGCACCTGATTAGAGCCAGAGGCACTAATAGGCTTCAAAATAGGGTGGGCTTGGGGCACAGAGTGTGCGCCCTGATCCCACTCAATTGTGTGACCATAGTGAATAAATATTTGCTATTTTCACACTACAGTTACTCCCCGCCAATCAGGATGCAGGTCAGTAAGACCTGTTTCCCGATTGGCCAAAGTGACAGGTGATCCTATTGGATGCCTAGCACTGTGGAAGAGGAGACACGCTGGATCTGGACTCACTGCTGCCCGGAGGACACAGCATGAGAGGAGAGGAGGACACAGCCTGCTGCATAGTTAATGCCGGGGGGGGGGGGGGGTGCTGGCTGACAGTGCCGCGAGCCCTGCGGTTGCCCCTGGTGCAGGGGGGGTTGCATCAGAGCCGTGCCGGTTGTTTGCCGCCCCCCCCCAGAAGAAAATCCCACCAGCCGCCAATGCTCCAGGGTCACCAGAACTAGTGTTCCCATTGGAAGATTTCCCCCTCTATTACTGATCTGGTGAAAACCAAAAATTTGGAATTGTCTTTCAGTTTCAATGATAATGGTAAACAGGAAAATAGAGAGAGTACAGCAATTAAAGTTGACTGGTATTCTAATCTCTCTCCACTCTATCCAAAACTTTTAAAAAAATGCCTTTAGTTACACAATAAGATAGAGCTAGTCTTCTACTCCCAATAATAATGGGAGTTAGTAATGTTGACATGCCCTTTTTATTATTGTTGTTATACAGGATTTATATAGTGACAACTGTTTTTGCAGCGCTTTACAACATGAGGGCAGACAGTACAGTTACAATACAATTAAATACAGGAGGAATCAGAGGGCCCTGCTTGTTAGAGCTTACATTCTAAAAGGGAGGGTCAAATGATATAAAAAGCAATAACTGTGGGGGATGAGCTGATGGATATGGTGGAAATACAGATGTTAGGTGGAAGCAGGATAGGCTTCTCTGAAAGAAGGGTTTAAAAGTTGCCAGAGTAGGAGATGGCCAGACAGATTGGTGTAGGGAGTTCCATAGGATGGGAGAGGCTCAGGAAAAGTGCTGGAGGCAAGCATGGAAGGAGGTAACAAGGGAACTAGAGAGCAGGAGGTCCTGGAAATAACAAAGAGAATGATTTGGCATTTTGAGAAAAGTTTAATGATGTAGCTGGGGCAAGAGTTGTGGAATCTATGATCTATGAAAAAGTAAACATAAACAATAGGTTAGCTTAAAATATGTATTTAATATTCAGATGGTTGTTCATAAGGTTGTTCATAGATATTGAGATGTGTAAATGGTGTAAAATTCTTCAATCTTCTGGCCAGTGCGATGCTGCAAGTAGGTAGTTGGTCCTTTATAGATCTTGTGGTTGGAAACTGAAAGATTAGTCATGTAACATTGCCCTAACTCTTGTCGCAACTGCCTGATAAAGTGGTCCTATGGGGGATGAATACATTGATGTGGCAATAAAAGGCTTTTGGCAAGCATGTTAGTGCGCTACTGATATATCTTCTGCATTGGATCCAATTGCAGTGGCACTAGTTTTTGTTCAATCTCTATGGCCCATGTTGTTGTTAGTTTCTGCACTGTATTGCGTCTACTTCTCCAAGTTATATGGCCTTATTACAGTAAATAAGGTAGATTTTTCTCTCTGCTACAATGCACAATTTTTTTGGGGGGGTATATGCTCTATGGATGTGCCGTACCATCATTGTCATGGAAGCATGAAACCACCGCTCACTATGGATGAGCTTCGTATGTTCGACTCGTACATCGTATGTTTGATCGTTCGTCGAATTATGAACGTTTTGGGCCGTTTGCGCCAAATTCGAGTTGCGTTTCACGGCCCATAATTCACTGCGGCATCGCAGTGCATTGCTGGCTGATGATTGGCCAAACATGCACTATAACCCGCATGCTTAGCCAATCACAGCTTGCAAAAAACGGAGAGCCATAATTGGCCAAAGCCAGGGTGGCTTTGGCCAATTTTGGCTCAGGGGGTTTAGTACATGCCCCACACTATAAAAGACTGCCTGCAGGTCGGCCTTGTGTAGTGTGTTGCGGTGGTTAAAAGAGAGAAGACAGAGAGAGAGAGTGTCATTTTTAGTAGGTAGATAGAGCAGGCAGGCTAGTCAGTTAAAGTTACAGTGTGTAGAGGATATATATGCATCCCAGGTGTTGTATATATATTTATACACTGTATAGTTTAGCTAGATCTGCACTTCCTAATTTACTGCCAGGCAGGTGATTGTGCTAGCTGCAGTATTCTCACGTGGTGTACTGCCTGTGTCCTCTGCAGTGTGCACCTAAAGCTACGTGGTGTGTACTGCCCGTGTCCTCTGCAGTGTGCACCTAAAGCTACATGGTGTGTGTACTGCCCATATCCTCTGCAGTGTGCACCTAAAGCTAAGTGGTGTGTACTGCCTGTGTCCTCTGCAGTGTGCACCTAAAGCTACATGGTGTGTGTACTGCCCGTGTCCTCTGCAGTGTGCACCTAAAGCTACGTGGTGTGTGTACTGCCTGTGTCCTCTGCAGTGTGCACCTAAAACTATGTGGTGTGTACTGCCCGTGTCCTCTGCAGTGTGCACCTAAAGCTATGTGGTGTGTACTGCCTGTGTCCTCTGCAGTGTGCACCTAAAGCTACGTGGTGTGTACTGCCCGTGTCTTCTGCAGTGTGCACCTAAACCTACGTGGTGTGTACTGCCCTTGTCCTCTGCAGTGTGCACCTAAACCTACATGGTGTGGACTGCCTGTGTCCTCTGCAGTGTGCACCTAAAGCTACGTGGTGTGCGTACTGCCCGTGTCCTCTGCAGTGTGCACCTAAAGCTACGTGGTGTGTGTACTGCCCGTGTCCTCTGCAGTGTGCACCTAAAGCTACGTGGGGTGTGTACTGTCTGTGTCTGTGCTATTTTTCTCAATGATTTTCATCCATATTGCAGGGACCATACATTACATTAAAGCCGCAAGCAGTTTTAAATTACATTTTTCTTATAGTAATCTCATTTTGTGCAGGGACAGTTCTAAACACGTGCCACTTCACAGGCATACTATAGACACCCAGCAGGTACGATATTTAAAGGAATTTTTCTTTTTTTTTCACTTTAAGCATCATTAAAATCACTGCTCCAGAAAAAACGATAGTTTGATACATGTTCCCTGGGGCAAGACCCGGGTTCTCAAAGGCGTTTTATGACAATAACTTGTATATTAGGCTTTAAAATTAGCACTTTTGAATTCGAACGTTCGAGCCCCATAGACGTCAATGGGGTTCTAAATGTTCGCGCCAACGGTCGGTCCGTTCGAAGGGGGGGGGTGTTCGGCTCATCCCTGCCACTCACCATAGATGATCCTGGTGTGGATGTATTCATGTGAACACCCCAGTCAAATGTTGCTCCTCGGGTCATGCCCCATGACATGTTTTGCCCACACCACGATCAGCTATGGTGAGCAGCGATTTCATGCCTTTATGTTCATTGCTCCCTGGATGGCATCCCTAATTACCTGGAGCCTTACACCTCAGCCTGGAGTGGCACCATCAAGCACTGATGGCATCATTGTCATGGAAGACAGTAACCTATACGTTGGGTACATGCTAGGGCTTATTTGGCAACCTTCTGTTAATTGACTACTTATAGATAAGAAATGATGTAGCCATACATAGTGGCCTCTGCAATTTCCTCTAGCTGACCAATTATAGAAGGAGGCTGTGTGATTATTCAAAATATATTCTCTTAAAGTGGAGGTTCACCCCAAAAAAATCTATTTTTAACAATAGATTGGGCCTAATTACGGGAAGCAGAATCGGGTGTTTTGTTTAAAATAAATGCAGTACTTACCGTTTTAGAGATAGATGTTCTCCGTGGCTTCCGGGTATGGGCTGCGGGACTGGGCGTTCCTATTTGATTGACAGCCTTCCGACCGTCGCATACATCGCGTCACCAGTTTCCAAACGTAGCCGAACGTCGGTGCGCAGGCGCCGTATAGAGCCGCACCGACGTTCGGCAACTTGTGACGCGCTGTATGCGACCGTCGGAAGGCTGTCAATCAAATAGGAACGCCCAGTCCCGAAGACCATACCCGGAAGCGGCGGAGAACATCTATCTCTAAAACGGAAAGTACTGCATTGATTTTAAACAAAACACCCGATTCTGCTTACAGTAATTAGGCCCAATCTAATGTTAAAAAAATTTTTTCGGGTGAACTCCAGCTTTGAGATAAAACCATCACCATGTTCATACTCATATTCAGCTACAGTGATCAATGAAAAGATATTTTGTAAGAAACCTCCATCTCAAGTGTATGTATTGCAATATGATACAATGTTTTTTTCCCTCTAATAGCTGACATTTGCCACAATCCCCATGTTAGTATTTTTACTGCTTGTTACTTATGATACCTAGAATGCATATCCTGTCTTTCATAACTATCCAAAACAAATTACACTTTTGCTGTTAACTTGAAAAAAACATGTTGATGGATATTATACTTATCATTGTATTTTAAAAGCTCTTTTATTGACAATAAAAATACAGAGTTAAAAAAAGTCAATCTCTTATGTCATACAAATAATATGGTGTAATCTTTTCTTCTTTGTGGGATCACAATAGCTCCCATCCTTCCTTTTAGTAAATGTTATATGATACACCAATAATCTAAGAAGAAGAAGTCAATCTCTCACAACTTATAAAAGCAATTCTGTTGGTACCTAGCAGTTTATCACTATTCTTATTATTCTATATTAATTCATTTATACATGCATACTGTATATTGGATTTTTATATATTGGCACTCGCATGGTATATATACAGTATCTCACAAAAGTGAGTACACCCCTCACATTTTTATAAATATTTTATTACATCTTTTCATCTGACAACACTGAAGAAATTACACTTTGCCACAATGTAAAGTAGTGAGTGTACAACTTGTATAACAGTGTAAATGTTCTGTCCCCTCAAAATAACTCAACACTCAGCTATTAATGTCTAAACCGCTGGCAATAAAAGTGAGTACACCTCGAAGATGAAAAGATATAATAAAATATTTACAAACATATGAGGGGTGTATTCATTTTTGTGAGATACTGTGTGTATATATATATATATATATATATATTACTAGAATTGTGAGATCTAATGTGGAGGCCATTGTTGTTTCAAGTAGTGGTGGCTTTCTAATCAGGGTTTTGACACCAACGGAATGCTCAGCCCTTTCAAGAGTCTCAGCCATTATCGCTTCACTACAAAATGTTATACATGGAGATTTCCTGCACACAATGCACTGATTGATTCAACAACTGCAATTGATATAGCAAGTCTGTCACCTCTGTCACTTGTCAAAACATCTATTTATGTTGATTATTAGGTGCATAGGCTGTCCATCTGGAGAAAAACAAATCATCTGATGGTTGAGCTCTACATAGTTGCAGGCTTGCAGCCTCTCATAGGTGCAATTGTGGATGTGGCTGGATCAGAGATGGGAACATCTGCTGTACCTACAATATTAGACGTGACACGTGTTGCCTCAATATTGAGACAAGTGTTGCCTATCAAGTTGCCTTGATAGTAAGAAAAGCAGCAAAATAGTTCTATTTGGCTTTGTTCCTACTACTGAAAAAGTATGATCGACTTATTTAGTAGCCTTGGGTTTTTATTCACAAGAAATATAATACCTAGACGCAATCTAAAGATCAGCTAGTGCTACTGCTACTACCCCGGCAAAATGTTGAAGGCCAAATGTAGGATGTGAATGTGTTGAATGGACAAGTACAGCCACAAGTGATATTGTACTTATTGGTGGAGCCTGGTGGGCTAAGTCAGAGATTATTAAATGTCTTGGATTCTCCAACAACAAGACATCTGCAGAAATTACTGACCCAGGTCTTCTCAGGCCTCGTACACACGACCGAGTTTCTCGGCAAAAACCAGCATGAAACTTGCTGGGAGATATTTTTTTGCAGAGGAAACCGGTCGCGTGTACATTTTCGTCTAGGAAACTGTCGAGAAACTCGACGAGCCAAAAAGAGAGAAAGTTCTCTATTTCCTCGACGGGAGTCTCAAATTGGCTCGTCAAGTTCCTTGACGGGCTGTTTTTCGATGGGAAACTCGAGCGTGTGTATGCTAAGAAACCTGCACTTGCTCAGAATAAAGTATGAGACGGGAGTAAAAGTAGCATTTGTAATGGAGATAACACATTTTTCAAGCTGTAACAGACTGAAAAGTGCAAATCGTCTCTTAACAAACTTTTACTTAACATGCAAACACATGAGATTAGCAAAACCAGCCCCAAGAGTTTAGCCAGTGGAATCGAACTTCCCCTACCGTTGTATGTGTTGTATGTCACTGCGTTTGAGAACGAGGAGATTTTGTCTTGACAGTGTGTACGCAAAGCAAGCTTGACGAGTTCCTCGACAAGCCTAACAAGGAACTCGACGAGGAAAACGATGTGTTTCGCCCGTACTAGGCTTCACATGGGTGATCTTTGTGTTCTCACTAGCCAATCCAAAATCCAAAAGAAGATCCTTCACAATAGTCATAGAGGGAGTCATTGGAATGCAAACATTTACTAAAAGATTGGCTACGACATATTGAATCTGCCAAAATCAGGAAACCAGAAATATCAGTGTACTGTTCCTTTTAGTTTTAATATTGATTGAAACTGAACTTCTCATAGGGACCCACCCTCGCCTATGCATGTTTCCTACCCTTTCAACATATGCAAATGTTTCTAAATTTCCAGTGTAGGGCTTTTTTATAGCGGTCGTCCATGTTCATTAAAAATGTTATGCAACAAATAAAATTGTTTGCTACTTTCTAGGAAAACTGCCTCTGTAGAGCAGAAATTTAGAATTGCTTCTCTTATCATACAAGTCAATCTGAATGCAAAACCTGCTTGAAGCAGGTCAACCACAGGTCAGATAGAGGTCAGATGCAGATCATGTGCATCTGTAAGTAAACTGCAAATTATCTGAGAAACATCACAAACTAATCTCATATGCAAGCAGATTGCGCCTGAAAGCAAACTGCAATTGCCAATTGACACAAAGACAAAGCCCAATGACTCAGGTCTTTACTCTCTGTGTCAGTGGCGGTGCATCCATAAGGGGCGCATGGGCGCAGCCCCCTCTCTCCTGCCACTCCTCTATCATCACCTCCGTCATCACCAATAGATAGATTCATGCATTGCATGAATCTATCTATGGCCGCCACTGCCACCCTCTATTTAGGCACCCGGCCCCTTTTTGGGGCTCCAGGAGCCTGAATTACAGTGGAAGGGTATTTATTTAAAGCGCCTGTAGGCTCTAATAGGTGTCAAAAAAGGCCAACAGCAAGCGCCATGCTAGGCGCTCACAGTTCACTCAGCTGTGTGTTAGGAAAGCAAATAATTATTCGCTTTCCTAGCACTGAACGCCTATCAGGTGTCCAATCATAGCAGAGGATGGGAAGAGAGGACTGGAGAAGACATTGAGGAGCGTGGAGGACACCGCCGCCTTGACCCGCTTCCCCACCGAGACAGAGTAAGTGCCGGGTGGGTGGGGGATGCACACTAGCAGCATCTGATGGTCACAGTGGTGGCAATTGATGAGCACAGTGGCGCCAATTGATGGGCACATTAGTGACAATTGATGGGCACACTGGCAGCAAATGATAGGCACACTGGCAGCAATTGATAGGCACAGTGTCAGCAATTGATGGGCACAGTGTCATCAATTGATAGGCACAGGGGCAGCATTTGATGGGCACAGTGGTGGCAATTGATGGGCACAGTGGTAGCATTTAATGGGCACAGTGGCAGCATTTGATGTGCACAGTGGCGGCAATTGATGGGTACAGAAGCTGCGTTTGTTGGCACAGTGTTGGCAATTTATGGGTACAGTGGCTGCTTTTGATGGGCACAGTGGCTACGTTTGATGGCACAGTGGCTGCATTTGATGGCACAGTGGCGGCAATTGATGGCACAGTGGCTACGTTTGATGGACACAGTGGCTGCATTTGATGGCACAAAGGCGGCAATTGATGGCACAGTGGTTGCATTTGATGGGCACAGTGGCTGCGTTTTATGGGTACAGTGGCTGTGTTTGATGGGCACAGTGGCTGCGTTTGATGGGTACAGTGGCTGCGTTTGATGGGCACAGTGGCTGCAATTGCCTTATTGTTTGGGCCCCCTCAAAAATTTTGAGCACCAGCCGTCACAGCCGTGTGATATATGAACCTTGTAGCCAGATTCATTAGGCATCTTAGTCTGGTTCTGGACAGGACTGTAGGCTCTAGTCACATGTCATGCAACACCCGCCCCACATGCTCTTAAATAGCTGCAATGAGTTTGAGAAATGTTAGTGCCAGAACCACTTGATACGCCAAATCCTTTTTTTTCACAGACTCAAATTTAGAAGACCAGGATATGTGGAGTCAGAAAACACAACTCTGTTTTAGATTGTTTAACAGTTTAAAATAGCATCTGACTTCTCTGGGCCCTACTTAGTTGGCCATGATATTTATAGGATTTTCTTTTATTATATTGTTTCTGACTAAAGCTATAGCTGCTAGCAATGATCACTGTGTATTTTCCCAGGCGGAATAGTTGCCCCCCCCCTCCCGCCGGGACAACACAATAGCTTAGCGGGAGCGATTCCTCCATCAACCCTGACTGGGTTGATGGGTGGAATCAAGCTATTTTCCTACCTGCAACCATTGATAAAGTCATGTGATCTGTGACGCAACGTGTCGGGAGGAGCCGAGTGACATCACTTATGGTCACTGCCGAGACCTGAAGTCTCTGATTCATGTGAAGCTAATTGTCTTGTTTTTAGATGTAAGTTTGCTGCTGCTATAATAAATAATTTTAGTGGAATACTGTACTATGGAGATCTCTTTATATTCCATGGGAGCCTTTAATGGAGGATATTAAGGAAAATAACATTTGCAGCAGTTTCCTTTTCAAAATATATTTGATCTGGCGATCTGGCTAGATGCTCCAAGGAAAAGAGCCTGGATATTTGAGATATTCAACAACAGAAGCGCTACTTTACCTAAAGATAAGCCTATATTAAGGCTTACCTCTAGGTACTGTAAATATCTCCTAAACGTGCACCGTTTAGGAGATATTTACTGTACATGCAGCCGGTGATGTCACCGGCGCATGCGTTCTGAGGGAGCGGCATACTTGTGTCGCTCCTTCAAAGTCCTGTGCCGTAAACGGCAACTCCCGCTTGCATACGCAGGAGTGATGTCATTGCGGCTCTGGCCTCTGTTTGCACATTTGAAGTGTAGATAAACTCTAAAGCTCCATACACACTATCAGTTTTCCTGCAGGTTTTTCTCTTCAGATTTACCAAAACCATGTAGTGTGAGGGCCTGCCTGATTGCATACAAATTGAAACTCTTAAGGTTTGACCTCATATTATATGGATTTGGTAAACCTGAAGACAAAAACCTGCAGGAAAACTGATAGTGTGTATGGGGCTACAAAATTTCTTATTTGCTCCCGTTTGATCTGTTTAGTATACAATTGGAAGGGTTTTCTTATATCTGTTAGATACTTGCAAAAAAAGAAAAATATATATATTTTCAGCTATTCAGAGCTATCCTGTATCTTCTGCACACTTGCAGTTTTATTTAAAAGAGCCCTCCTAGTTGTTCTCTTGGATTACAGATTAATTAGCCTTTATGTTATGGAGATCTGAAAGGAGGAGTGGTTGAGTAGTTTAGCAAAAGACAATGGTCAGGGCTGACAATGGGGCTGAGTGCATTTCTGCAAGATCAACAGGTATTTTTCAGCGCTTGCAGGGTATTCAGTACATTTTCTTCCCTTGTTGCCTAGACATACACTTTATGAACCCGAATATCCTATTTCTTGGTGGGGGGTCACATCAAGTGGCAGTAGTATCTGATTGGTAGAGTCATTGGGTGTCCAAGATCTCAGTTGTGTCATGAATGAAAAAGTCATCTGGCTGCCTAGCAGTTGCTTCAAAGCAAAGTGCGAGGCCTCGTACACACGACCAAGGAACTCGACGGGCGAAACACATCGTTTTTCTCGTTGAGTTCCTTGTTAGGCTGTCGAGGAACTCAACAAGCCAATTTTCTCCATTCCCGTGAAGGAAATAGAGAACATGCTCTCTTTTTGGCTCGTCGAGTTTCTCGACAGTTTCTTCGACGAAAATGTACACACGACCAGTTTCCTCGGCAAAAAAATATCTTCCAGCAAGTTTCTTGCTGGTTTTTGCCGAGAAACTCGGTCGTGTGTACGAGGCCTCAGAATCCAAAGAGTAGAATTATTGGGGTTAATTTACTAAAACTGGAGAGTGCAAAATCTAGTGCATCTCTGCATAGAAACCAATCAACTTCCAGGTTTTATTGTCAAAGCTTAATTAAACAAGTTGAAGTTAGAAGCTGATTGGATATGATGCAAAGCTGTACTAGATATTGCACTCTCCAGGTTTAGTAATTCAACCCCATTGTGTCCTAGCGAAGGAGCTGATGATTTTTTGTGAAAAATTTAAAACACAAACAACAAGCCAAACAACAAAACAATTGGCAAATAACATGGCAGCTGAGCTTAAAAGCTGGTCCTCAAGAAAAAAAAAAAAGACGGAATGTACCATTAAAAGTCAAATTATATATCCACGCTTATAGATGTTTGTATTACACACAGAGAATCACACAGACTTTACCCTGATTGTTGCATTCACGTGACAGTAATTGTCCCATATTTCCATGTGATTACATCTGAAGAATCATGTGAGAGGGGTCTGTTCTCTGATACAGAAGCAGCTAGAGAAGCAGCTGGCTGTTTTATAGAAACAAATGAATCTCCTCAACTGTCAAGATGTATTGTTTAGCGGGGGCAGTTCATGACTGCTTTAAGGGGGTGGCTTTACATCTGTCATTCCCTGCTTAAGTGTGGCCCAAAATCAGGAAAAATACAGCTGCCCTCTCTATAAATTTAGAAGTGTTGGCTTGTTGTAACTGTCACATATGGAGGACATTCGTTCAAGTCAATTTCAAGTAAAGTAATTTATCATTATGTTATTTCTTCCCATCTCTTCTCCACTGCTCACTTTTGTGTTCAAATCATACAGTACATTTCCTAGGTCTTGGCTTCAATCTAGAACACATTTGAATATTGCATGCATTTGGGGGGGCTTTAGAGTTTCTTTTTTTTTTTTATTCATTTGCATTTTATATGTAGAACTTTGTAAGTAAAAACTTGACTTGTAATATATTGAAATGAGTGATAACAATATATTAAAGTGGTTGTAAAGGTTCCGTTTTTTTAAAATAACAAACATAACAAACACTGTTCGTTTTGCACAAAGTGACCCCGATCCTGCTGTTCTGGGGTCCCACGGCGGATCTCTCGGCTCCTCCCTGCAATAGCTCTCTCCCGAGGGGGTTACCTTGTGGGCGCGCTCCTGTGTCATACACTCTGCATCCATAGATGCTGAGTCTATGACTCGGTCCCGCCCCCCGGTGTCTGCGTCATTGGATTTGATTGACAGCAGCAGCTGCCATTAGCTGCATAGGATGCATTAAGGGGAAAAAACATGAACCTTTACAACCCCTTTAACCACCTTAGCTCCAGGAGATTTCCCCCCTTCATGACCAGGCCATTTTTTGCTATTTAGCACTGCACTACTTTATCTTGTAATTGCGCGGTCATGCAACACTGTACCCAAACAAAATTCATAATTTTTTTCACACAAATAGAGCTTTCTTTTGGTGGTGTTTGATCACCATTGGGTTTTTTATTTTTTATTATATAAACAAAAACTTTTTTTTTTTTAACAAACTATATTTTTTACTTTCTGCTATAAAACATATCCAAAAATAAAATGAAATAAATTATAGCATCTACAAACTACAGTGGAACCTTGGTTTGGGAGTAACTTGGTTTGAGAGCGTTTTGATTTGCGAGCAACTTTTTTTAAAAATTCTGACTCGGTTTGGGAGTGTTGACCCGCAAGACGAGCAGAATTCAAGCTATATAGGCCTGCAGTACCTCATTTGGCCTGAGGTATGGGGGCGCAGAAGCCGAGCAGAACCGAAAATAGGCCTGCAGTACCTCATTTGGCCTGAG
This sequence comes from Rana temporaria, assembly GCF_905171775.1. Taxonomy (NCBI): domain Eukaryota; kingdom Metazoa; phylum Chordata; class Amphibia; order Anura; family Ranidae; genus Rana; species Rana temporaria. The sequence goes on along the minus strand of NC_053493.1, from coordinate 86,447,496 downwards.
GTATAGGGGCGCAGGAGCTGAGAAAAGCCGAACATTGGTCTGCAGTACCTTATTTGGCCTGAGGTACGGGGGCGCAGGAAACAAGCCAAAGTGTCCTTGGGCCTTTTCGGACATTTTCGGCGCTCTCTGGCACCCTCCACCTCTGGCCACATTTGATATTGCATCCTATTGAAGTCAATGCGGAACAAATTATTTTCGTTTCCATTGACTTCAATGGGAAAACTTGCTTTGATATGCGAGTACTTTGGATTATGAGCATACTCCTGGAACGGACTATGCGAGTAATCCGAGGTTCAACTGTATGGTGTATATATGCTGTGTTTTTTTTATACTACTAATGGCGGTGATCAGAGACTTATAATGGGAGTACGTTGAGAAATCTGACACTAACTGACATTTTGTGGGAACTAGCTAACTGCCCATGACACCATCAGTGACACTAATACAGTGATCAGTGCTAATACTATCCACTGACACTGTACTAATGAAACTGTCTGGAAAGGGACATTTCAGGTAATCAAGGGGTTAAATGTGTGTCTAACAATGTGTAATGTGTGCTGATTTTTACTAAAGCTCTCTTTGTTTTTTCTCCCTGCTTTGCAAAAAGTGCCCTCCTCATCTTTACTCCTCACTGGCTGCCCAACACTAAAACCTATTGACAGCATTAACCATTCATTAACAATGGAAAAACATTAAAAAACAAGAAAAACAAAAAAGAGTGGTCATGGGACTTTAAATGAGGTGGGTCACAGACTAGGCACAACTAGGACACAATTGATAATTTATTATAAATTCATGATATACAAAAATAAGTCAAAACATATGTAATATCCTATGCAAAAAGTCATATAAACATTAGCAGTAAAAAGATCCATACATAATAAAACACTATACGTATAAAAAAGTTATGAAGGTATCACAACAAAATGCACAATTGAACCGTAAATGAATAAATGTATTGTAGCATCCATGGATCTCTACGCGTTTCGTAGACCTCAATAGGGTCTACTCATCAGGAGTTTGATGCAGCAATTCATACATCAACTCAATTCATGGGCCCAGCATCATTGAGGAGATGAAGGCACAGCGACATGTAGTCTCCCACGGGGTTGAGGCAAGGATAAACCACCCAAAAAATGGCCAATAGGGAAAGCAGCAAGAGGGAAACAAGAACAAGACCCCAGGTGCGGTATTTAAGATGTATGAAGATAGTAGACCAGATGATTCTGTGAATAGGTAACAGGTGCTGAATATGACCACCTCCACAAGGAGCATCAGCTGCTCATCCATTTAAATACTAATATTGGCAAAAAAGGGTCTATGGAAAAAAAACAATGTGGACTACTCCACCTATCAAGACAGTTGGTAACAGCTGGTTGTAGGATGATCAATATGCTTGAACCTGTTTATGATTTTGCTGTATAAATTGAGAGCTTGGCTGTAGTTCTTTTCCTGAAGAAGCGGGCAGCGACCCGTGAAAAGCACCTGCGTCAAAGTCTCAGCAAGCTACCCATCACCTGGCTTTCGTAGGGTTGATGACGAAATCTATAAAGAGTATTAAAATATTTTTTATGTATACGTCTGTGTTTGTCCCAATTATGTGTCTTCATGCATTGTTTACATGATTTTTAAATTTCAAAAAATAAATTTTTGCTATTTTACTCAAGTGGTACCGATAAAGTCCTCTATTTTTTTTTTAGAGATTTTTGTGCAATTTCAGTCATTGGATGTGCTACCGGACATTAGTGCCCAACATCTATAGGATTCCTTTTAGTGTTACTCCTACCAAACTTTCTTTATTAGCATAATGTAAGTACCATATTTATCGCCGTATACCGCACACTTTTTTGCCCTGAAAATCAGGGCAAAATCGTGGGTGCGCGGTATACGCCGATACCCGCTTTCCCGCACCGAGTTTGAATACTGCGCCGACATATACCGAGCGCAGTACACTCGTGTATTGTCAGTGGCAGTCTCGGGTCCTGGACGTACAGGACGTCAGCGCGAGAGTTGCCGAGCCTGCCCGACGATACACGAGTGTACTGCGCTCTGTATATGTCGGCGCAGTATTCAAACTCGGCACGGGAAACGAGCGGGGAGGACGCGAGGACTCCGCAGAAGGACGTCGGACCCGACGAAGAGGACACCCGAAGCCGCAGACGGACGCCGGACCCGACGAGGCCGCCGATGGACGCCGCGCAAGACACCAAAATTGTAAGTACAAAAAAAAATGTTTCCACAGGAATTCGGGGCAACTACCCCGATAAATACGGTATGCAATACTCATACCTAAATGTCCACTGAGGAAGCTGGGAAATCACTGTAGTAGTCTGCACTACAAACTAGAGCAGGGGTCTTCAAACTACGGCCCTCCAGTTGTTCAGGAACTACAATTCCCATCATGCCTAGTCATGTCTGTGAATGTAATGCCGCGTACACACGATCATTTTTCAGCATGAAAAAAACGTTGTTTTTCAAAAACGTCATTTAAAATGATCGCGTGTGGGCTTCACATAATTTTTTAGGTTCTGAAAAACGACAAAAAAAAATCGAACATGCTACATTTTTTAGCGTCGTTTTAAACAATGACGTTTTTCGGGTTGTAAAAAATGATCGTGTGTAGGCTAAAACGACATTAATAACCCGCGCATGCTCAGAAGCAAGTTATGAGATGGGAGCGCTCGTTCTGGTAAAACTACCGTTCATAATGGAGTAAGCACATTCATCACGCTGTAACAGACAAAAAAGCGCGAATCGTCTTTTACTAACACGGAATCAGCTAAAGCAGCCCAAAGGCGAATGGAACTTCCCCTTTATAGTGCCGTCGTACATGTTGTACGTCACCGCGCTTTGCTAGAGCATTTTTTAAAAACGATGGTGTGTAGGCAACATCGTTTTAATGATGAAGTTGAGAAAACGTTGTTTTTCCAACATGCTGAAAAACAAAGTTTTTTTCATGCTGAAAAATGATCGTGTGTACGCGGCATCAGAGTTTTACAATGCCTCATGGGATGTGTAGTTCCGCAACAGCTGGAGGGCCGTAGTTTGAGGATCCCTTAACTAGAGCAATGATAGCTGCGATTTACTGGGTCCTGCTCAGGTTCTATGCGCATAGACCACATAGGGTCTCTTGCTCTGCCCTCTGGCCAGTCATAAAAAGTATTGTATTATTTAATTGAATACAAGGCATTCTCTGATTGGACGAGGTGGTGTAGAGGGGCTGTGACGTCACAATCTTCACCTCATCCGAACGGGGAACAGCTTGTGTTCATTGAAAAAATGAATGGGTGAATGGATGCATTAATATGCAATACAAATCGTTTCTGGAATTGAATGTGTTGCCTTGTGCAGTGACAGGTCTACTTAACCACTTCCCGCCCGGCCTATGGCCGATTTACGTCCGGGAAGTGGTTCTGAAATCCTGACAGGACGTCCATGGACGTCCTGCAGGATTTCATGCCGCGCGCGCCCGTGGGGGGTGTCAGTCTGACACCCTGCATCTCTGATCTCGGTAAAGAGCCTCCGGCGGAGACTCTTTACCACGTGATCAGCCGTGTCCAATCACGGCTGATCACGATGTAAACAGGAAGAGCCGTTGATGGCTCTTCCTCACTCGCGTCTGACAGACGCGAGTATAGGAGAGCCGATCGGCGGCTCTCCTGACAGGGGGGGTTCTCGCTGATTGTTTATCAGCACAGCCCCCCCTCGGATCGCCACACTGGACCACCAGGGAAGCCCACCCTGGACCGCCAGAGTGGGCCAAAAAAAAAAAAAAAAAGCATTGAAAAAAAAAAGTCTTAAAAAAAAAAAAAAAAAAAGCTTTTTAAAAAAAAAAGATGACAATCAGTGCCCACAAATGGGCACTGACTGGCAACATGGGTAGATCAGTGCTGCCCCACAATGTCCATCAGTGCCACCCCAAGTGTCCATTAGTGCCACCCCACAGTGTCCATCAGTGCCACCCCACAGTGCCCATCCAAGCCCAGTGCCCACCTATCAGTGCCCATCTGTGCCACCCATAAGTATCCATCAGTGCCCCCCATAAGTGCCGCCCATGAGTGCCCATCTGTGCCGCCTATGAGTGCCCAGTGCCGCCCATGAGTGCCCATCAGTGCCGCCCATGAGTGCCCATCAGTGCCGCCTATGTGTGCCCATCAGTGCCGCATACCAGCGCCGCCAATCAGTGCCACCTCATCTGTGCCCGTCAGTACTACCTCCTCGATGTCCATCAGTGCCATCTCATCAGTGCCCATCAGTGCCGCCATATCAGTGCCCATAATTGAAAGAGAAAACTTACTTATTTACAAAAAAATTAACAGAAAAAAATAAAAACATATTTTTTTTTTCAAAATTTTCAGTCTTTTTTTAGTTGTTGCGCAAAAAAAAAAACCGCAGAGGTGATCAAATACCACCAAAAGAAAGCTCTATTTGTGGTGGGGAAAAAAGGATGCCAATTTTGTTTGGGAGCCATGTCGCACGACCGCGCAATTGCCATTCAAAGTGCGACAGTGCTGAAAGCTGAAAATTGGCTTGGGCGGGAAGGTGCTTAAGTGCCTGGTATGGAAGTGGTTAAAGAGGAAGTAAACCCTGATGGGTTTTACTTCCTCTTTGTTTCTCTGCAAAGTAAAAGCATAATGGGCTAGAATGCATCGCATACTAGCCCATTATGTGTCACTTACCTGAAACCGAAGCCTGCAATGTCACCGCTGTCCCCTGTTACAGGAAGCGTCCATTCTTCACCCCTCTTCCTTCCGGGGCTGTGACTGGCCGGAGTCGCGTGACTTCACTCTCGTACATGCGTGCTGGTGACGGCAGTCATGGCATAACCCCAGCTAGAAATGACACAGCGTGAATACATCGGCATGCGCGGAAGACATCCCCGTATGGGGAATTGTAAATATCTCCTAAACCGTGTAGGTTTAGGAGATATTTCTTGCACCTACATGTAATCCTTAATCTAGGTTTACCTGTAGGTGAAAGTGGTCTGTAAGGCTGCTTTCACATTGAGGCGTGCAGCCGCGGTGACGGTATAGCCGCGCTATTTGTAGCGCGGCTATACCGTCGTATTTACCGCGATATTTTAACCCCCGCTAGCGGCCGAAAAAGGGTTAATACCGCCAGCGTTGCGGGCGGTATTACAGCGGTATTACCGCGCTTTCCCATTGATTTCAATGGGAAGGCGCGGTATAGGAGCGGTGAACACACCGCTCCTATACCGCGGTAAAGATGCGGCTAGCAGGATTTTTGGAGCGCTCCTGCTAGCGCACCGCTTCACTGTGAAAGCCTTCGGGCTTTCACATTGAACACTACAGGGCAGTTTTTTTCATGCGGTATAGCAGCGCTATTTTTAGCGCTGTACCGCATGAAAAACATCTCAATGTGAAAGGGGCCTAAGGGTTTACCACCACTTTAAACCTATGATAAAATCAAAACTCTCATTACTTGTAAAAATGGACACTTTAACAAGCACCCAGAATCCTTCATCCCATCCACAGAAGTTGAATTTCATTCCTACAAGTTCCAAAATAATCAGAATGCACTTCTTTGCTATTCTCTTGCATATTTTTCATGCAATTCATGCTACTTTCTTTAGGAAATCTAGAAACATCCTTCTAGATGAAATGCGGCCATAAATATAAATCTTCATGTCTTAATGTTTTTAGCATATTTTATGCAAATCATCAAAAATAAAATTTCTAATTCCAAATGAGGAAAATTCATGGCAAGACATCCTGTGTTGCAGTTTAATCACTGTATATTCACTCAGGGAAGTATTGACAGTTGTCCCGTGGAAGCTATTAAAGTGGCTGTCCAAGGTTAAATGAAATTGCAGTTTATCAGAGGAGCATTGAGAAAATAAGGGAATCTGTTCATGGCTCTTGATTAATGCCAAGCGTGATCAACACAAGTGGGTTCATTAAGTCATACATCATGCAGGTAATTTAACATGTCATTGTGCCTTCTGTCTGCCTTAACTCTCTGTACAACAATGTGCAGGCAACTTGTACCACTTCTGCAGCCCCCCCCCTCCTCCCCCTCCCCTCGCCCCCACATTAATACATTCATTAAACATACACTGATTTGCATCACCGTATAGAGAAATAAAGAGTTTAATCAGAGCAGCTACTTCATGTTACTTAATTTCCCATAAGCTTGTTTTGATTATTGACACAAACAGTAATTATCTGTGTCTTGTGTATAGCATTTCAGTAAGGCATGCACCAAATGTTCCAGTAAATGTTTACACTTCATCAGGGTAAGTGTGGCATATCAAATACACATAAACGATATGAGATTTAGCAAACTAAATTAATATTTTCAGTTATGGTGATATGATATTCTTTTGTAAAAGTTCTTAAAGGAAAACTCCACTTTCATAAAAAATTTACTATAGTATAAAAAATTGCTACATGAGGTAATTTGTAACTTAAAGGTTGTAAAGGTTTGTTTTTTTATTTTATAAATAGGTTCCTTTAAGCTAGTGCATTGTTGGTTCACTTACCTTTTCCTTCAATTTCCCTTCTAAATTATTTTTTTCTTTGTTTCCTTTGTCTGAATTTCTCACTTCCTGTTCCTCCTCAGTAAGGTGTTCAGTAAGCTGTTCTGGCTGACTATCCATCATTCAGATGCTTACTGAGGAGAAACAGGAAGTGAGAAATTCAAACAAAGAAAAAAAATAGGGCTGTGGAAATTAACTATTAATTCATCGATTAATCTTTAATTTTTTTGATCAATCAAAATTATTTTGATTGGTACCTCTCCGACGGCTTCTGGGCCTTCAGGGAGTTCTGTAGGAGATCCAGTAACGTCACGGACACTGGCGGGGCTTGCCGTGTCCATCTGAAGGGCTCCTTTGCTGTGCCTTAATATCTGCATGCCAGCGGGACCTCACTATCTGCCACATGCAAGGGCTGTTACACTTCCCTCTATTACTTCCCTCTATCAACCTGGGATTCTACAACCATCCACTGGGAGTTGTGATAGTTCCCTTCACGGGACATCTACATGCCAACGGACTGATGTTAACCCCTCCTCATCAAGATTCAGCAGTGGTATCGTTGTACACATTTTTATACCAGTATCATACTTAGCTACATGTTTTTATGACTGCTTTTGGTACCGTTTGGTATTACTCGCACCATTTTTACAGTTTATGTAGCTACATCAATTTTATCTCCAGTGCAATATTTATTTTGTTACCTAGTTGAAGACTATTAGGCCTGAATCACACTAGTGCGTTGCGTTTTGGAGCTCCGTTGTCTTTGCGAATTTCTCTATAAGGTGTTCTGCAGATCAACTGCGTTTTAGCTGCAGATCAGGTGCGAATTTGGAGACCTGGGAGAGGGGAGGGGGAGGGGGGAAGTGTATTGAACTGAATGAGACAAATACTGAAGAGAAATGAACACATCTGCGAATTCAGCTGCGTACCCATAGAAGATAATGGGACTGAATTCGCACCTGAGCCGCACCGCAAGACATAAAAACCGCACACGGTTTGGAGGCAATGCGCAGTGCGGATGCATCGCACATATGTGAACTAGCCTCATTGAAAACAATGTATTTTGAAATGTCCTGCGAATTAGATGCGGTTTAAGCCGCACTCAATTCGCATAGGTGTGAACCTGGCCTAAAAGTTTTAATGCTATTCCCATTGAGCGCTGCCTTTGTGTGTTTTTTGTATCCTGCTATCCATTTTTCCAGTTGTTGGTAGCTGCACTGGGAATCAGCCTGCAAGGAGATCAGCTAAAAGTAGTTGGATCTGTATGTGCGTTATAATTAATCGAAATTAGTCGATTAATCAATAAAAAAAATCGATTAATCGAAAACAAAAATTTTGATCAGTAACAGCCCTAAAAAAAAAACCCATTTAGAAGGGAAATTGAAGGAAAAGGTAAGTGAACCAACAATGCACCAGCTTAAAGGAACCAATTTAGAAAATAAAAGACGAACCTTTGCAACCCCTTTAATATTTATTTATTTTTTAAAAGAGATTCCCATTTTGATCTGTAGTTGTATTTTTGTAACACTAGGGTTTGATTTACTAAAACTGGAGAGTTCAAAATCTGGTGCAGCTGTGCGTGGTAGCCAATCAGCTTCTAAATAGTGTTGAGCAGAATATGCCATATTCGATTTCGCGATATATCTCGAATATATATTCGAATATTCGAGATATATTCGCTAAATTCGAATATTCGTGATATTTTATCGAAAGTAAATGATTGCGATTTTTCGCTATTGCGAATGCGAAAATAATTGCGATTTTTTGATAACTGCGGTAGGAGCACTCTGATTGGCTCAGAATATTCGTGATATTTTATCGAAATATCGCAACATGCGAATGCGATATTTATTGCGCAATTTCGAGAAATGCTGGAGGAGCGCTCTGATTGGCTCAGAATATTTGTGATATTTTATCGAAATATCGCAACATGCGAATGCGATATTTATTGCGCAATTTCGAGAAATGCTGGAGGAGCGCTCTGATTGGCTCAGAATATTCGTGATATTTTATCGAAATATCGCAACATGCGAATGCGATATTTATTGCGCAATTTCGAGAAATGCTGTAGGAGCACTCTGATTGGCTCAGAATATTCGTGATATTTTACAATGCAAAATAATTGCGAATATTCGGCAAATGCGGAAGGAGCACTCTGATTGGCTCAGAATATTCTTGATATTTTACAATACAAAATAATTGCGAATATTCGGCAAATGCAGAAGGAGCACTCTGATTGGCTCAGAATATTCTTGATATTTTACAATACAAAATAATTGCGAATATTCGGCAAATGCAGAAGGAGCACTCTGATTGGCTCAGAATATTCTTGATATTTTACAATACAAAATAATTGCGAATATTCGGCAAATGCGGAAGGAGCACTCTGATTGGCTCAGAATATTCTTGATATTTTACAATAGAAAATAAAAAGTGTTTTGCATTGGTGGTGATTCTTTACTCTATCCATCTGTCACAGCCATTTGTCAATCAAACACCTTGAAGATTGAACACGTTCATGCTGCATGCTTTGGACTTTTTTTCACTTCACATATCAAAGACATTTTTATGAAAGATTATTTTTCTATTATTGGGACTATATTTCTTTATATATTTGTTTCACTGTGTATTTCACAAGTTATTTGCGCTTGCTTATTTTATAATTTGCCCACATGTCTTGTCACTAGACATATTTTTTATTCTTGTAGAGCGACTCCATTTTCTGTCTTGTATTAATTTATGTTGTATAACATTTTTGAGTTGCTGCTGTATTCTCCCCTTTTTTAAGGTATGCGCAATTTTTTCCTTCTTACAAAAAATAATAATATCAAACATACAAATATTCATAACATACACATACACAAAGCCCCCCCCTTTTGCATCAGAGACAATCAGAGTTCTCCTACCACAGTTATCGAAAATTCGCAATCATTTTCGCATTCGCAATAGCGAAAAATCGCAATTTTTTTTTTTTTCAATTTGGCAACATAATAGGATCGCCTCAGCTTAGCTACTCGGCCCAGGGTCTCTAATCATACCAGCAATGCTTTTAGACGTCGATAGGATGTGATCTGTTTTAAAAATCAAATTGAAAAAATGCGAATATTCGGAATTGCGAATATTCACCGCGAAATTCGAAATATAGCGCGATTTCTCGAATATGCTATATTCGAGTCGAATATTCGCAATGCGAATATTCGTGAGCAACACTACTTCTAAATTCAGCTTGTTCAATTAAGTTTTGGAAAAAATAAATAAAAAAATGGAAGCTGATTGGTATCTCTGCAGAGCTGCACCAAATTTTGCACTCTCCAGTTTTAATAAATCAAACCCTTTGTCATGTTTTGATTTTTTTTTTTAAAACTGGAGAGTTCAAAATCTGGTGCAGCTGTGCATGGTAGCCAATCAGCTTCTAGATTCAGCTTGTTCAATTACGTTTTGGTAAAAACAAAAAACAAACAAACTGGAAGCTGATTGGTTTCTCTGCAGAGCTGCACCAGATTTTGCACTCTCCAGTTTTAATAAATCAAACCCTTTGTCCAAAAATCAATACAATATGGCAACCTGGATACATAGGCCCAGATTCACGTAGATCGGCGTATCTTTGTGCGGGCGTAACGTATCCTATTTACGTTACGCCTCTGCAACTTAGACAGGCAAGTGCAGTATTCTCAAAGCACTTGCTCCGTAAGTTGCGGCGGCGTATTGTAAATAGGCCGGCGTAAGCCCGCCTAATTCAAATGTGGAACAGGGGGGCGTGTTTTATGTAAATAACTTGTGACCCGACGTGATTGACGTTTTCCACGAACGCCGCATGTGCCGTCCGTGGAATATCCCAGTGTGCATTGCTCCAAAGTACGCCGCAAGGACGTATTGGTTTCGACGTGAACGTAAATTACGTCCAGCCCCATTCACGGATGACTTACGCAAACGACGTAAAATATTCAAAATTCGACGCGGGAACGACGTCCATACTTAGCATTGGTACACCGCATGTACGCCTCATATAGCAGGGGTAACTTTACGCCGGGAAAAGCCTAACGTAAACGGCGTATCTGTACTGCGCCGGCCAGGCGTACGTTTGTGAATTTGCGTATCTAGCTGATTTACATATTTCTAGGCGTAAATCAGCGTACACGCCCCTAGCGGCCAGCGCAAATATGCAGTTAAGATCCGACGGCGTAAGAGACTTACACCGGTCGGATCTAATACAAATCTATGCGTAACTGATTCTATGAATCAGGCGCATAGGTACGACGGCTCAGACTCAGAGATACGGCGGCGTATCTGGAGATACACTGTCGTATCTCCTTTGAGAATCTGGGCCATTATGTTCACCATTGGTGTGCACTGGATGCCCACAGAAATTTAATTTCCTGCTTTTGTGATAAGTTTATCGATTTTTCAGAAATCTGTAGTAAACTACAAGTACGGTTTTAGGTGTACCCCGTAATAGGAATTTCATTTTTTGTTTTATACTCCCTAAGGTTAGTCTCCTAGAGGGATGCACACTCTGTAGCTTTCCTGCGATTTGCTCAAGTTATTATAATGAACAAAGACTCTCCAATTGAAGAATAAGTATGAAAAGGACATAGTAAAAAAAAAAGCAATTTTTTTAAGAAAATAAAAATGGTTGACTTTCAAAACAGTGTGGAAAAATCCAATTTATGTATACAGTATAAATCACCCAGAGGGGATTGTTTTTGCTATCTTAACAAAAGCAGAATTACACTTTACAGTTTATTTATTTAAAGACTTTTTATATTTTGTCTAAAGTGACAAAGGACTAAAGCCCTGTAGGGTTAATTTACAAAAACTATGGAGGGCCAGTTCACACCAGATGCAGTTCCGTACAGTTTTGTGTGCATTTTTGTGCACTAAAAATACATGCACAGTGTTTTCCATGTATTCCAATGGCTCTAGTTGGCTCTAGTTCACACCATGCAGTCAGTTTCCGGTCCAGAAACTAACTGGAAACAGACTGCATGGTGTGAACTAGAGCCAACTAGAGCCTTTGGAATATATGGAAAACTCTGTGCATGAATTTTGTGCAGAAAAAAAGCACACAGAACGGAACTGCGTCTGGTTTGAAGTGGCCCGGAGTGTAAACTCTGGTGCAGCTCTGCATAGAAACCAATGATATTCCAGATTGTATAGTCAAAGCCTGAGGCCTCGTACACACGACCGAGGAACTCGACGGGCGAAAAACATCGTTTTGCTCGTCGAGTTCCTTGTTAGGCTGTCGAGGAACTCGGCGAGCCAATTTTCTCCAGTCCTGTCGAGGAAAAAGAGAACATGCTCTCTTTTTGGCTCGACGAGTTCCTCGACAGTTTCCTTGTCGAAAAATGTACACACGACCGGTTTCCTCGGCAAAAAAAAACCCAGCAAGTTTCTTGCTGGTTTTTGCAGAGAAACTCGATCGTGTGTACGAGGCCTGAACTGAACAAGCTGAAGTTAGAAGCCGATTGGCTACCATACACAGCAGCCCAGATTTTGCACTCTACAGTTTTAGTAAATCAACGCCTGTATTTTGTTTTTGTTTTTTTGCTGTTTGTGTCCCATTGGAAAGATATTTATATATCTAATAACTTCCTCACAGCCCTGTTAGAAAATTGTCACCAGAACAGGTGTCCCTATTGGAAGATTTCACTCCCGTTCCAGTTCTGATAACAACCCCAAAATTTATATTTTCCCTCACTTTTCAGTCATTAAACCAAGCAATAACACAAATATCAATGAAAATATGGTCAAAGTGCACCAAACAAAAGGTGTGAGGGCCCAAAAGCTTTTGATATTATCATTATACAGGATTTATATAGTACCAACAGTTTGCACAGCGCTTTACAACATCAGGGAAGACAGTACAGTTACACTACAATTCAATACAGGAGGAATCAGAGGGCCCTGCTCGTTACTGAACATGTGCACACTGAAATATTTTGTTTCGGAATTTCGGTTTCGTCCAAAAAATTCATTAATTTAGTTACTTCTGAAATCTGTTTTTATTAATTTTGTGTAGTTAAAAATGCATTCGTAAGAAAATCCAAATGAATTGAGGTCAATCTGTCAATTGAAGGCTTATGGTGTCTGTCGGATGTTCTAAGAAGATTAGACGAAGCAGCTAAACTGTACGACGCCGCAATCGTACATTTTCAATCGAATGCTCCGCCCACAAGTTATAGTAGAATTCTACTGTTGTTTGACTAGTAATAATTAATAATTATTATTACTAGTCAACCAACATTAGAATTCTTCTATAGCCTATGGGCGGAGCATTTGACCGTAAATGTCCGCTCACAGCGATTGTATGTTTTTAGCTGCTTCGTCTAATCTTCATGTCTCTATAATGTCAAATATTTTCTCTCTATGTTGAATAATCTTGGACTAATAGAGTTAGGTTAGGGACATTCAACCGCAGGTTCCATAGACACAGATCGCTATTGTCACCGTCATGTCCAATCTTCTATCTGTCTATATCGAACTGTTGTCGCAATGATACAAAAATATAATGGATACGAAAATAAAGCATTTTTTTTTATTTTGGATCTTTTTCGGATTTCGGATTCTGCACATTTGTTATAGTTTTGTTAAAACGAACTATTAACTATTTAAAACAGCCAACTATTTCCAGGGCTTCTGCTATCTACACTTTTTTCAGGGTTCATATTATTAAAGGGGTTGTAAACCCTCCTGTTTTTTCACATAATGCATCTTATGCATTAAAGTGGATGTAAACCCCAATTTTTTTTTTTTGCTGTCACAATGTAGAGTATAAGATTTCCTATCATCTGTGTCCAGTCTTGCCACATAGAGTTAATCAAGTTTGAGCAATCATCTTTTCTTTTTTCAGTGAGTTAATCGGACAAACGGGAGAAAACTTTTGTCCGTTCTTCCCCCTTGCTGTGAATGACAGGTTATTTACATATCTCATGCACTAGCCTGAGACAGGCATTATTTTTTAATTCCCACCCCCACTCCTTTTCTGAAGTCATGTGGTTACTTTTCTGGATTTTGACTGGATGTTAGTAATCATAGCAGAATTTAGTGTAAGGAATACACAGGAGAAAATGTATGTTGACAAGGGGAGTATAGAGGTGGGCTGACATCACGACTCCACCCACCGAGCTCCAGACAACAGACCCACCCACAGAATCAGCAGTTTTTCAGTTCTTATAACAGACAGAGGGGAGACATTTGACAGGTGAAGATACATGCAGGAGGCATCTATATCCTTATAGATCAGCACTATGGCAGTAGTTTGGAAAGGATGAGAGTGGGTTTACATCAACTTTAAAGTGAAAAAAAAGTGAAAAAGACCCCCTAGCCCCCCACTGTTTTCTGCCTGTGGTTCTCGGCTCTTGCTTGGATGGATTGATAGCAGCGCAGCCATTGGCTCCCGCTGCTGTCAATCAAATCCAATGACATGGGTGCCAGGGGGCGGGGCTGAGTCCTACATTATGGACGCACATGCTGGACTCAGGAGTGCGCCCACAAGGTAACCCCCTAGAGGAGCTGATATCGAAGCTGAAGGACCCCAGAAGACGAGGTTCAGGGCCACTCTGTACAAAACAAACTGCACAGTGGAGGTAAGTATGACATGTTTGTTATTTTAAAAAATAAAATAAAAAAACGGAGCAATCACTTTAAAGAATACACTTAAGGATCCAAAGGTGCACAATCACCAGGGTTTAATGATTACTGTTTAAAAATTGAATTAGACCAGGGTCAGTGGGTCAATGAATCAGCAAAAACCCAATAACTTCTGTATAGCTCTTCATCAATAATAAAAGCCTGACAAGCGCAATAAAGTGAAACATGGTAATAATGATAGGAAAATACTTTTCCATAATACTACATATATTAATAGATAAAGATATGCATGTACTGTAGATATACGGTATGAATTCAACCTTTATAGAAGCTTTGTAGAACTGAAGTGTCCAGCATGACCTGCCAGTTCTTCAAATCTTTACAAAGAGAACATGACATGTCAGAACTTCCATGTCAGGTAGTCAAGGTTGTTTGAAGGAATTTGGGGGCCCCAAGCGAAATGGACATAGTGGCCCCCCCAAACCCCCCCCCCCACACGCACGCACGCAAAGCCTACAGGAACCACATAGCGATACAGTTTAATGGGACACTAAAGGATTTTTTTTTTTAGCTAAATAGCTTCCTTTATCTTACTGCAGTCCTGGTTTCATGTCCTCATTGCTCGTTTTTGCTCTAATCCTTCTCTGTTCTGAATACTTCCTGGTTGTCTGTTTCCTGATGAAAAAAGTCATGGGAGCTTTCTCTCTGTGGTCACTAATCAAGGAGGTGTGATTACTGTGTGTCTAAAACCCCTCAACACCAATCAGTCATGTTTTCCAAACCATCACTGCCCTGTATTGGCTCTGTGCAGCAGAGAAGCAGGAAACATGCAAAAACTAAACTGAAACTACATGTACATTATATGATTGATTTTTATCTATTTTTAATAATTTTTAAAAGGAATCAGTTAACTATTATGTCTCTATACCCTGTAACCAGTCATTTCAGCAAAACATTTTCTTTCCTTTACTACTCCTTTAAGTTCACCCACACTTTATATAAATAAAAAAGGTTTACAGTGCAAATACTGCTGTTGCATGTACTGTGTATACAATGTTCTTTTTACCCCCCCTTATGTTTTTTTTACTCCCCCTCCCCCTTCCTATGTTTTTTTGACTCCCCCCCTCCCTCCCTCCCTATGTTCTTTTTACTCCCCCCCTACCGTACCACGTGGCAGGGGATTCAGTTTCCTGTTACCAGCCAGACTGAAAGGATGTGAGCACTCAGTGTGCGGTTCCTGTCAGTCCGGCCATGAACAGGAAACTGAATCTCCTGTACCACGCGGTACCCGGCCGGATTGACAGGAGGAAGGAAGAGGAGCTCAGCCACACTACAGGGAAGGGGAAGAAGTGACAAGAGAGGCAGCAGTGCTGCAGCCGCCTGAGGCTCTCTACAGAGCGCTCAGGTGGCTGAAGCATTTATAGGAAGCGCAGCAAGGGCCCTGCTTGGGGCCCCAGGCCAGCTCAGGGCCCCAAGCAATTGCTTGGTTTACTTGGCTTGCCCTGTTGCGATGGGCCTGCAGGTAGTTCCTGAAGACTGGACATAACTCCCCTGTTCTAGTGGTGTGATAAGGGATGGGAGCAACAGATACAGATTATATTTTAGACCAATGTAATACTGTAAAGCCCTGTACACACGATTGGTTTGTCCGATGAAAACAGACCGGTGCACTGTTTTCATCGGACAAACCGATCGTATGTGGACCCCATCAGTTTTGTTTTCCATCGGTGAAAAAAAATAGATGTTTTAAATTTTTCCTATGGATAAAAAACCGACAGAAAAAAACAATCGTCTGTGTGGAAGTCCATCGGACAAAAATCCATGCATTCTCAGAATCAAGTCAACGCATGCTCGGAAACATTGATCTTCATTTTTCTCAGCACGTCGTAGTGTTTTACATCACCGCGTTTTGGCACGGTTGGATTTTTGACTGATGGTGTGTAGGCAAGGCTGATGAAAGTCCGATGAAAAAATCCATCGGATTAGATTCCATCAGATATTCGATCGTGTGTACAGGGCTTAAAGGGGTTGTAAAGGAATTTTTTATTTCCCTAAATAGATTCCTTTACCTTAGTGCAGTCCTCCTTCACTTACCTCATCTCTCGATTTTGCTTTTAAATGTCCTTATTTCTTCTGAGAAATCCTCACTTCCTGTTCTTCTGTCTGTAACTACACACCATAATGCGAGGCTTTCTCCCTGGTGTGGAGAAAGCCTCTTGAGGGGGGGGCGAGCAGGAGTGTCAAGACGCTCACTAACACACAGTTCCTTTCTCTATCTGCAAAGTAGAGGGCGTCCTGACCCTCCTGCTCGCCCCCTCTCCCCTCAAGAGGCTTTCTCCACACCAGGGAGAAAGCCTTGCATTACGGGGTGTAGTTACAGACAGAAGAACATGAAGTGAGTATTTCTCAGAAGAAATAAGGACATTTAAAAGCAAAATCGAAGTATGAGTTAAGTGAAGTAGGACTGCACTAAGGTAAAGGAAGCTATTTAGGGAAAACATTTTTTTCCTTTACAACCCCTTTAAGAGTGATGCACTGCAAAGCCATTGCATTGTGGTGCCAGGGGCTTTACATTGACACCTCCCTAGTGAAAATATAAGCCACCAATGTAAAATATATACAGTATTATATATATTTTATATCCTAAACTGCTCCCTTTCAGAAATTATCCAGCATGCCCTGGCACTGTAGAAAATAGTATATTCCTGGCTTCATGACACCGCTATATATTATTATTTCCTATATTTGAATAAGGAAACCTTCACATTTCTGCTTTTCTATTGTAATCTGAAAAGGTAATTGAATGTTTGTATCAACCATATTTTGGAACACATTTTGGAAATATGTAAAAGATAAGAGTGCACTTTGACATTGCACAGATTTATTGGCTTGGTGACACAAGCCTAATATCCCAAAGCTACAAGGCAGACAATCCGATCATAAATCAAAAGTAGCCAAACAATAAATGCTAAGGTAATATTGGAAGAAAGTATAATCGTGACTATATTGTATTTTTCTGTGTTATGAGTTTTGCAACAAAAAATGTGTGTGTGTGTATGTATATATATATATAGATGTGCTGTTTTTATAATATATATGTACATATCTATCTATCTATCTATCTATCTATCTATCTATCTATCTATCTATCTATCTATCTATCTATCTATCTATCTATCTATATATATATATATATAAATACACAAACATATGTGGACTGTTTTTATTTCATATATATCTATATCTATATATATCTATATATAGATATATGTATATATATATATATATATATATATATATATATATATATATATATATATATATATCTATCTATCTATCTATCTATCTATCTATCTATCTATCTATCTATCTATATATATATATATATATATATATATATATATATATATATATATATATATATATATATATATATATATAGATATATATGAAATAAAAACAGTACACATATGTTTGTGTATTTAGACTATCTTAATCTCTCTTGAGACCCAGGCATTGATCATAGCCAAGCACATGTTATAATATGATTTATAACACTTTGCTCCCACAGATATGCCATAATCTTTGCTGCCTTAACCCTTCACCTACATCTAATCATTTACTGTCATCAAACACTGAATTTAATCTATCTTTGGGTCTTTGAATGGGACTTCATTCTTGTTCATTTGCATTTCACTTGTATCTTACTTTCTTACATTTTTTTAAATGAGGTTCATGAATATACATTTTTTTCTTTTCTTCACTAACAAACTCTATATACACTGCTGTATGCCACTATTTTCTGTGAAATGACATAACACTTTTAGGCAATATTTCATACTTTAAAGTGGAACTTAACATTATTTGAGCACCACAAACAGAAAAAGCTATTTAATTTAATTTTGATACTCAAAGCAAACCATCCGTTCATCCATATCTCTGTACTTTATTTTATTGAGAAATCACAGACAAACCCCCATTTCTAGCCAACGGGCATCTTAAGTAAGACCGCTTTCAAAAGCTGAGGAGGACCAGGAAGTAAGAAATTCAGACAAAGAAAAAAAAAATTTAGAACGGAAATCGAAGGTAAAGGTAAGTGAACCAACAATGCACTAGCTTAAAGGAACCTATTTAGAAAATTAAAAACAAACCTTTACAACCCCTTTAACTTACCATAGTGGATATGCAAGAAACGTTCTTTTAACCAGTTCCCGACCCCCGCATGTACATATACGTCCACAATATGGCACGTACAGGCACATGGGCGTACACGTACGTCCTCGCCTATTAGCGGGTGGGGGGTCCGATCGGGACCCCCCCCCGCTACATGCGGAGGTCGGGTCCGCTCGGGGAGCGATCCGGGACCACGGCGCGGCTATTTGTTTATAGCCGCTCCGTCGCGATCGCTCCCCGGAGCTGAAGAACGAGGAGAGCCGTGTGTAAACACAGCTTCCCCGTCCTTCACTATGGCGGCGCATCGATCGCGTCATTCCCTTTATAGGGAAGACTCGATCGATGACGTCATTCCTACAGCCACACCCCCAAACAGTTGTAAACACATACTAGGTGCACCCTAACTCCTACAGCGCCCCCTGTGGTTAACTCCCAAACTGCAACTGTCATTTTCACAATAAAGAATGCAATTTAAATGCATTTTTTGCTGTGAAAATGACAATGGTCCCAAAAATGTGTCAAAATTGTCCGAAGTGTCCGCCATAATGTCGCAGTCACGAAAAAAATTGCTGATCGCCGCCATTAGTAGTAAAAAAAAATAAAAAAATAAAAATGCAATAAAACTATCCCCTATTTTGTAAACACTATAAATTTTGCGCAAACCAATCGATAAACGCTTATTGCGATTTTTTTTACTAAAAATAGGTAGAAGAATACGTATCGGCCTAAACTGAGGAAAAAAAATGTTTTTATATATGTTTTTGGGGGATATTTATTACAGCAAAAAGTAAAAAATATTGCTTTTTTTTCAAAATTGTCGCTCTATTTTTGTTTATAGCGCAAAAACTAAAAACCGCAGATGTGATCAAATACCACCAAAAGAAAGCTCTATTTGTGGGGAAAAAAGGACGCCAATTTTGTTTGGGAGCCACGTCGCACGACCGCGCAATTGTCTGTTAAAGCGACGCAGTCCCGAACTGTAAAAACACCTTGGGTCTTTAGGCTGCATATTGGTCCGGGGCTTAAGTGGTTAATAAAGCCATTTTATTTATTTTTTTATAGAGTTTGGGAGGGTTACGTTTCGTACACACGATCGGATTATCCGACGGGAATTGTGTGATGACAGGCTGTTGTCGGAATATCCGACCGTTTGTATGCTCATCGAACAATTGTTGTCGGATTTTCCGTGGACAAATGTGGGATAGCATGCTTAAAATTTTCCTCCAACAAATGTGTGTTGTCGGATTATCCGATCGTGTGTACAGAAGTCCTTTGGACAAAACTCCAAAGTACAAACACGCATGCTCAGAAGCAATGCTCACCATAACACAACATTAGCAGAAGTTGCCCAAAGGTTGGCGCTAAAGAGATGAAAAACCACATTGTTTTGTGTTTGTTGGCTGACAATTCTTTGCCTTTGGATGCAATACAAGTTCACGGCCAGTGCCGCCAAAGTCCTACGCTTTGTCCAATGAAAATCCGATCATGTGTACGAGAATTCAGAATTGCTGTCAGATTGTTTCCCACGCGTGTCCCATTGGAGAGATTTATCTTGATTTTCTATTCAATAATCACAACAGGAAGTGAGAGGAAATCTCTCCAAAGTGAGAAAAATCACCACAGTTGTCATCAAAACTACTGTGTCCACTGAACAATTTCTACACTATTCCTGTTCTGGTGGCACCTCAGATTTGACATTGTCTCTCAATTTCACTTTTAGCGACAATGGTCACTAGGATAAATACAAAATAAAACACACAACAAAATTTCAATTTATGTTCACATTATTCTATTCATATGCCAGTTTTCAATAAATGTTTGTGGGTTTAATCACTCTCTTGTTTCCTATTAGCCAGATTCACGTAGGCGGGCGCAACGTTAGGCAGGCGTAGCGTATCACATATACGCTACACTGCCGTAAGTCAGAGAGGCAAGTGCTGTATTCACAAAGCACTTGCCTCCTAAGTTACGGCGGCGTAGAATAAATGGGCCGGCGTGATTGACGTTTTTACGAACGGCGCATGCGCCGTCCGTGGACTTATCCCAGTGTGCATTGTTCCAAAGTACGCCACAAGGACGTATTGGGTTTGACGTCAACGTAAATTACGTCCAGCCCCATTCACGGACGACTTACGCAAACAACGTACATTTTTCAAATTTCGACGCAGGAACGACGGCCATACTTAACATTGACTAGTCCAGCTATTTGTTCGACTAACTTTACACCGGAAAACGCCTTACGTAAACAGCGTATCTTTACTGCGACGGGCAGGCGTACGTTCGTAAATTGGCGTATCTCGCTGATTTACGCATTCTAGGTGTAAATCAGCGTTCACGCCCCTAGCGGCCGGCAGAACTAGACAGCTAAGATACGACGGCGCAGGCCGTCCTATCTTAGCTAGGTTTAAGTGTATCTCAGTTTGAGAATACACTTAAATGTACGACGGCTTAGATTCCGAGTTACGACGGCGTATCTACTGATACGCGGCGTAACTCTTTGTGAATCTAGCCATATATCTTTTAGGAGCTCCAGCACCAACATCTCTAACCCGGAGAACTTAGTGTTATCTTAGCTACCATACCAACTACATCAGCCATTCTCAACCAGGTTTCCGTTGAAAACACCTTAGGGTTCCTTCAGAGATTGCTAGTGTTCCGTTAACAATGGCTAGCTGACTATCCATTTGATGGTGCCTTCATAGTTCTGAGGTCAATGCCTCTTAAAAAGCCTGTAGCATGACACCAATGGTCTTTTTATCTTTTTTTTAGGGTGGCATTTTGACCACCACTGTAAGGCCCCGTACTCACGACCAAACATGTCTGCTGAAACTGGTCCGCAGACCAGTTTCAGCAGACATGTTTGGCCGTGTGTAGGCCCGAGCGGACCATTTTCGGGCGGATCGGACAGGTTTCCAGCGGACAACTGTTTCCTGGACTTGCTTTAAAACAGTCCGCTGGAAACCTGTCCCCCCGACATGTACGGTCATCTGTACAGACCTACCGTACATGTCCGGCCGCCCGCCATCCCTCGCATGCGTCGAATGACTTCGACGCATGCGTGGAAGCATTTTAAAGGCAGGCCGCCCACGTCGCTGCGTCATTGTCGCGGCGACACCGCGGACACGCCCCGCGTATTGTTTACGCGCGGACCTCTGTTCGATGGTGTGTACAGCCATCGAACAGAAGTCCCCGGGCAGACATGTCCGATGAAAACGGTCCGCGGACCGGTTTCATCGGACATGTCTGCTCGTGAGTACTCGGCCTCAGGGAGACATTCTTCCCACTGGCCACCAATGTAAGGGGAATTGTTCTCACTAACTGCCAATGATTTTTTCTTTTGGGGATCTTTAGACCTAAAAAAGTTCTCAAGGGTTCCTTCAGTGTAATGAGGTTGAGAAAAGCTGACCTACATCACCTGTTGAATTATTCACTCTTACCCAAACATTGCTCTCTCTATCTTTGCCTTTCAATCGTAAAGTCACAGGGAGAGTGGTACAATGTGGGATTCTGTGCTTTTGTAAATATCTTACTAATAAGGAATATATTTATAATACCTTGTCTAAATACGAATGTAAACATCTGGGGCCAGATCCACGTAGCGGATCGCAATTTTAGGCAGGTGTAGCGTAACGCGTAACGCTACGCCTCCGCAACTTTGAGAGGCAAGTGCTGTATTCACAAAGCACTTGTCTCTAAAGTTACGGCGGCGTAGCATAAATCTGCCGGCGTAAGGGCGTGGAATTCAAATGACAAAGATGTGGGTGGGTTTTATGTTAATACGTCTTGACTCGACGTAAATGACGGAAGCACCACCTAGCGGCCAGCGTAAATATGCACCTTAGATCCGACGGAGTACTAAGACGTACGCCAGTCAGATCTAGCTCAGCTTCAGGCGTATCTTGTTTTTGTGGATACAAAACAAAGATACGCCGGAGCAACCTAGCAGTTAGGTGGCGTATCAATAGATACGCCAGCGTAACTTATTCGTGGATCTGGCCCCTGGGATGAGTTTGGATGGGGCTTATGATAAATGGCCCTCTGCAAACAAGATATACCTGTAGGTAAATAAGAGAACTAGAACCTTTGCAAAGTGGAAGAGTGGGTTTGGTAATAAAGTTGGCAGTGTCTCCACCCAGGATATGGCCTGTGTGATCAGTGGAGATTCCCTTCCTGGGAAATTATCCAGTAATCAAATTAAAATAATTTGGAGCAAAGAAACTACTGGAGTCAGTATATAACATTAACCACTTCCATACAGGGCATTTTCACTCCCTTCCTGCCCAGACCAATTTTTAGTTTTCACCGCTGTCGCACTTTGAATGACAATTGCGCGGTCATGCGACGTCACTCCCAAACAAAATTGACATCCTTTTCTTCCCACAAATAGAGCTTTCTTTTGGTGGTATTTGATCACCTCTGCGGTTTAAATTTTTTGCACTGTAAATAAAAGAAGAGCGACAATTTTGAAAAAAACACAATGGGCCAGATCCACATACATCTGCGCCGGGCGCAGCGTATCTAATATACGCTACGCCGCTGTAACTTACTTTTGTTTTGTTTGAATCCACAACGAATCCGCGCCGTAAGTTATGGTGGCGTACTATATAAGTAAGGGCATGGAATTCAAATGGAAGTGATGGGGGCGTGTTTTATGTTAACCTCCCTGGCGGTATGATTCTTTCAGAAAAAACATGCTGAAAGCGGTACCATTATTTGCAAGGAAATTTGGCGTTTTATATTGTATATAATTTTTAGAAATAACTCACTTAAATCTGACCAAACAAGATTCTAATAGGCATCCCGGGTATGACATTTTTTTAAAAACAAAATTATAAATTATAATATAATAAATAATTATAAATAATTATAACAAATACTAATATAATTATAATAAAAATTATTCAATAATGTAATCAAATCAAAATCACTGAAATTTGCTCAGTTGCAGAATTGTTGCTGTCATTATTATTTTTTTTTTTTATGACGAATTTCCCCACAAATCGCTATCGCACAATTCTGCAAGTGATTATAATTTATTATCGCTGTTTTTTAGCTGATCTAAAACTATTTTTGACATAAAGGGACACTTTTGGTTGCTATAGACAATCTACAGTTTGCAGGGAGAAAGAAACGTTTTTATTATATAAAATGACATGCATGACACTGGGCAGACCACTAGGGACAAGGGGGGGGTGTGTTTTTTTTTACATACAGTACTGTAATCTATAAGATTACAGTATACTGTATGTAAGGTGTTTGTTTACGTTTTTGAATTTGGCGCCGTTCTCCGTCCCCGTGCGTCGTAACGTCGCAGGGAATGGAGATCGGCGTCACACGGAGGCACTATGTGAATCGAGCGAGGTCCCGCTCGCTCACACAGCGCGGTGGCATCGCTGGATCCAGGGACAAGGTAAGTAAAAAGTGCCTGTGGATCTAGCGAGGCAAGCCCGAGACTGACTCGGGGTTACCGATCGTAGCAGGAAAATCTAACCCCGAGTCAGTCTCGGGAACACCGCCAGGAAGGTTAATACGTCGTGACCCGACATAAACAACGTTTTTTTGGAACTGCGCATGCGCCGTCCCTGGGGATATCCCAGTGCGCATGCTCGAAATTAAACTGGAACCAGCCAATGATAACGACGGTGACGTCATTCTATGCAAATTCCTATTCGCGAACGACTTACGCAAACGACGCAAAAAATTCAAAATTGTACACGGGAAGGACGGCCATACTTAACATTGAGTACGCCTTAGAACAGCAGCTTTAACTATACGCCAGAAAAAGCCGAACGCAAACGACGGAAAAAAATGCATCGGGCCGACGTAAGTTCGTGGATCGCCGTAAATAGCTAATTTGCATACTCGACTGGGATTTTGACGGAAACGCCACCTACCGGCCGCCGAAAATATGCATCTAAGATCCGAAGGCGTACTAAGACGTACGCCTGTCGGATCAAGCCGCGATGCCGTCGTATCTTGTTTTGAGGATTCAAAACAAAGATATGACGCGGGAATTTTGAAATTACGCCGGCGTATCAATAGATACGCCAGCGTAATTTCTTTGTGGATCTGCCCCAGTATCTTTTACTTTTTGATTTAATAAATATCATAAAAAAAAAAAAAAAAAATGTTTTGCTCAGTTTAGACTGATATGTATTCTTCTATATATTTTTGGTAAAAAAAATCGCAATAAGCGTATTTGATCGGTTTGCGCAAAAGCTCTAGCGTCTACAAATAGGGAATAGAATTATGGCATTTTTTTTTTTTACTAGTAATGGCAGCGATCTGCGATTTTTATTGTGACAGTGACATTGACAGTGACATATCGGACACTTTTGACACATTTTTGGGACCATTCACATATACACAGCGATTAGTGCTATAAAACTGCACTGATTACTGTGTAAATGTGACTGGCAGGGAAGGGGTTAACACTAGGGGGCGCTGAATGGGGTTAAATATGTTCCCTAAAGTGTGTTCTAACTGTAGGGGAACTCACAAGGGGAGGAGATCGATGTGTGTTCCTCTGTTCTGGAAACACACATCTGTCTCCTCACCGCTGACAGGACATGGATCTGTGTGTTAACACACACAGATCCATGGTCCTGCCGTGATTGCGGGCAATCGCGGGTGCCCGACTGACATCGCGGTCACCGGGCACGCGCACCGGTTCCCAAGCATGCTCGGCCGGGAATACAAGGAAATAATAATGCAAGCTTTGTATAAGAAAATATTATTACTAGTACAAACATCCAACATACAGACAGGTAATATTTATTTAGGATTAGCAATAATGGGGAGTTCCTCCAACCAGCCAGGAACACAGCTTCTCACTAGCAAAAACCATGGTGTCAGAGTCAGCCTATCTACTCTGCTTCTTAGTCCTTAGTAGCTTCTAATCTGCTATGCAACTGGGCATCTATATATGTTCTGCCAAATGAATCCTAAGTAAGCAATATGTAGTGGACCTTAACATTCTAAAAGTGTAAAGCACTCTTTCCTAGTAGTTCCTAGTTGATATTATGCAGACATAGAACAGACCTTATTTTCCAGTGTTCAATGTACAGCAAGCTTGAAGGCTTGCTGGACCTTATGCAGAAGATCTCCAATCTCTGGTGACCAATTAGACCTCATCGATTTCTGTCATGTACCTGGTAGGAGACTGAGTTGATGAGGTCGGCCTCAGGAATAGCCGGGGTCGTCAGCAGGCGGACAGCGAGGTACTAAGCCATTAGCAGAGCTAGAGTAAGGAATGGAGCCTGGTCAGAGGTACACAGTAAGACAGGAACAGGATACACAGCCATGGTCGTGGGACATGCCAGGTCATTAACAAGGAGAGCAAAGAGGATTAATCGGGATACAGGACACAGCTGAAGATCAGTCAGCAAAGAATAGAAGACTAGGCTCCCTTTAAATAGCCCATCAAGAGAAATTGTGCCCCGCACGCGAGTGCGTGCGCATTTGCGACCATGGATTCCCGCGCGCATGCGCATGGCGGTTATCCACTCTTCGGAACAAACATGCGCATGCGCACATGTAAGTGCCAGACATCTCACTGAATTTTCTGACAGATCTCAACCTGTAAGAGAAGTCTGGCTAACAGACGTGCATCTGCGCACAAGCATGGGCACACCAGTGTGTGTACAAAGAGGGACTTGTATTGGCGCATGCGTGGGCGTGCCTGTTTACCTGATCTGTTTCAGCTTCCTATGTTTTGACTTGGCTTCACCTGAACCTACTCCTTGACCTCCACCGGCCTACCTGATCCCAGCTTGTGTTTGAATCCGCTTCTGTCTGATGTTCCTGTACCTTGCTGCCCAGCTGTGTACCGAACCCGGCCTGTGTCCCGTCTCTGCCTCTCGTACCTGCTCTGTCCGGCTGTTGATGACCCTCTGGCTTACGTCCCAGCTATGCATCCATCTGCTGACCCAGCGATACAGAGCTCCAGTTCTCAGGGCCTGCCCAGCGCTCTTCAGCTACCTGGTTCCTTCCAATGCCCAGCCAGCGCCATTCACGGCATCAGCCCTCGTGCCAACCTGTGTTCTTCACTCCATGTCATCACTACCAGGGGTGTTGGACAGGAAGTGCAAGAGAAGCCCCCTCTCTAGCTCGATCTCCCCCAGATACGTGACACAACCTCAATAGCATTCATCATCTTTCCAAAACTGTAACCATCTACAGACATATCCAATCTAAAATCCAGATAAATAAAATACTGGTTACTAGTTGGAAGAGTTTACCTTTTTTCACATTGTTAGTTTGTTTGCCATGGTTTTTTTTGTGTTGGTGGTACACATACAATATATAAAGATCTTTATTTACCGTATATGTTGTATTGAAACAATTGCATTTTTTACAGAATGCTGTCCAAAGTGTCAATTCCTGATTTTTCAGAGCCCTGCTGTTTCCCTTTCTTTATCCAGGAGAAGATTGGAAATCTAGTTGTCATATCTGCAAAAACAAGGGAAAATCCTGTGATCACACAAGCAGTCTATGTAGAGTCTACAGATACTATAGTACGTTTTCTCAACTCCAATCCTCAAGTACCTCAGCAGGTCATGTTTTGATGGTTTAACTCAGTGGGAGCAGCTATGGTAATTACCGATCCATTGAGACAGATTAAGGGCCTGTCTACAGCCCCTGTCTCGTCCCCATCAATTTCATCAGGAAAAAAAATGGTAAGAAGCAGGATAGAGATGTCGTGCTCACTACAACATTCATACAGAATAACAGGTCTGTAGGCATTAAAGTGGAACCCCAGCTCTACCCGTCCCCCACAATTTTTTTAGATAGAGGTGGAACAGTTAAAACTATTACTGCACAGTGGACTGCAAGAGGCTGATGCTAAGTTAAATTCAGGTTCTAATGCCCCGTACACACGATCAAAATTCCGACGTGAGCTTTTGAACGGAAATTCCGACCGTGTGTATGCTCCATCAGACTTTTGCTGTCGAAATTTCCACCAACAAAAGATTGAGAGCTGGTTCTCAAATTTTCAGATGGAAAAAAATCCTATCGGAAAATCCGATCGTTTGTAGCAATTCCGACATGCAAAATTCTGACGCATGCCCGGAAACAATTCGACGCACGCTCGGAAGCATTAAACTTAATTTTCTCGCCTCGTCGTAGTGTTGTACGTCACCGCACTCTTGACGGACGAAAGTTCAGAGAACTTTTGTGTGACTGTGTGTATGCAAGCCACGCTTGAGCGTTTTTTCCGACGGAAAATCTGATCGCGTGTACGCAGCATTACCCTTTCAGTTAAAAAATACATTTAATGATGTATTATTGATTACAGAGCTAAATTAACACATACCTTTTACATCTGTACAGCTTTAAGTTACTAGTAACAATCTGCAATTTAATTTACAAGGGATTGTTGATCGCTGGCATTATGTAAAAGGTTCTTTGGTCCATTTGCCTATCATTGAAGATTACAGTTCAATATTTTAATTGTACAGAAGCAAGGTACAAAAGCAATAAAGGCTTGAAGGTAAATGTAGGGTTACAAAACATTAGTGACAAAGGTAGTGTAAATAGTATGGTCATCAACTCAGTACTAAATCGCTGTACAAACATGGTAGGTCGGGTACTTACCTATTTTTAATCTAGTCAAGTCCGGAAAGAGCTGCAGGATCAAGTGACCCAGAATGAAATAAAAATAGATAAATCCACACATAATTTATATACAGGGGGCCAGATTGAGGTAGATCCGCGCAATATTTGCGTGGGCAAAGGGCAACGATTTTTGCTCTGCGCCCACGCAAATATTTTGATATGCCCGCGATTCACGGAGCAGTAGCTCCGTAAATTGCGCGGGCGCTATGCTAAATAGCCCGGCGTAAGGGCGCCTAATGTAAATGATCCCGCCGGGGGCGGGAATCATTTAAATTAGGCGCGCTCCCGCGCCGAGCGAACAGCGCATGCTCCGTCGGGAAACTTTCCCGACGTGCATTGCGGCAAATGACGTCGCAAGGACGTCATTTGCTTCTAAGTGAACGTGAATGGCGTCCAGCGCCATTCACGAATCACTTACGTAAACGACGTGAAATTTAAATTTCACGAGCGGGAAGGGCGGCTATACTTTAGCATTGGCTGCCCCTGCTATAGCAGGAGCAACCTTGCGCTAAAGTCGCCGTACGGAAACTCTGTACCTTGCGTGCGCAGGGCCCGCGCAACTTTTGTGAATCGGTGGTAGTATGCAATTTGCATACTATACGCCGATCACAATGGCCGCGCCCCCTAGCGGACAACGCAAGAATGCAGCCTGAGATATGAAGGCATAAGGAGGCTTATGTCTGTCATATCCTAGGCTGCAGTCCGCGTAGCGATGTTCCTGAATCAGGGGCATTCGCTACGCGGGAGCAAAACAGCTATTGCGCCGCGCAACCTATGGTTGCGCGGGCGCAATAGCTTCTTGAATCTGGCCCAGGATTGGCAATATAGGTAGGAGGTGGGGGGGGGGCATTTTTAAGAATAGTTAGACTTAGGCTTTTCTTCCACTATAAGTTCCCCATCAAACTGTACTTTGGCTGAGAGTCAGTTTCAAAGCTATCTTCATTGACCTTTAACCACTTGCAGACCGCCTTCCACATATATACTGCAAGGTGGCTCGGCTGTGCAAACCAACGTACCTGTACGTCTGTTCGTGTATGTGGTACTGTGGGCGTGCACGCGTGAAACGGGAGCGCTCCCGTGGGTCCCGTAATGTCTGCCGGCCACCCTTGATCGCAGTGAAGAGAGGCAAAACAGGGATCTGTCTATGTAAACAAGGTGAACCTCCGTTCTGACAGGGGACAACTCAGAGATCTGCTTTTCCTAGTGATCAGGAACAGCGATCTATGTGTTGTCCCAGCAAGCCCATCCCCCATACAGTTATAACACACCCAGGGAACCCAGTTAACTCCTTCCCTGCCAGTGTCAATTATACATTGATCAGTGCATTTTTTTTAAGCACTGATCACTGTAATAATGTCACTGGTCCCCAAAAAATGTCACTTGAGGTCAGATTTATCCGCCGCAATGTCGCACTAAAAATCACAGATCGCCGCCATTACCAGTAAAAACAAAATTTAAAAAAAAGTCCATAAATCTATCCCCTAATTTGTAGACGCTATAACTTTTGCACAAACCATCAATATATGCTTAATTGGGATTTTTTGCCAAAAATATGTAGCAGAATATATATCGGTCTAAACTGATAAATACATTTGTTTTTTTATATACATATTTTTTGGATGTGATTTATAGCAGAAAGTAAAAAAATATTGGATTTTTTTCAAAATTGTCACAATTTTTTTGTTTATAGCGCACAAAAATAAAAACCGCAGAGGCGATCAAATTCCACCAAAAGAAAGCTCTATATGTGGGAAAAAACGTACATAAATTTTGTTTGGGTACAGCGTTGCACAACCGCGCAATTGTCAGTTAAAACGACGCAGTGCCTTATCCCAAAAAAATGGCCCGTCATTAAGGGGGTAAAACCTTCCGGGGCTAAAGTAGTAAAGCTTCATTGTGTCAGGAATGCACGTTGGGCTGCACATGCACAGGTCAGTGTACATTCAATAGAAGACTACGAACAGACAGGTAGGTGAGTCTTATTGCAGAAATGACATAAAATGTTTCTTCTACAATAAAGAGTTGCCTGCTCGAAATGTTTAAAATTTTAGGTTTAGTTCCGCTTTAAGTGTAAATAAGGGCACCTAAGTTTAGTATGACATAGAGACTGTGCGACTCATGTTTATTATAATCCAATTTGCTTTCTAGATGTATAAGGAAGTAGCATGGGTGATGGTTGAAGGATCTGCAGCAGTTTAAAACACAAAAGTACCCTTTTACTGGTTCTCTGGATGAATTGTCTGGTGCGATGCAGTGATCTGGGAATCTGCAGTAAACATCCAGGGCCGGATTCAGAAAGAGATACGACGGCGTATCTCCTGATACGCCGTCGTATCTCTGAGTCCGGCCGTCGTATCTATGCGCCTGATTCAGAGAATCAGGTTACGCATAGATATCCCTAAGGCCTTGTACACACGACCGGACAGTCCGCTGAAAACGGTCTGCCGGACCGTTTTCATCGGACATGTCCGGTCGGAGATTTCTGTCTGATGGTTGTACACACCATCAGACAGAAATGAGAGACAATCCGCGCGGACAAGGTGACGTGTCCGCGCCGTCGCCGCGACGATGACGCGGCGACGTGCGCGACGCAGGAAGGTCAATGCTTCCACGCATGCGTCAAAGTCATTCGACGCATGCGAGGGATGGCGGCCGCTCGGACATGTACGGTAGGTCTGTACAGACGACCGAACATGTCCGACGGACAGGATTCCAGCGGGCTGTTTCTAAACAAGTTTGGAAATATTTGCCCGCTGGAAAAAAGGCCCGGCGGGCAAATGTACGCTGGAATCCTGTCCGCTCGGGTGTACAGACGACCGAACATGTCTGCTGAAACTGGTCCGCGGACCAGTTTCAGCAGACATGTTTGGTCGTGTGTACGGGGCCTAAGATCCGCCAGGTGTAAGTGTCTTACACCGTCGGATCTTAGGCTGCAATTTCAGGCTGGCCGCTGGGTGGCCCTTCCGTATTTTTACGCAAGGAATATGCAAATTAGGATTTACGCCCATTCAGAAACGAACGACCGCCCGGTGCTTTTTTTTTTTACGTCGTTTGTGTTCGGCTTTTTCCGGCGTATAGTTACCCCTGCTATATGAGGGGTAGCTAATGTTAAGTATGGCCGTCGTTCCCGCGCCGAGTTTTGAAATTTTACGTCGTTTGCGTAAGTCGTTCACGAATACGGCTGGACGTAATTTACGTTCACGTCGAAAGCAATGACGTCCTTGCGATGTCATTTAGAGCAATGCACACTGGGATATTTTACGGACGGCGCATGCGGGGGGGGGGAATAAAGATATAACAGTGTGTACTGCAAAAAAAAAAAGATCAGCGTACAGTCAATGTCAGAATGGAGCTTAATGTAATGTTAGAATTTTTTTTTAGGGTGAACCCCCGCTTTAAATAAATAAATAAATAAATATCCCCAAAAAATCTATAAAAAAAAACAAATTTTTTCCTCAGTTTAGGCCGATACGTATTCTTCTACATGTTTTTGGTAAAAAAATCGCAATAACCGTATATTGATTGGTTTGCGCAAAAGTTATAGGGCCAGATTCAGGTACATTTGCGGCGGCGTAACGTATCGCATTTACGTTACACCACCGCAAGTTTTACGGGCAAGTGCTTGATTCACAAAGCACTTGCCTGTAAAGTTGCGGCGGCGTAGCGTAAATCCCTCCGGCGCAAGCCCGCCTAATTCAAATGATCCAGGTAGGGGGCGTGGATCATTTAAATTAGGCGCGTTCCCGCGCCGAACGTACTGCGCATGCTCTGTTTTGAAATTTCCCGCCGTGCTTTGCGCGAAATTACGTCGCACCGACGTGATTTTTTGAACGTCGACGTGAGTTACGTCCTTTCCTATTCACGGACGACTTACACAAAAAAAATAAAAAATTCAAAATTCAACGCGGGAACGACGGCCATACTTTAACATGGCAGGATAGCTATACGACACGAAATAGCAGCTTTAACTATACGCCGGGAAAAGCCGACTAGCGACGACGTAATAGAATGCGACGGCCTGCGCGTACCTTCGTGAATCGCCGGAAAAAGCTAATTAGCATACCCGACGCGGAAAACGACGCAAACTAAAACGACGCAAAGTATTACACCGACGATCCGAAGGTGTACGAAGAAGTACACCTGTCGGATCGAAGCCAAAAGCCGTCGTATCTTGGTTTGAGGATTCAAACTAAAGATACGACGTGGCAAATTTGAAAGTACGCCGGAGTATCAGCAGATACTCCGGCGTACTTCTTCTGTGAATCTGGCCCATAGCGTCTACAAAATAGGGGATAGTTTTATTGCATTTTTATTTCTTTTTATTTCTTTACTAGTAATGGCGGCGATCTGTGATTTTTATTGTGACCGTGACATTGCGACGGACATATTGGACACTTTTGACACATTTTTGGGACCGTTCACATTTATACAGTGATTAGTGCTATAAAAATGCATTGATTACTGTATCAATGTTGACATGGCCTCAACATGCCAATCTGTCAGGATGGAGACTGGAGGTAGGAGCCGGTAAACCCGGTAAATCACTGACTCTGTCCATTCATATAACTGAAACATCGTAACTGGTATTTACGATGCTTCAGTCTATGAATGGAGAGGAGCCTCTGTCTCCTGTCTATTCATTTTCAGTGCATCTGAGGCTGCTGAGAAAGGGACTGGGGAATCTGTGTCCTTAGTCCCTTTCTCTGTCTCAAATGTGAAATGTCAGGGGTCTGTTAAGACCCCTGATATCTCACCAAAGCCCTCCAACAGGGATAAAAAATAAATCCAAAAAATTGCAATAAATGATAAAAAAATAATTTATTGTAAAAAATAATAAACATTTTTTAAATAAAAAACACACTGACACCATCCACCCCCCCCCCCCTAAAAAAAAGAAAGCATTGTAAAAAAAAAAAACATAACAAAAAATTGTAAAAAATACAAATTGTAAAAAAAAAATACTGACACACGTGCCACTGTCACATGACATTAAAAAAAAGTATCAGTAATCGTATCGGCGAGTACTTGAAAAAAAGTATCGGTACTTGTACTCAGGCTTAAAAAACTGGTATCAGGACAACCCTAATTTTAACACTCGTGTATCACTCCAAAGTCCTTGTAACTTCAGACCCTCTGTGCCACCATCACTGAACCGTGTGACCAAACTCCCACCCTTATAGTTGGATGTCTGTGTTATAAAAGATCATAAAAAGCTCAAATTAAGATATTCCAGGTTCTGCTGAGGTAATCCACATCTCTCTCAGCTCTCTCTCAACATTCACATCTCCTCTGGTTACCTTTTCCACTCAAAGGAGAAAAAAAACCATAGTGCTCTCTGTTTTAAAATGTAATAAAATGCAGAAAAGTATAAAACACTCATATACAATTTGCAGAAGTCAGGCACTTTAAATTCTATCTGTCACAAATCCTGTAACAGACTCCTGGCGAGCTCTCAGCCATCCTGTGTCATTCGGGGCAGGTTCACACAGACTTCACACAGACTGGTTAGAGTAAGGAAAGCTTATGACCCCTGGCTGTTTTTTTTTTTTATTATTTTTTTTTCTTTGTGTAGCACTACCCCTGAAGGAGCTGCTGGTTTAGATTTGGGCCTGCCGTTACCTTGCTATTCCATACGCTTGTTTCAGGGGTTCTCCTTGAAGAGTTGTCCACAAAAATGTCTGCACCAAACATGAAGTCTCTTTCAAGGTTTTTATTGAACAAAGTTCTGCAAAAGATGGGTAGAGGGATGGGGAAACACTCAGGTACCTTTGCTTTGCGGATCACGGGTACAACTTAGATCCAGAGGATTAATTCAGTTTCACACTGGATTTCAGCATCCACCAGATAGGCCTACTCTCACTGGCCTAGCAGCTGGTGTGAAGCTCGTAAAAATTTCAGACACAGACTTGATAAGTGTTGTCAGGCCATCCCACGATCTTCTGCCACAAGATCGTGTAACCACTCGCACACATTGTATAGTTCCAATAAAGTACACAACTCACGGTGCCAGGAATCTTTGAGCCAGGCCGGCAGCACAGTGAGGTAAATTTGCCAGGATACGTCCTTCAATTGAATCCCACTGGCTCAACTTCCTCCCATAGGTAAGGTAGTGAAGGACCATCCCTGGATTAGTAGGCACCAGAAACTCCTGGGCATTCTCTCAGTTGCAAGACCTCGGACCAGCCGGCCCTGAGGCTACGAAACAGCTCACACATCCCTGAGGTCAGGAGGGCCATCAGGTCAGGATCATAAGACCCCACCAAAACAGCATCTGTCCCTTAAGTACCCCTCCCCAGAATGCATAGCGGGTTGACCACGCCCCCTGAGCTGCCTCTGGGAAAGAGATACCCAATGCATCCAGCCTGCTGCCTTTCCAACCTTGACCTGTGGTAACAGCGACACCCACCATCAAGGGGGAAATTGTGCAACCCAGCTGAACTGAAACAGAACCAACGATTTAGCATAATCCTTCTGAGCTAAACTACAGCTCAGGCAAGTACAATTTAACACATATCGCATACTCAATGGGAGCATGGCGCTACATTTGTCTCATCAGGGAGATTTTCCTTTACTTCCCATCCTGGTGGAAACACAGCAGGAAATGAGAGAAGAGAGATCCAGTGACAACTTGTAGACAGTTGTCACTGGAATGATTGTCCTCATTGAAAGATTTCCCTTCAATTCTTGTTATTGTAACAACTTTTTTCTTCTTGACCCGACACATTTGTCACCAGGACAAATAAGGTAAACCTCTCCAATGGAAACACAGACTGCAGAAATAACTTACAGGGGTTCTAACTCTTGCCAGCTCAATCCAAAAGCTCTACATACACTAACTTAATTTGTTTGGCTGAAGTTGGCAATGGCAGGTGCTTCACTGGCAAGTTCCCTTTAAAAAAAAAAAAAAAGAAATTAAAGTACAGATCATTCTGTAAATAATGCTTCTTTACACCATTTAGTGTAATGGTTTTGTTTTAATATAAATGTCCACATGACCATTATCTTGACAGGAGACATTAGGATGGCTGTAGGTTTATGGCCATCCCTTAATAATTAATTATACAAGATCTAACTGGACATCTTAGGTGATCCAGCAGTTACTGTAATTGAGCAAGGCAAACATGATTTCTCTACTATAACGCAACTCAGTGTTGTCAAGTATTATAGTGTCGTTCAGTACTTCTGCTAAGTGATCTAAAGACTACATGATAACATACAGCTGCACTCAGAAATATTCTTTATTTTATTAAGGTACAGTACTGTTTCAGTAGCAATTAATTACAGGGGGTTTATTTACCAGACAATAATTAATTGCACCTCTGGGAGCCTCAAGAGTCAAACATGAATCAAAGCAGACTTGATAAGGAGCGATGAAAGTCTCACATAATTAAGCAGGGCACTTGAGACCAATTGTTTAGAGAATGATTTTACTGGAGCTAATTGACACTAATTATTTAATCTGATTTTCTTCTTCTCAGTAATTCGTCCACCAGTTCCTTACTTTGTGCAGTCACTGCACACAAAGCTGCCTGGATCAGGGTAGTCTGGAGGACTCCTCTGTGCTAGGTGACCTCTCATCTGTACCTCTTTGTTTCGGCTTCCAGCTTATGACAGTGACATGTGGATGGTTTTTCAGAAATCTTTTTCTTTGACAACAGCTTAGCAGAAAATTATTACATTCAGAAGCTTTGTGTCATTGTCATTGTTTTCTTTATACATGTAGCGCTAGCCCTGAAGGAGCCACTGGTTAAGATGGGTCCTTTGTTCCTGGCCTTGACCTTCTCAAAGATCTCAGCCCCTCTGACACTCCGGGTGAGTACACAACCACATAATATTTCTAAGTACCCAGCAATAATTCTATTTTAAAGAAACATGCACCTGATTACTAAAGGCAAACTTAAAGTGGTTGTAAATGCAGACTTTTTTTTTATCTTAATGCATTCTATGCATTAAGATAAAATACCTTCTGTGTGCAGCAGCCCCCCTTGGCCACCCTTACACTTACCGGAGCCCATAGGTGTGCACAGCTTATTGCATTAGGGAGTGCACCCCAAAGCTGAAACACACACGTGCGTGCATGTGTATATATATTGATGGTGCAAGTAGAGCAATAGACGTGTTATTAGGGCAGAGATCAGTGCCAGTAGGGCAGTGGATGGTGTCAGTAGTTTTTATTTTTAATATTTTATTTTTTACAATTTTATTTTTGTAAATTCTTAAGAATTTTTTTTAGGAGCTCCATTAGGGGGCTTTGGTGAAATATCAGGGTCCTAAATAGGGGGAATCTGCACCACACAGGGTGATTAGAGTGTGCCCACACTTATGCCGGAGCTTCATCTCTGTTCAGTGATGTCCACGAGTGTCTAAGCCATCTGGGACTCTCCCTCCTTATTGGCTGAGACACAGCAGCAGTGCCATTGGGGAGGGGGCTGGGCCGAACCGCAGCTCTGTGTCTGAATGGATACAGAGCTGCAGCTTGGCTCGGGTGCCCCCATAGCAAGCTGCTTGCTGTGGGGGCATGCAACAGGAGGGAGGGGCTAGGAGCACAGAAGAGGAACCCATGAAAAGGAGGATCTGGGCTGCTCTGTGAAATCCACTGCAACAGAGCAGGTAAGTATGACATGTTTGTTATTTTTATAGAAAAAAAGGAGACTTTACAATCACTTTAATATATTGTCACCTAACAAAATTAGTAATGAGACAAGCAAGGAAAGAAAGTTAATGAATAACAACAGCCAGCACCTGGCTACACACACACAGAAATTATTATTATTTTCATTATTTTCACTCTTAATTTATTCAGCACAAACATATGAGCACCTCAGAAAATTGTAAATTTGCTGAATAAATTAAATATAGTATTTACATGCAAGGTCATGACTATGACTTGGGCCCAAAGCAAACCATTAGAGGGCCCTCTGCCTCTCCAGTGTCCTTTGAAAAAGTAATTCCTCTAGGTAGTGATACAGAACACATTGCTTTCATAGTGATCCTATAGTGGTTCTCAAGCTATATATAATTAATTTATATTATTGCTAACTGTATCTGCACCCATTGTGTAGCCCGACAGCACTGGGCCCCCTTTGTCTTCATATGCCACAGCTACGTAATGACTGGGCTTACAGCATTAAAGTGAGCCAAAAATCCTCAGGAAGATTTTTTTTTTCACAAACCACCTGATGTACTAAATACAGGGTTGGAAAAACCAACTGCATTAAAACATTCAGCATTACCTTTCAAATAGAGTGATCTCCAGCCCCACATGCTTAGTATAATTCCAGTAATAGGAGAAAACATTGTAAGAACACCTGAACAACACCAATAAAAACAAGGATCATTTTTGCTCTTAGTGATCACCAACAAAATGGGGGAAATTAATTTCTGCAATTGCCACCAATAAAAAGGGGTGGTGAGTTTATAATTGCCCCCACTGAAGGAGAGGGGTTATTATTGCTGTTGCTCTTACTAACGAAGGGGTCCAGGGAGTAGGGAGCTTAGAATTTTCCCCAGTGGTAGTTAGCTTATAATTGTTGCTAATGCCACCAGTGAAGGTGGTGGTGGTTTATTGGTTATATTGCTGCCACTGATAGCAATGTTAGGAGTTATTATTGCTGCCACTGACACCAATGTTGGGGTTATAATTCTTGACAATAAAACCAATAGAGGAGAAAGGGGGGGTATTTTAGCTGCTGCCGACAGCAGTGTGGGGGGGGGGGGGTTATTATTGCTGACAGTGACAAACGTCAAGAATGAGTAATTTTGTTGCCACTGACAACTATGATGGGGGTTGTTATTGTTGCCTCTGACACTAATGCTAGGAGATATTATTTCTGCTACTGATACCAATACTGAGGGTCAATATTGCTGACAGATGAATGCCACTTCACAGAAACCCAGGCTAAATCTGTAGCCACACATTACTTCCATACAGCCTGGTAGCAAAGGATAGTGGCAGTGCTCCAGGACAAAGCTTCCCATAAAGGGGTTATCCCTTTTATATTTACGTGGGGTGATTTTAGATGTGACCCTCCACCCAACATGTGTATACAAATGTCGCCTTTGGACTGTTTTAGGTTGGATATCACTGCCTTAACATTAATCATGTCCACCAATTCATGAACCTTAACTTTAACTTAAAGGCTAAGTTCACCTTTGTACACTTTTTTTTTTTAATTCCAGCTCCTCTGGGTACCAATAAAGAATTAATGTACCTAGTTTGCAAAAATAAAACAGCTTTCCATTAATTCTACACTGGATTACCTAACTCTCTTGACTTTAGGTCATGACACAGGAAGGAGTTGACCAGCTGAGGGTAGATGATACAGAGTGTGTGCTAATGAGATCAGCTGTTCAACTCCTTTCTGTGTCCTGACCTCTAGTCTGACCAGGAAGTAAGGCAGAAGTAATTGAGCACACTGTTTAAACATCCATGAAGAGAGTGAGGTAAGCCAGTGTAGAAATAATGAAAAGCTGTTTTGTTTTTCCTAAATAAGTACATTAAAGGGGTTGTAAAGGTAAAAAAAAAATCCCTAAATAGATTCCTTTACCTTAGTGCAGTCCTCATTTACTTACCTCATCCTTCGATTTTGCTTTTAAATGTTCCTATTTCTTCTGAGAAATCCTCACTTCCTGTTCTTCTGTCTGTAACTCCACACAGTAATGCGAGGCTTTCTCCCTGGTGTGGACAAGCCTAACAAGGAACTCGACGAGGAAAACGATGTGTTTCGCCCGTCGAGTTTCTCGGTCGTGTGTACGAGGCCTCAGCCTAAATCAACTCTTTGAAATCTATCTTTACCCTGAAGAGTCTGAAAGTATCATTCTAATTCTGCACTGACATTTGCACCAAAGTTTCTGTTCGGAAAAACTGTGTACATAGAATTAGTTGATCGGAGCAAGCAATGTTTTGGAATCAAGAGCTTTATAATGTTTTAAATATTTTGTTTCTATGACATTTAATTAACATACAACAGTCTGAACACCACACATTTTGTGCTGACTAAACAAATTACTTCTACACAATATTTAAAATCAGAATACTAATTTCATATAGTGTTGATATGGTATATATCAACACTATATGAAATTAGTGTTGATATTTCTAAATATATGATTTCCCTAACGGGTATAGTCTATTTGTCAGTAAGAAATTGAATGCATATGCAAAATTGTAAATGTAATAACACAATTGTGCCTA
The DNA here is from genome assembly GCF_905171775.1 of Rana temporaria. NCBI lineage: Eukaryota > Metazoa > Chordata > Amphibia > Anura > Ranidae > Rana > Rana temporaria. Next base: position 86,408,422 of record NC_053493.1, on the reverse strand, counting down.
TATGCTGTCATTTGTGTATTGTGAAATACAATGTAATATATGCTGATTTATTACATGAAATCCCACTACAGTAAACTGATAATTGGATGCATGTGAAAAGAATGATCTCATTGATCTAGTCAACAAGAAACCTAGGTAAAGCCCTTTATGGTGCCAAGACGTATCTTAGGTTTGATGCATGTCAACAAACCTTTGTGTGTTTTTGTTTGCATAAATAATATTTGTTTTTCAGTCCTAATTGTTTAAGGTTTCAGTACTTTATTCATTTTGCCCACGATGAGACAGAGGTCCATAACTAAAAACCATAAAATTCAACAAGATTTTCCACTTTTTTAGTAATTTAGCATATTAGAGTTTAGCACATTGGAAAAAATGCATTCTAATGCCGCGTACACATGATCGGACATTACGACTGATTTTTTTTCCGACGGATTGTTCGCTCAAACTTGTCTTGCATACACACGGTCACAAAATGTTGTCGGAAATTCCGAATGTCAATAACGCGGTCACGTACAACACTACGACGAGCCTAAAAAAATGAAGTTCAATGATTCCGAGCATGCATCAAATTGATTCCGAGCATGCATAGGATTTGTGTGCGTCGGAGTTGCATACAGACGATCGGAATTTCCGCCAAGAACTTTTGTTATCTGAAAAATTGAGAACTAGCTCTCAAACATTTGTTGTCGGAAATTCTGACAGCAAATGTCCAATTGAGCCTACACGCGGTTGGAATATCCCACCAAAAGCTCACATCGAACACTTGTTGGAAATTCCGATTTCAAAGCAGACACTGAGATGGACATAAATGGACCTACAAAGACCTCATAATTGGGGTTTGTGATTGTGTATGTGTATATGATTATTGTACAACCTGTCCATTGTCCTCTGCATTATAAAGGCTCTGTGCTGGGCATCCATATAGGCATTAGGCCATCACTTTGGGTTGTCCACAGCCAGCGAAACACTTAGGTCCCTTTCACACATCCGTTGACGGATGAAAAAACGGACATTAATGCATATGTAAAAATAGATGTAAATGGATGATCATCTGTTTACATCTGCTTCCGTCAAAATGATTTTTTTTGTAACGTATCAAAGCCTAATTTTTCTTCTGTTAAAAAATTGCTTAAGACAAAAAAATGGATGTAAACAGACAAACGGTCCATTTTTGCATGAGAATTGGCTCAGGGATTCAAGCGCTTAAGGACTCTAGCTGTAACAAACTGATGAAAAAAACAGATAAAGCAGGGCTCGATCCCACGGGGGGTGTGACCGGAAGATGGTGGAGTAGGATCAGACAGGCTCCGCTCCACACACCACGCCATGTACTCCCACCCGACCGAGAGTGTATGATTGATTGAACCCTGATTGAACCCTCTCATGTGAAACTCCCGGACATGAACCCGTAGCGAAGCGGAGCTTGTGGCTTTTTGGCGATCCTAGCAGGGAAGAGTAGCAGCTACAGTATAGCACTGCGGAGGAGACTGTAACAGATAGCTGAATAACAGCGGAAGGATACGGGGGATGAGGAGAGAAAAAGTTGACGAGAGGAAAGTTGTCAACTCGCCAGGAAAGGAGCCGCGGAAAGAACCACTACAGGCACGGCTGTCTGGATCCTCGGGACCTTCCAGGACATCCAAAAGGGCAAAACAGACTTACCCGTCCCAGCCGGAGATACAGCGGTACTTTCCCCTGACGAGATCAGCTGCAAGCAAACACCGCGAGACCGGGTCACATGGTAGTGTGACGCTTGGGGAGACGCCGACAATTACTCTCTCTCCCTTCCCGATGGTGTCAGCAGGGACGGATACGCTGTGTACAGGAGGAAAGGAAGCTGGAGAGGAGAGAGATCAGGAGCGGAGGGGAATAGAAATGTCTCAGGTACAGTTCCCACAGCCCCCGCAGGAGACTGAATTGAGTATATTAAAAGCCATGTTACAAGCTCTCCCTACCAAAGCAGATATGGAAGCATTGGTGCACCGCATGGAGGAGTCCCACCGTAAGGAGGCGGAGGCGATACGAGGAGAAGTCCAGCAGATAGCAGATAAGTTGGAGAGAGATGAATTACTGTTGACAAATTTGGATGCAAGGGTCACTGCAATAGAGCAGATATACAGTGTTAAAATGTCCCAAGTAGACTATATCCAGCTTAGGTTGGAAGAAATGGAGGACCGTAGCAGACGTAGGAATTTAAGGTTCAGAGGGGTCCCCGAAACAGTGGAAAAAGAGGACCTGCAGACGACTATAAATGGGATATGTAATCAATTGGTGGGCTCGCCTCCCCCTCAGGGGTTTGAATTTGAAAGGTTGCATAGAGCATTGGGCCCCCGTTCAACGAACCTGGACAGACCGAGGGATATAATTGGATGCTTCCATAGGTATTCTCATAAAGAGATGGTCAGTAGAGCTGCATGGGAGGCGGGGAAGGTAGTGCTGGAAGGGGCACAAATTAAAATTCTCCCGGACTTATCGAGGGCTACGCTACAAAGAAGAGCAATGTTGCGCCCACTGCTGGACAAAGTAAAGGGGGTTGGTGGGAACTATAGATGGGGTTATCCAATATCCGTGACAATAAGAAAGGGAGCAGAGTCCTTTCTCCTGCAGCAGCATGAGGAGCTTCATGGTTTGTTTGAAAAGATGGGAATAGAACCAATAGAAGTTCCAGATTGGCTACAACAACTATCAAAGTTAAGAAGATAGGGCTAAGCAGAAGTAGAGGAGAGGCGGAAGAGGGAAGGACCCTGAAGAGGATCAGGACGTTTAGGGGGGGGGTCCCTTGTGCCCTTTTTTTTTTTGTTGTTGTGGCTTGGCTCCCTCCCCCCCGCTCCCCCCTGCCCCCCTAGTTTTGAGGGGAGAGGAGGGAAGGGTTTGGTTTTTCCCTCTCTCCTGATTTTTTTTTTTTTTTTTTTTTTTTCGCCCGACCCCTTCACTGAATTTGCACATATTCACAAGAGGATACAGGATATAGGCAATAAGAAGAGAAACTTAAGAAATTTAAGGAAATTGAGACACGAGACACAAATTGCACAGGACAAAGAGGAGGATGGAGGAATTTTTTTTTTTTTTTTTTGGGGGGGGGGGGGGTATTTGGGGATGAGTGGAGGGGGGGGTCTTTTCTCTCGCCCCCCTTGTTTAAATATAAATATAAATATATATAGTTACTTTTTATTAAGGAGCTCCAGGAATATGGAGTAGGGGGGGAAGAAGAAAGGGGAAATTTCTTTTTTTTTCCTTCCCTTTTCTTCTTCTTCTTTTTTGGTTGCGGTGTGTAGTATGTTACAGAATCACTATTTCACTATTTCACAGATTCACAGAATTCACAGATAACACTGGATTTTGTATCTGCTAAAATTAAGAAGTAGATAAAGTAGCCAGGGAAAAAGAGAAATAATGAGAGAGGAGGTTTGGGAATAAGGCAGGCTCATTTAGGTAATTAGCAGATACCTTTAAAAATTATTATTTTTTTTTTTTTTTTTTTTTTTTTTTTTTTGAGTGTTTTCGTTTCACAGACTCACAGATTTATAGAAATCACAGATATTACTGGACCGTATCTGTATCCGGACTGTATTTGAGCTGTATTTGCTAATGTTAAATAATGTAGATAAGATAGATAGGGGATGAGTAGAAGGGTGAAATGTGAAGTAGATTCATATATACAGATACATACACTCTGATATAAATATTTAGCACAATAAGGGGGTGTGTGGGGGGTTGGTGGGGGAGGCGCACCACGGAGGAATTAGGGGTCTTATCTTCCTTTCAGGCCTCATAAGGGACATGAGGCTGGGAAAGGGGGGATCGAAAGGGGGGACCGAAATAAATGATTTAGCTCCCCTATGTTTTTTTCTTTCTCTTCCCCCCCCCTTTTCTCTTGGGGTTTTTCCCTTTTTTTTTTTTTTCTCTCTCTCTTCTCTCCCCCCCTCTGTTAGAGATGATGAGGGTATTTCTATAATGTTAGAGGATTACTGAGAGTGAGTTTAACCTGTTTCCTGGTTTTCTGGTGGGGAGTTGAGATAAGTAAGAGGAATGAGAAAAGCAGCAGAAAGAAACTAGGAAGGGAAGCATAGAATAGTGGAGGGGGGATGAGGAGAGGGAAGGGGAAGGGGGGGGGGAAGAGACGTAAGAGAGCGGGAGATAGGGGGATTGAGAGGTGGGGAAGATGGGGAAGTAGGATGGGAAGAGGGTCGGGGGAGGAGAGGAGTGGAGTGGAGTGGGGCTGGACGGTGCTACTTGACCGCTCCGTTATTTCCCCCAGAGTAGGTACACACCCACGGTGACTACTGGAGAAGGATCCAGTCTTGGGTGGTATTTTTCCTTAGGGCTAGAGAAGAGGGACTGGGGTTGTTTTAGGGGGGGGGGGGGGGTAGGTTGGGTTTTTTTTTTTTTTTTTTTTTTTTTTTTTCTTTCTCTCTCTCCTCTCTCTGAATTTCGAGATGGGGACTATAAAAGTAACCTCACTGAATGCTAGAGGACTGAATATTCCAGAAAAACGAAAAATGCTTTTGAAAGACTTAAGGAATTGGGGGACGGATGTGGCCTTTGTACAGGAAACTCATTTCAGGGGAGGGAGCCTGCCATTTCTCCAGAATAGATTTTTTCCATGCGTGTACCACGCAATGAACCAGGAGGCGAAAACAAAGGGAGTATCAATCCTGATTTCAAATCGAGTCGCTTGGATTTTACAAGATAAACGCCTGGACTCTAGTGGCAGGTTCCTTTTCCTGAAAGGTAGCATAGGAGGGGTTAAGGTGACTCTGGCTTCGCTGTATGCACCAAATACGAAACAAGACATATTTATTAAAAAAGCTCTTACAGAATTGGATGAATTTTCAGAGGGTAAATTAATTTTGGGAGGGGATTTCAACATCACGCTCGACCCAGGAATAGATGCATCTTCAGGGACCTCATCGGTGTCAGGGAGTATCAGAAGGGGGATAATAAGGAAACTACACGAGGTACAATTAGTGGATGTATGGAGGATCCTACATGTAGATGAAAAGGACTATACCTTTTTTTCTAATCCACATCAAGTATATACTCGGGTAGATATGTTTCTTATCCCTCATTATCTGATTACCTCAGTAAGCCATGTTACAAGCTCTCCCTACCAAAGCAGATATGGAAGCATTGGTGCACCGCATGGAGGAGTCCCACCGTAAGGAGGCGGAGGCGATACGAGGAGAAGTCCAGCAGATAGCAGATAAGTTGGAGAGAGATGAATTACTGTTGACAAATTTGGATGCAAGGGTCACTGCAATAGAGCAGATATACAGTGTTAAAATGTCCCAAGTAGACTATATCCAGCTTAGGTTGGAAGAAATGGAGGACCGTAGCAGACGTAGGAATTTAAGGTTCAGAGGGGTCCCCGAAACAGTGGAAAAAGAGGACCTGCAGACGACTATAAATGGGATATGTAATCAATTGGTGGGCTCGCCTCCCCCTCAGGGGTTTGAATTTGAAAGGTTGCATAGAGCATTGGGCCCCCGTTCAACGAACCTGGACAGACCGAGGGATATAATTGGATGCTTCCATAGGTATTCTCATAAAGAGATGGTCAGTAGAGCTGCATGGGAGGCGGGGAAGGTAGTGCTGGAAGGGGCACAAATTAAAATTCTCCCGGACTTATCGAGGGCTACGCTACAAAGAAGAGCAATGTTGCGCCCACTGCTGGACAAAGTAAAGGGGGTTGGTGGGAACTATAGATGGGGTTATCCAATATCCGTGACAATAAGAAAGGGAGCAGAGTCCTTTCTCCTGCAGCAGCATGAGGAGCTTCATGGTTTGTTTGAAAAGATGGGAATAGAACCAATAGAAGTTCCAGATTGGCTACAACAACTATCAAAGTTAAGAAGATAGGGCTAAGCAGAAGTAGAGGAGAGGCGGAAGAGGGAAGGACCCTGAAGAGGATCAGGACGTTTAGGGGGGGGGTCCCTTGTGCCCTTTTTTTTTTTTTTGTTGTGGCTTGGCTCCCTCCCCCCCGCTCCCCCCTGCCCCCCTAGTTTTGAGGGGAGAGGAGGGAAGGGTTTGGTTTTTCCCTCTCTCCTGATTTTTTTTTTTTTTTTTTTTTTTCGCCCGACCCCTTCACTGAATTTGCACATATTCACAAGAGGATACAGGATATAGGCAATAAGAAGAGAAACTTAAGAAATTTAAGGAAATTGAGACACGAGACACAAATTGCACAGGACAAAGAGGAGGATGGAGGAATTTTTTTTTTTTTTTTTTGGGGGGGGGGGGGGGTATTTGGGGATGAGTGGAGGGGGGGGTCTTTTCTCTCGCCCCCCTTGTTTAAATATAAATATAAATATATATAGTTACTTTTTATTAAGAAGTTCCAGGAATATGGAGTAGGGGGGGAAGAAGAAAGGGGAAATTTCTTTTTTTTTCCTTCCCTTTTCTTCTTCTTCTTTTTTGGTTGCGGTGTGTAGTATGTTACAGAATCACTATTTCACTATTTCACAGATTCACAGAATTCACAGATAACACTGGATTTTGTATCTGCTAAAATTAAGAAGTAGATAAAGTAGCCAGGGAAAAAGAGAAATAATGAGAGAGGAGGTTTGGGAATAAGGCAGGCTCATTTAGGTAATTAGCAGATACCTTTAAAAATTATTATTTTTTTTTTTTTTTTTATTTATTTTTTTTGAGTGTTTTCGTTTCACAGACTCACAGATTTATAGAAATCACAGATATTACTGGACCGTATCTGTATCCGGACTGTATTTGAGCTGTATTTGCTAATGTTAAATAATGTAGATAAGATAGATAGGGGATGAGTAGAAGGGTGAAATGTGAAGTAGATTCATATATACAGATACATACACTCTGATATAAATATTTAGCACAATAAGGGGGTGTGTGGGGGGTTGGTGGGGGAGGCGCACCACGGAGGAATTAGGGGTCTTATCTTCCTTTCAGGCCTCATAAGGGACATGAGGCTGGGAAAGGGGGGATCGAAAGGGGGGACCGAAATAAATGATTTAGCTCCCCTATGTTTTTTTCTTTCTCTTCCCCCCCCTTTTCTCTTGGGGTTTTTCCCTTTTTTTTTTTTTTCTCTCTCTCTTCTCTCCCCCCCTCTGTTAGAGATGATGAGGGTATTTCTATAATGTTAGAGGATTACTGAGAGTGAGTTTAACCTGTTTCCTGGTTTTCTGGTGGGGAGTTGAGATAAGTAAGAGGAATGAGAAAAGCAGCAGAAAGAAACTAGGAAGGGAAGCATAGAATAGTGGAGGGGGGATGAGGAGAGGGAAGGGGAAGGGGGGGGGGAAGAGACGTAAGAGAGCGGGAGATAGGGGGATTGAGAGGTGGGGAAGATGGGGAAGTAGGATGGGAAGAGGGTCGGGGGAGGAGAGGAGTGGAGTGGAGTGGGGCTGGACGGTGCTACTTGACCGCTCCGTTATTTCCCCCAGAGTAGGTACACACCCACGGTGACTACTGGAGAAGGATCCAGTCTTGGGTGGTATTTTTCCTTAGGGCTAGAGAAGAGGGACTGGGGTTGATTTAAGGGAGGGAGGGGGGTAGGTTGGGTTTTTTTTTTTTTTTTTTTTTTTTTTTTTTCTTTCTCTCTCTCCTCTCTCTGAATTTCGAGATGGGGACTATAAAAGTAACCTCACTGAATGCTAGAGGACTGAATATTCCAGAAAAACGAAAAATGCTTTTGAAAGACTTAAGGAATTGGGGGACGGATGTGGCCTTTGTACAGGAAACTCATTTCAGGGGAGGGAGCCTGCCATTTCTCCAGAATAGATTTTTTCCATGCGTGTACCACGCAATGAACCAGGAGGCGAAAACAAAGGGAGTATCAATCCTGATTTCAAATCGAGTCGCTTGGATTTTACAAGATAAACGCCTGGACTCTAGTGGCAGGTTCCTTTTCCTGAAAGGTAGCATAGGAGGGGTTAAGGTGACTCTGGCTTCGCTGTATGCACCAAATACGAAACAAGACATATTTATTAAAAAAGCTCTTACAGAATTGGATGAATTTTCAGAGGGTAAATTAATTTTGGGAGGGGATTTCAACATCACGCTCGACCCAGGAATAGATGCATCTTCAGGGACCTCATCGGTGTCAGGGAGTATCAGAAGGGGGATAATAAGGAAACTACACGAGGTACAATTAGTGGATGTATGGAGGATCCTACATGTAGATGAAAAGGACTATACCTTTTTTTCTAATCCACATCAAGTATATACTCGGGTAGATATGTTTCTTATCCCTCATTATCTGATTACCTCAGTAACGGAGACAACTATTGGGAACATAACATGGTCAGACCATGCACCGATTAGCCTAGGCCTCTCCCTTTCGGCGGATGTATTTGCTCAAGATAGAACATGGCGATTAAACGAGAGTTTGTTGCAAAATTCAGAAGTAAGAGAGGATGTCGCTAGGGAGATTGAGGCATACTTTCAGGTCAATGATACGCCAGGGAGTAACCCTAGTATGGTGTGGGAAGCTCATAAAACAGTAATCAGGGGAATTCTGATAAAACATGGATCGTACTTAAAGAAAAAACGAGAAAAACAGATCAGGGAGATATTAGAGGAAATCCAGGAATTAGAACTTCAACGCAAAAAAAAACAATCACCCGAGGTGGGGAGAGAGCTAGGACAATTAAGGAGGCAGATTTCAGAGATTATGCGGTTTAAAGCCAAAGCGATCATACAAAGAGGAAAGAAGGTCAATTATGAGTTAGGTGATAAATGTAGTAAATTATTGGCAGGGAAACTCAAGGAAAAGAGCAGGTCGATATATGTTCCGCAGATTAAAGGGAAAGAGGGACAGCTTATAAAAAAACCTAGAGAGATAGCCCAAACATTTGGGGAATTTTACTCGGGGTTATATAACTTACCATCAGAAGCAGATACAAAGTTGGAGACGGAGGAGTATCTTTCCGCGGCAGGATTAACTAGAGTGCCATCACCGGTTCGGAAGAAATTAGAGAGCCCTATAACTACTGAAGAAGTAGAGGAAAATTTAAAGAAAGTCAAAGTTGGGAAATCTCCAGGTCCCGATGGATTTTCGGTAAGTTATTACAGGGAATTTTCCAGAATACTAAACGAGCAGATGACAAAATTCTTTAATGCAGTGGGGGGAACGGCGGTTTTTCCCCCAGAGGCACTGCTGGCCCATATTACGGTGATCCCTAAAGAGGGGAAGGATCCGGCAGAGTGTAGTAGTTATAGGCCTATATCACTGTTAAACGCTGATCTAAAACTCTTCTCTAAAATAATAGCGTCTAGACTGCAACCATTGATAGCAGATTTAGTGGACATGGACCAGGTGGGTTTTGTGCCAGGGAGGGAAGCAAAAGACAATACGATTAAAATCCTTAATCTGGTGCATTATGTTGGAAAGAAAAAAATTCCCTGTGTATTTTTGAACACTGACGCAGAAAAAGCGTTTGACAGAGTGAGTTGGCGTTTTTTGGAGCAAGTGCTGAGACAAGTGGGCTTGGGGGAGCGGATGGTCAGATGGATCATGAGTATGTACACAAGCCCACGTGCCTCAGTAAGGGTTAATGGAGTAATATCACCCCCTTTTGGAATTACGAACGGAACAAGACAGGGATGCCCCCTGTCGCCCCTGTTGTTCGCTCTTACATTAGAGCCCCTGTTAAATAGAATACGACAAAATGCGAATATCCAGGGAATCCAGATGGGAGACCAGGTACATAAAGTAGCTGCATACGCGGACGACCTGCTCTTTTCAGTGACCAACCCTCATGTATCACTCCCCAACCTGGTAAGAGAAATAGAGAAATATGGGAGGATATCGAACCTGAAAATAAATAAAACAAAATCTGAGGCAATGAAGGTGGCAATCCCAGAACCTATAGGCGACATAATAAAACAGAATTTTAAATTTAAATGGGGGAAGGTATTAAAATATTTAGGTACATATATATCATCAGAGATCAAAAATATATATGCATTGAATTTTCCCCCACTATACAATGCAATACGAATTTTGTTAGATAAATGGAGAAATGGAATGCATTCGTGGTTCGGGAGAGGAAGTATAGTTAAAATGTGCATTTTGCCAAAGGTTCTGTATTTATTTCAGGCACTGCCAATCTCTATACCAATGACCTTTCTTAGACAGGTGAATACCCTGTTTATGAAATTTATTTGGGCAGGGAAAAAAGCCAGAATTAAAAGAGATCTGCTGAGAATGCCTAAAAGTGTAGGAGGGATGGCAGTCCCAAATATAATAAAATATTATAGAGCAACACATTTGACCAGGTTGGTAGACTGGTGTAGACATGGGGAGTGTAAACGCTGGGTAAGTATAGAGCAGTACATAAGTCAGATACCTTTGTGTAGAGCACCCTGGTGCTACGCGGCTCTTCCTAGACAACTTAAGAGACACCCTATAATAGGCCCCACACTGTTAATTTCAGCAAAAGTATGTGGAGATAAGAAATATACACCAAGTAAATCACCACTGTTACCCATAATTGGTAATCCTAATTTTATCCCAGGGATGGAGAAGGATATAGTTGAAAAGTTTAAAGGAAAGAACCTCCGACAGGTCTCGGATTTTTTAAAGCCAAATGCCTGGCCATCGATCGGAGATCTGACGGAGGCGGGAGGTTTATTTGAACTCTCAACGTGGCAGGCGCTTCAAGTAAGTCATTTTGTAAGATCTCTGGGCTCGGTAACTGAATTTCAAAGGCAGCTGACAACAATGGAAATTTATTGTAATGGGGTGGAACCAATATCAAGAGTTTTATCTAAAATGTATGGGTTTTTGAACATGCCACCGGAAGAATTTGTGATGCCCGGAATGCGGAAATGGGAGAGGGACTTGGGGAGAACCTTTACCCCAAGTCAGCATAAACAAATAATTTACCTAGCATTCAATTCTTCGGTATGCTCAAAGACACAAGAAGCTAACTATAAACTCCTTATACAATGGTATTACACCCCAGAAAGATTACATCAATTTGATGAAGAAGCAGATGAAAGGTGCTGGAGGTGTGATAGAGAACAAGGAACTTTGATCCATATTTTTTGGTCCTGCCAAAAAATCAGACAGTATTGGGAGGAGGTGAGAAGAATTTTACAAAAATTTGAGGAAGAGGTGATCCCAGATGATCCCGCATTTTTTCTGCTACATAGCTCACAGATATCGGTGCAGAAGTATAGGAGGTCAGTAGTGCCTCATATGGTTAATGCAGCAAGGGCAGGAATAACGTTGAGGTGGAGGGATTCACGCCCCCCCTCTATTGCAGGTTGGCTTAAAAGGATTCAAGAGGTTGGTGCAATGGAAGATTTGGTGCATTCAGCGCAGAACAGGAGGACACAGTATGAAGAAGCATGGTCAGGATGGAACGTATTTATAAGATCGGAGGAAGGGAAGAAGTTATTAGAGTAAAGGCAGGGGAGAGGAGAAGGAATTTGAAAGAATTAGTCCTACGTCTCGGGAGAGGAGAGAGGGGGGGAGGGGGGGGGGGGTTCTATGGGGTTTTTTTTTTTTTTTTTTTTTTTTTTTTTGGGGGAGGGGGGGAGGAGGTTGGTTGTTTGGGGGTATTAAATAAGAGTGGTAATAGGAATGATGACTGTTAAAGAAAAAAAAAAACTGAAGGAGAATGTATTGAAGTTGTAATTACATCTTGTCAGTTGTAGTATTTGTGACTGTTTGTTGGAAAAAAACATAAATAAAAGATAAGTAAAAAAAAAAAAAGAAAAAAACAGATAAAAAACTGACGAAAAACTGGTGACAAACTGATGTAAACATCATCCATTTTTAATTTGAAAAAACTTGACCGAACTAAAGAAACGGTCCACACGTGTGAAAGGGGCCTGATGCAGTTGGATCTGCTCTGTATGGTACACTTCCATTCAACTGGCCAAATGATAGGATACATTTATATACACCTTTACTTCTGTAGCCCCTACTATTGGAAGCATCCATACGTATCCAGACATGCAAAAGAAAATATGTAAATGCAGTTAAGCTGACTTGGTCAGGGATACGTTTTACAATTTTGTTTATCCCACACTCCATCCTAAGGGGTTCCCTAGATAGACAAAAAATATGATTCTTACATCTCCCCCTGACTCTTTAGCTGCCTCATTGTCTGTGCACACAGTAAACAAACAATTCAACATCAATACAGGATCTATATTTATATTATTTAATCAATGGTTACAGTGGGCAATATGAATAGGCGGGGCTTAGATTTAAAAGTAAGGCTTAAAGTGGATGTAAACCCAAACATTTTTTTTTGATGTAACAATGTAGAGAATACGATTTCCTATCATCTGTGCCCAGTCTTGCCACACTCTTTTATTGATCAGTGAAAATTAACAGACTTCCAGATAAAAACCTGTCTAAATAAAAAGTCCTTTCCGTCCCCTTGCTTCGAGTGACACACATTACCTCTCACAATGAACTGTGGATCACCCCCCATATTATAATAAACAAGAAGGAATGAGCATGTGTTCAAGCTAGTGCACGAGATATGTAAAAACCCTGTCACTCGAAGCAAGGGGACGGAAAGGACTTTTTATTTAGACAGGTTTTGATCTGGAAGTCTGTTAATTTTCACTGAACAATAAAAGTGGATTGCTCAGAGCTGGATTAACTACGTGTGGCAAGACTGGGCACATATGATAGGAAATCTTATACTGTATATTGTGACATCTAAAAAAAAATGTTTGGGTTTACATCCACTTTAATGTAAGTGTTTAGAATGTAATTTAAAGTGCTGACTTGAATAACTGTGTGTTGTGAAATTAGCAAAAATAGCAAGCTTAACATTTTAGGCTTCCTGATTAAGGTTAAACAAAATAGGTTAGCAGGTTAGCAGGTTAAACAAAATAAATTGACTAAATTTCTACATTTACCACACACTTTATGTGGATGGAAGAATCCCTCCTGCTGCACAATTATATTCTGACAGCTGGGAGATTTTCCCACTGTCAGAATACACTCAGCAGCATGGTCGGCTATAGTCGGTGGAAGGGAGCGGGAGAGAGGCACCAGGCGACCAATAGTGTAGAACAGTTTAATAAGTAAATGTATAAAAGCAGTAAGGCCCTGTACACACAATCGAACATGTCTGCTGAAACTGGTCCGCGGACCAGTTTCAGAGGACTGATCCGACCGTGTGTACAGCCTAGCAGACAGGTTTTTCCAGCAGACAAGTTTTAAAGCATGCTTTAAAACTTGTCGGCTGGAAACCCGTCTGTCCTACATGTCCGCTGGTTAGTACACCTAACTAGCGGACAGAGATCTCTCGCATGCGTCGAATGGATTCGACGAATGCGTGGAAGTATTGCACTTCCTGGTTTGGTGACGTGGCGGCGTCAACGTCACCGCCACGTCACCACGCTGTCTGTCCGCGGGGATTTCGGTTTGATGGTGTGTACAGCCATCAGACCGAAATCTCCCAGCGGACATTTTCGATGAAAACGGTCCGCGGACCGTTTTCATCGGACATATTCGATGGTGTGTACGAGGCCTAACAGGTTCAACTCACAAGATGACAATTGTGACAGTCTGTGCCCAGATGGGCTCTGGAAAAGATCATGCATGGGGATTGTGGAGTAGCCCTTTCTGCAGCAGTGGCTCTGTTAGACAGGAGAGAGGATGCTGGAAACACAAGCTTTCCTGAACTGGTTGGCACCTGTCAAACAATGAGATGAAACAACCAATCGGAACGTGTTTCAGAGACTAGTCACTCCTCCTTCCTTAGCCGATCTATAGCTAGTGGCGCTGATGGAGAGAACATTTTCCACTAGGTTGTATACAACCAGCTGCTTATACATAGATTCAAATTCATCTAGTCTCTGCTGAACTGTACGAATTTCAATTCATGTAAGGCTGGCCTTAAATTGTAGCACTAAGCAAAACTTTACCTTTGCTTTGGATGTAATATAAAAGGAAAAGAACCCTTGTCAGATGTTTATTTATTTTTTATGTCTTGGTCTCTGCTGGCGATATTCACCTTCTTTATTTGTCCTGGCGACCCATGTCACCAGGACTGAAAGTGATAATAATTGTCACCTGAACTATAGGTGGAAGGAAAGGTTTCCATTTAAAAACCTGGCCTGGTGATTTCCTGTTGTGTTTCTATCGCAGAAAATGAAGGGAAATCTCCCTCATGGGACACAAAAAGTTCTGCCTAGGGATACACTGTAAAGCTGGCCATACCCCAGTTGAATTTGGCTCAAACATTTTCATTTTTCATTTGATTGCAATTTTGGAGGGTTCAAATCAATGATCATTTTCAACCATAGCGATGAGTAAATTTGAGAGTGCAGGATGGAAAATTTTACTCAAATAAACAAATTTCAAACTTTGAATGTGGTTTTGCTCTTCTTGGGAAGATCATACATATATTATAAGTAGGGCTGTGGAAATTAAAGATTAATTCCTCGATTAATCGCTAATTTTTTTGATCGATCAAAATTATTTTGATCACTACTAGTGGTGCAACGGATTGTAAATGATCCGTGATTCAAACGGGTCACCATATATGAATCGGCACACCACGTGATCAGCGGAGCTTCGCTGCTGCCTCAGCCATAAGAAAGGCCGCGGCTTAGGCCCAGCTCCCGGAGCGGCGGCCATCTTGGTCTACCCAGCGGCGGCCTGGGTGAGCCTAGAGCGGTGAGCTGACGTCATCACCCGGCCTCAACTGCTCATGTTCGGCCGGCTTCTCTGGTAAGACTAAGCAAGCACTAATCTTTCTATACAGTGGGGAAGCTGCTGACCATATTACAGTGGGGAGATGTCTGTGGATTACAGTGGTGTAATGTCTGTGGATATTACAGTGGGGGAGATGTCTGGATATTACAGTGGGGGAGATTGTGTATATTACAGTGGGGGCGATTGGGAATATTACAGTAGGGGAGATGTCTGTGGATATTACAGTGGGGGAGATTGTGGATATTACAGTGGGGGTGATTGTGGATATTACAGTGGGGGAAATTGTGGATTTTACAGTGGGGGAAATTGTGGATATTACAGTGGGGGTGATTGTGGATATTACAGTAAGACAAACCTAGTGCTCATAGGCACAACATAACCCCTTAGGATTTTTGAGCACTAGGTTTGTCTTTTTTTTTATTAGATTGGTCAGACCAGGTTATACACACACTGTCAATCTTCTATCTTTTAGTGGATATTACAGTGGGGGAGATATCTGTGGATATTACAGTGGGGGAGATGTCTGTGGACATTACAGTGGGGGAGATGTCTGTGAATATTACAGTGGGGGAGATGTCTGTGGACATTACAGTGGGGGAGATGTCTGTGAATATTACAGTGGGGGAGATGTCTGTGGATTACAGTGGGGGAGATGTCTGTGGACATTGCAGTGGGGGAGATGTCTGTAGATATTACAGTGGGGAGATGTCTGTGGATATTACAGTGGGGGAGATGTCTGTGGACATTACAGTGGGGGAGATGTCTGTGAATATTACAGGGGGGGAGATGTCTGTGGATATTACAGTGGGGAGATGTCTGTGGATATTACAGTGGGGGAGATATCTGTGGATATTACAGTGGGGGAGATGTCTGTGGACATTACAGTGGGGGAGATGTCTGTAGATATTACAGTGGGGAGATGTCTGTGGATATTACAGTGGGGGAGATGTCTGTGGACATTACAGTGGGGGAGATGTCTGTGAATATTACAGTGGGGGAGATGTCTGTGGATTACAGTGGGGAGATGTCTGTGGATATTACAGTGGGGGAGATATCTGTGGATATTACAGTGGGGGAGATGTCTGTGGACATTGCAGTGGGGGAGATGTCTGTAGATATTACAGTGGGGAGATGTCTGTGGATATTACAGTGGGGGAGATGTCTGTGGATTACATTGGGGAGATGTCTGTGGATATTACAGTGGGGAGATGTCTGTGGATATTACAGTGGGGGAGATGTCTGTGGATATTACAGTGGGGGAGATGTCTGTGGATATTACAGTGGGGAGATGTCTGTGGATATTGCAGTGGGGGAGATGTCTGTGGATATTACAGTGGGGACTATATATGGTGGTGATCCGAAAAATGTATGTGCATTATAATTAATCGAAATTAGTTGATTAATCGATTAAAAGAAAAACGATTAATCGAACACGAAAATTTTAATCAGTAACAGCTCTAATTGTAAGGTACAAGAAACCTGTGTAATGCACCTGAAATTCAATTCAAGTAGCAGGTTTGGATGGAATGTTAAGGTCTCTTGTAATTGACTCAGTGATGGCAAGATCAATTGCCCACATAAGCGATTTTTCTGAATTTCAATACGAATGTTTGAACAAGATTCTACTTGATGAATGGACAGCTTATCCCTCATTGTCCAATGTATCATCAAAATGTGCCAAAATGTTTCCCTGGGGTGATTTGATCCCAGGGTGTGGAACATCCGCATATCAGAATGGAAAACAGCAAAAACATTTCATGCTATTAAAATCTAAAATCCCAAAACATGCTGATCATAAAATGTATATTTGTATGGGCCTGTAACATGAACTTTACATTGTAACCTCTCTTTTTGGTTCTACGTACAGTGTGGAATTTTTCAGTTCTATATATAAATTAAGTAATTCATTTCCTCCACCATATATAGGTAACTTTATGTAGTCATTTTTAATTAAATTATTTGTTCACCTATCAAAGGACAAGTGAAAGTTACAGAAAAAAAAGACATTTGCTATCTTTGCTTACTTCTAAAGAGATGTTAATGAAAAGTTATCTTGACTGCTCCTCCGGGGGTTACCATAAAGAGTGTAATGAAAACAAGAACATGCTGTCTTTCATTGGGTGTAGATTGTTTAGCAGATTTGATAGTGGAGGAGTTGATTTCCCAGGTGACCATACAAGATACTGTAGTTTTTATATTCTCCAGGAAATTAGGAGCAAATTGTTTAGTTCAATACACTTTACTCCCTATACCTAGATAAGCCTTCTGTCTGTTTATTAAGCTGTTGATTTTTTAAATAGTGCCTGCGGTAGATAAGAAGCTACTAATGAAAAACTACGCCAATCGTTTATGCAGACAAGAGTCATTTAGATGCGACAGCTCCCTGTTACTGGAAGAAAAATGGGCCACATTCTCCTTCGCACTTGTAAGAGGATCGCCGTTCTATGTTAGTGGTATTATGATTGTCTGTATAGCACTCTGGCATATATGTTCATAGCCTGCCTCTGCACACACATGGCCTATCTTTGCTGAACCAAATAGGCCCATAATATTTCTGAATTAACAATGTAGAGCTTATTTATGGACAGCCAAAAGCAAAAAGTGTGCCAGAAACAGTGCTACGAATAGTGCATCCTTTATTTTAAATACAATATATATTTATAGAGTATTTGATCAAGAGCAGCACCAAAATAGCAAATTTAAATTTGTTCAAATAGGTTCTTTCCAAGTTTCTTGCAATTTAAAAATGTGGATAAAAAAAATCATTGCTCAGAAATGTTTTTCTTAAGATTTTATGATATAGAGATTATCTCCACATCTTGTCCTGATGAGGGTATAAGCAATTTTTCTCAGTTAAACCTTACCCAATTTATCCCCAAACATTACAGTGGAATTACACCTAAAAATACATGTAAACCCAATAACTAAAATTTCATAAACAACAAACAATAGAAATTGGCGCAATAATTATTGGTAATTTGTCCCTTTTTACCATCTACATTAAACTAAGGATGACAAAATGCTGGATCTCGGAATTAAAGATACAGATAGTCTATCCAATTATAGGAAGTTTTCTCTGGGGTCTTTATGGCTTTGTGACTATCTATGACTCAGGGCAAGCCACAGGAAGGAGGTAGAAGCAATCTCCAGGTATCATGTAAAAGAGAAGTATACAGAGGCGCTTCTAAATGCAGACTTATTAAAACGTTTTTATTAAACACAATGTAGGAAATCAACTCACATTTTTGTAGATAAGATAGGCATGTAATATAGTCCGCCATCCATAAGACAACAAATGCGCTGTTCCGCTGGTGTCTCTACTGGGTCCAGAAGCTTGCTGCATGTGTAGGGGGATCCAGGAGAGAGGGCTGGAGTGCTCTGTCGATGGTCAGTTAGTGTGCGCTTCTTTGTCAAGCTTGCCTATCTTATCTACAAAAATGATTAGGTGAGCAGCGGCTTCACCCTGTGGGGTTGATTTACTAAAGGCAAATAGACTGTGCACTTTTAAAAGTGCAGTGGCACTCTGCAAGTGCAGTTTCTGCAGAGCTTAGTAAATGAGGTAAAGCTTCACTTTGCAAAGAATACCCAATCACGTGCAAGGAGAATAAAAAAACAGCATTTTTGCTTGCACATAATTGGATGATGGCTGTCAGCAGAGCTTTCGCTTATTTACTAAGCTCTGGAGCATCTTCTCTTGCTGAGTGCAACTGCAAAGTGCACGGCCTATTTGCCTTTAGTAAATCAACCCCTATGTCTCCTCCTCCTGGGCTTCATGGCGGCTTCCCCTGCATCTCCTCCTCGGCTGCCAATAGGATCACTTCTCCTCTCGGCCAATCGGTTGACGGGTCTCAGGACCCGCTTCCTAATTGGCCAGGAGAAGAATCAGGAAGATAATAGTGAATATTCATTCGCTATTGTGACAAAACTGGGCGAGTCCATCCTTTTTTAATGCCAATTAGAGCCCTGGGCTCTTATCGTGTGCTTCTAATAAATAAAAAACATTGGAATCCATGTGTCTGGTGCCCTGCATGTAGATTAGAAGCCAGGTGCATGGATTAGGGGGACGGAGTCCCTGCTCCCCGTAAGGACGGGCCACCACTGTTTACATTAGATGGCTGGTAGCCTGCTATGTTTCTGCTTCCATAGAAAATCAAAATAATAATAAAAAAAAAACAAAGAGGACAGTAGTTGTGATTTTATTAACTCTGTTATAATTGTGAGAAAATTAATTTCTCCACAATTTCTATAACTACAAAGGTGAATGGTGGCAAAAGTGCTTTTAATGCTTGTTTAGAATACGCAAAATACTTTAGTGTGCATAGTCTTTAACTAGCATGGCATGCTTTATCAGGGATACCATTTCAAAGAAAATATCACTTTTTAAGTCTATTTAAAGATTAGCTTGGGCTCACCTTCTTTATTAGTAAGTGCAAAAAAAATCTCATTAACCCGGGTTAACATTTGTGTAACAAAAAGAAAAACCTGACACTCCCATCACTTGCTATATATTTACCATGATTTATTGATACTAAATACAAGCAATTCCTTATTTTTTGTCACAAGTAAACTTTAAAAAAAAAAACACTGACAGTATTGTCTGGCATGCCCAGCCCTTCCTACTCAGACTTATTTAGGGCTTGTTCACTCAGGTCTCATTATCTTGCACTTAACAGCACTGCCAAAATGCAGGGCAATGCTAAACAACAATGCGTTCAAATGGAGCATGGTCTCCCATATGTGCTTCTCTATATATCATTCTGACTTGTAACATTTTTGGGTTAGATGTGAATGCATTAGAACCACATAATACAGGAAGAGTTCACCGTATACCATAATCACATGTACTTTGATGAAATCTTAGCTTTTTTGAGTGTTATATGGCAGACATGTGACCGCAAAGTCTTCCTGATGTTCACTGTTCACATAGCGAGGAGTGGGCACTTATAAAGAGGGCAGGCATTTATGTCATCACACTTAGGGGGAAGTAAGTTCCCAGTCTGCATTCCATGAAGGTGACTCTGTTACAAAGGGTGAACTGTGACAACTAATCTGACCATGAGAGATACAGGAATGCTATGAGTTGGCATTGTGATGCCAGCTGACCATGTCAGAAAGGATCTGCCTGGCATGGTCTCAATGTAAAATAAAAAAGGAGAACTGCCAGGATCCCTAATTATTTTTGATGAATGTAGACATTCCAATCCACAACATTTTTAAGAAAATGATGGCTTCAGAACATAAGCTTGAAGAAAATTATTGCTTCAGAACATTAGACTATAAAATATTATATAATAATATAATATAATTGAAGCATCTTAATTTATTGTGATGTAGTAATGCAGTATTTAATATGCCTATTTTTTATATGTTAAGGTCAGCAATCCCAGCACAGCCAGTACATAACAGAGTCGAACTATCCCTGGATGAATTTGTAATGACAAAATGCGTCGGAACATGGTTGTATGGCAACCGGAAGTGGCATAGAAATCTGAAGTGGCATTCTGTCGGTCTACATCGGTCAGGTGTGACACTAGTAACATCACGCTGTGTCTACCAGGATCAGGGTGTGCCAGTTTACGATTATTACATGTTTTTTTTACATTGCGAAATGTGTAAGTGTAATGTCTGAAGGATCTGTTCTAATAAATTAATCAGTGTTTTTACATATTGCACTCGGAGCTCTTCTCCTACATATGAGCAACCGTTTTTAACACTTTTTTTTCATTGACAAATGTGCCCTGGGGCAGGACCCAGGTCCCCAAACACTTTTTAGGACAATAACTTGCATATTAGCCTTTAGAATTAGCACTTTAGATTTCTCCCATAGACTTTAACAGGGTGTTCCGCAGCTTTTCGAATTTGCCGCGAACACCCCAAATTGTTTGTTGTTCGCCGAACAGGCGAACAGACAATGTTCGAGACGAACATGAGTTTGGCTCGAAGCTCATCCCTAATCCCTAGACTATGGAGCCAAAAACTAAATTTTCCTAGAATCCTACGCTAGGGAGGTACTTTAAACTAAAGATTGTTCTTTCATGTCTATCCTACCATTACATGCTGATGTCCCCACAACAGCTACAGAGACACAAACGTACACATTTTTATGACTTGTAGTAACATAGCTCATTACACTACTGGCTCACGGTTGCAGGCACACACAATCACACACACATTTAAATTTTCTTGTGGGGCATCAATAGAATCAATTCTAGTAAATAAAAATGTTAGCATCTACAGTATTAAATGTTTACTTGCAGTGGTCTCCTTCATAAATTATTTTTAATTCACTTTCAATGTGCCTTTGAAATAGAACTACTTCAGGAAGAGCCAAATTCCTATCACAGCCCCACCACTCTATACACATCATAGCCTTCTCCTCTTCTAACAGTGTCTTCTTAATGTCTGCGCTGGCCCAACTTCTCCACCCTTCCTTACATTACCTCTTATGTGGCTTTCAGAGAAGGAGTGAAGGAGAGTACTAGTGAGTTTACAATTTTGCTGACACCACATCCAAGATGGCAGCATCCAGCAAAAATATTAGAGCGTTTGGATATCTACACAAGGGAAGTTTTTACAACTAAGTAATATGCATTAAATGTGTTAAGTAGTGGTGTTTTTTTAATGCAAAGTTTAGTGACAGGGCCTCTTTAAACTGTGTTATATTTTTCTGTAGGCAGATATGAAATGTTTTAGTGAAACCTGTACTGCAGTGTTTTGGGGGTTAAGGGTCTTGATTTAATGTTTTTATTGTTTCATAATAATGGGTTAGGTTGGAGTGTAACGAAGCCTATGGATGTCCAGTCACTTAAGCAATACAAGCTTACATTATGTGAAATAACTCAGAATAGTGTTCTGCTTATAGGCCATTGAATTACACATTTAGACTTTATATATGCTGGTTGTAGCCCCATAAATGGTTAGGAAATAAATAATCCTATAAATTCCCATTCCTATTTTGACTGGTCTGTCTTCGTTTGAAGTACGTTCAGTTGATTGTACCCCTTTTCCTGTGTGAACCGTCTACAATGCAGCCAGCATGACTTTCCTCCTCCTACTCACTGCTTCAGCCACCACTGCTACAATTTCAACACTATATGTTAAAACACTTTCCTCAGCAGGTGTTTTTAGGCAGACATAAAGAAATTAATTGCAGGTATTATTGTCTTTTTATACACACATTTACTATTAAAATCTATGTCAATCCCACTTTTATTGCTTTCAGCACTGAGCTCTATAGAAACCAATAGTAGTTTCCTTCTAACCGAGAACTATATACACATCTTTTATATATCAGCCAATCTTATATGTCTCACCATTGGACTATTTTGGTGCTGTGCTCATTCAAGTAATAAACAAAGGATTTTTAGCTTTTTTTTACACTGATACGCTTTGATAAAAAAAAAAAAAAAAACAATAGTGTGTGCTCTTTCTGGTAGAAGGTATTGTCAATCAAGTGCCCGTCATCTGCAAAAATGAAGAACAGGACAGTTATTTTCAAAGTTGTCAACATATTGCAATACATTGCAGATACTCTTTGTTGTAAGGAAAGAATAGTGGGCCTGCTAATGGTCGGTTGGGGTGTAACAACCATTGTAGGAGTCAGTGGATTGCAGTCCTCTTTAAGGTACAACATTACTATCTCAGGTCACTGGGAGGGACCAAATTATTATCGCCACTATACCTCTAAACAGATCTTACCAATTTTTTTTTTATGTTTTGTTCAGAAGTAAGGTCGGAAGCATCTATAATGTTCATGTAGGCATTAGAGGACAATCTGCTGGTCTGGCTGTCAGACAATACTATGGGGTTGATTTTCTAAACTAAATGTTCTTTGAGCTTAGGTAACGCTGTATTCAATCCAATTATTCAATCATATGTAATTAATTTTTTTTTAGAATGGGTATTGACAACAGGTTAATTGCAACCCACCCATATATCAACCATGTATTGATTAGGTCTTGACTGGCTTTTGCTGTCTGGACCACCTCACTAACAGGAATAGTGATGGCTGCGAACCGACACTGAGAAGGAGGAGGAGAAGAGAGTTAAGGCGAAATGTGGTCCACTCTCTTCTTCTCCAGGATGGATGTAGTGATTGGTCAGAGGGAGGGAGAGGAGAAAGTAGCAGCTTCCTTACTGGCTGTTCTGTTTGTGTGCTAAGTTCCAATGGCAACTGCTTCTTCGTTAATCAAACTGAGCTGTAAAATAAAATAGATGGTAGTAAGGGAGATATTTAAAGGCTGTGGGTGGCTGTATTTATTAGGAGGGAAGGATAAGCAGATTGACGTAATCACTGGTTAGACTTTACTTACTCTACTACCCTTACTTTTTAATGGAGCTTTGCTAGGTTATTTCCTTAAAAAAAAAATTCTGCACCCTGGTGATGGTTTTGATCTCTTCCATGTTGTTCAGTTAGCTCTTCACCTCTCTAAGGTTACCTGCCCCTGCTTTTAAAAATCAGCCCTATTGTTTTTGGGCCCCTAAAGGTAATCTGCAAAAATGAATAACAGGACAGTTATTTTCATAGTTGACAACATATTACAATGAATTGCCAGATACTCTTTCATGTAAGGAAAGAATGGTGGGCCTGCCAAGTTCAGTTGGGGTGTAACAACCATTGTAGGGTGTCAGTAGATTGAAGTCCTCTTTAATGTACAACATTACTTCCTCAGGTCACTGGGGGGGGGGGGGACCAAATTGTTATCACAATTACACCTCTAAACAGACCTCACCAAATGTTTTTAGTGTTAAAGTCAAAGCTGTGAAGAAGTAAGGTCGCAAACAACTTTAATCTTGACAGGACAATTATTTTCAAAGTTGTGAACATATTGCAATAAATTGAAGATACTCTTTGTTATAAGGAAAGAATAGTGGGCATGCTAATGGACGATTGGGGTCTAACAACCATTGTAGGAGTCAGTGAATTGCAGTCCTCTTTAAGGTACAACATTACTCTCTCAGGTCACTGGGAGGGACCAAATTATTTTCGCCATTATACCTCTAAACAGATCTTACTAAAAAAACCTTACCAAAAGAAACTTGGTGGCAGAGCTTTTTTGCCGAGGAAACTGGTCGTGTGTACGTTTTTCATTGAGTAAACTGTCGAGGAACTCGACGAGGAAAAAGAGAACAAGTTCTCTTTTTCCTCGACGGGAGTTTCAATTTCCTCGTTTTGTTCCTCGTCGGGCTGGTTTTTGACGAGAAATGCGAGCGTGTGTATGCTAAGAAACCCGCGCATGCTCAGAATAAAGTATGTGACGGGAGCGCACCTTCAGTAAAAGTAGCGTTTGTAATGGAGATAACACATTTTTCACGCTGTAACAGACTGAAAAGTGCAAATCGTCTCTTACCTAACTTTTACTTAACACATAGTGACATGAGATTAACAAAAGCAGCCCCAAGGGTTGTGCCAGTGGAATCGAACTTCCCCTGCCATTGTATGTGTTGTACGTCACCGCGTTTGAGAACGAGGAGATTTTGTCTTGACCGTGTGTACGCAAAGCAAGCTTGTCGAGTTCCTCGACAAGCCTAACAAGGAACTCGTCGAGGAAAACGATGAGTCTTTAGAAATCAACCCTATTGTTTTTGGGCCACTAAAGGCAGCACCAGACAATCCATCTTGAGGAATGGTGATAAGACAGGTCAGAAAACCTCTTGTGTTGTTTTTTTTTTAGTTTTTACCCTAATAAGATGGCTATAGGAGCATCTGTAGAGTTTGTACCCAGCCTTTCTCCATGGGCCTAAACAGTAGTGGGAGATTGTGAGTGGGACGAAGTGAGCCTGATGTCTGTCTTTCACTGATGCCTAGTGGGTCTTACCCTAGACTCATTTGTTCCTTGCCTTTGCAGCTAATTACATCCTTTCCCCTTTGGAGCTGTCCATCTCCATTGGGAGTGGGTACAGGTTGCAATGCAGCCTTGATGAAGTCTGGGCTGTGTGGGGAGCCTTAAATGTCTTGCTGGCTACACATTATACAATTTTCTTGTACAAGATTCTTTAGATTTATCAAAACCATATAATATAAAGTCAAACCTAAACACTTTCAAATTGTATGCAATCAGTCAGAAAAGTTTTTCCTTTTTCTTGCACAAGATTGGATTGAAGTTACGTTAACAAAGCTTCTCATTATTTACCAAGCTCACTAAAGAGTCAATTTGCTAAAAACAAAAAATGGGCCTTTAGTGAATCTGTCGTTTTCTGTTTCTGCTTTTGTTTCAGCCTAGTGTTAATGATGACATTTTATATACTTTTGGAGGGCTAATATATACCCAAGTTGCTCATGCTAAGCCATTCACACAGCTCCTTAAAATAGGTGCATAGTATCAAAATAACTACCGGTATTTATTTTGATACTATGCACCTATTTGATGGAGCTGTGTGAATGGCTTAGCATGAACAACTTGGGTATGAACTTTATTACTTTAAAATGTAGCCATTTTAGCTGTCGAACCAACGTTTTTGAAGCTCTATAAATTACTTTTGTACTTTTGGCAGATTACTTTTATGTCTATGAAATTACAGCTTTTGCCCAACATTAAATGAATCCTGTCTTGTTTTGGCTTTTGTTACTATCAAATAAAATTTCTCTTAAAGATGTGCATGATCACTTGGACTTTTATCTGTCTTTGCCTTCACTTTTTTCATGCATGTTTAATCTTCACCACTCTGCAGATCTGCTGACCTTGGCATGTACAGGCTATTTTGATTGATGAGTAGGCTAGTAGGTAACCTTTTATTAAGAACACACAGCTATCAGACAGAGTCTTACACAGTATAACACCAAGAGAGGTTATGGCAGGGCTGTGCATTGCAGGAAATACACTATGTCTATGCTGATTTGGAGTTAAGGTGTTCTGTCATTTGGACAAGAGTTAACTCCTTTGTCTGACCTTTCTGTGCAGTAGATTGAAGCAGTCCCAATTCATAAGTAAAATATAGACCCTGTTGCTGTTATTTTAATTTACTCAGGGAACAGAGCTGACACATTCCGATATAATGGCTGTCAAAACATGTCCTTACATTTGCCATAGCAATGCATAGTACCAGGTTTCACCTGCAGGAGTGTTGCATATACAATATAAGATAGGCTCTGGAGATACAGGTTGAGCAGAACATGATACCTCTAAGGTGCCGAGATGGAACGTTTTTTTTAAGCGAGCAAGAATCTGGCACTAGAATGGCCAAATTCCAAAAACCATTGATAGCACAGTTCCAGAGTGGTTCAGTTCTATGTCTTAAAGTCCAAATATGGGCTTGCTAGGCCTACCCTTATTTACCCACTTTCCCCATTAAAAACACGCCACAACTAGAGTTGAGCGAACCTGAACTGTAAAGTTCGGGTTGGGTACGGACTTTGGGGTTTTCCCGAACCCGAATAATTGGAAAAAGTTTGGGTCCGGGATCGGAGTTCGGAAAAAAAAAATGCGCGGAGGTCCCCGCAAATTCAATAACCAGACCCTTTAGGTCTGGTATGGAAATTAAGGGGAACCCCGCTGTCAATTTAAAAAAAAAATGACGTGCGGTTCCCCCTAAATATCCATAACCAGACCCTTCAGGTCTGGTATAGATATTAAGGGGAACCCGCCGGCAATTAAAAAAAAAAAATGACGTGCGGTTCCTAAATATCCATAACCAGACCCGTTATCCGAGCACGTTGACCTGGCCGGCCGCAGAAAAGAGGGGGGGACAGAGTGCGGCCCACCCCCCTCTCCTGGACCGCACCAGGCCACATGCCCTCAACATGGGGAGGATGTCCCCATGTTGATGGGGACAAGGGTCTCATCCCCACAACCCTTCCCCTTAATATCCATACCAGACCTAAAGGGTCTGGTTATTGAATTTGCGGGGACCTCCACGCATTTTTTTTCTAAAGTTTTTTTTAAAGTTCGGGTTCGGACCCAAACCCGAACATCAAGGTGTCCGCTCAACTCTAGCCACAACCCTTAAAGAGATTTAAAGGTTGTATTTTTTGAATGCACTGTCCAATGGTTTAACTTAGAGCAGCCCCGATCTTTTTGTTTTCGGTACCCAGCCAGCGGTCCTGGCTTCCTCCCCTTGCCAAGTGTCCCCAATAGCAAGCCTAGCATTGTCCATTCACACATCGAGCGTAGCTCGACCCCACCCCCACTATCTTCTCATTGGCTCACTGGATGTGATTAACAACAGTGGCTCCCACTGCTCTCATGCACATCACTGGATCAAGACGGGGTTCAGGTAAGTATAAGGGGGGGAGCTGAACACTTCTACCTTTTGAACCACCAGAAATTTTATTTATACATGACTTTTTTCCACCCACTTCTTCCTCCAGTGGTGAAGGAATCCTGAATAGTGCAGTGACAGGTGCCATGTAATGACATAGCTCCACCATCTGCATTGATCACCTCTAAGTGCAGGATTCATGGCCGATGCCCTGGTCTCACAGAAGGGAGCTGAATGATGTTGAGTGCCACTGCCGCATTGGTGAGACTTTCGGGGATAGTGCCATAAATTGAGTGAGTATAGCAGCTAGATCTGTTCTTATTTAAATGTGCTGGGTATTGATGGTTTATTTGTTTGCCTCAGCTGGAGTTGGACTATAATGATATAAGGAGAGGCGCCTCTAATAGTAGGAGTAAAATATGATTTAATTAAAATAATACAATGGCAACTCACAAGAGTATGGGGTAAAACAGGCACATTTGTAAAGGTGAATATCCCCATGGGCCTTTCATCAGTAAGACGTATCACTTTGTCCGCCGACACTTGACATGTAGTAGTGTCCCCACTGTAGTCGGACGGTGATACGTCTTACTGATGTAAGGCCCATGGGGATATTCACCTATTCACCTACTTGCCATTTTATTATTTTGATTAAATCATATTTTAACTTTTACACTTAGCGGCACCTTTGAATAAGGCTTAACAGTAAATTGTGGCCCTTTCATTCCTACCGTGTACAACGATGTCTAATGTGTGTGGCACACTCATTGTTTTCTTACACATGTACAATTCATGTGTATGTTTGCACTTGTATATGCATGTACATGGGAGTGGAGAGGGGGCTTTAAAAAATGTTTTGGGTTGTTTTATTTATTTGATTAAACTTTCATTTTTAAAGCTTAGGACATTTAAACAAGCTTGTCAGTATTCTGGCAACATATTTCCTCCATGTTGTACACTGTGACCACTGTGTCGTCTAGAGTCATTGCTACACCATTTATTTTTTGGTGTTTGAGAAGAATATACCACATAGTTCTTTTTAAGGAGACATTGTGAGTCCATTACACCCCTAATGTCACCCCTGCACTCTCTTGAAGCTGATTGAACACAGCACTCAGGGTTCATCTTCATTGGGGAAATTAGCAAATTGAAGTCTGCTGTTCTCCTGCTGACCTCCATCCTGACACTTGCCTTCAAAGTTATGGGCACTCATAAGGGACATATGAGCCCCATATACATGGCAGAGAATGTCAGATGTGAGATGGTATTATTGACAGCATGTAGACGTGAGATGGTATTGTTGACAGCATGTGATTCATCAGGAAAACAGGGGCATTTGTTGCTCTACTACTTGGATCATTCTTTTCTACAAAACATTGTATAACAGCCAAACCACCTATGAATGTCTACCTTATTGATGTACTTGTATATCTCTTTGGCATTTTTTAGGTTATGCTACATTGCTAATCTGCACTGTAATACTAAGTTGTATTTGGAAGGGATTGATTGTCGATCTGGAAACAGTTTGGCTTTCCTAGAAGAGGCTTCTTTTAGTTGACAAAGGGATGAGATATTGAAGCACAAGAAAAGTTTTTCTTTTCCTTCTCTGCCTTTTCTCTGTGATATTCCATTCCTTCTTTGCCCCCCGTGTTCGCCTCAGAGTGGCTTTTGTTTTGCCCTAGCTGCTGCATTGGCATTGACAGCCATAAAACATTACAGTACTGTTCCATTCTGTGGACTAAGACTGTGAAACGCGTTGAGATGAAATACCTTTACACCATTGAATACAACACTGGAGAATATATATTGTGATATTACATCTCTAATTAAATGTTCTAACAAGATTTTATTGGACAGTGGTTTTAGGCAGACCATATGGAACAGGAAAATGTATAGAAACACTAGGTGCTATGTACTAATTTGTGTGTCTGTGTTTGTACCAATTATAATGTATATGATTTTATACTTATTGTCCCCAAGTGTTAACTATGAAGTTCATTTACCTTTTTTTTTCTTTCATCTTGATAATATTTTAGATGTTATGCGGAATTGTCCATTATTTTGCTATATGTTAAAGCAACTTATTCATATAAATGAGCTGGCAAAGCACCAAGACATTCAAGAAAATGAACACGCAGTATTTTTTTTTTGTTTTTTAAATCAAAAAGGTTTTTATTTCAAAAAGAAACATAGCAAATGTACAATACAATTCAGTTTTTCGTGTTTTAGTCAAGCATTTACAAGATCTCAAGTATGCTTCAGTCTTGCAGTACGCACCATTTGTGACAATGCAGCGCAACACAACAGTGTGTATTATTATGTGTTGTAATGCACTGCAACACATGTGTGTGGTGCCATACTGGAAAGTAACAACCTAGATTTAGTGGCTAATTTACAGTTCTTTACATGTAACACAATAACAAAAATATAAAAGAGGAAGCATGTCAAATTGTAATGTCACGTCAAAAATAAAGCACTGCAGTAATAACTCTGAATATTTTCTCACTATTTGTTCCCTTTCATACAGTCCTATTTCACCATATTGTGTTCCTTGTACCTCTTTACCTTGTCATGAGATGATTTTTAGCAGTTGGTTTAATTAATATACTGCTGTATTTAGGACTGATGTTTCCAAAGTGCAATATTTCAACTGTATGGCTTAAAAATAGTGCCTGGTAATTGTATAAAATCAATCCTGGAAACCCTTGAACTCAATGTGAACAATTTAGCTATAAATCACATGGTCTGGTGCTTTCAGACAAATGTATTCTTCTTTCTAGTATTACACAAAAGGTAATCCTTTGACATACTTTGCCATGGTTATATTCATGTTTAAGATGTGAGAATTATTGATAATTTAGTGAAACCATGTTGATGCCGAAGCCATGAATCAGTGTAGAGTTTCCAAGAAGAGGAATGACAAGAACAAGACATGCAATAGAAAATACCAGTGGTCTATGAAATCATAGTAAAAGGATTTAAAGTAAAAAAAAAATCAAAAGGAGTCAAGTGCAACCAGAATGCTCTCTAAAGGGGTTATCAAAATTAATTATTTTACAAAAATGATGTAGCCCGTGAAAAAAACAAAACCCTTCCAAAAATACTAAAAATACTAATAATACTAAAAAGTTTTGTGTGACTTTTTCTCATGTTTGTAATTATAAGAAATTAAAAATTATAGAAAGGTTTGGGAAATAATAATATGTAGGGACCTAAAGTGCCTTAAAGTGACACTAAATGTTGAATAAAAAAATATCAGAATCATACCTTTTATAGCTCTCAGCCTCCTCTAATTCTCCAATTTCCCCTTTTTTGTTGCTGTGATCAGACTTTCTGTTAGAGGGTGGCTACGTTCATTCTCCATGGTCCCATTGTATTTTGGAATATAGCCACCCTCCCTAACTTGCTTCCAAGATGGACTATGGGCTGTGGATGTGATTTGTAGTGTGCATAGAGAGTGTAACTAACATTCACTGCTCATTCTAAACAAAGAGGAAGGAAGTAACACACCATAAGAACTATTTTAATAAAAAAATAGATTAAATTGTGTAACCTGTACAAGTTCATACATGTGTATAGATTATGTTTGGAGAATATTGTTCAAACATTGATGGTTTTATTGCAGTGATGTTAGCTGAGGGAAGAGGATAAATATTTGTAGCGACCTTATAGAAGGGTCCTTTCCTCCCAGCCTTTGTCATATAGAGATGTCAGTGTAGAGGTCTTGTTTTGTATGCTGGACTTCCTCCAGGTGAGGAGGATTTATCTCCTTGATGGGTTAAACCTCAAAAAAAGGAGTCTAAAGCTGGTCTGCGGCAAAGACCTAAGAAACTGAAAGGTGACTACCTAGAGAGAGCATCTTCTGAAGAATTGGTTGTTCCATATAGGAAAAAAGCTGCTGCTAAAGGACATTGCATGGGAATTTTCTGCTGCTCAACTATTCAAGGTAACTGTGAGTATGCCACCTGCTACCCCGTGAACAAGTCCCTATTGTGACGAAACGTCGGGAGGAGACGCCTTGACCGTCACCGCGTTTACACGTGTGAGGATCCGGATACTCCGGACGCACGCCCACACACAGACCGGCCGGCTGTGTTTTTTTATCGTCTGATTTTATGTACGCTTGAAGCCTGCTTTTTAAGTCCTAAATGTAAGTAAGCAATTGGCTACTTTACTTCCTTTATTAAAGTCTACGCAGTATTACACTATGTATGTTCCCTGGTGTTTCTTTACATATGTCTGGAGCTGATTGCTGGCTGCCATTTGAATGGGAAATCCTAGGCTAGAGACACCTTTACTGGAGGATTGATCATTGTGGCTGCTGCTGTGGATCTGTTACCCTTTCTGCTGTTATTTCATTTTGTTGCGGTAAGAGTCAGTAATATCTGTGGTGGAGGTCTCCTGTTTGTCCGGATCACAGCGTGGTTAACAATCACTGACATCTGGGACTATCTCATCACCATTCCTTTGGACTCCTTTAAACCTCTTGGCTTGCTCCTATTCCATTTGCGTTTTACTACCGTGGAGATTTGTCATTCTAACAGTCACTTATTTAATTTGTATTTCACAATATTGGTGTTTCTGTTATCACATTTATATAGCGTGACTCCTTTGTTTATTATACTCATTTTTAAGGGTCATTGGCTGCTACCTAATTGTCTGCTTCAGGTGCAATTTTTAATTGGGAGGTGGCATTTGGTGATATTAGAGCCACTGTTAATTGTTGTTGCTACTAGAAGGTTGGAGGAAGTTTTGCTGATATTTATGGATATCCTGTATATACTTGAGTATAAGCCGACCCGAATATAGGTCGAGGCACCTAATTTTACCACAAAAAACTGGGAAAACTTATTGACTCGAGTATAAGCCTAGGGTGTCCATGTGCATGCCTCACTGTGCCCATGCCTCACTGTGCCCATGCCTCACTGTGCCTCACTGTGTCCATGCCTCACTGTGCCCATGCCGTACTGTGTCCATTACTAGACTTACGTTTAACATGGGAGTATATAGAAGAGGTGCCCGAGTTTGAAAAATTGGTGCTCCCGGTCGTTGGTCCCCCAGACAATAAACTTGGCACACTTTTAGAGGAAGAGTGGGGCTATATGTGTGCCAAGTTTGCGGTTTAGGAGACCTACGGCCGGCCGGTACCAGATCCCCAAATTCCGGGAGATCAGGCGCAAAAAGGTGACTCGAGTATAAGGGGCATTTTCAGCACCAAAAAATGTGCTGAAAAGCTTGGCTTATATATGATAAGCCTTGCTTCACAAGTCTATTGAGCAAATAATCCTAAATATCCGGTAAGCCTTGCTTCACAAGTTTATTGAGCAAATAATCCTTTAAAACTAAATAGACCGAAGCCTGATAGTTGCCATTGGTGGGTCAGTGTGTTGTTGGGCACGGTTATTGGGCAGGTCAGCATTAACCAGTTAATCACCGCCTTATAGACAAAATACGTCTACAAGGAGGCTCCTTAACTCTGGGAGGATGTCCATGGAATGTCCGTGACCGGCGGGTCCAGAGGACCCGGCGCATCACGGATCACGGTAAAAATGGGGCCACTAGGCATGGCATGAGGCCACTAGGGCCCTAATGATCAGTCCGCCCCTGGTGGTATTGGTATCTCTTGAATAAGATGGTGATTAGACGTACCACCATATGGACAGATAAATACACAACTTCTTCTTTCACAGGTTGCTTCAGGCTAAGGATTTTTCATGGTGTAAGGGTCACTATAAAATGAGTGCACCATCATAATGACTGGGTAACTAGCATTTCTGATAGTAGAATGTAAATGTTAAAGTGCATCTAAACTACCATAATATCACTGACATTGCTCTTGCATTTAAATGTGTGTACAAAGGTTCATTACTTCTAGAATTCACAGAACTCTGAGATAATCTCTAATAAAGGTTTTGTTATACAGTTGGGATGATTTATTCCTTACCCCACACCAGCTTCTTCCTATAGTGCAGACCAAAGTTTCCAACACTTTCAAATAATTTTCAGGGAAACTTATGCTGAGTTGGTATAAATATACGTTTCCTCCATATTACTGTTTAAATCCCTAAAATTACCCATTTAGGTTTTATGGTATGATTTGGATTTAGAATGGATTATAAGAAGGGCTTATTGTGTATTTGGTCAACACTGAAACCCGGGAATGCCTTTTGACATAAGTGAGACATTCCAGCCACTAGAGTTGTAGAAGATACAGCGCAATAACTGTTGTATAGGCAATGTTATTACAGTGGTAGAACTTTATTAAAAATAATAGTTAAAGGGCCCCTCCACCCAAAGGTAATATTTTAGATATAGGTGGAGCCTGTATCTAAAGGGCCCCTTAAAGGGCCCCTAGCTACTTATATGTCTTCTGTCCATAGCAGGTAAACAAACTCAACATCTCAAGAAAACTGTTGGGTGGTATCTCTTCAGCTTCTACTAAAGGCTAAAATATCAGTTTTGAGTGAACTGACTCATCAACAATTTTCTTTATTTGTAAAATCCAATAGCAACAGTAATAGTAAGTTGGTGAATTGTTCAAAGAATAACAATAACAGTGTTTTTTTTAAATAATGCAGTTTTAAAGGAAATTACTCAGCTAACCGTTACCCTTTGTAATACCTGTTCTTTAAAATGCGGATATTATGTATTGTAAAATTCCTGAAACAAAATCACATTAAGATTTCTTGCTTGATTAGCACATTGATTCTTAGAGATGAAAGACACCAATTATTGTTGCTCCGTGTACAAAAACGGAAATTATTATTTTGCATTGTAATGAAGATAATTTGCACTTCATTCAACATTTACCAAAATATGCTAATCACAGTCAACAAATAAGGCAAGGCATTTCCTGAGAATAAAACATTTTTGAAAGCGAAAATTTGTAGAAGTGCAGGAATAAAAAACACGTGTGAACATTTTATGAAATAAATGGTCAAACGTTATTGCGATATGAGATGTTATTTCTCTTCCACATACAACTGAAAGGAAGGGACTAACTGTTTGAAGAAGGAAGGACGTGTACCAAACGTAGATCTGTGTCCTGCCATACAGCAGTGTAGGCTGTGAATGCGATATACCCCTTTGAGGGAAGAGCTCTCCGGTGAGTGCGGAACACCTGCACCAATATATCTATTACAACCGCGGATAAAGAGCACCTTTCACCTAGATTTGTGATTCCATTGAATTTTGTTTTTCTGACCAATGATACCAGAACTTAACTTTTTACAGACTGGTCACTTTTATCATTATAAAAATCCAGTGGTTGTTTGCGATTTTATTTGAATTTATCTTAATTGCAGAGTTTATGAAGGCCCCATTCATGGTAGCACTTAACACTTTATCAACAGTATATGATTTTTTGCACATATTATGTGGTCATAGTTTATTCATCAAATGGTGCAACAGTAGTCACTTTAAACATATCATTGATTGTATTTTTCATTTATGTTTTAATTTATTTGTTGGTTTAATATTGCACAAAGCACATAGCTCATTATAACACACACTTGTCTAAGAGCAGCGGCATACCCACTATCCCTCTTAATCCTTTCATATAAGGCCCTACCTAGGTAGTTGTCTCAGTGGACGCAGCAGCTCTCATAACACCATACAATTTATCATCAGCATGGAACCCCCCCCCAAAAAAAATTCTACAGTGAAAAAAAAATGTTTTAGGCCAAATTCTAGGCAAATATAAAACACCAACCATTAATCAGGTTACGTATACCTTAAAATCATTAAATGTGATTTGAAATAAAGCTGGTTTGAATGCCTTAATACATCTATATACGAATGGTGGGTGTAATGCAAGGTGGATTTTTGGGCGCCCAGACACATCTTGAATGCAAAGAGATTTATTGTCTCTTGAACAGAACTGTGGGAGAGAGGGTTTAGGGCCAGGACACACTTAGATAGTTGCAATGTTAATTAGCAGACTACAAGACTTCTATAGGTAGACAGCCATGCAGGGAAAGGCACCCAGCAGGACACCACATATGAATATGTAGGATTGCTGTCTCCTATGGCAACAGTCTTATAACACAAGTTGTAACAAACTTCTGTACTTCCTCTACAATCACATCTTGTAGCTCTTCACTCCACTGAGCTCCCAGTCTCTCTCACTAGACTTGCTGATCCACTACCACTGGCTCTCCCAAGCTCTTCCAAACTTCTCACTGAGTATCTTCCTCAAGCCTCACCCCTGCTTCCCTGCTGAGTCCCTAGCTTGGCACCCACAGATACTCCTCAAGCGTCACCCCACTGGCCTGCAAAGTCCCTGGCTTGGCACACAAGGCTGCTCTGCAAGCGTCACCTCAGACAGACCATCAGCCAGATGTCCCGGGATAGGCCTCAGACTCTGGCCTAGCAGCACAACACTTGTCCACCCAGACAGCCATCCAGGTGACACAGAACCCCCCGATCACCTGACTCCACCCAAATATATAGGTTCTCCCAGCAGGCCAAGGGACTTAAGAAAACCCCTGCCCGTTGGCTGAGATACCCATATACTCCTAATCTGTCCTTGCATTGCTCTTCTCGTATCTAATGCCACCAGGTACCCGGCCACCTAGCGACAGAAGAGAGAAGTGCAGAAATGTCAGACTTAGGGTGAAATCAATTGATCCCTAGCAATTAGCCAAGGCAACTATACCTGGCAGGTAAATTTAGGAGCAAACCTGCCTAAACATCAGGGTGCTACATGCAGTGGCGTCTCCAGCTTTCATATTTAGGGGAGGCACATGGGGGGACAGGGAAAAAGTAGGGGGGCCAACTATAAAATGCAATTATATATATATATATATATATATCTCCTGGGGCCCTTTACTATGATCCCACAACGGGCCCTTCCACATATTCTGCAGTGAGCTCCCTTCCTACTATACTGGGGCCTCCCAGGGTGGCAGAAAACAAGAGATATATGTCACCAGCACACCAAGAAAATATAAGGGTCCAAAGCAGTGGGAGAACTCTCAGGGTTGCAAAGGTTGTCTTGCCACCGGGGCCTGGTGTTCTGCCGCTGTGGGGTTCCCCAGCTGTCCTGTCCCTGCTATTGACAGCGCTGGTCTGGCATCTGTCTCCTTGGCAGCGGCGGCAGTCTATTAGGACCTAGTGCTGGTGACATTATGGGTGCATGCAGGGGAAGGCTGGCACTATTGGTTATAGAGAGCTGAGCCCCCAGTTGGTCACCTAGCAGCAGTAATGCTGTATAACCTTCTCTGTTGACATGCTGATCGGGATGTGATCCAGGTAATGCTCCCAGTCAGATCTAATCAACACAGTATTTATTAGCATCAAGAGTACAACCACATATATATATATATATATATAATCAAACGTATGTTCCGCAGCCATGTGGGCTCTATGCCTATAAAGTGTGGGCTTTGATCAATAAAATCTCTGATATTTAACACTAGGATTTGACTGGGAGCATCACCTGGATTGCATCACGATCAGAATGTCAGAGAAGGCTCTACTGCTGCTGAGCAACGTGCAGGGAGCTCAACTGTCTACAACCAATAGAGATGGGCTCAGGTGTGTTTGAAATCCCACATGCCCAAACCCGCCAGGAAGGCGACACTCCACAGTGCTAATCACAGGCAGCGAGACATTTCCTGATCTGTGCAGCTGCGGACCGTGAAATGTCTCACTGCCTGTGATTAGCGCTGTGCAGTGTGGGCTTCCTGGCAGGCTCTGGCATGTGGAATTTTGAACATGCCCAGCCCATCTCTAACAAAAAATTGTGCTGGCCCTCCTGTACATCAGCCCCATAAAGTAACCAGCTCTGGGTTCCAATGTGCTGCCACTGCTGCCAAGGAGACAGAGACCAGCGCTGTGAATAGCCGGGACAGGACAGGAACTCTGGTTATTCCAGCACTGGTCCACACTGGGAGGATTCCCCAATCCACATATAATGTGTAGATGGGGGAATTGGATCATTTCTTTTTTTTTCATTCAACCTAATAGTTGAATGAAAAAAAGTGATCAATGTATGGGCTGCCTAAGAGCCAGGACCAGCCATAGACAGTTTAAATCTCAGCTGGTTCAGCAGGAACTGGCTGAGATTTGAACCATTAATGAGCAGATTCTCTTATGATTATCACTAGTGGTTGCTGTATAGCCACTAGTGATCACTGTTTGTCGGGAGAATACAATTGCTGGGCAGGAGGGATATTCCCCTGTCAGCACTGTCTGTGTTGATGCATGCATGCAGGGGAAGGCTGGCACTATTGGTTATAGAGAGCTGAGCCCCCAGTTGGTCACCTAGCAGCAGTAATGCTGTATAACCTTCTCTGTTGACATGCTGATCGGGATCATGCAAGTTTCTTTCCTGCAATTTGTGGATGTAGGAAAGAAATTTGCACTGTATATTACCTGCCTAACTGAAAGTGAAAGTAAATTGTGAATGTCTTGAAAGAACAGGAGAGGGGGAGGGAGACAGATGGGGGAGAGAAGGGATGGAGATAATGCAGTTCAGTGATTACAGTGTACTGCAGTCTGCAGTGCACACACTTACCCTCGGTCCAGGCTAGAATATCAGGCATCATTCACACACAGCCAGGAATGCTGCTGATTTTCATATTTCCCGCCCACACATCCCCTCTCTTCAGACACAGCACACCGGGATAGTGTGGGCGGGACTGAAAGGAGGAGGAGCTGTATTCCTCCCTGCTCGTATGTGAGGAGAGTGGGGGGATGGCTGGACTCGCTGGGCTGTAAAGGAGTGTCATAGACTGACACTTGGCTCAGCTTGCAGTCACCACTCTCGGAATTTACAGGCTGGTTCTCCTGTCCTAAGGACGGGAGAAATCAGTCTGTTTTTTCAGTAACTGAGATGAAGGCTTGGGCCCCCCTCCCCCACTGTGCTCATGGAGTCCTTTCTACAACTCGCTCTTTTCCGTGCCAATGAGGATGCAGGGGAAGGAGCAGATCGGGCGGCTGTGGTTGTGTGAGCGCTCGCATTATGCAGTGTCAGCGAGCAGAGCTGACTGGGGACGCTCTCCCTCTCAGGAGAGACTATTACTCCAGCGGCGGCCCGAGCAAAATACATGGTGGGGCACAACATATCGTTGGGGGGGGGGGCAGGGCCCCCTCTGGCCCCCCCCTAGAGTCGCCAATGGCTACATGTACAATAAAAAGACAAAACTAATGATAGAGCTGTATCCTGGTACTTTTATGTCCACCTCATTAGGACAAAGATCTGCTATCAGTGGACGCTAAAGTTGAACACTTTATAGTTTGTGGCACATTGCACTTTGTATGATCGCATGGAGCATCTTGTGGTCAATTATATTTAAATTACATTTTAATATATTTTAATTATTTAAACAGTGGTTTTGAAACACTTAAGCACTTTGTACTTATATGAATTATATTCCTTTTCATTCACCTTTCAGCAAGTTTTATCTCCGTATGCACATATACACAGCACAAAAAATAAATAAATTCTACAGTGTTTTTTTAATAGTGATGTGTTCAATATTGTGAGTGCAGCTGTCAACTATATTGATTATCAAACACAATCATCACTTAATGTGGAATTTATTGAATATTAATACCCACATCACCTAGCACAGAATGTTTTTTAGACTGTTTATTATACTTCTATATGTCCATTACTTTGAGTTATAGCCTACAAAACTATTATGCCGCGTACACACGGACATTTTTTCTGATGAAAAAAGTCAGGTCGTGTGTAAGCCCCATTGGACTTTTTTCCATCGGTGTAAAAAAATAGAACATGTTTTACATTTTTCCGATGAAACAAAAACAATAGGAAATTCCGATCGTCTGTGTGGAACTCCTTTGGAGAAAAATCCATGCATGCTCAGAATCAAGTCGACGCATGCTCGGAAGCATTGAACTTCATTTTTATCGGCTCGTAGTAGTGTTTTACGTCACCGCTTTTTGGACGGTCAGAATTTAGTCTGATAGTGTGCAGGCAAGACTGATGAAAGTCAGCTTAATTGGATTCGATTTCATTGGATTTTATTCCATCAGAAATCCGATCGTGTGTACGCGGCATAAGTAATAGATGTGGGAATCAGAATCACAAAGCCTGTTGATTGAATAATGCCGCGTACACACAACTGTTATTCATGCCATGGAAAAAACGACGCTTTTCTCGACGTCATTCCTCTCAAGCCTGCCTTGCATACACACGATCCTAAAAAAAAAAATGCTTGAGCAAAGCGCGGTGACGTACAACACGTACAACGGCACTATAAAGGGGAAGTTCCATTGGAATGGTGCCACCCTTTGGGCTGCTTATGCTAATTTCCCCGTTTCATAACTTGCTTCTGAGCATGCGTGTTTTTTTCCCCCTCGTTAAAGTGTACACTCAAACACAAAACGACGAGAAATAAAATGATGACAGTCGCACATTTGCACTCTTCTCAGGAAAACATGTTCCTTCTAAAGTTGGCCGTACACCAGTAGAAATGAGTTCAACTTTCACTCAGACTTCTGAAAAAGCATTTGTCAGAGCATTTCATCTTACCACCATTGAGCTAATTGTGTTTGAAGCCCCCGTAAAATTTCATCCAGACTTCCTGCTTGAATTGAATCCCAGATGTATTAAACAGGTTTCTTTTGTGCTTAGCACATGTGCATTTCAATATGTATGATTTTTCCCAAAGGGAATGACATTCATGATTAGAATTTCGCTTGTTCAGATAAGAAACAAGAAAAAATGTCCATACCGCGCCTTCTAATTTTCATGTCACTAGGGTCTATGCCTAACCCTACAATCAAAAACAATCATCAATTTGACCCCACTAACCATTAGAAAAGCAAAAATGTTCCAAAACCAAAAAAATTCTATTTTTTTTTACTGGTGTATGGCTGGCTTTAGACTGACAGCACTGCGCTTTGTAAAAGCCCCTAATTGACTGATACTTATGGCTTTCCTTCCCCTAGTGCTGCTGTGCAGAAGATTACAGGACAGGAAGGCAAATTCAGATGCGTTCATGATCCTTTTTAACCACTTAAGGACCGCCTAACGCCGATATACGTCGGCAGAATGGCACGGCTGGGCATAAGCACATACAGGTATGTCCCCTTTAAGAGCCCAGCTGTGGGGAGCGATCGCGACCCAGACGTGAGCTCCTCACTCGATCACCGCCGGTGTCCCGTGATCGGGTCACAGAGCTGAAGAACGGAGAGAGGTAAGTGTAAACAAACCTTTCCCCATTCCTCCTAGTGAGAGTGTCACTGATCGTCTGTTCCCAGTCATAGGGAACGGCGATCAGTGACATCACACGCCAAGCCATGCCCCCACACAGTAAGAATCACTCCCTTAGGTCACACTTAACACCTTTAGCGCCCCTACAAGTTAAGCCCTTCACTGCCAGTGTAATTTTCACAGTAATCAGTGCATTTTTATAGCACTGATCGCTGTAAAAATGACAATGGTCCCAAAATGGTGTCAAAAGTGTCCGATGTGTCCGCCATAATGACGCAGTTACGATAAAAATCGCTAATCGGTGCCATTACTAGTAAAAAAAAAATATTAATAAAAATGCTATAAAACGATTCCCTATTTTGTAAACATTATAACTTTTGC
The DNA here is from genome assembly GCF_905171775.1 of Rana temporaria. Taxonomy (NCBI): domain Eukaryota; kingdom Metazoa; phylum Chordata; class Amphibia; order Anura; family Ranidae; genus Rana; species Rana temporaria. Next base: position 86,367,992 of record NC_053493.1, on the reverse strand, counting down.
GCAAACCAATCAATAAACGCTTATTGCAATTTTTTTTACCAAAAATATGTAGAATAATACTTTTCAGCCTAAACTGAGAAAAAAAATGTTTTTTTTATATATTTTTTAGGGATATTTACTATAGCAAAAAGTTAAAAATATAAAAAAAATTCAAAATTGTCGCTCTATTTTTGTTTATAGCGCAAAAAATAAAAAACGCAGAGGTGATCAAATACCACCAAAAGAAAGCTCTATTTGTGGGAAAAAAAGGACGTAAATTTTGTTTGGGAGCCACACTGACAATTGCGCCACGACCGCGCAATTGTCAGTTAAAGCGATAGAGTGCCGAATCGCTAAGAGGGGCCTGGTCCTCTAGCAACAAAATGGTCCGGGGCTATGCTTTACATACATAACTTATACTATTACATTGTGTTCTGTTATGTATATCTAGAGTTAAAGTGGTAGTAAACTCTGTACTACCACTTTCACTTACAGGTAAGCCTACAATAAGGCTTAACTGTAAGTATAAAGAATATCTCCTAAACCTGTACAGTTTAGGAGATATTCCCCTCGCAATGCGCCACTGACAGCCGCCCGACCCTGCCGGACAGAAGTCTCCCGCGCGCAAGACACGCCGAGGCAAGATGACATCTTCCTCGGCGTGGACCAGGTAGGTTCCCCTAACCTTGTTCCAAGGTAAGTATTTCATAATAAGCTAGTATGCGGTAGGTGTGAATCCAGCCTTAGAGAGGAGACATTCAAGGTCTAATGCCGCGTACACACAACCGTTTTTCACAATGTAAATTTTTTTTTTAATGTCATTAAAAACGGGTATGCCCCAGTTGAAGTGTTATCACACGAAACCGGTCGGGCACATATATTGGCCCCAGCCATTCCTATACTGTGCTACTTTTTTTTCTTATACAGGGATTTTTATTCGTTTTTCATTTTTGCTTTTTTTCCTCTTTGATGTTATTTTACGCATTTTTATTGAGTGTGTTCGTGTTTGGTTGGTCACCTTTTTAAACAATACATTTTGTACCATTTTTTACACTATGAGGAGGCGTCCTCTTTTGTTTTTCTTTTTTATATGGTGAGTCCATCCTATGCCTACCAAGGAAACAGTGATTTATCACTTCCACATCCAGGATCTGAGTCAGTTTGGATTATACTATCGTGGAGAACCACAGTCCAGAGCCATCGAGAGAAGCTGCTCCCCATTCACTGGGTTGGTTATGCGCATCTGACCCACCACCGTACGGTGTTCCTGGGTCCATCACATCCGGTAAGAGTATTCAATCTCTTCTTACCTTGTTGATTGGGAATATCTTTGAATGGGATTCCAGATACAGTGATATTGGGAAGAAAACATACACCATCTCTCATACATGCTCTAATGACTTGATGACATTTGGATGGACATTATATATACACATTTTATTGTGTTTTCACGATTTCCATTATTGGTTTACACTGTGGACTTTATCATTAGTATTAGTTTTTGCAACCCCACATGTTAGGTGTGTGCTTGGATTTATTGCATAAACTTTTCTATCTTCATAGCCTTACCTGCATATGGTTAGTGCTTCTTATTGTTTGGCGCTGCACTTTATTTTTACATTAAAAACGATCGTGTGTGGGCTCCAGAGCATTTTTTGCGACGTTAAAAATGTGCATTAAAAATTTAGAACATGATCTAAATTTTCGCGTCGTTTTTCACGTTGTCGTTTTTCACGTCGTAAAAAATGGTCGTGTGTAGGCTTTTACGACGTGAAAAAAAACGTGCATGCTCATAAGCAAGTTATGAGACGGGAGCGCTCGTTCTGGTAAAACTAGCGTTCGTAATGGAGATAGCAAATTCATCACGCTGTAACAGACTGAAAAGCACGAATCGTCTCTCACCAAACTTTTATTAACACAAAATCAGCAAAAGCTGCCCCAAGGGTGGCGCCATCCGAATGGTACTTCCCCTTTATAGTGCCGTTGTACGTCACCGCTCTTTACTTTAGCTTTTTTTTTCACGATCGTGTGTAGGCAAGGCAGGCTTAACAAGAATCGGGTTGAAAAAAACGTTGTTTTTTCTAGACCATTAGAAATGATCGTGTGTACGCGGCATCGGGCTCAGTTAACATTGGTGTGATGTGAGAACCCTGCAAATCCACTGCGGGTTCCCGCATCGCACACGACTCGCAGGCAGACACTGCCATATGCGAACTGCTGGGGGTATTAATAGAAAGTTAATGACACCCCCAAATCGATTCCCATATGACAGTGCGAACTGTCTATTCGGACAGGGAACGGATTGTATGGGTGTGAACTCCCATGCGACCTGATTCTGGTGCAGACCAAGAAAAGGGTCCTGTGTGAGTTTGGTCTGAATGCGCTGCCAATTCAGCCATACAGAGTTCACATTGCACAGACATCGCATGTGATTTGCACAGCAGTGCGGTGTCAATCACATCCGATGTCAGACAGCGCACCAGTGTGAACCGAGCCTGATGGACCCGGGTTGTCTCCATAAAAACCTGTCACCTGTATGCTATCACATAGAAGGCTATTCTTTCCCAATGGTATAGCAATAAAAGTTATGTAAAAATAAATAAATAAATAAAAATTAATCCAAAAGTGTTTTAAGCATATAAGGAGAAGCATAAAAAATAACAGCCCACACACACCTACAAAAAATAAGTGCATTGGGGCACCTACGTATGAAAACAGCGATTTTCCTACACATGTTATATATCAACATGCACGCCAGAGTGAGAGCAATAATTTTAGCACCAGTATGCACAGAAATAAACTTTAATGTATTTTTTCACTGAAATGTTGCCTTTCATAAACAGTTGCGCTAATGTTGTGCAACATAAAAAATTAGAACTACCAACATTTTATTCTCTAGGGTGTCTGATTTCAAAAAGATTATTATTTTTTTACGGTTGGCTCCCCTGCGCGAGAGCCCGTAGCTCTACTTCGGCTCTCATGCTGGCCACTAGGGGCGCTCCCGACTCCCGTGCGTGTGCCCGGCGGACACGATCGCCTTCGGGCACACGCGATCGCTTGTTACAGAGCGGGGACACACAGCTCCCGGTCCTGTCAGGAAGGGGAATGCTGTTTTTCTGTTCATACAATGTATGAACAGAAGATCGGTCATTTCCCCTAGTGAGGACACCCCCCGTACAGGTAGAACACAACCAGGGACGTACTTAACCCCTTCCCCGCCCCCTAGTGTTAACCTCTTCACTGCCAGTTGCATTTTTATAGTAAGCCAATGCATTTTTATAGCACTGATCGCTATAAAAATGCCAATGGTCCCAAAAATGTGTCAAAAGTGTCCGAAGTGTCCACCATAATGTCGCAGTACCGAAAAAAAAACGCTGTTCGCCGCCATTACTAGTAAAAAAAAAATATTAATAAAAATGCCATAAAAATACCCCCTATTTTGTAAACGCTATTACTTTTGCGCAAACCAATCAATAAACACTTATTGCGATTTTTTTAACGAAAAATATGTAGACGGATACGTATCGGCCTAAACTGAGGAAAAAAAATGTTTTTTTAAATATTTTTGGGGGATATTTATTATAGTAAAACGTAAAAAATATAATTTTTTTTCAAAATTGTCGCTCTATTTTTGTTTATAGCGCAAAAACTAAAAACCACAGAGGTGATCACATACCACCAAAAGAAAGCTCTATTTGTGGGAACAAAAAAGGACGCCAATTTTGTTTGGGACCGCACGACCGCGCAATTGTCAGTTAAAGCGACGCAGTGCCGAATCGCAACAAGTGCTCTGGTCTTTGACCAGCAATATGGTCCGGGGGTTAAGTGGTTAAACATGTAAACAAAAAATTTCAAAATTCAAAAAATTTCTCTAGGATTGCCGTTGTGGAGGGGGTAGCAGGAGGACATAGGGTGGAAAGGGTGGTGGGAGGACGTGGGGTTGCAGGAAAATGTACCTTTGCCCTAAGATGGCAAAAAACCTTGCAGCGGCCCTGCTGCAAGTCTATCTACTGGACATGGTTACAGTGCAGTAAGAGGAATTTCAGTGTGAAATGCCTTTTCAAACAAGTGTTCAGGAGGCAGCATATTGCATTCTGATCACCTGCTAACCACAGGCCAGCCACTACTGACAGAGTGATCCACTACGGATTGCAAGTCAGCCGTATTGCCTACGTAAAAGGGGCCTAAGAAAGGAGGGGGGCTTGTGTTTTAAAACATTTCTTTTTTTGCTTCCATAAAAACATTGGAGCTCACTAAACAAAGGAAAATAAATCTGTCAAAAATAGCTATTCCAACAAAATAAAAGGCAACAAATCAAAATAAACAAGCATGAATAAACAATGCCCAGCTTGACTGTATCTTATTACTCAGAAGACGGAAATTCTTTGTCCTCTGTCTTTTTTTTCTACCTTGACACTTTGCACAATATGCTCTGTGGCTTTGAGAAAACATTATTTCATGTTCTTAGCCTAATCAGCCTTGTCTGCCATTGGAGAGAACAGGGAGGTCCATTGTTATATGCAGCTGTCATTTGTTCCATCTCCCCGCTCTCTCCCTTCAATATCTTGGTGGTATTTAGTGAAAGTAATTTTCAGTTAGAAATCTTGTGCCCTTTTCAGTAAGTGCAAGTTTTAGCACTTCATCAATGGCCAAAGGATTCTGAGCTATCTGGGATGTATCAGGACAGTTGATAAAACCTCTGAGAGCAACCTATGATAGTACATCTCATCATAAAAAAAAAAGCAAAAAAAAAAAAAGGAGAAGGGCCTTTGTCAGTGTTTATCTGTAACGCTTTTATTCTCTGCCCTTGATTTCCTCTTCAGAAAATTGATGCACCCTTAAATTGAAGCAGGAGGCTTGACAGGTGATGGTTAGTGTGATAACTGCTCAGATTTCATCAGGCACTGTTTTTCTCGCGGTGCAATTGTAGGAACTTTCAGCTAGATTACCTGTCATCCACTACATCAGATAAAAGGGGGAGAGTTGAAAGATGCAGTTTTGCCACTGCATGCCTGGAAGGAAATAAAAGGCGCAGGTGAGGTAACAACGCCAGTACCTGCACCACAATTATATTTTAATCAGAGTCTTTTGCAAGTAATGTCACTAGAAGTGTTGACAATTGATGAAAAAAAGAACACGGTTGAATTTGCATTTTTTTAAATGTATAGACAGTTAAGTGAAACAGATTTGTGTTGTTGGATAACAAGATGTCTTTTACTGGTACAGATATGAAGGTGTTTGGAAAACCCTTCCATGCTAAATGTAAACACATAGTGAACTCTATGTAGTGATGTTGCAATTCAATGTTTTCTAGTGTGCATTGTGGAATTGCTGTGACAAGGGTAAAATTAAGATCCAGAGAGTATCACAGCATTGGAATGCAGGCCGCACCTTTCCCTCCCCAAATACCATAAATTTGAATACCTACTTAAAGCAGAGTTCCGCCATTTTTTTTTTTTAAATCAGCAGCTACAAATACTGCAGCTGCTGACTTTTAAAATAAGGACACTTACCTGTTCTGGGAGCCCGCGATGTCGGCATCCGATGCTGCCGATCTATCCCTCGGCTCTCGGATGCTGCTGCCGCCATCTTCGGTAAGGGAATCAGGAAGCGAAGCCTTGCGGCTTCACTTCCTGGTTCCCTATTGCGCATGTGCAACTCACGCTGCATGATCCAACTGGTCCCTGCTGTCTTCTGGGACCTGTGTGTCTCCTAGAAGACAGCGTGGGGGACGGAGAAGGCACCGGAAGTGGCGTAGATACCCACGGTTGGCTCGGTTATCTATGCCTGGAAGTGGGAGCAAAATACCTGTATTACACAGGTATCTGCTGCCGCCTCCCCCTGAAAGGTGCCAAATGTGACACCGAAGGGGGGGGGGAGAAATCCAAAAAGCGGAAGTTCCATTTTTGGGTGGAACTCTGCTTTAAATAATGACACATAACATATTGTTGGCAAATAATTTGCTGTGGCATGTTTATAGGTGTATTCAATTAAATATATAATAATAACATAATCTTGATAATTTTTTTAATTCATAAAATTCATAACTTTTCAAACAATAAACTTAAAACAGCTAAGTCTTAAAGGACTCAAGCATTACAGAATGTTTATAACCAAAGTCCGCCCAAATATGAAGGGTGACAGACCACATAACGTGCCTAGCGACCATAGAGGGGGGGTGGGGAGCTTGTTGCGCCGACACTGACTGACACTGGAAGAAAGATTCCTGTGAGGGGGCCCCTTTTTCCAGAACATTCCCAGGGGTCACATGACATTCTGGGAAATTCCCAAATGTCATGTGACCTTGTTTTCCTGTTCCAAATCCTCTTTAGATTTCTTAAAGAGACTTTACCCTTTTATAATATTTTTTTTTTGCATGCCCATGCTGTCAGGTTTAAGGCCTTAAAGGATCACTAAAGGAATTTTTTTTTTTAGCTAAATAGCTTCCTTTACCTTACTGCAGTACTGGTTTCATGTCCTCATTGTTCGTTTTTGCTTTGAAGTAGCTGTAATTCTGCTGTGATCTCCACACTTCCTGGTTGTCTGGCTCCTTATGAAAAAACTCATGGGAGCTTCTCACCGTGGTCTAAGCTGTGTGTCTAAAACTCCTCAGAACCAATCAGATTCATTTTAAAAACAAAACACTGCCCTGGATTTGTTTGTTTTTGTTCTGTTGGTCTCTTTACTTCACATAAACATGAAACCAGTTTAAAACCGAAAGTGAAACTAGAGGCACATTATATGATTGAATTTAATCTATTTTTAATCATTTTTAAAAGGAATCAGTTAACTTTTATGTCTCTATACCCTGTAAACAGTCATTTCAGCAAAAAAATGTTTTTCCTTTAGTGACCCTTTAAGCCTTCCTAGTCCATTCTTGCTTGAAGATACTGCTAGGACAAGTCTTTGCAAAAATAAAACACCAAATGCAGATAGTTTGATTGTATTAAAGTCTATGAAACTGGTGAGGATCAAACACCTGGCTATCTAAAGGCTACCAAACTGGTGAAGGCATCTCTGGTGCCCTCAGCAGTTTCATAAATTTGCTAAGGCAGGCCTTTGCAAGAACAAAATACCAAATGCATATGGTTTGATTGAAGCAAACCCATGGCTATATATAATTTATGAAAATGGTGAATCTCTGAACGAGCACCTGCATGATGTGTATACGCCTACTTGGGTTTCATCTTACAGTCCAGTCTACAAGCCCTGATGAAGGGGGAGATTTGAGCACCCAAAATGGCATTTGTTGCAGATTAAAATCATTTAATTGTATTATTAATTTCAACTAGTGTGGCACTCCCATCTTCTAATTTTTCTTTTAGCAAACACCTCTAAGAATCCAGAAGGAAACCATGATTGTTAGTAAGTAGCCTCCAGGCCCGCTTGCCACACATAACGTTACAATAAATCACTGCAAGGTTCAGCTCTCCTATACCAAAAAAAGAATGAAACTGGTAAAGACATCTCAGGTGCCTTCATCAGTTTCATAGATTTGCTTTTGAAGTCCATTGCAAGACATACCAAATGGAGATAGTTAGTTTGAAGCAAACCCATGGCTAGATAAAATCAATAACTGGTGAAGTCATCTAATGCCTTGTACAAACGAGCGGAATTTCCGACGGAAAAAGTCAGATGGAAGATTTTCATCGGATATTCCGTCAGTGTGTATGTCCCATCAGACTTTTTCCATCGGAAATTCAGACGGAATTAGATAGAGAACATGTTCTTGATTTTTCCGATGGAAAAATGTTGGTTCCCGACAGACTAAAAAACATGCATGCTCGGAAACAATTTGACACATGCTTGGCTCGTCATAGTGTTTTACGTCACCGTAAAACACTACGGTGACGGTCGGATTTTAGTGTGACCGTGTGTATGCAAGACAGCTTGAGCAGAATTCCATCGGAACTCCGTCAGAAAAAACATCTGAGTTTATTCCGACAGGAAAACCAGTCGTGTGTACAAGGCATCACTGTTGATACCTTCAACAATTTCATAGATTTGCAAAGGCAGATCTTTGTAAGAACAGAATACTAAATGCATATGGTTTAAATACTGACTTTAAAGGAGATTTGAAAACTGCAAACATATAGCTATAAAAAGTTTATGAATCTAGTCAAGACATCTAAAATGCCCTCACCAGTTTCTTAGATTTGCTAGGGCAGGTCTTTGCAAGAACAGAATACCAAATGCATATGGGTTGTTTGAATACACAGTTTAAAACAAACCTTTGGCTATATAAACTCTATGAAACTAGTGAAGACATCATAGGTGCTTCACATGCTGCGCTTTCCTAATTGGTTAGTGACAGTGAGGGTCTTATAGCACTGTTCATGAGTCAGAGTTGTTGATTTCACAAGCTTGATCTACATGTCAGAGTTCCCCAGTATGCAGGGTTTATGTAGTGATCTGGAAAAATCTGATTGAATGTTCAGGCTTATTTTATAGGTGTCACCAGAACAGTGGATGAGGAGAAATCTTCCAATGAGAGTGACAATGCCAGTACAGGAAATGGAGTAAATATTCCCCAATAAGACATAGACAAAAAAAAACATGGACAAATCTGTTTGAGCGCTGATAATAACTGCAAACTGCAAACTTTAATGTAAACTCAACTAAAGTCAATGGAGGTGAATCCTGAATCAGTTTTCTCCATTTTCAAGGCTAATAGGCAACATATTGTCAAACAAAGGGCAGCTAAGCACTGCTAGAGGGAGCATGTGCCAATGCAAAAAAAATGGCAGCCTTATTAAGGCTTAAAGTGAAACATTAAAAATGCCCAATTTATTTAAATAACATGAAAAAAAAAGTGATCAGCGCAACTTTCTAATAGTAAGAAATCACATGTATGTAAATAACATGCTTGGGGGCGACCTAAACCGACCTATAAAGTCTCCCACTAGGAAAGCAAAAAATACATTTATAAAGAAAAGGGAATATTATATGCCTTTATATTACATTTCCAAGCCAGCTTCATTCTCTTTATAAACAAAGGCATTTGCAAAGCTTATAGGCAAGATCTTGTCACACAAAAAAATGTTTTTTAATATACCATTCTTTCTTAATAATAAGAATAATAATCATAAGTGGAATGTTGGGTTAACCATGATGCCTTTGCCAATCTAAAAGTGTCCAGTTTTGGCAATAAAGAGAATCTGGGAGGACAGAAAACGGGAGCTGCTGTTGCTACTAAGAATAGTATCCAGGGAAGTTATCTAGATCCTGGCACTGCTTGGAAAGTAAAGGACATGAGTTCAGACTTTATGGCTACGTGCTTATTTCAGACCAATAACTTACTATAAAGTATAGCCAGCATATGGATTACAGTCCCAAAGAAGACACCTTCAAAGTCAACGATAGTAGCGCCCATATTCCTATTGTTATGAGTTCCTTTTAGGTCATGTAATTGTATTGTTTTGTAGTCAGGAAGGTTTGACTCGGAACAGTGATTGTTAATAACAATTCATAGAATGCCAGAGAAGGAAAAAGTTAAATAAAAAAACTGAAAATGAGGGAAACTGTATATGGTAAACCACTTCCATACGGGGCCTATTCTGGCACTTCTCTCCTACATGTAAAAATCTTTTTTTTTTATATAGAAAATTACTCAGAACCCCCAAACATTATAACATTTTTTTTAGCAGACATGCTAGGGAATAAAATGGCGGTCATTGCAACTTTTTATCTCCTACGGTATTTGTGCAATAATTTTTCAAACGCCTTTTTTTGGGGAATTAAAATTCATGAATTAAAAAATAACAAAACAGTATAATGTGAAAGATGATGTTACGCTGAGTAAATAGAAACCCAACATGTCACGCTTTAAAATTGCGCACACTCATGGAATGGTGTCAAACTTCGGTACCTAAAAATCTCCATAGGCAACGCTTTACATTTTTTTTACAGGTTTCCAGTTTAGAGTAACAGAGGAGGTCTAGTGCTAGAATTATTGCTCACACTCTAATACACGCGGCGTTTACATATGTGGGTGGGACTTACGTGTGTGCTCGCTTCTGAGCGAGAGCTACTGGGAACAGGGGCGTTTTTAAAAATTTTTTATTGTACTTTATTTTTTCTATTTTTACACTTTCTTTTACATTTTTTTTGATCACTTTTATTCCTATTACAAGGAATGTAAACATCCCTTGTAATAGGAATCTATCGTGTCAGGTCCTCTTTATGGAGAGATGCAGGGTCAATGAGACCCCACATCTCTCCTCCAGGCTGGGAAGCATGAGATCGAATAAAAAAATTCACAGATCTCATGCTTACCAGCTGCGATCGTGGCTTTGTTTACATCCACGGCCCGGGCGTGCCGTCATAACGTCACGCCCTGGCCTCCGACAGTCATAGAGATGACTGGTGACCATCTGGTCATCGGAAATCTTTATGGTCATCATCCGGCGGCGGCCGATTCTTTCTCCGGGTCCCTGATGGCATGGGAGAGCCCGGAGAAGCACTGGATGGCGGCGGGAGGGGGCATCCCCTCCCGTCACCTGTAAGAACGATCAAGTGGCGGAACTGCCGCTATGATTTTTCTTGCCGTGCACAAAATTGATGGCAGAAAATAAGGATATGTAGCTGCAGGCAGATATCCCCCCTGAAAGTCAAGGACATCATATGACGTACTGCGGTAGGGAAGTGGTTTTAAATAAAAAAGAAGGCAGATTCCCTACAGATAGGTGTAGGGACAATCTGAAGACGTAAAATAAAACAATTGTATTTGAGAGAAATTTTGTTTATGCCGTGTTTACATAATGCAGGTTTTGAGGACCCATAACTCCAAGGTGGATGGAATAAATAATTTTGGGGGGATCTCAGGGTGAGTGACTTCCAGATTAAAATTATAATTTTAATCTCTTTCTGTGTGGTTTGGACCTTTAATGGGGATCCACTAGTCATAACAGGAAATATGGCTTATTTCTAAAATTTGTTGTAGAAAATAAAATTAGAATTGACTTCTTGGCTAACAAGTCTTACAATAGCCTTTTAATAGATTCAATAAATGTTTTTTAATATTACTCAAGATGTTCAAGGCAATGACCGTGACCTTTTCACTCAGATAATCATGTACATTCAGAGAAAAAGTCATTGATAATTAACAGAGCAATATATCAGATATAAACATGTCTAATTGTATTTGTGGTTTTTAGATATTTAAATGACCTTGGTGACCTAGAGAAGCCAAGCTCTCATGTAATCATATGAGAGTGTTGACACTTTTCTCCTAATTATCATGATTCTTTGTCAGTAAAGGAAAACTTTAGAATTAAATAAATACTGTAAAATATCAATGTTAAAATCAGAATGGGGTCTGCACTCTCACAAGGTTGGTATAAAAAAATTCATGCAACTCTGTACCCATATGAAATTATTTTTTCACTCAAATAAAGATTTATTTTTGTGGTACATAATTATCACTGGGTTTTTATCTTTCGTTGTTTTAATTTTTTTCAATGCTCCAAATATTCTTTTCTTTTTCATTACATTTTTTTTTTTACATACTGTGACCAGATATAAAAAGAAAGTACAGCACTAAATAAAGTGCAATCTGTGCAAATGACACGATACACGTGATATATGAAAAGGTTAAAAAATATAAAAATATAATTAAAGTGCAATCATTGCAATCAATTGAATAAAAACAGTGAAAATAGGGACTGTAAATAAATCTCAAACACATGTAACAGTGTTATATCACATATAAATAGAGTACAATTTTGTCCAAACAAAAAGTTCATATATGAGTTGAAGTCTATTGAGGAAATCTCATAGGAAAAATATGTGTTGAAAGTGATGATCAAGCACGCAGTGATGTGACACCCATCACCAAAAATGTAATGGAGGCTTACCGGAAAGCCAGCGCCCCCCCCCCCCCCTTTCTCAGGGAGGTCACACAGCGTTTGGTCGGATCTATGATCCACTGAAAGGAGGTCCAGATGTTCTATCTAGTGACCACAGACAGTGTATACCAGAAGGCTCACAGAGGGGTAGGAAGTGTCAAAACTGCATCAAAGAACCACGGAGCTGGAGAGTATATAAAACAACAGACCCCACATAGTATGAGACTGTATCTGCATCCGATTTATTAAACGTAGTGCACTTACATAAAAAAGTAACGTTCAGGCATATGAGCACATCAGAATCTGAATGGATTTGTTTCTCTTATATATTTTTTTCTCTTTTTTCTCTCTTATAAAATTATCAAATAGAGATCGCGCATGCGCAGTACGTGACTGTCCCGATGATCGTTTCGTCATAAATGACGTCATCAGGGGTATGGTGACATCATTTATGATGAAACTTTCTGTGTGCAGCAGCGCCACCAACCCCCCTTCCAAAACTTACCTGAGTCCCATCTCAATCCAGTGATATGCACAAGAGCCTCGGCTATCTCCTGGGTCTTTTCATACTCATTGGCTGAGACAACAGCGATAGCCATTGACTACCGTTGCTGTCAATTACAGCCAGTGAGCCAGTGGGGAGAGGGGGGCCGAGCTGTGCTCCGCATGTGAATGGACACACAGAGCAGAGGCTCAGGAGCAAGTCTATAGTAAGCTGCTTGCTATGGTGGGGACTAGGCAGGATGGAGGGGCCTGGAGCACTGGAGGCGGACCCCAGAAGAGGAGGATTGGCACAGCTTTTTTCAAAACCATTGCACAGTGCAGGTAAGTATAACATGTTTGTCATTTAAAGAAAAAAATGAACCTTTAACCTCTTCGCCACCAGCCGCCGTCTGGAAACGGCGGCAAGGTGGATGCTTAACTGGGGGTCGCCGTTCTGAAACGGCGCCCCGCAGAAGCAGCAATGCGCGCCGCCTCGGGCGCGCACACAGAAATTTCTGTGCGCGCCGGGTCTATGAGACCCGGCGCTACACAGATCTAGGTAAATGACCAGCAACAACGGTCATTTACCTTGTGATCGCGCCGTCCAATGACGGCGCGATCACAATGTAAACACAGGAGGTCAGGGAAAGTTTACCTCCTCTCCTCTCCTCACACAGTATCAGCGGGAGAGAAGAGGAGATAAACTGTGAGTGTTCTATTGCCGATAGTGTCACATCAGTGCCCAATCTGTGCCCTAAAGTGCCCTAAAGTGCCCAATCTGTGCCCTAAAGTGCCCAATCTGTGCCCTAAAGTGCCCAATCTGTGCCTAAATTGCCCAATCTGTGCCTAAAGTGCCCAATCTGTGCCCATCTGTGCCCAATCTGTGCCCATCTGTGCCCAACAGTGCCACATCTGTGCCCAACAGTGCCACATCTGTGCCGCATCAGTGTCACCAGAGCCGCACCAGTGTCACCAGAGCCGCACCAGTCACCAGAGTCCTATAATATTGCCACAACAGTGCCGTACCAGTGACGCCTGTGCCCACCAGTGACGCCTGTGCCCACCAGTGCCGCCTGCGCCCGCCAGTGCCGCCTGCGCCCGCCAGTGCCGTCTGCGCCCACCAGTGCCGTCTGCGCCCACCAGTGCCGTCTGCGCCCACCAGTGCCGCCTGTGCCCACCAGTGCCGCCTGTGCCGCCTGTGCCCTCCAGTGCCGCCTGTGCCCACCAGTGCTGCCTGTGCCCACCAGTGCTGCCTGTGTCCACCAGTGCTGCTAATCGGTGCACACCAGAGCCACCTGTGCCCACCAGAGCCACCTGTGCCGCCTGTGCCCACCAGTGCCGCCTGTGCCCACCAGAGCCACACCCGTGCCACTACAGTGCACATAAGTGCCGCCTGTGCCCACCTGTGTCCACCAGTGCCACCACAGTACTCTGCAGTACAGCCTCACCAGCCACCAGTATGGCAAAAAAATTCTTTACCGGCGAGCAGGCCGTACATCTTCTACTTGCCATGAGCGATGAGAGCAGCGAGGAGTCTCTGTCCGATTCTGATTCGGCCTATGAACCCGTTATAGACAGTGGGTCCGATTCAGAGTCTGAAGAAGAACATGTGCCCAGGAAAAAAAGGGGTGCTGGCGTGGAGAAGCGGCCTACTCCCAGACGCGCAGGGCCGTCCACCTCAAGCGCTGTGCCTACAACCCCAAGCGATGTGCCGTCCACCCCAAGTGCTGTGCCGTCCACTCCAAGCGCTGTGCCGTCCACCCCAAGCGATGTGCCGTCCACCCCAAGCGATGTGCCGTCCACCCCAAGAGCTGTGCCGTCCACCTCAAGAGCTGTGCCATCCACCTCAAGAGCTGTGCCGTCCACCTCAAGAGCTGTGCCGTCCACCAGTAGGGTGTCATCTCAGCCCCAAAGGGATAGGGGCCATGCCAGCCTTCCCTATGGCCTTCAAAACCCCCTATGGCTTCCCCCCAATTCCGGAGCAGCAAATATCCCCCCCTTCACTGCCCAGCCAGGTGTCCAGGTGAACACAGAAAACTTTTCTATGATAAATTTTTTTAATTTAGTTTTCACCGAAGATTTCCTTTCCTCCATTGTGGCCCAGTGCAATCTCTACGCACAACAGTACGTAAGAAGTAACCCTGGTTCCAGATATGCCCGCCCCTTTGAGTGGAGAGAACTAACCGTGGACGAATTTAAAATGTTCTTAGGCCTAACCTTTACTATGGCACTTTCAAAAAAAAAACAATTGTACTCCTACTGGTCCACCAAACCCATTCACCACATGCCACTCTTCTCCTCCCTTATGCCAAGATCCCGATATTTAATAATTATGCGGTTCCTCCACTTTAACGACAACGCCCAGTGCCCCCCCCGAAATGACCCTGCTTTTGACAAGCTATATAAAATTCGGCCACTTCTAAATTTTTTCGCTCAACAATTTCCCCAATTATATACCCCTGACCAGAACATATCTGTGGACGAGTCCCTTGTCAAATTCTCAGGCAGGCTGGGCATCAAGCAGTTCATCCCCAGCAAAAGGGCCCGATATGGGGTCAAAATGTACAAGCTTTGCGACAGAGCCACAGGGTACCTCTACTCGTTCATGGTGTATGAAGGAAAGGACTCCCAACTGCATCCCCCTGAATGTCCAGAGTATATGGGAGTCAGCGGAAAAGTGGTCTGGGATCTGATGTATCCACTCTTTGGAAAGGGATACCACCTTTATGTGGATAATTTCTACACCAGCTTGCCCCTGTTTCGCTGTCTTTACCTTCAGAATACCCCAGCATGTGGCACAATAAGACCCAACAGGAAAGGCTTCCCGCAAAAACTGGTGGATCAAAAGCTCAGACGAGGGGAGTCTGCAGCATTGAGGAACCAGGAGATATTGGCTGTCAGGTGGAGGGACAAACGGAACGTCCACATGCTTTCATCAATCCACAATGACACCCACGTGGAAGTCCCCAAAAGAACCGGCCCAATCCAAAAACCAAAATGCATATATGACTATAATTTGTTCATGGGGGGAGTGGACTTCAACGACCAGATGTTAGAACCCTACCTGCCCACAAGAAAATCCCGCCACTGGTACAAGAAAGTGTCCATTTATTTTTTTAGTTTGGCCTTCTACAATTCCTATGTAATTTACAAAAAATCATCCGAGAACCCCGTATCATATCTGGACTATCAAGAAGAAGTCATCACCGCCCTTTTGTACCCTGAAAACCCACCGGAAAATATTCGCTCTGATTCTGTGAGCAGACTGCACGAGCGTCACTTTCCTGAGCAAACCCCCTCCCGTGAAACAGGCAACAGACATCAGAAGAGGTGCCGGGTGTGCTCCAGAAGAGGAATTAGAAAAGACACCACATATTACTGTCCCGATTGTCCTTCCCAACCAGGCCTCTGTATTGGAACATGTTTCCGCCGTTACCATACGTTTCTTCATTATTAGGGACGTATGGTAAACGCAATTCTAATTTCCTGTACTTTCCCCCCCCCCCACACCCCTTATGCCACTGCACTCATACCTCTGCCTTCTCCGGAACCGACCATGGCCTGTTATACAACCACTCTTTTGCCTAACCCTAAACATACTTCTGGACAGAAAACAATAAGTGCAGCGCTGCACTTATTGTTTTCTGTTTATACTTGACTTTGTTTGTTTGTGTGCTGGCTGCTACATGGTCTAAATTTCTCTAACTAGCGCAATTTTTTTCCCCACATTTTTCTAAACATACTTCTGCCTTCTCCGGAACCGACCATGGCCTGTTATACGACCACTCTTTTGCCTAACCCTAAACATACCTCTGCCTTCTCTGGAACTGACCCTGGCTTGTTATACGACCACTCTTTTGCCTAACCCTAAACTGTACCTACCTCTGCCTGCTCTGGAACTGACCCTGGACTGTTTGACCACGTTTTTTGCCTGCCCCTTGGATTGATCTTTTACCCTGCTATACTAGTGGGAACACAGGGGTCTCACATATGTGAGGGGCTCCAGAATTGTTTTTCTGGATGAAAAAACTAATTTTTTAGTTTTCTCATTCCCGGATTAGGGTCTGGTTGCCCGGAGGCTTCAAAGAGATTTGGGTGGGAGAAGCCTCTACCCCTGTCCCCATTCCCCTACCCATGGCCCGCTACTTGGACCATGTTCCTACCAGGACAAATATTTTGCCACTGCTGGCACTGTACTGACTATGGACAATATTCCTGCCTGCTGCCTGGACAATTCCATTCACTGTCGCTGACCAGTGACCACGTCCCTGCCTGCTGCCTGGATCGGGGCTCTCCTTCTGTGGACAATTGCACTACTAAAACCACAGGTAATCTTCTTTTTTTTTTACCCATTACTCAGCAGAATGTATTTTAGGGTGTAATTCTTGGTATGTACATGCTGTGTTAGAAATATGAAGGCCCTTCAAAAATGTGATAGATTGTAAGGAAATTGGATGTGTAATTTATGTCCCTAGAACACCTGATGGTGCTTCTTGGATGTTGGGCCTCTGTATGTGGCCACGCTGTGTAAAAGTCTCACACATGTGGTATCGCCATACTCAGGAGGAGCAGCAGAATATATTTTGGGGTGTAATTTTTTCTATGTACATGCTATGTGTTGGAAATATCCTATAAATGGACAACTTTCTGTAAAAAAAATGCGTTTTTATTTTTTTCCACATTTTCCAAGAACATCTGGAAAAAAATGAACTGTTCAAAAGACTCATTATGCCTCATAGATTATACGTTGGGGTGTTAGCTTTCCAAAATGGGGTCACTTTGTGGGCGTTTCTATTGTCCTGGTGCTCCAGGGCCTTCAAAAGTGTAATAGGTGGTTGAGAGATTAGATGTGTAATTTATGCTCCTAGAATGCTTGAAGTTGCTACTTCGTTGTTGGGCCTCTGTATGTGGCCACGCTGTGTAAAAGTCTCACACATGTGGTATCGCCATACTCAGGAGGAGCAGCAGAATATATTTTGGGGTGTAATTTTTTCTATGTACATGCTATGTGTTGGAAATATCCTATAAATGGACAACTTTCTGTAAAAAAAAATGCGTTTTTATTTTTTTCCACATTTTCCAAGAACATCTGGAAAAAAATGAACTGTTCAAAAGACTCATTATGCCTCATAGATTATACGTTGGGGTGTTAGCTTTCCAAAATGGGGTCACTTTGTGGGCGTTTCCATTGTCCTGGTGCTCCAGGGCCTTCAAAAGTGTAATAGGTGGTTGAGAGATTAGATGTGTAATTTATGCTCCTAGAATGCTTGAAGTTGCTACTTCGGTGTTGGGCCTCTGTATGTGGCCACGCTGTGTAAAAGTCTCACACATGTGGTATCGCCATACTCAGGAGGAGCAGCAGAATATATTTTGGGGTGTAATTTTTTCTATGTACATGCTATGTGTTGGAAATATCCTATAAATGGACAACTTTCTGTAAAAAAAAATGCGTTTTTATTTTTTTCCACATTTTCCAAGAACATCTGGAAAAAAATGAACTGTTCAAAAGACTCATTATGCCTCATAGATTATACGTTGGGGTGTTAGCTTTCCAAAATGGGGTAACTTTGTGGGCGTTTCTATTGTCCTGGTGCTCCAGGGCCTTCAAAAGTGTAATAGGTGGTTGAGAGATTAGATGTGTAATTTATGCTCCTAGAATGCTTGAAGTTGCTACTTCGGTGTTGGGCCTCTGTATGTGGCCACGCTGTGTAAAAGTCTCACACATGTGGTATCGCCATACTCAGGAGGAGCAGCAGAATATATTTTGGGGTGTAATTTTTTCTATGTACATGCTATGTGTTGGAAATAT
Source organism: Rana temporaria (assembly GCF_905171775.1). Taxonomy (NCBI): domain Eukaryota; kingdom Metazoa; phylum Chordata; class Amphibia; order Anura; family Ranidae; genus Rana; species Rana temporaria. The sequence goes on along the minus strand of NC_053493.1, from coordinate 86,349,875 downwards.
CCTATAAATGGACAACTTTCTGTAAAAAAAATGCGTTTTTATTTTTTTCCACATTTTCCAAGAACATCTGGAAAAAAATGAACTGTTCAAAAGACTCATTATGCCTCATAGATTATACGTTGGGGTGTTAGCTTTCCAAAATGGGGTCACTTTGTGGGCGTTTCCATTGTCCTGGTGCTCCAGGGCCTTCAAAAGTGTAATAGGTGGTTGAGAGATTAGATGTGTAATTTATGCTCCTAGAATGCTTGAAGTTGCTACTTCGGTGTTGGGCCTCTGTATGTGGCCACGCTGTGTAAAAGTCTCACGCATGTGGTATCGCCATACTCAGGAGGAGCAGCAGAATATATTTTGGGGTGTCATTTGTGGAATATACATGCCATGTGAGAGAAATAACCTGTTATAATGACAATATTGGTATGAAAAAAAAAAAAAAAAAAAAATCTTAATTTTGCAAAGAATTGTGGGAACAAATGACAACTTTAAAAAACTAACTATGACTCTTACTAACTACCTTGGAATGTCTACTTTCCAAAAAGGGGTCATTTGGGGGGTATTTGTACTTTATTGGCTTGTTAGGGTCTCAAGAAATGAGAGAAGCTGTCAGTAATTCAGGTGTGATCAAATTGTTCAATTTTCAGAAATTGGTACCATAGCTTGTAGACCCTATAACTTTCACCCAGACTAAATAATATCCAAATTTTTTTTTTTTTTTTACCAAAAATATGTAGCAGTATGCATTTTAGGCCAAATGTATAAGGAAAAATTACTTTTTTACAAAATGATATGATAGAAATGAAGAAAAATTCATTTTTTTACAAAATTTTCGTTCTTTTTTCATTAATAGCGAAAAAAATAAAAACCGCAGAGGTGATCAAATACCACCAAAAGAAAGCTCTATTTGTGGGAAAAAAAGGACAAAAATTTCATTTGGTTACAATGTTGTATGACTGAGTTATTGTCATTCAAAACGTGAGAGCACCAAAAGCTGAAAATTGGTCTGGTTATTAAGGGTGTTTAAGTGCCCAGTTGTCAAGTGGTTAAAGTGTTACTAAACCCACAACAGTTAAATCAGTCTATATATGCATGCAGCAAAGCATGCTTTATATACTCACTGTGGAACCTTAATGGTTAATTCTCTGCATTGTGTATAAAGGATCCTGTCTTTTATGATCCTCCTCTTCTTCCACTGACTCCATAATCCAGAGCATTAGGGGAGAAGCTGCACACGCCCAGCTTGGTGTGTATTGCTAGATAATATTTTTTTCTTGGGAGAGTGCATGTGATCAGCACAGGGCCAACCTGAGCAGAATGAAAACTCCTCCTACAAGCTTTAACCAGACACTGATACAAGTCACAAGACTGCTCTAACTGCAGGTGTGAAAGGGTATTTAGCAGTTTATATTTACTAAAACTATTGCATTTCCATGTTCTGTGTACTTTGGGAGACCAGATATAGTGAATGCAGTGTTCTGGGTTTAGTAACACTTTAATGTCACGTTAACCAGTATCAGGCTGTACCAAACCCTAGCGCCACCACTGGTTTAAAATATAAATGCAAACCAAGGCTGTATTAATTTTCATTTTAAAAAATCTGATCAATTTAGTCACAGTTTAACCACTTCCATACAGGGCACGTATACACCTTCCTGCCCAGACCAATTTTTAGCTTTCAGCGCTGTTGCACTTTGAATGACAATTGCGTGGTCGTGCTACACTGTACCCAAACTAATTTTTATCATTTTGTACCCACAAATAGAGCTTTCTTTTGGTGGTATTTGATCACCTCTGGGATATTTATTTTCTGCAAAAAAAATTAAAAAATGACCGAAAATTAAGAAAAAATAAGTTTTTTTTTTGTTTCTGTTATAAAACATTGTAAATAAGTACGTTTTCTCCTTCACTGATGGGCACTGATGGTACTGCACTGACGGGCACTGATAAGGCGGCACTGATGGGCACCGATGAGGTGGCACTGATGTGGTGGCATTGATGGGCACTAATATGCGGCACTGATGGTCGGCGCGGATGGGCACTGATAGGCGGCATGGATAGGCGGCATGGATGGGCTTGGATAGGCGGCACGGATGGGCACAGATAGGTGGCACAGATGGGCACAGATAGGCGGCATGGCTGGGCACGGACGGGCACGGATAGGTGGCACGGACGGGCACGGATAGGCGGCACGGATGGGCACTGATAGGCGGCATGGATGGGCACTGATAGGCAACATGGATGGGCACTGATAGGTGGCACGGATGGGCACTGATAGGTGGCACGGATGGGCATAGATGGTCACTATTGTATGTGTTGTACTAATGGATGCCAATCAGTGCCAAACAATGCCTGCCAATCAGTGATGCCCATTGTGGGCACTGATTGGCATCCATTGCGGCACTGATTGGCATCCATTTTTTGTGTCCTCCTCATCCCTGGTGGTCTAGGGTGGCATCGTTTTTATTTTTTATTTTTTATGCCTAGTGGTCTATATGGCCATCCCGTGGTTGTCCATTGGGCATCCCTGGTATCCAGTGGGCATCCTCGGGGGGCTGTGCTGATGATCGATCAGCACAAACCCCCCCTGTCACAGGAGCAGCCGATCGGCTCTCCTCTACTCGCGTCTGACATTGGACACGGCTGATCACGTGGTAAAGAGGCTCCGTGAGAGACTCTTTACCTTGATCAGTGTTGCAGGGTGTCAGACTGACACCCTGCAACAACGATCGCCACGATGCGTGCCCCCGGGGGCGCGCAGCGGCTCAGAATCCTGAGGACGTCATATGACGTCCAGTCAGGATTCTACAACCACTTTGCCGACGTCAATATGTCATTGGCAGGCGGCAAGTGGTTAAAGGGTCACTAAAGGAAAACATTTTTTTTGCTGAAATGACTGTTTACAGGGTATAGAGACATACAAGTTAACTGATTCCTTTTAAAAATGATTACAAATAGATAAAAATCAACCATATAATGTGCCTGCAGTTTAGTTTCACTTTTAAACTGGTTTTATGTTCCTGTGAACTAGACACACAAAACAAAAACAAACAAATCCAGGGCAGTGTTTTGTTTTTAAAATTAATCTCATTGGTTCTGTTAAGTTTTAGACACACAGTAATGACTGCTTAGACCAGGGATCCTCAAACTACGGCCCTCCAGATGTTGTGGAACTACACGTCCCATGAGGCATTGTATAACTCTGACATTCACAGACATGACTAGGCATGATGGGAATTGTAGTTCCTGAACAAGTGGAGGGCCGTAGTTTGAAGACCCATGGCTTAGACCATAGTGAAAAGCTCCCAGTATGATGGTTATAAGGAAACAGACAACCGGGAAGTGTGGAGATCAGAGCAGTTTTACAGCTACTTACAGCAAAAACGAGCAATGAGGACATGAAACCAGTACTGCAGTAAGGTAAAGGAAGCGATTTAGCTGAAATTTTTTTTTCCTTTAGTGATCCTTTAATTATTAATCAGTGGTATAGAAGTAAAATGTAGTTACAAAAAAACAAACCTTGTGATCACTGACACCTAAACCTACAGTACCGTGGATCATAATTTACTTTTTTCCTGTAGATAATATAACATGGCATTCCAGTGAATTTGCTAAAAAAAATAAAAATAATGAGACCTAAGTGGAAGGTAGGTCCTGTTTATACATGTTAGTGATCTGTCCCAGAGTTTAACAAGAATTACTGCCTTTGAATCTTACAACCTTACAAATATATCATTATACAGGAAATATGAAATGGCACGCAGTAAAACAAAAGCCATTACCAAGCATGTCATGTTTTCTGCAGTAGGCTGCCTGAAAACCTAACTTCTGCTCTGTGTAGACTTGTTAAGGGGTGCCAAAGCAGTAGAAGAAAAAAAAGGACTTTGATAAACGTTATCTACAAACTGGAAATTGCTGCCATTGTTGGAAGATTTCTTTGGGCAGTTATAGAGCTGATGGGTTGCGTGGGTACTGGGCACTACACTGTGACAATGTTTGCCACATACCTAAAGATTTGGCCTTTCGGGGGGCTACTGTAGACCATTGTGGAAGCAGAAGGGCATTTATGAGGCAAGCTTTGGCACCAGACTGTATATGCTAAACAGTAATATTTTACTTTTCATGAGCATTTGATAACTCTGTCTTAAAAAAAAACCCTTTTTCCTGTTGGACTAAGCCTATGATTGACAGTCTCGCTGGCCCATAGGAATGGGCAGGAGCAACATTCTGTATAATCGGGAAGAGTGGGCATTTTCCTAGGTGAATGGTTTTACAGGAAAGTTTGGGATATTGCTGCAGGTATGGGTAGTCATCTCTAGATACCTGGATTTGGAGTGTGGTGGTCCAAGGAGACCCAACGAGTTCAGCCACAAAAGGTTAGTTACAGACTCATGGGTCAAATCAGAATGTCCACTGGAAAAGAAACGAGAGAGGCAGGAGAGAACTTATAGTGTAGTGAGCGACTCAAATATAATGCAATCCAATTCAGAACCTGCACTAAAGTCTGTAATAAAGTAAACAAAAGTAACAACTAACCATGTGATATAATGATAGTGCAAAACAAAAATGCTCATATAGTCGCGCTAATCAATGCAATATGTGAAATCAAATTAAACATTGTGACAAATCAAGAACAATCACAGAACATGTTAAGTGATGAATGAAAAGTGGTAAAAAGGAAAAAAAAATTATAATACAATTATTTTTTGGGGGAAAAAAAAATTGGAAATATAAATGAAACAGTCCACGTGACTGACTACAAACACTGAAATGCTCCTCAAAAGAAAGTTCATAAAATATTCCACTACCAGATGATTAAGTGAAGATTTGAAGAATCCTTCTGTGGCACCCACCACCTTATTATTAGGGGCGCTTAACAGATAATGTAGACCCTCTATTGCTAAAGAGGTCAAGGCTTAGTAGTATTCCTCTATGGGGTGGTACGCCCACACCATGTTGCTAGGACACAGCGCAACCAATCTCTGTAAAGAGCCATAGCCAATCACTGCCAGTCTCATGTAAACACGGAAATGCCGGTAATCGGCTCTCATCGACTTACATTGACAGTGTGTGGCGAGGAGCGCCGATTAGTGGCATCTCCTCACAGGAGACATTGAGACATGTAATCAGGGCACTGATCATCAGTACCCTGACTACAATAAAGCGCCACCAGTGCCAGCAATCAGTGCCCACCAGTGCCCACCAGTGCCAGCAAACAGTGACCATTAGTGATGCCAGCCAGTGCTGACTATCAGTGCTGCCTATCAATGCCCATAATTTCTGCCCACCAATGCCCATCATTGCTTCCCATCAATGCCCAGTGTCACCCATAAATGCCCATTAGTGCCAATCAGTGCTGCCTATCTGTGCAACCTATCAGTGCCCACCAGTGCCGCCTATTAATGCCCATCAGTGTCTCCTATCAGTGTCCAGCAGTATCACCTATCAGTGCCCACCAGTGCCACCCATCAGTGCCACCTATCAGTGCACATCAGTGCCACATATCAGTGCCCATAAGTGTGGCATATTAGTGCCTCCTCATTAGTGCTTCCTCATCAGTGCCACCTAATCAGTGCTGCCTCATCAGTGCCCATAAGTACCACCTCATCGGTGCCCATCACTGCAGCCTATCAGTGCTGCCTCATCTGCACAAATCAGTGAAGATTAAAAATTACTTATTTACAAAATTTACTGACAGAAACTAAGAAAAACATATTTTTTTCAAAATCTTCGGTCTTTTTTTAGTAAAAAATTAAAAATCATGCAGTGATTAAATTGCACCAAAAGAAAGCTCTATTTGTGTAAAGAAAATGATAAATGTTTCACATGGTTACAGTGTAGCATGACCGCGCAATTGTCATTCAAAATGTGGCAGCGCTGAAAGCTGAAAATTGGCCTGGGCAGGAAGGGGGGATAAGTGCCCTGTAGGCACGTGGTTATTTTATATTTTCACTTATTTTTTTTCCCCCAAACCTTTTTTTATTATAATTATTTTTTTCTTTTTATCACTTTTCATTCATCACTTAACATGTTTTGTGATTGTTCACAATACTTAATTTGGTTTCACATATTGAATTGATTAGCGCGACTATTTGAGTATTTTTGTTTTGCACTCAGATATAATGATCACCTCAAAATAGTTTCTCCATAAAATCAAAAGAAAATCACTTACATTTGCTGAGGTTGCCGTAACCCTGTAGGGTAGAAACACGCAACCTGGAGAATTCCCTGTCTCCATGCAGAATTAAAAAGGTCACTCTTGATGCCATGGGGGCCCCAATCCTACATCCTGTGCAGGGTCCTCAGGCGGGTGCTGAAGCAGGTGGGTGCTGAAAAGGTATATATAATGTTTTACATTAATATTTAGCCTTTCATTTCTATTTTAAACTGAATGAGTTATTTTACAAGGTGAGGGTTTACATTTACTTTAATTATTTGCCAGAAAAATGGAGAACAAGTATTTTTCTTTTGATTGCATTTTTATATGTTGTAATTTGCCTTTTTAGAAATATCCTCTGTTATTTACTTGATTTCACTTGAATTCATGTCAAATTGAAGTGTTTTTCATGTTTGGTCTTTATTGTTCATGGGCCCTTCCTTGGTTTCAGTGCAACCTGATAAACCTATGAAAGACTCAGCACATTATGCTTTGCAAAAGACACCTGCAGACACCTGTGAAAAAAGAAACTGGAGTAACATAACTCTCCCAAACCAAGCTGAGCTCCTACTACCTGATGCGACATCTATGTAATATTAGGCTACAACAAACAAACCACCAGATTACACAGAGGGTAATGTAAGTTTTAACAGATTATAATATATTGACAAATAAAGCGAAAATTATCGAATATGTTAGAAAAAAAGAAAGCAATCTTTAGTTAGTTAGTTGTGAAGATTGTAAGAATTTTAGCAACTTTAATCGCTGCGTCTAAATCTGCTTCTTTTCTGTAAATACTCACATAAGTCTCGTTAAAATTGACTATGGGCATTAAAGCATTTAGATATTCTTTTAGCTTAAATTGGTTCTAAAGGCATCATTCTCTGCATTACGGTAAAAAACCTGAACAGCTACCCTCAGCCCTTTCCTTAAATATTTACCTGGCTCCTCATTCAATCCAGTGCTGTGCCCATCTGCAGGAGCATTGCCCTCTCTTCCACTTTACACAGAACACAGAGGCAGCTATTGGCTCTGGCTGCTATCAATAAAATTGTGTGAGGAGAGAGCGGGGGAGCGGGAGTGGGGGGGGGGGTGGAACCAAGCCGTGCTGTGTGTGTGTGTGTGTGTCTATGGATACACACAGCATTGTTGGGGCGCGCACCCATATGAGTGCCCCCACAGCACACAGTTTACTATGAAAGCATTTAGAGAAGAGGAGAAGACAGCCCAGTGTGGGACACTAGAAGAGGAGGTAAGGGTATGCTCTTAGAGCAGGTATATATATGTATAATATATATATATATATATATATATATATCATGTTTTTTTTTGTAAAAAAACTAAAATAATTATACCTTTACAACCAATTTAACTCTGAGAAAACGAAAAGTCCTCCCTTGCAGTGGGATCTCTTGCCCTGCAAGAGTTAACTGTTCGTTTAGGCTGGGGCATGGTAAGTACACTTTCTCTTTCCCTTTGGCAAATAGCGCTTCCTTCTGTTGGACTTTCCCTCAGCATCCTCACATCTAATGCAGGGTTGTGGTTCCTGCATTAGTCTTAATGACGTCAGAGGACCTTAGACTACTGGATTGAATGAAAGAAGAGGCTGTGCAGAGTAGCCGTGCCAAGTAGCCTGCAGGAATGAAGGATCTGGTAAGTAGTATTGTTGTACCCAGGTCCCTAGGAATAAAAAAACAACAAATACTGTAGCTGCTAACTTTTAATATTAGGACACTTACCTGTCCAGAGATCCCGCAATGTCGGCACCCAAGGAGGTTTTTCAATCTGCTCTCGGGTGCTGCACCACCATTCCTCGTAAGGGAAGTCGGCAGTGAAGCCTTCATAACTGGTTCCCTACTGCGCATGTGCGAAATATGCTGAACTTTGTGAATGGCCCGGCGGCGGTGGAAGGAGGAGGGGGGCTGCACTCCTTGGGGGCCTTGCGCGGTGAGGTCTCCAGGAAGAGGGGATGGGTATCTGTCAAAAACAGGTACCACCCCTCCCCACCAAAAAGTGCCAAATGCATCAGTGGAGGGGGGAGGAAGCAAACAAGCGGAGCTTCCCCTTTTAGGGGCAGCTCCGTTTTAGGTTTTCAGGGGTTCTGCTTTGATATGCAGTAAATTAGCCTAAAAACAAGCCCTTACTAAAAATGCTAACCAGGACAAATAGAGAGGGGAATCACTCCATTTGGAACACAGATCAAGTATAAAAATGATAAATATTTCACTCATCCCTACTCTATCCTATAGTAAAGAAAAATACAATGTAATTTGGGGCTTTAGATAAACTTTAAATACATAACAAAGCATGATGAGTTAGCTAATGAGAGAGGACAACAGATGCCGTCTGCTATAAGGCACAACTTGCCTAATTAAAATTTTGGAAGGAGCTGTTGGATCTGTGATGAGTCATTGCAATGATTTAGATTTAGACATTTCAGCTTAAAGCCTAACTTCTGGGCTTACTGTTCCTTTAAACTAGTTTGTTAGGGCCAGCTTGGCCCAAATGTACTAGTTAAAGGGACAAAACCTGGAGTTTCTTCTGAACAGAAGCCTATATTTTGACCTGTTGGCTCTAATGGAGATTGCAAAATATTTGTATTCAATATTTTATATTTACCTGAATATTTACCTGAAGTTCTATGAAGTGTCTGTTGAAAATTCTAAGAAGCCCTCAAATATACTTATTCATGAGAAGTAGAGGAAAAATAAAGAGTGTACTTAAAATAACCAACTTCAGACTCCACAAACAACTTGGCTACCTGAGCTTGGATTAAAGTAAACTGGTGGTGGTGTGTTGTTTGTATCTAAATCAGGTGTAGGTTTTAAATAAGGAATTATTAATTTGTCCTATTTTATCTATATAGGTCTATCCAAAAAAGGGCTAAAGGCATTTTGGTTGCATTCTTAACATGTGCATTCTTGACATTTCTTTTACAATTACATAACCCTACTTACTATGCATACATGTTTTCATACAAATTCCCACTCTTGTTGATGTCCTTTGTTTAAAACTTCGGTGGACTGTCCTCTCAAGTGGATGCCTTTTAAATGAAACACAATGAAGATTAAGAACACATTATGGAATGTTGTAGTGCAGGATGTACTGAACACTTTTTTCTGGGGTTTAAATACTGGTATATTTACTCCACAATGCATAAGAATAGAGTTGTATAAAGTAATACACGCACTGATACAATTCTTTGGAAAGATAAATATATTTTATTTCCATGAAACAAAAACTGTATATAATTTGTTCTGTTGATGTTATGTCTTTAAAGAGGAGTTCCACTCAAAAGTGGAACTTCCGCTTATCCGTCTGCTGTTCGGCCCTTCCTCCTTCCTCTGCTGCCGGACCAATTAGAAAGTTCAGCGCGGGAACCGATTCCCTTACCAGGAATGGCAGTGGCTGCACCCGGCAGCCGATCCAGAGATCGGCTGGGGTGCCGACATCGTGGGATCCCTGGACAAGTAAGTGTCCATATATTAACCACTTCAATACAGGGCATTTTTACCCTCTTCCTGCCCAGACCAATTTTTAGTTTTCAGCTCTGTCGCAATTTGAATGACAATTGCGCAGCCATGCGACGTGGCTCCCAAACAAAATTGGTGTCCTTTTTTCCCCACAAATAGAGCTTTCTTTTGGTGGTATTTGATAACCTCTGCGGTTTTTATTTTTTGCGCTATAAACAAAAGAAGAGCGACAATTGTGAAAAAAAACACTATCTTTTGCTTTTTGATTTAATAAATATCATAATTTTTTTTCTTCAGTTTAGACCGATACGTATTCTTCTACATATTTTTGGTAAAAAAAATTGCAATAAGCGTATTTGATCGGTTTGCGCAAAAGTTCTAGCATCTACAAATAGGGAATAGAAATATGGCATTTGTATTTATTTTTTTACTAGTAATGGCGGTGATCTGCGATTTTTATTGTGACTGTGACATTGCGGCGGGCATATCGGACACTTTTGACACATTTTTGGGACTATTCACATTTATACAGCGATTAGTGCTATAAAACTGCACTGATACTGTGTAAATGTGACTGGCAGGGAAGGGGTTAACACTAGGGGGCGGGGAAGGGGTTAATAGGTTCCCTAAAGTGAGTTCCAACTGTAGGGGGAAGGGGACTCACAAGGGGAGGAGTTTGATGTGTGTTCCTCTGTTCTGGGAACACACATCTGTTTCCTCACCGCTGACAGGACGTGGATCTGTGTGTTTACACACACAGATCCATGGTCCTGCCATCATTGCGGGCAATCGCAGGTGCCCGGCGGACATCGCGGCCGCCGGGCGCGCGCATCGGGTCCTGAGCAAAGCGGCGGGGGAGTGCGCGCGCCTCCTATATTTTACTATTTAAAAAAGGTTGTGCTGAAAATCATTCAGAACAGTGGCGGTGCGTCCATAGAGGGCACCGGAGCGCCGCCCCCTCTCGCTCTCGCACCGCCACTGTATACAATACTTAGATTCATGCATTGCATGAATCTATGTATTGCCGCTGCCGCCAACTATTCAAATGGCTGGCCCCCTGGCGAGCGCTGGCCATCTGAATAACGGCAGCTGGTTGGCTGTGGAAGTGCCTATCAGAGCCATTGACTTCCAGATGCTTATCCAAGGGACACACGGGTGGTGTGTTCCTTGGATAAGACTGACAGGCATCTCAGCCAATCAGGTTCACCGGTTCTGGTTACCAGTAACCTGATTGGCTGAAGCATCATCAAGGGCGGGAGAAGACATGGAGGGACGGTAGAAGCAGGATGGCTGACCCCAGAAAGGTAAGTGCCAGGCGGGGGGGATGGCCACAGTGGCTACAATTTCTGGGCACAGTGGCTACAATTGCTGGGCACAGTGGTGAAAATTGATGGGCACAGTGGCTACAATTGCTGGGCACAGTGGCGACAATTGATGGCACAGTGGCGACAATTGATGGCACAGTGGTGACAATTGCTGGGTACAGTGGTTACAATTGCTGGGCACAGTGGTGACAATTGATGGCACAGTGGCTGCGTTTGATGGCATGGCATAGTGGTGACAATTGCTGGGCACAGTGGTGACAATTGTTGGCACAGTGGTAACAATTGATGGCACAGTGGTAACAATTGATGGCACAGTGGCTGCGTTTGATAGCATGGCACAGTGGCTGCGTTTGATGGCACAGTGGCTGTGTTTGGCATGGCACAGTGGTGACAATTGATGGGCACAGTGGTGACAATTGATGGCACAGTGGCAAGAATTGATGGCACAGTGGTGACAATGGGCACAGTGGCGACAATTGATGGCACAGTGGCTGCGTTTGATGGCATGGCACAGTGGTGAAAATTGATGGGCACAGTGGCGATAAATGATGGCACAGTGGCTGCGTTTGATGGCATGGCACAGTGGCTGCATTTGATGGCATGGCACAGTGGTGACAATTGATGGCACAGTGGCGACAATTGATGGCACAGTGGCTGCATTTGATGGGCACAGTGGCTGTATTTGATGGGCACAGTGGCTGCAATTGATGGGCACAGTAGCTGTGTTTGATGGGCACAGTGAGGCTGCAATTGTTTTTTTTTTTTCCATTTGTTTGCGCCCCCCAAAATTTTTCAGCACCAGCCGCCACTGATTCAGAGTGTACAGTTACACATTTATTTCTGGTAATAGGCATGGACAGTGTCCATACTAGGGATGTACTAAAGATAATGCAAAAGTGGGCATAAATATTTTAATAACATACACAGGTCATTTGAATGTTATATGTTGGTAAAGTAACTCTTCCTTTATAGTAACTCTTCTACTTCTTTTTCATTGCAGGTAAGGTAAATAATAGATTTTAAGCACATGCAATGTGCTGTCATTGAGTTCTTGACAAAGGAAGGTGTCAGGGAAATGGTCAAAGAAGGACTGGCAATTCCGCCCAAGACAATCATGGCCGCCATGGTGACTAAGGTGGGCGGTACTTCCTCCTTGTAACCTGAACAGATCACATGACCAACTTCCTGGTCTATTTAAGCCTGCTGCTGGAGCTGCTCATTGCTGGATTATCTCTTCAGTCTTCTGTGTACCTTGACCTTGTGTCCTGATCTGTGCTTATCCGTTGTGACCCAGCTTGCCTTAACCTTGCTTCCTGATCTCCTGTGTTTGACCCTCGACCTGCTTCTTGACTCTGCTTCTGCTTCCTGACCACCCGGCTTGACCCTCGGCTTGTACCTGGACCCTGCTCATGTATGACCTTGGCTCGCCCCTGTATATGCTCTGGACTGACCTACCTGTGTTTGACCCCCAGCCTGGCTTCTGGTATCTCCGTTCATTTAAATACTACAAGTTCAGTTCTGCCTGCCTCAGCCATCCCTCAGTGGCTGAGCTCATGAGACTGCAAGCAAGCACCTGGCCTACCGTGCTTCTGGGGGCACCGTGCTTCCTGTTCCCAACTCCAGGGTCGCGCTGCACTCAGCCGCAAGGGGAGCCCTCTTAGCATCTCGATCTCCATACTCGTTCCTGACAGAAGGGTGCAGACTGCCCAACATCCACAGAAGGCTAAAGAATATTTATAAAAATTAAACTTTTGACAAGAGTCACCAATGACAAGATGTTGCACTTGTCAATGGTGTCATCTCCATAAACATTCTGTAGCCTTCTGTAGATGTCAGACAGCCTGCCCCCATCCTTCATCAAGAACTTGCTTCTGCTTGGAATCCATTATTTATCTGCAATGAAAAAGAAGAAGTTGCTACAGAGGAAAAATTAAGCCGCGTACACATGACCGTTTTTCATGATGTGAAAAAAATGGAATTTTTTAAATTGGTCATTAAAAACGATCATGTGTAGGCTCCAGAGCATTTTTCTCAATGTGGCATTAAAAATTTAGAACATGCTCTAATCTTTCTCGTCGTTTTTCACGTCGTGAAAAACGGTCGTGTGTAGACTTTAACGACAGGAAAAAAGCAAGTTATGAGATGGGAGCACTCATTCTGGTAAAACTAGCATTTGTAATGGAGATAGCACATTCGTCACGCTGTAACAGACTGAAACGCATGAAGACTGAAAATCGCGAATTGTCTCTCACCAAACTTTTACTAACAGGAAATCAGCAAAATCAGCCCAAAGGGTGGCACCATCTGAATGGAACTTCCCCTTTATAGTGCCGTCGTACGTGTTCTACGTCACCGCGCTTTGCGCAAGCATTTTTTTTCACGATCGTGTGTATGCAAGGCAGGCTTCACAAGAATCACGTCGAGAAAAACATTGTTTTTTCTAGGACATTAAAAACGGTCATGTGTACGCGTCATTACTCTTTCAACATATCAAATTTGAACAACCTATACAAGTTATTAAAAAAATGATGCCCATATTTGCATTTCTTTTAGTACATCCTTGTACGATGGAAAAGCCATTGTGATGACAGCATGCTGGTCTGCTCTTCCAGCCACAGAAAATAATTGGCGCCACTGGAGATAAAATTTGGAACACCACTTTCCAAGGCTCAGAATCTTAGGGCCAGATTCACATAGAACTGCGGCGGCGTAACGTATCGTAGATACGTTACACCGCCGCAAGTTTTCTTCGCAAGTGCCTGATTCACAAAGCACTTGCGATGAAAACTACGTCGGCGGCCTCCGGCGCAAGACGGGCCAATTCAAATGGGCGTGTGCCATTTAAATTAGGCGCGCTCCCGCGCCGGACCTACTGCGCATGCTCCGTTTCCTAACTCCCGCCGTGCTTTGCGCGCCGTGACGTCATTTTTTCGAACGGCGACGCGCGTAGCGTACTGCCGTATTCCCGGACGTGTTACGCAAACGACGTTAAATTTTACATTTCGATGCGGGAACGGTGGCCATACTTTAGACAGCAATACTATTGCTGACTAAAGTTAGGGCAGGTAAAACAACGACTAAAATTGCAACGGGAAACTTGACTACGGACGAAGTAGCGAACGCGAAAATCCGTCGGGGATCCGCCGTAACTGCTAATTTGCATACCCGACGCTGGTTTACAACGCAAACTCCACCCAGAGGCGGCCGCGGTATTGCATCCTAAGATCCGACAGTGTAAAACAATTACACCTGTCGGATCTTATGGATATCTATGCGTAACTGATTCTATGAATCAGTCGCATAGATAGAAACAGAGATACGACGGCGTATCAGGAGAAACGCCGTCGTATCTCTTTGGTGAATCTGGCCCTTACTTCCTCACTGCTCAACATTGGACCAATTTTGGTAAATTTCAGCTCTATTTCTATTTTTTAGTTAAAAAAAATATTAACTCTAACGTGTAAAATGATTCCGCTCTCTATCACACACTTACAAACATATCCACTTCACAACACACTCATCACAAGAGTATTTTAAAAAATATATATAAATTATTTACTGCATCATAGTAGAAAAATACCTTTCAATTTGTGCCTGCATCATCTAAAATCTTTCTTTTGTTTTACTTTTCACATTCAAAGGGAATTTATCTTTCAGAAAAAAAAAAAAAATGAAAAAAAAACACCATGCCTTTTAAATTCTCCATTATGCCGTACAGTTAAATGATCTGAATGGATTTTTTTTTTTTACATATCAGAATAGAAATGAGTATGTTTCTTTTAATATACCTTCAGAAATATTTTATTTCTTACTGGTGACAGCAGCACTGGCTGACAACTATTAATACATTATAAACACCCCATCAGAGTTATATAAAAACATGTCAGTTTTAAAGGGAACATCTTTGACAGCAAATTTTCTGATTGTGAAACAGCTGTGCCTCCAGTACAATGCATTAAGTAGTTTATTCCTTTTAGATAGTTAAATTGTGCATGAAATGTTGCTGGCGCAAGGGCTCCAAATCTGGCCTGATTAGCGAACATCTGTTACATTGGAAAAATTCATGTCTACCCTAATTAGCTGTCAGGCTGATGTACATCAAGCCTTGATGGTGAGGGATCCTGTGCTGTTTAAGTCAAACAGGTTTCTCTCCTATCCCATCACCTGCCTTTAAATCTCTTATTCTTGTGTATTGCTGTAACTAGAGATTGCTGGAAATACAATAGGGCAAGTTATGGTCAGTTTTTTTTTTTTGTCCCATCTGTGCAATTTTTTTTATAACCATCAGATGTTGAACAGTGCAAGTAACAGCCTTGATAACAAATCCGTTTGATAATCCTTTAATCTGGGCTCTCATGTTTATAGACTTCCGTTTTAACTATCATTTCGGGGTGACTAAAAGAAAAGCTATCCGCGCCTTTTATCTCTTTGGAAGGGAGGATCTTTGCCGAGCCAAACTGTGGCCATGTTTTCACACCATTCTCTGGTATTGACAAAGATGTCACTGTTGATCAGTGGATGAGATAACTTAATAAAGATGCCCTCAGGATAGTAAACCTCCTAAATTGAATGTACTAAGATGTTGTTTAACTAATAAATTATTACTATTAAACCTGATTGTATGTGTGACGGCAAATTGGTGTGAAAGCCCTAACCAAGAACAAACTTGATTTTCTAATGGCCATCTTATTGCATGTTTATTATTATATATATATATATATAAAAAGAAAAAGATAAAACCAATGTGATAAAAATAGTAGGGCTGTTGCTGATCAAAATTTTTCTGTTCGATTATGCATTCTTTTTTTTAATCGATTAATCAACTAATTTCGATTAATTATAACGCACATACAGATCCAACTACTTTTAGCTGATCTCCTTGCAGGCTGATTCCCAATGCAGCTACCAACCACTGGAAAAATGGATAGCAGGATACAAAAAACACACAAAAGCAGCGCTAGATGGGAATAGCATTAAAACTTTTATAGTCTTCAAGTAGGTAACCAAATAAATATTGCACTGGAGATACATGAACTGTAAAAATGGTGCGAGTAATACCAAACGGTAGCAAAATCAGTCATAAAAACATGTAGATAAGTATGATACTGGTATAAAAATGTGTACAACGATACCACTGCTGAATCCAGAAGAGGAGAGGTTAACATCAGTCCGTCGGCATGTAGATGTCCCATGAAGGTAACTATCACAACTCCCAGTGGATGGTTGTAGAATCCCTGGTTGATAGAGGGAAGTGATAGAGGGAAGTGTAACAGCCCTTGCGTGTGGCAGATAGTAAGGTCCCGCCGGGATGCAGATATGAAGGCACAGCAAAGGAGCCCTTCAGATGGACACGGCAAGCCCCGCCAGTGTCCGTGACGTTACTGGATCTCCGACGGAACTCCCTGAAGGCCCAGAAGCCGGCGGAGAGGTGAGTACCAATCAAAAGAATTTTAATCGATCAAAAAGATTTTGATCGATCAAAAAAATTAAAGATTAATCGATTAGTTAAAAGTTAATTTTCACAGCCCTAAAAAATTGAATTGTAATCTACAATTACTCTTATTATTTACAAAGAAATTCTACTTTTAAAGGACAGACAGAGCGTAAAGTAGTGCTAAAGTTTAAACATTTAATGAATTAAGGTAAAAAAAAAAAAATGCCCCAATACTTGTCCAACTCCTTCACCCATGGGTCTTCAAACGACGCCCCTCCAGTTGTTCAGGAACTACAATTCCCATCTTGCCTAGTCATGTCTGTGAATGTCAGTGTGTTACAATGCCTCATGGCATGTGTAGTTCTTCAACAGCTGGAGGGCCGTAGTTTGAGGATTCATCCCTTAACACTTACCTAGCTCCAACATTGCTTCCCTTACTTCCCGATTTCACAGGAGAAATTAAGGACAGCGGAATCATAGGTTTCTGATACTGTCAGTCAAAATGCTGAGAACGAAACAGGGTGGAGTGGTTTACCAGCACTGTGTGTGCGTCTATGGCTACACATAACTCGGCGTGGGACATAATAGGAACAAGCACACATGGGGGCCCCTTAGCACCTGGCTTGTTATAGGAGGTACCGGAAGAAGGGTAGCACAGCACCAGTAGGGACAGAAAGTGACTTTTCTGTGCAATATTAATGCAGTGAGCAGGTAAGTATAAACTCTTTTTTATTTTCTTATGTTTAACTTTAAATGTCACCTTAAGGCCCCATGTACACTGCTGCTGCTAAACAGATGTTCAGAGGCAGTTGGACGCTTTTTTAAACTGCCCCTGAACTCATTCAATGTTATCATGTACACAGGGTCGTTTCTATGACTAAACACTAGATACAGTGTGAAACGCATCAGCTATCCAAGTTTTGTTTGCTGTGGGTTGTAGTGCTGTCCGGATTTTAATAAAGGCTATCATTGTTCAGAGTGCGGCTGTCCAGAAATACATCCTTGCTATTCCTGCCTTACAGGGTTGTTTCTAGTTGTTTCTAGGCAATTGAGTTAGGAGGCTTTTTTGAAAAAAGTAAAACATTTGTTCAGACGCTTCTAAACGCGGCTAAACGCATTTAGCTGTGTTTCGTTTATATGCGTTTTTCATTTTGACTATTAAAATATATATATATATATATATATATATATATATATATATATATATATATATATATATAATTTTAAATGCTTCTAAATGCAAAATGCATCAAAACGCTGCTAGGTGCGGCATGTAAATGCAGTAAAACTGGCGTTTTAAACATGGGTTGCTATCTGTCAAGTAAAAACGGTCAGGAGAGGTTGTAAAAACGTCCCGTGTACATGAAGCCTAAAGACGCGTACACACGATCGGTTTGTCCGATGAAAACAGACCGTTGGACGTGTGTGGGCCCCATCGGTCTTTTTTCCACCGGTGTTAAAAAATAGAACATGTTTAAAGTTTTTCCTATGGATAAAAAAACTATAGAAAAATACGATCGTCTATGTGGAACTCCATCGAAGAAAAATCCACGCATTCGCTCAGAATCAAGTCGACACATGCTCGGAAGCATTGAACTTCATTTTTTTTCAGCTCGTCGTAGTGTTTTATATCACCGCGTTTTGGCACAGTCCGAATTTAGTCTGACAGTGTGTATGCAAGACTGATGAAAGTCAGCTTCATCGGATATCCGACGAAAAAATCCATCGTATTAGATTCCATCAGATATCCGATCGTGTGTACAGGGCTTAAGCGAGTTAAGCATGTTCATTTTGCAAAATCTGTTTTTACTTAGCTTAGTGAAACTGTATTCAATAGGGATACTCAATCACATGCAAAGAATAGGTAAACAATTTGGATTTTCGCTTGCACATGATTGGATAATTGAACTCAGCACAGCTTCACCTCAATCACTAAGCAAAGTGAAAGTTCAATTTGCAAAGTAAAATTCACTTTAGTAAGTAAACCATAAGGCAGGGGAGCCCAACCTTTTGAAGAGCAAGGGCCACGTAAGCGACTTGGTAACCGGTCGTGGGTCACAATGAGCGGAGCGGGTGGATGGCAGTCCACTCGGCACTATAGAGCCCACTTTACTCTCAGCACACTAAACTCGCAGGTAATGGAAGTCTATGGCTTAGTGCAGGTAACCCACAGGTGCACTTCTCTGCACCTGCGGATCAGTTTGAAAGCAGCCCAGTAACAACTGCAGAACAGATATGCCCATATATACACTTTGATTTTAGTAATAAACGTACCTTTAATAACAGTATTCTATTCTATTTTATTCCATCCCAGAGCAGGAGGTCGCGGGCCATATCAGAGGGCTCCATGGGCCACATGTGGCCCCCAGGCCACTGGTTGGGCACACCTGCCATAAGGGAATGTTAGTGTTGTGTGTACGACTAGGGTGAAGGGATAGTTGGAGTGTTCCAGGGAGGTATAGGGTGAGGGTGACTTTCTGGTTACTACTCCTGGCATGGCTTCCAGTTCTACAATACCAACATGCCACCAGCTACTATCTTAGCATAGTTCCACTATGGCAGTAAAGGTCATTTGGTTGCATGCAACACTTCTGTCTGCAGAAGCCCTGTGTAGTCACACAGCACTTTCTGGCATTAGGTGAGAGTATTTTTTTCCTCATTTCAATAATTTTAATTTATTTTACTAGGATAATCCAGCAATTGAATTTCCATAGTCAAAAAATATGTAACCAATTTTACAAAACATGAAATGACAATAAACAGAATGGTAGCAAGATAAACAGTGTTATGTGCTTGCTTATCTACATCCAGATGCTTGTTCTTGCATTGCTTCATGGTCCAAAAGGCACTCAGAATTGGATAGTTTTATTGGAATTTGTGGTCCGGATGTATGGATATAAAATATGGGTGGAAAGGGATGAACAGTTAAAAGAAAGATGGCTAGTGGGTAGGGAAAAAAAGAGGGAGAGGGTAGGAGGAAAGCATTATGCAGGGAATCCCCAGTGTATCCGTGTAGCATAAAGCTGTTAAGCTCCTTGTGGAAAGGGTTAGGTGATGGTATGTGATCCATGGGTCCCGAACCTTGAGGAATTTGTCATGTGTGTTCGTAAGCATACTATTCTGTTTTTTCATTAAGAAAAAAAGCATCAGTTTTTGATTTTGGAGAAGAATGTGAAATGTTTTTTTTAATGCTCTAGCTATTGTCCATTTGGAAGCTAACATAATTGATTTTGATGAACTAGATGTCAAATAATTTATGCAGAAATGTAAATACTCTAGATAAAAAAAAAAAAAGATTAACATTGGGCAGACATGAAAAAAAAAAGATTTTATACACATAATTATGTCATCTGAGGACAGAATTTGAGGACAGAATTTGACAGAATTTGACATAAACATAACAGAAAAAGTAAGTACTTGTCTAAACAGTGTTGGCCCATTCTGCTTTAATCCTAAAATTCAGGTCAGTATTGCCATTATGTTACATACCTTGTAATAGAGCCTGACTTGTAGGAGGAGACCTCTCTTACAGCCCTGGCTCTGGAGTCACTGGTGTGGGAACAGTGGTCTTGTGAGCGCAGTGAGGTAGGAGTGCCTGTGGAAGTTGTAGTAGCTGGATGATGACCCTCCAGGGATGACTGGAACTTCAGATGACAGCAGAGGCAGGTGCAGGTCAGCGACCTGATGAGCTGGTGGATGCAGGATCAGCGGCAACTGAAGCAGGGTATTACAAGCTGGTTCCGATGCATGAGTAATACAGAGCAAAAGCAGCAGACAGTAAGGCCCGGATTCACAAAGCACTTACGCCGACCTATCTCAAGATGCGCCAACGTAAGTACAAATGTGCACCATCGTATCTATGCGCCGACCCACATACTAAGATACGCCTAAAAATAGGCTTCCTACGACCGACGTAACTTGCCTACGCCGTCGTATCGTGGGCGCATATTTACGCTGGGCACATTTGCCGCTCCCATTGATTTTCTATGCACATATGCAAATGAGGGAGATACGCCGATTCACGAACGTACTTGTGCCCGGCGCATAATATACGCGGTTTGTGTAAGTCGTACATCCGGCGTAAAGTTATTCCCCATATATGAGGCGCAACCCATGCAAAGGTATGGACCAGGGAACACAGCCGTTTTATTTTACGTTGTTTACGTAGTACGTGAATAGGGCTGGGCGTAGGTTACTCTCACGTCATAGGCAGTGATCCGTCGTATCTTAGGGAGTATTTCCAACGTGATTGTGAGCATGTGCACTGGTATACATCCACGGGATGGCGCATGCGCCGTTCGTTTTAAGTACTTGGATGGCACTCGGCCCATCATTTGCATGGGGTCACACTTCATTAGCATGCGACGGCTTACGCAGAGGGAACCCAGCGCAGTTTGGGAGGCAAGTGCTTTATGAATTCGGTGCTTGCCTCTGCGCAACATCGGCGTAGCGTATATTGGATACGCTATGCCGGCATAAATATGCGCCAATGTATGTGAATCCGGGCCTATCAGGGTAAGATAAGCCAGGTCAGAGTAAGTAATCAGGCAGGTTAATGCAGCAGGCTGGAGTGTGGTCAGGTAAACAGGCAGAGGTTTGGCAGCAGGTAAGTGAACAGAAGATATAAGCAGGGTCAAGGCAAGCCGAGGTGAGGGTTGGAGATAACAGGTAGTCAACAGAGCCGGGTCGGTGCAGGTAATAATCAGACAGGTTCAAAGGTTACTAGGCACAGAGCTGCAGATCAAACAGCACTGCACAAGTACAGCTGCTGTCTTTTTAAAGGGCCATTGGTGCCAAGTAGTGCCAGTGTGCGTGCGCACCCATTGCACGTGCACCCAAGTTACGAGCTGGTGCGCAGGCACACACAGGCGCCGTTGTTTGTTCTGGACAGGGATGCGTGTGCGCATGCGTGGACGCAAGTGTCTCCGTTCTGTACCAGCATGTCCCGGACACATTACTTTTGTCATAGAATTCACTATTCAGTGCTGTTGGATCCATGTTCACTAAGTGGCACAAAGAAGATTATACTGCATATGAGCCTAAAATTTGTTTCTGCCACCTAAAGACAAGTTTTTGGTGACAATATATAAAATGTAATAATAGTGATTAAAGATTTTGTACTTCTAAGCGCTCAAACAACCAGCCAGCTACTACATAGCTGTAATCTTGACTAGCTTCCATTTAAAGACTGTATTAAAACTTAAAGTAGGGTAAGCATCTGTGGACATAGGTGGATGCATGCCAAGTAATGTGTAATTCATTTATTTATAGAGATATTTATTACCTGTCAGATATTTTGCAGTACTATCCTGCAAATCACCAATAAGAGGAGAATTCCCTGCACCACAGTTTTAGTTTCATTTATCAGAGTATTTTAATGTTAATAAAATGTTGTAAACAACTCTATTCCTGAAGCTACACTGCTCCCGTAACAATCCAGGATCAAGGGCTAAAATTCCAAGACCATGGAGAGTTCCTAAAGTATAACTAAACCCAAAACCAAAAATGTAATATATTGTGACTTACTAATTCTTAAATGTGGTGGCTGCATTTATTTTCCCTTTTTCCCTTATTCATCTGTTGATTCTGCCAATAGCATAATTACAATTCTAGGGTGACAATACTCAATAAATGCAATGAATCTATCTATTGAATATCAGCATTGTCACCCTAATCTGTCCTCTTGATGTGGAAATATTCCCCTCTCTTCATCCCTGTTACATGGAGTGGGGGAATTACTGTGCAGTTCACAGAAAGTAGCTGGAAGAGCTGATACCATTGTTTGAGATTACAGTTAAGTACACAGGAAGTTACGAAAATGCAAAATTTCTGACAGGATCAACAGGTATTTTTCTATACTTACAGGACATAAACTTAGCTAAAAAAAGAAAAACAAATGCAGTTACCACATCCACAGACTGGTAAGTGACAATATACAGTATTACATTTGTATTCTTGGGTTTAGAAATATCCTAACTAAGGTAATATCCCCCACACTTTGGCAGCATTTGCAAAGGCATTGAAGTGCACAACTGTAATATTACCTGTTAGTGCACCTGAATGCAATAGAACAAAAGCATAGTAAAAGGGCTACATGGCCAAAATGGGGTGTCCTGTTGTGTTTGGCAGTAAACAAAGGCAATGTTTATAGGACTTTAGCAAGAGGAAGAAGGATACCATGATGTCATTGTTACAGTATCAGGGTGTTAGAATCGCACATGGTGAGTAATGGTTTTCATTTCTGAAACCCGAATTAGGTCCATGGGACCATTACTGTTCTCTTCCACAGTATATAGCCAATACATTGATGTACACTTTATCGTTGGATAACACATTTAGAATCAGGAAAAATTAAGACATTGGTAATTTCGATGTAAAAAAAAACTACCATTGGATCTCCAAGGTTGTGCTACAGATTATCAGACTATTGATATGTTTGCTGATCCTTCATGAAATGGAAAAGAGTGGCCCTGATCGACCTCTTCTGGGGTCCCTCAGCGGCACTGGTGGCTCCTCCCCGCATCGAGTGTCCACATTGGAGAAGGGATCTCCTTGGTGGACACCCGTGCGGGCGTACTCTCGAGTCCCACATCTGTGTCCATTCACACAGAATGCAGCACTTTGCCCTGCCCTACGGTTCCGCGTCATTGAATTTGATTGACAGCAGCGGGCGCCAATGGCTATCCAACTAGGACACGAGACACTGTGTGATCTCTATGATTGGTCACAGTGCTCACATGGGACCTGGGCCAATCACAGCAGACCTGTACCATGTGATAGCTGTGACCAACCACAGAATCACAGTAGTAAACAAAGATTTCATGAATGAAACCTTTGAACAGTTTTACAGATTGCTTCTACAGTAATCATCACTCTATTACGCAATCAGAGTGTAATAATAAAAAATAAAAATCCCTTATCAAGCCTCCCTCTTTTGCCCAGAGTAGTACAGTGTCACTATGGTGATACTATACTGCTCTGGTGGCAATATATATAAAAAAATATGTTTTTTTATGTACTGTCATCAGAGAAAGTGCAGTGCCAGTATAGTGACATTGTACCACTGTGACGATGATCATTTACAATGGCTGGCTGCTCAGATATTACTGTATGTTAGTATAAACAATCAGCCTTTTAAAAATGAAACCTAGAATTCTGCTGTGCCCTCCAGTGTGCATCCCTTCCTATGCGTTTTGTCATAAATATACATTAACAAATTTGTGGACTTATTTTATATACCGTAGTTTTTTATAAGGTGTTTTATTTTACATAGGTTTATTGCTTTTTATGTAGAAATTTTGCATGTATTTCAGTGTGGTGGTTAAGGTGATTAAGTGCTGTCCTTGCCCTATATACATTTTGTATAGGGGTTTAGGTGTTTTTTTTTTTTTTTAAGTATTTCTTGTTGCAGGACAGCTGCTGCTTTTCTTTTGGGTACAGTGTTGCATGAGTAATTGGCATTCAAAGTGTGACAGCGCTAAAAACTGAAAATCGGCCTGGGCAGGAATGAGGTGAATGTGTTTGGTATTGAGGTGGTAAATGCAGAAGGACAGGACACTATTATTACTGTAATATTTGCAATATTTAAGCATCTGTCCATGTGTGTTCATATTGCAAAACTGCATAAAAATGTTTAATTGCAAATTACATTTACTAACCCCTAAAAAGTGTTACATTTACAGGGATATTAGATATTGCACATACAGTAATGTGAAAAGGATATTGCTGTAACTTTGATTTTGCAGAGTCGTTATATATTATACATATATAAAATATATATACATATATATATATATATATATATATATATATATATATATATATATATATTTTAATATATATATATATATATAGATTTATATATATTTACATATACACACACACACACACATATATATATATATATATATATATATATATATATATATATATATATATATATATATATATATGTACATATATAGTTATATATACATAATATATATATATATATATATATATTAAAGGAGCTGGAGTCACAACCTTGGCATAGCCAGTAATATAGTCTGTCTCTCTTTGAAGGTGCATCACATACATTATCATATCATTAACTGCACAGACCACAGTATTTTTTTAATCCAATGAAATTACTTTCTGTTCAATGAGCGGGTGCATTTATGCTAATAGTCTGACATTCCCCTTGCATAATAGTGGAGGCAGTCCCATGTACATACAAAATAACATTTTACTACCCTCTACTCTAATACTGTTGAGTGTGAACAGACTGCAGTCTAGAGGGTTGTCATTTGAGTGATATGACGCATGTTCTCATTACCTATACAATGAGTTAGTAGCTGGTTAGGAATTTAGTGGCATGTAATAAGCAGCTAGTGTTGTAAAGGAATTCCATCTTACTTAAGATAGCTCAAGTTAGTATCCAGCAGAGAGGTGAACTTGTACAATTTGCCACCTGCAGTTCCCGTCTATCTGATCCTGTCTCCTTCGACATCCTGTCTTTAATCAACTTGGAACAGCTTTCCCAAAACATTGAATTTTTTATATTAAACAAAAACAAAAGTAGATGTCAAATTCAACAAAACATACCATACATAAAAAAAATAAAAAAAAATTAAAAAAAGCTTAAAAGGTCATTTTGTGTTGGCACAATTTAAGTCGATATTAAAATATGAAAAAAATAAAATAATATAGTTGCTTTTGTAAAATAAGCCACTATTTGTTCACTCAGAGAATGTCACATCAATTGTGAAGCCATCAACCTCGAAGCACGTTGGTGATTGCCTCATATTTACTGTTCAGTCCAGCAATGGAGATGGCACTTTTAAAGTCCTTGGACAGACTAGTGAGTGTGACATTTAAAGTGTTGATTTTTGCAGCACTTATGTTAATTGTTGTAATTTTCCTGATGAACCACTATTCTGGTTGCCTGATGCAGCCAAGATAGTTTTACATTTTCTATGCAGGCCTCTTTGCCATTTGGTCGTTGTAGTGTCAGCTTCAAGTGTACTGAAAGCACACAAAATTGCAAGCAAATTGCATCAGATTGCCAACATTGTGAAAAGGTAAATTGCTTGCAAATCTATTTAAACCACTGCCCTATTTTCATCAGCTTCAGTACTTGGTATTCATGATTGCTTAATTGGCGACCTTTCCTATTGTGTAGTGCTTTATGGTGTAATGGAAAGCGATCTTTACCAAACCAATTACCCTTTTTTCTCAGCACTGCATTATTGCTTTGATTGCAACTGCCAGTCCTTTGTAAATGAACTTTCTGATTTCAATGATGTTTTTAAAATGTAAGATAGAAAGAAGTGCCATTCATAGTACGCGTGATGTTTTATTTTCAAATCCTTTTTTTTTCTCTGTTTTTTTTTTGCTTTTTAGGTGCCATTGTCTAGGAAATGGACTGAAGGGTTACATAGTATCTACAGATGTTCATGTAACTATTATTAATATTATAATCTCTGTTATGTGCCACAGCTCATAGAAGAAGATAGAAATATTTTGTCACGCTGTCAAGTACACAGGAAGTGCTTTTGATGTTTGTTTTTTTTAAACATTTTTTTTAAGGACTTTGTGTAACAAAATATTGCAAACACCTTTGATGTGTAGAACCTCTAACCAATCCGATTACATCCTTCATCAATTTAGATCAGCCAGAACAATGAAAGATGATTGCAGAGTGGCTGCTTTTGGTCTTTGCCTTCTACACATTACTTTCTACGCATTCTCCAAAAAAAACGCCACGTTCCTGTAGCAGAACTCAGTCAGTTTGTGTTTTTACTACGCAAGTCAGATCTTTCATTGTTTTCTTTCTTTGCTCTATGTTTTTACAATTTTATACTTGGCTTGCATGCATTTTCTAACATATTTTGAAAATTTAAATTTTCCAGTATAATGATGAACAATTTAGAAATCTGTTTCTTAAATTATATATATATATTTATATATTTTTTATATATTTTTTTATTTTTATGATTGTCATTATATTTATTGTCTCCCAGATAGTCAGTGATGACAATGCCAAATAATAAGTAGCAATACAATACTACATACACAAAACAGATAAATAAAGGTCTATTAAAGATTTAGAAATCTGCTTGTGACTTAAGTATATATACATATACTGTGTATATATATATATATATATATATATATATATATATATATATATATTATATATATATATATATATATATATATATATATAATTATATATATATATATATATATATATATATAAAAATAAAAAATAAATAATAATAATAATTTTATATATATACAGTGCGGTGTGACAGTATTCGGCCCCCTTGGACTTTGCGACCTTTTGCCACATTTCAGGCTTCAAACATAAAGATATAAAACTGTAATTTTTTTTTGAAGAATCAACAACAAGTGGGACACAATCATGAAGTGGAATGAAATTTATTGCATATTTCAAACTTTTTTAACAAATAAAAAACTGAAAAATTGGGCATGCAAAGTTATTCAGCCCCTTTACTTTCAGTGCAGCAAACTCTCTCCAGAAGTTCAGTGAGGATCTCTGAATGATCCAATGTTGACCTAAATGACTAATGATGATAAATAGAATCCACCTGTGTGTAATCAAGTCTCCGTATAAATGCACCTGCACTGTGATAGTCTCAGAGGTCCGTTTAAAGCGCAGAGAGCATCATGAAGAACAAGGAACACACCAGGCAGGCCCGAGATACTGTTGTGGAGAAGTTTAAAGCCAGATTTGGATACAAAAAGATTTCCCAAGCTTTAGACATCCCAAGGAGCACTGTGCAAGCGATAATATTGAAATGGAAGGAGTATCAGACCACTGCAAATCTACGAAGACCTGGCCGTCCCTCTAAACTTTTAGCTCATACAAGGAAAAGATTGATCAGAGATGCAGCCAAGAGGCCCATGATCACTCTGGATGAACTGCAGAGATCTACATCTGAGGAGGGAGACTCTATCCATAGGACAACAATCAGTCGTATACTGCACAAATCTGGCCTTTATGGAAGAGTGAATGAATGAATGAATGAATGAAAAACTTATAAAGCGCGGCGCATGCGAACTGAATCGCTTCTGGGCGCTAGTTGTTCGTGTCTCATGACATCAAAAGAGCAGAGTTTTGATCTGTCTTCTGAAAGTCAGGTGGTTTTCCTCCAACCGAATGCTGGTTGGTAAAGCGTTCCATAGTCTAGGACCCTGAAAAGCAAACCTTCTTTCTCCTTTGGACTTGTATTTGGTTTTTGGTACCCTGACCAGATTTTGGTCGGTGGATCGCAGAACGCGATTCGAATTGTGAGGTTCTATCTTGTCGCAAAGATATTGCGGAGCCTTCCCATGGATGCACTTATGTGTCAGGCAGAGTGCTTTAAATGCAATTCTGTCTTTTACTGGCAGCCAGTGAAGGGTTCTCAACGAAGGTGAGATTGATTCCCATTTTTTTTTCCCAGTCACCAGTCTGGCGGCCGTATTCTGAACGACTTGCAGACGGGAGATTTGGTACTTTGGGAGTCCGAGGTACAGGGCGTTAGCATAGTCCAGTCTGGAATTCACGATTGTTCCCACCACGACTGCTACGTCTTCTTTGGGGATAAATGGAATAAGTCTGCGTAGTAGGCGCAACAGATGGTGCGCTCCGCTGACTACTGACCCTATTTGTGCGTCCATTGTCATGAAGGTGTCGAAGATGACCCCGAGACTTTTGACTTTGGAGCTAGGGGTGATGATTTGGCCCAGAATGGGCGGGGGTGTCCAGGTTGTTGCCAGTTGACTCTTTCGGCTGGCGTGAAACATAAGGAGTTCTGTTTTTGAACTGTTGAGTTTAAGATAACTCTTAGTCATCCAGTTTTCTATCAAAGAGAGACATTTCTCTAAACTGAGATGATGATCCTTTTTGTTGCAGATGCGAAAATACAGTTGCGTATCTTCTGCATAAGAGTGATAGAGTAGTTCTTGGCTACTGATAATATCAAAGAGAGGGCGAAGATAGATGTTGAAAAGCACCGGTGACAGGGGGGCAAGAAGAAAGCCATTTCTTAAAGATATCCATAAAAAGTGTTGTTTAAAGTTTGCCACAAGCCACCAGGGAGACACACCAAACATGTGGAAGAAGGTGCTCTGGTCAGATGAAACCAAAATCGAACTTTTTGGCAACAATGCAAAACGTTATGTTTGGCATAAAAGCAACACAGCTCATCACCCTGAACACACCATGCCCACTGTCAAACATGGTGGCAGCATCATGGTTTGGGCCTGCTTTTCTTCAGCAGGGACAGGGAAGATGGTTAAAATTGATGGGAAGATGGATGGAGCCAAATACAGGATCATTCTGGAAGAAAACCTGATGGAGTCTGCAAAAGACCTGAGACTGGGACAGAGATTTGTCTTCCAACAAGACAATGATCCAAAACATAAAGCAAAATCTACAATGGAATGGTTCACAAATAAACATATCCAGGTGTTAGAATGGCCAAGTCAAAGTCCAGACCTGAATCCAATCGAAAATCTGTGGAAGGAACTGAAAACTGCTGTTCACAAACGCTCTCCATTCAACCTCACTGAGCTCGAGCTGTTTTGCAAGGAGGAATGGGCAAAAATTTCAGTCTCTCAATGTGCAAAACTGATAGAGACATACCCCAAGCAACTTACAACTGTAATCACAGCAAAAGGTGGCGCTACAAAGTATTAACTTAAGGGGGCTGAATAATTTTGCACGCCCAATATATATATATATATATTAAACTTGGTAGACGGTGCAAAGCTGTTCAACTTAAGTTCATTACAAATGAGAAGGTGGCACTTGTTATGTTTGAAATAAACAAGGTTTAACCACCCCCTGTGACTTTAAAGAGCTGCTAAAATGTGGATAAGACTATCCTTTGAGTTGGTTCAAACTAACTCTGTATGTTGAAAAATAGCTGGGTGTGTTTTTAAAGCCACAAAATATAACTGCCTATAAAAATGTATAAGAAATAGCACTGTAAATTCTGAATTTATACAATTTCATTAGATGATCAAGACTGATTTGTTTCCATGTTGGAGCAAATTGGACCATGCTTTATAAGTTCTGTGCCTCCCTCCCTGTGTCAAATGTAGGATTAGGATTTTGGGAAATTTACTTAACTTTGTCGTTTGGTTGAACTTGATGGAACGTGTTGTCTTGTCTCAATGTAACCATGTGACACACACATACACAAATAAATACACACACATACACATATATACACACACAAATAAATATTTGTGCATATATAGTTATATATGTTTGTAAGAATAGAAGGGCATGCTTATTCCATGTGTACACGTACTGTCTATTTTTGGATGCATTTTAAAAAATTATATATATATATTTTTTTTTTCATGATATGTACTTTACAATATAATTATGTGCTATTGTCCAGGAGTTCAGGGGCCTAAGAACAGAACAGCTGTTAAGTGGGGAAAAAGAAACTGTGTTTTGTAAATGTTTTAAAGGTACTTTGACATTTATGCATTTCAAATCTCCAGTTAAAAAAAAGCCTTTTCTCTCAAAAATTAACTTTCTTTCTATGCATAGCTGTGCTCTGTTTCCTTTACAATACATAATAATATGAGATAATACATAACCGCCACAAGGCAGCTTTATGTATTTATGTCTGCGATTTAGGAAATTATATTATTACTCACAAGTGGTACATCAGGGGAAAAAAAAAAAGATCTGGAAGCAATTTAGCCATTCCTTAATACAGTAAGTGGAAATAGATGCACCATTCTGCTTCCCACAGTTTTGACTTGCATTGTGCCATGCCAGTTTTGAAAAGATTTCTTTTTTCATTGTTTTTCTCTTTTTTTCCACTAATAAAAGAGATTGAGCTAAAGCCAAGCTCTCTGTTGATGATCAAGTGAGAGAAAAATGCTAGTTGTTGATTTTCACTCTTTTGATACAATGTAATGATTCATTTAAAGTATAGCCACCCGGCAGCTTCAATTCTTGGAAGCCAAGAATTGTGTTTTGTTGCGAGCCGTGTTTTCCAAATGTGTTTTTCACAACAGACATCACTTGGAGCATGTTAACTTTGTATGGGTCCCTCGATCGGCACACAAAAGCTGGCTTTGCGGATTTGATATTATTCAATTCTTCACTTTGTCAGGCGCTTTTCCTTCCAAAATACCAGTTTGAGATGCAATTTACCAAATTTAATGCGCAGTCTGGGAGAAAAAAAGCATTTCAAGTTAAAGTAAAAAAGAAATTTCGCAAAATTTCGCATCCAACAGGTCTTGATAGCCCTGGGTGAACCATTTGAACCATTCGGCTTTTTAGAATTCCTCCATTTACTCTGAAATATAACTATAGTTTTTTCCATGTTTACCTTTATTAAGAAGAAGCTTAGTAATAGGCACAGACATAACCGAGATACATACTGGGGGTTATTTACGAAAGGCAAATCCACTTTGCACTACAAGTGCACTTGGAAGTGCAGTCGCTGTAGATCTGAGGGGGAGATGCAAGGAAAATAAAAAAACAGCATTTTTGCTTGCACATGATTGGATGATAAAATCAGCAGAGCTTCCCCTACTGTCAGAGCTTCCCCTCAGATCTAAAGCAATGTACAGTGACTGCACTTACAAGTGCACTTGTAGTGCAAAGTGGATTCGCCTTTCATAAATAACCCCCACTGTATTCTAAGAAAATAATAGGGGTAGGGAATACAACAAATAGGCTGTTCGTCTCTATGACCTAAGGGGGCCCAGGGGCTGCATGCAGCTCTTTGGCAGAGACTAATTTGTGTCCCCTCTTTGCCCTTTTATAGCAGTGTTCACTTACATTCTTGGGTAATGTTTCTCCAGTCTATGACCCTCAATAAGCATGTTCCTAGTCTCCCACCACTTCTACATTACATTCACAGTCTCTGACAGTCTCCTGCAGCATGTTTACAGTCTCTGACCATCTCTTGTATCATGTTCACAGTCTCTGACCATCTCTTGCATCATATTCACAGTCTATAAACATCTCTTGAATCATGTCTGCAGTCCCTCAACATTTATTGTATCATGTTCACAGTCTCTGGCCATCTCTTGTATCATGTTCACAGTCTATGAACATCTCTTGTATCATGTCTGCAGTCCCTGAACAATTCTTGTATCATGTTCACAGTCTCTGACCATCTCTTGTATGATGCCTGCAGTCTCTGACCATCTCTTCTATAATATCAATCGTTTCTAAACATCTCTTGTAACATGTCCACATTTTCTGATCACCACTTGTATCATTCCATAATTTTAGACTATATCCTGTTGTGTGTCTACAGTTTCTGACACTGTATATTCACTTACAATTCAAATTTATGTGCGGCCCTTTGATGATGTTAAGGGCTTCACACGAGGCCCACCACGTCAAGAAAGTTGACCACCATTGAGAAAACCTGACAAAGATCCTCAGCTCTCTTGATTTTTCCATTCACTACTTATCCCCATACACTACAAAGAGCTCCTTAGGTTACAGATTACGACCAATTTGAAGTCTGGGCAGGTGTTAAAATGATTATTTTTGTCAAAGGTGCACCTTTTCAAAATGTTTTAGTATATCTGCTGCTTATGATAGCACATTTTTTACAGTAATTAGCACCTGAACTAAATCTGATGACCATTCTGGTCCAAGCCTTGCTGATGACCCGAAGCAATAGAATTACAAACATTTTTATTTACGAAAGGCAAATCCACTTTGCACTACAAGTGCAAACTGCAAGTGCAAAGTGCACTTGAAATTGCACTGAAAGTGAACTTGGAAATGCAATCTGAGGGGTAGATCAGAAATTAGGGGAATCGCTGCTTATTTTATTATCCAATCATGTGCAAGCTAAAATGCTGTTTTTTATTTTCCTTGCATGTCCCCCTCGGATCTACAGCGACTGCACTTCCAAATGCACTTTCAGTGCAATTTCAAGTGCACATTGCACTTGTAGTGCAAAGTGGATTTGTCTTCCGTAAATGACCCCCATTGAGAATCATTTTAATTTGCTATTTGGGCACATTCTCTTTCAATGGCTGCTCTTAATTTGTGAATGGCTGCTGGTTTTCTAGCATACATTTTATCTTTTAGAAATCCCCATAAGAAAAAGTCCAGTAGCGTGAGGTCTGGTGACTGCAAAGGGTATTCTACTGGACCTCTTTGCCCAATCCTTCTGTTTGGTAGAGTCTCATCAAATAGGCGCCCCAACTTGTTGGAAATAAAAGTTCTGATATCCAAAATCTTCTTGAATACATGGCAAGGCAGATTCCAGCAGCAAGTTTAACTGAATGGCATCAGTTAGGCCTCGTACACACGATAGGTTAACCAGAGGACAACGGTCTGAAGGACCGTTTTCATCGGTCCAAACCGATCGTGTGTAGGTCCCATAGGTTATTTAACCTTAGGTTAAAAAAATTACAACTTGCTTTAAAATTTAACCGATGGATTGCTAACCGATAGGTCAAAACTGATCGTTAGTATGCAAAACCATCGGTTAAAAACCCGCGCATGCTCAGAATCAAGTCGACGCATGCTTGGAAGCATTGAACTTCGTTTTTTTCAGCACGTAGTTGTGTTTTACGTCACCGCGTTCTGACACGATCGGTTTTTTAACCTATGGTGTGTACGCACGATGGACCATCAGTCAGCTTCATAGGTTAACCTAGGACAACGGTCCTTCAGACCGTTGTCCTCTGGTTAACCTATCGTGTGTACGAGGCCTTACAGTACCGTAAAAAAAAAGAATGGTCCAATTAATCCATACGCTGGCAAACCACACCACACCGTCACTCCCGGTAACTTAACATGATGTTCCTCCATAATGTGTGGATTCTAAGGTGACCAGTAAGTGCTACTGTGGTGGTTAATTGAACAAGGCAGTAGGTATACAAAAGTGCTTTTATGTCTTTTATTTAAAAATTGAAATGTATGATAAAAAATACTGACTTTACAATCATACAAATTGTGTATACATTTTTGGGACTATATATACAGTACACTCTATATACAGAATATATATATATATATATATATATATATATATATATATATATATATATATATATATATATATATATATATATATATATATATATATTTACAATAGATAAACAATACAGAATGAAGATGTTTTAAATTAACACCAATACATTTTTTTTAGGTTTGGGTTTGATCAAGTTTTATATACATTAAACATTCATTAGATTCAGCATTGTCAAATGACAGATGTAGGAGAGAGGACCACATATATTATAAATCAATACTCAGCATACTGAAAAACCTTTGAGCGCTCACTAGTAAAGCAAGTCTATAACATTATTCGAGGTTGTTTTTTAGCTATAGTCCTGGATAAGATCCAACTGTATTCAACAACGTATAGTTTGTAAATGTATTTGTACAATGGCACAGCCATATCATGTTATTACATATGCAGGCTCTGCTTCCTCCTCTCTGTTTGTCTTTTATGGTAATCTCTGCAATTGTTTTCTGAGGATTCTAAAATGCAATACAATAAAACAGCCTTCATTAAACGTATACAGTACTATAAATGTGACACCAATGATTGCTGTCACATAAATGTTACAGTGATAGTTTAGCCACTTGCCTACCTGACACTTTTCAAATAAGTGAAAAATTATTATTTTTTGGCCAAAAAATTACTCAAACGCAATCTTTTAGACTTTCAATGCACAAAAACACATATAAAACCCTAATGTTTGGCTAATTCTAAAAGATGATGTTACACTGAGTAAATAGATACCTAACATGTCACACTTTAAAATTATGCACGCTTGTGGAAAGGTGCCAAACTATGGTTGTTAAAAAATCTCAGTAGATGCTTTATAAGCCTTTACAGGTTGCCAGTTTAGAGTTGCACAAGAGGTCTTGTGCTAGAAATATTGCTCTCTCTATAACATTTGCAGTGACACCTTATTTATCTGCATTGATCCTATATCGTGTTTGATCGCACAACAATAAATCATGACGTTTTAGGTTACATTGCATGGAGTCATGGAAATGCTTTACTAAATGTGGGACAGTATTTCTCCACTTGTATTTGGAAAGCAGGACCAGACAATAGGACAATAGTGAGGTCCAAAGCCAGGTTGTGTATATACTACAGTAGACTTTATTGGTTTAACCCAAGAGTCACATGTTATTCACCCAAGATTCACACATCTTTCACCCAAGATTCACACATCTCTCACCCAAGATTCACACATTTTTGTAATAATTTGATTCAAGTAGAAAAATCTGTGACTCTTGGGTGTAAGTTGTGTGAATCTCGTGTCTTCAGATACTAAGAATCATTTCCAGATCCTGTAAGGACCAGCCTAATCTTCCCAACTGTAGCCAGCAAAAGAAACCCACACTATGCACCAACATTAAATGGACTTTACCATATTTTCTACACTTCCACACTCAATGAAATCTCACTAACTGGAATCATAGGACTCTTGTTTGCAGACACCAATATTTGGTAATGCCCTTACAAATTCAGACTAATGGTATGCCCACTTTGGTGTATTTACTAGTAGCTAATCAACAGCAGCAAGCAAATTTGAACTGAGAAATATGTAGGCTGCCATTGCTAAAAATGCTAGCTGACTGCATGGGCATCCGCTGAAATTTTTTCAGAGGGGGGCGCTTCGGCAGCAACGATACACAGTCGCATTTTACCCTTTCTTCGACCACAAGCGGGGTTTAAACCCCCCCACTTTAAAATGTAAAATCACCCCACTGTGCCCCCTGCATCTTTCAATATCTCTTTGTCACTACTGTGTACCCCCTCTCCACAACTGCACCTCTGGACCCCTTTACATTACACAGCACCCCACAGCTCGGACCCCTTTACATTACACAGCACCCTGCATCACTGGACCCCTTTACATTACACAGCACCCTGCATCACTGGACCCCTTTACATTACACAGCACCCTGCATCACTGGACCCCTTTACATTACACAGCACCCCTTTTCCTTGACTGAAACACTACACTATATTGACAGTATATTTATTTCAGGTCTAAAAGAGGAACCCTTTGGAATGAGGGACAAATGGATTTGATTCCAGAAGAGGGACAGGCACTCTAAATAAGGGACAACTAGAAACTATGCCATAGGCTACAACTCTGTGTTGTGTTTGCTCTGTGTTTCTAGACATGCTAAAAACACATCAGAAAATAGTCTAGTGTTACCTGTGGCAACAGATGTTGGAACAAACAAAGCACAGGCCTTGTAAACGATATAAAACTGCGCTCCCCTCCCTCTGTCCTCTGGCGCTCGTATCGTATATCACGGAGCTGGGTCTGTGTGCAAGGTCCCGTCCCCCTAGTTCGGCTCGTGTAATAGGTGGAACACTAGAAGACTATGAGACAAGCCAAACTAGGGGTGTGGGACCTTGCACACAGACCCAGCTCCATGACATATTATACGAGTGCCGGAGGACAGAAGGAGGGGAGCGCTGCAGTCGCCACATAAAGCGGCCCCAGGGCCAGTTCGGCCCTGCTCCTGGCTCTCCCTGTCGATTCCAGGGGGGCAAATGACCCCCCTTGCCCTATGGAGCGGACGCCCATGGCTGACTGGGTGCCTCTCAATATTTTCTGAGCCACTTCTCTAGAAAATTATCAACTGGACTGAGGCCAGAACACCTAATATGAGCACTTACTTTCAGTCAGTGGCTCGTAAACTAATTTATCGTCCTCTTTGTTCTTTTCAAGACCCCCTGCTCTCTAGCTTCCTTATCACCTCCTCCCATGCTTACCTCCAGGACTTTTCCAGAGCCTCTCCAATCCTATGGAACTCCTTACCCCAAACTGTCTGATTATCTCCTACTCTATTAGCTTTTAGACGATCCCTGAAAACTCTCCTCTTCAGAGAAGCCTACCCTACCCACACCCAACAACTGTACCGTATTTTCCGGTGTATAAGATGACTTTTTAACCTCTGAAATTCTTCTTAAAAGTCGGGGGTCTCCTTATACGCCGGTAACCTAACATGCAGACCGCGGCCGTCCATTTTTCAAAAGCCGCGCCTCCTTCTTCTGCTGTTCCATGATAGGCGGAACACTCAGCTTCCCAGGAGACACTGTGTTCAGTGTTCCACCTATCACGGAGGCCCTCTCGTCCAAGACCGAGGACGAGAGGGCCTCCGTGATAGGCAAACACTGAACACAGTGTCTCCTGGGAAGCTGAGTGTTCCGCCTATCACAGAACAGCAGAAGGAGGAGGCGCGGCTTTTGAAAAAATGGACGGCCGCGGTCTGAAAGATACTGCATGTCTTAGGATAAGGTAAGGGATCGTCAAGACATGCAGTGACACAGTGAAGCATGTAATGGGGCACAGTAAGTCTGGCATGTAGTGGCACAGTGAGGCATGTAATGGAGCACAGTGAGTCTGGCATGTAATGGCACAGTGAGGCATGTAGTGGCACAGTGAGGCATGTAATGGAGCACAGTGAGTCTGGCATGTAATGGCACAGTGAGGCATGTAGTGGCACAGTGAGGCATGTAATGGGGCACAGTGAGTCTGGCATGTAATGGCACAGTGAGGCATGTAGTGGCACAGTGAGGCATGTAATGTGGCACAGTGAGTCTGGCATGTAATGGCACAGTGAGGCATGTAGTGGCACAGTCTGGCATGTAATGGTGGCACAGTCTGGCATGTAATGGCACAGTGAGGCATGTAATGGCACAGTGAGGCGAGGCATGACTAGTAGGAAGGGGGTCATCTTATACCGCGAGTATATCCCAAAACCAACATTTTAGCTGGAAAATTAGGGGGTCATCTTATACGCCCAGTCGTCTTATACTCCGGCAAATACGGTAATTTCATTTTTCCCATCTGATCACCCCCCACAGTTATTACCTTTTGTTTCACTTGATCCTCTCTTCTAGATTGTAAGCTCTAATGAGCAGAGCCCTCTGATACCTCCTGTATTGATTTGTATTGCAAGTTTACTGTCTGGCCCTATGTTGTAAAGCGCTGCACAACCTGTTGGCTCTATATAAATCCTGTATAATAATAATAATAATTTATGTTTTAGATCAGCATGACCCAAATTTTTGGAAGGAGTGGACACCAATGGCAGCCTCCTTTTCTTCTCAGATTTCCTTTAAGATGTTTTTGGCTGCTATGCTATGGATAGTAGACCTTGATTTGATAGAGTAAGGCCCAGTACCTGGAACAGAGAGAATATAAAAGTCTGTGTGTGTTATTAGTGTACCATTTCGAAATAATGCTGTTTTTGTTAAGTCAAAGTTGATTTAAAGAGTCATTGTGACCATTTGATGAAGATTTTTCTTTTTTTGTTCACTTTTGCAAGTTTAAAATTGATAAAAATTGCTAAAAATAAATCAGTACAATTATAAAAATGTAAAAAGCACTTGGACATGACATTATTTTTTCTCTGCTGGCTAAAACTTCTGCACAATAGTAAAATGTTGAAAGAAAGGTACTACGGTTAAAATTGATCAATTCGAATGTTTTGAATCGAGAAAAAAATTGGTAAATTCAAAGAAAATTTCGAAAAATACATAGAATGAATTGCAAATAAGATTTCCCAATATGAATTTTGAATACCAATCCTGAATACGAATTGAACGAATCATCCAAATTTAACAAACCAAAATAACTGGATAAAAGAATCTAAACTAAGCAAAACACATTTTTCCTTATGCACAAAAGAAGAAAAAAAATCTCCTGTTCCTTTAAAGCACGATAAACAGCATACTGCTTCTGCAGTGTAATTTGCCCCTCTCTATGCTGTAAAATACCTGGTTGATCCTGCCTGTTCCTATGTCCCCCTATGTGAACTGATGAGAAAGGGAGTAACCGTTCCAGGTGGGTATGTTGAACAATCAGCAACTATTCAGGAGACCAAGGGTGCCGGTAATGCACGAAGCAATTAGTTGAGGAAAAAAGGATGGACAGGCGCACATCAAAAAAAATTAGGTTGTCTTAAATGTTAAAAATGGGAAAATACTCTACAAAAACCAGCAGAAAATGGGAATAACAGCCTACGCGTTTCACACTGCAGATCAGTGCTTAATCATGGCCATGATTAAGCACTGATCCGTAGTGTGAAACGCGTAGGCTGTTATTCCTGTTTTCTGATGGTTTTTGTAGTGTATTTTCCCATTTTTTACATTAACGACAACCTAATGGTTTTTTGAAGTGCGGCTGTCCATCCTTTTTCCCTCAACTAATTGCTATGTGAACTGATCATGGTAATCATAGCTGCTGATCCATGATACCATGGTCAGTTTACGTGCCTCTGTCATTCCGCAGTCTCCCCCTCCCTCCCTGCCTGTCTGTCAGCTCGTTAGTCTGTGTATGTGAGCCATCTCCTCCCCGCCCCTTCCACCACTATTACTCTGTGGCTGTAAAAGTCACTGATCACAAATCCTGGAATCCTCTCTGTTACAGCAAGATATACAGTGCAGTGTCTGTGTTTTTTTTAAAATGATGCAGCTAAATACATTATTTTACAGAGCCACTGTGCAGGCATGTGACCACCTGGCTGACGTCACAGGAGAATCTCAGCCCCTCCCTTTGTAATCCTTGGATCGGGATGAGAGCCGTGGGAGGTCACGTGACCGCCCAGCGGTGCTGTACAATAAAGCATTTAGCTGCATAGTTTTAAAAAAAAACTCAGACACTGCACTGTATATCTTGCTGTAACAGAGGGGATTTCAGGATTTTTGATCAGTGACTTTACAACCACTTTAAGAAACACCTATAGGTCACCTCCCCACTCCCAGCCAGAAGACAGTTAAAGGAGAAGCAGCATGCTGATAAGCTCACTATGCTCTCTTCTCCTATCAGCTTGCTCCTTGCACTGCAGCACAATTTACTAGCTCCTTGTACTGCTTCTCCCTCTCCCAGACTTAGCTCTTCTGTACAGGGACTGAAAGAAGCCAAAACAATTCAAATTCCAGTACTGTATATACTCGAGTATAAGCCGAGTTTTTCAGCACATTATTTTGTGCTGAAAATGCCCCCTCGGCTTATAATCGAGTATCCTTTTTGCACCTGATCTCCTGGACTTTGGGGTCCCGGTACCGGACAGCCGTAGGTCCCATGGACCCCAAACTTGGCACACATGTAGCCCCACTCTTCCTCTACAAGTGTTCAAAGTTTGTTGTCTGGGTGACCTTCCATAGACTCCCATGTTAAACGGTCATTTCTGAAGTTACTTTGGGGACCCGGTACCGGCCGGTCGTAGGTCCCCTGGACCCGGGAACTTGGCACACATGCAGCCCAATTTCTCCTCTACAAGTGTGCACAGTTTGTTGCCTGGAGGACCTACGGCTGGGGAGCACCGATTTTTCATAGACTCCTATGTTAAACATCAGTCTAGTCATGGACACAGTGAGGCATGGACACATTGAGGCATGGACACAGTAAGGCATGGACACAGTAAGGCATGCACATGGACACAGTGAGGCAAAGTGAGGCACAGTGAGGCATGCAGATGGACACCCTAGGCTTATACTAGAGTCAATACGTTTTCCCAGTTTATTGTGGTAAAATGAGGTGCCTCGTCTTATATTCGGGTCGGTTTATACTCAAGTATATACGGTACTTACACCGCATGCATTGAAAAAATTGTATTTATTGATGTGTTAATAAATACAGAGCTGCGTTAATTTGAGTCTTCTATGTATGCCTGGAATTTAGATTTTACACTGCAGGTTTTATTCTGAATACAGCTAATGTTCTTTTTATTTACACAATAAACATTGTATCGGCCAATTGGCAAGCCGACCAATCAGCGATCAACTTACAATGTTGGGCTGTAGTGATCAGACCACTCAATGGAACAAATCCATATTCTTTTTTATCTATGACATGTTTGACTATGACATCTCCCATTGTTTAAGTAGATGCGATCTGTTAGTTTATATATAATCTAAAAACTACACAACAGATGACCTCCCTGCGGGCTCAAATAAATGCTTCCTGTGTGAATGTTATAATTAATAGCGGAGCGAGAAGGGAAATTTATAACTAGAAGACCGATTTGCTGGGTACAGCAGCTTGTCAGAAAGAAGGAAATTCCACACCAGATTAGCTTATTTTTAAGCATGTCAAGCTCTACATACAGACATGATATATTGCTTCCTTGTAATGTCTGCCTAGACCCAAATGCTGCAGGCTGTGTCAGGGAATGCTGTAAATTTTGTCTGAGTCAGGGCAATACTGATTGATCTCCGAGTGTAAAATCGATAAGAAGACACTGTCATTTTCTTAAAGGATGATCTCGAAAAGAAAAATAAATTAAGACTTGAATGAATGTCTATCTCTGGTGCTCATTAATTCAGTGTGGTCTCTACTTTGTTAATGCTATGTCCACAACTTTAATCTTTCAGGTGCTTTTCTAGTAGATACAGATAGCTTGCGTTGACTTTTGTTATGTTATGTATATTTCATTTGCACGTGGAGAAAATAAAGTGTTTTGCCCTCTTCCTTGCCAACACTTTTGATTAATCCAGTTATTTTTGAGAAATAGATCACTTAGCTACTGATTAACTTAAAAATGCAAAGCCATTGTCTTTCTGGCTTGTCCTTCATCAGAAGAAACAGACCATCCAAACCAAGCTCATTTGTCATGAATTGTTACCACAAATAAAGGGATTCACACATTTTCTTTTAATGCAGTAGATGAAGATAAATGTACTACTTTTATCCACCCTTAGAAAATATTTGCCAAATATGCAGTTGTCTAAACATTCTGTTATTTTAGCTCAGGTTCTTCAAAACAAACAGCATGTGGCTGTTCTTCAAAACAAACTTCAAAACAAACTGCCTGAGCTGGAGCGGCTGGCTCAGGCTCTCGTTAGATCACTGAGGGGCTGAGCCAGGTGCCGATCCATGCTTCTGGGTGGATCCCGACCATATGGTCGGGATCTTCCCAGAGCCTGGACCGTCTCTGTGATGTCACCTGTCAGAGGGCTTTAGCCCGCTGTCAACTGAAAATGGGTCACAGGAGTGCAGAACTAACTGCACTTTTGTGATCCCTAGGAGAAGTACAACCAAAAAGCTTTGGCTATACTTCTTCTTTAATAATGCAGGCTGCAGTGCAGAAGTTATGAGCAATATGCATCAACCTGTGGCAACTAATCAGAGATCTGTTGATCATTTTGTTTTCTTATTTGGTGATCATCCTGTTATCATGTCTGAAGAGCCAAAGCTCTAGGGCTACAAACATTACAAGCTATCTTTAAGCCTAGTACAGTTTTTTTTCCCGTTCAACTCAGCTGATTAAACAAAAAACTGACAGCTCTAATGATTTGATTTTAGTACAGCGATCTCCCTTGCTGTTTTGACAGAGGGGCGGCCCCCTTGTCAGAACGCTCTGGTCAAAGGCTAGGAGCGCTGATTGAGACGGTGCCAGGCTTCTGTTTTTATTAAACCGGCCGATGTTGCCCGATGTTGCCCAACATTCGGCCCGTGTGTACTAGGCTTTAGTCTTTTACTGTACAAAGACACAATTTAATAAAGATTTAATTAAGTGGGAAATCTACACACACACACACACAAACATGCTCTATGAAATCTGTTAGAGCATGGAAAATTGTCAATGGGTTAGGCCCAAATGCCCCTACTCCTACATCTCCTAATTCTCCATTGTGAAGGAACCCCCATTTTAACAACTACCTGGACTCAACTATATAGACCAAATACAGGGTGAAATGTGTGTTAAGTCTAGTACATACTATTATGAAGTCTCAGGTCGAAGCTGCTATACTAGCAATCTGATGTTAGTACAGCGATCTCCCCTGCTAAGCTATTGTGTTCTGACAGGGCGACAGCCCCCCCACAGGAACACTCTGGTGAGTGTTGTCAGCCACTGGTCAGTTTCTGTTGGACTGGCTGCCATACACACAGGCCAAATGTTGACCGATTTCTTTTGAACCGGCCAATGCCGGCTGACATTTGGTTCATGTGTACTAGGCTTAAGACATAGCAGGAAATGGAGTTTTGATGTTATTTTATGAGTTTTTAACAAATACCTAACATTTTTTTTTTAGATTCATGCAGTTTAGGCATGCATTTTATGCACAGTTTGGGGAAGGCCAGTTGTCCCTTCAGCTGATTAGACTTGAATTACTACTGAAAATGAAGATAAGTTTCTATCTACCATCTATAAATAGCTTTTCCAGAGAGGATCAGGCTCTTCTAGGTTTGTTGGACAGAATGGGTAAATAGTATTCGGGCCTCAGAAAAGATGGTTGGTAGGAAATGTGGGAGGCTTCCCATTTGAGACTGGGATCAGCTAGAGATCAATTGATACAATACAAAATTTCTACGTAGAGTGTATTTAATCCTAAACTTGCTAAAATATATAGTGATCAGCCATCTACCTGCTGACACTATTTAAATGCATACAAACTTTGTACACATTTTCTGAGAATGCCCAGCAATCCAACTGTATTGAAGGAATGTTTTAGCCTATGTTCAATCACTTACCAGCATTCCTCTTACACCCTCGATAAGTGTTTGCCTCTTGGGCTTAGTGGATGTCTTAGCGGCGTCTATTATAACAATGCATACATTACTTATTTTATTGTTCTTTTATGTCAGAAAACGTATTATATTATCCTGGGAAAAGACCACAGCACCTACCATACAGGTTTGGAAGGTTTTAATCAATGCAACCTTACCCTTTTACAATGCCACTTACAGCATTGGAACCCTCTAAGTTTACCAAGGTTTAGGGTGGTTGGATAAACTCCATCTCTACAGTTTCTGATTTAACATGTGTAGTCCTTTTGCATAAGTATATATATTTTGATTTCTCCATAATGTGAGTGGACTAAACAACTGGATTCCAGCCTCATTTTAATTCTGATGTAATGGTTAATTTTTCCTGTTGCCATCTATGAGATCGAGGCTTGGCTCTTTTGGGAGTCAAACTTTTAGAACTGATTGGTTAATACTG
Source organism: Rana temporaria (assembly GCF_905171775.1). Taxonomy (NCBI): domain Eukaryota; kingdom Metazoa; phylum Chordata; class Amphibia; order Anura; family Ranidae; genus Rana; species Rana temporaria. Next base: position 86,306,563 of record NC_053493.1, on the reverse strand, counting down.
CGTTCTTCCCCTTCTGGATATATACAAATACTGCATGGATACTAACGGCATGTACATGCCCCCGATGACGTCAGTTGTGACAAAACATTATGGGCGGAGTCTACGTGCGTGCCACCGCCACACCTATCCTGCTGTGTACATTAGCTGTTTTGTTTCCATGCTTTCTTTCCGCTTTTGGATTTTTAGATTTTTTTGACATGTCTGTTTATTCATTGATATTGTGAGTACCTTCAATCATCTTTTAAAAAAATAATGTTTTAAATGGATTTACACTATGTGGATGTTCCTATTCATTGCATGTTCATGGTGGGAATACATCCTTGTACATCCATGGAGTTACCATTGAATTTGCCATATCTTTAATCCTGTGGTTGGATGACACCTGCTGCCTTATGTATACATTGGGCGTTTTTATTGACTCCATAATAGAGTCCTATCATTCTGGTAAGATTCCAGCTTAATATGGTGGTGGTTCACATGGTTGAATCAGATTACTTATAAATTTGGATTATACCATTCTTACGACAGCACGGACACTTCTTTTGGACTTTTTTTATATATGTATTTTTCTGTATACACATGTTCACCCATTCTAATCACTATTCACGTTGATGTTTATTTTCCTTACACGTGTTAATTGTTTTCACTATTAGCGCTGCATTTATTTTATATAATTTTTTCCTGATGGATTTCTTTATTTTTCTTCTAAGCTGATGGTGATTGACTTAAAGCATAACTCCACTTTTGTGGAATAAAAAATACAGATAGTTTATACAATTGTGACACAAGTCATATTTTAATTAAATGTTCTAACAAATTACCTTTCCTTTTCAATCTGCAGCACTTAAATTTTCTGTAAAATGCAATGCAATATGGCAACCTGGAGGCATTCTGTACACAGATGGTGTAAGGACACCCCCAGAAATTAGATTTTCCTGCTTTTGTGATTGGCTTACTGATTTTCTCAGACTTCTGCTAAGATACAAGTCAGATTTTGCCATGATTTGCATGATTTTTGACATAATTTTTTGCAGAAATGCTTTGTTTTCTGTTTTTTTCCCAACCAAGTATGGACAAAAATACTATGGAAGAGGTGTGGGCTTTTATGTGTTTATGGGGAGACTAGGAATGTCTCTGGGAGGCAAGGGGTGGTAGCCTGATTTTTTTTAAAATTTATTAAACTAGACAATTTCATAAAACACTCACTATGTTATACAAAAATAGCCCCATATAAATGAAATGGCATACATCTAGACAATTGAGATCCCAGTAAACTGTAATCTAAGCAGCATTACTCAATGCCATACAGCAGCTACACAAGACAAATAATTTAGGAGTTTGCAAAAAAGATTGAAAATGCACATAAATCATATATTACCCATAGATATCACTTGTAAGACCACACAGGGCACAGTTTTGGGCAAGCAGATCAATACAAGGACATTAGGTCCCAGCTAATATAATGGTCGATAAAGACTAGGCAAGTTTAGTTTTTTGAAAAATATCCAAGAACAATATGATAGTATGGGGATTTAAATGTCCTCCCAAACTATGAAATAGTTATCCACTGACATCAATAATTAAAGAAAATATGGATTTTTTTAATTTGTCAAAATTATCTAATATGTAAGGTCAATAAGGATTTTTTTTTCAATTTTATAAGGCAACAACAATTGACAAAAATTGACCAGAAGTCTTGTTTTTCTCTAGATCAAATCTGCAGAAGTGTGACCAGGTTAAATTGGATGGACGTTGCTTTTTTTCATTATACTAACTATATGGATATGGAGTACTAACTATGGCACCCTGAAAATCCAGATCTTTTTGTATGTTGTAGTGATATAATTTCTTTAATTATAATGAACCTTATGACTGTCATTAAAAAACAGTGGAGAGTTTATTACTTCTTGCATATGTGAAAATCTGTTCCATGTGCCCATAGTGTACAACAACAGGTACACATACCCATAGTGTATAACAACAGGTACACATACCCATAGTGTACAGTAACAACAGGTACACATACCCATAGTGTATGGCAGGGGTGCCCAACCAGTGGCCCGGGGGGGGGGGGGGATTCGGGGCACATGTGGCCCACGGAGCCCTCTGATGTGGGGCGCGACCTCCTGCTCTGGGATGGAATAGAATAGAATACTATTATTAAAGGTAAGTACGTTTATTACTAAAATCACAGTGTATATATGGGCATATTTATTCTACAGTGGTCACTGGGCTGCTTTCAAACTGATCCGTAGATGCAGAGCAGTGCACCCGTGGGCTACCTGCACTGAGCCATAGACCCCTTTCACTTGGTCAGTCCGACCCAATTGGACCCTCAATTCACCTCTAAGGAGTAGCAGATGCAATTTGACTTGTGTCCGTTTACAAACGCCTACCTCCAATCCGATCCGCAAAAAAAAAAGTGGGCTCTATAGAGTACAGTGGGCTGCCATCCACCCGCACCGCTCATTGTGGCCCGCAACCGGTTACCAAGTCGCTTAGGTGGCCCTCGCTCTTCAAAAGGTTGGGCACCCCTGGTGTACAGCAACAATGGGTACACATTTCCTATAATAAAGAGAATGTATACAGAGTCAGTTGTCCATGATCCTTAGTAGTATAGTCATATAAACACATATTACTAGTTCCATGTTTTTAATAGCAGTATTAAACAAAGGAGGTAACATCCACACTTGGCTTAGTTATGACTGACTGTTAAATTAGCAATATCAGCCATATAAAGTTTTATATGGATCCATTACATCTGTTACCCAACGACTGACACCTGTCAAATATAAATCAGCAACAATCAAGAGAAAAATCAAAACAACATTTTCCTGTCAAGCACAGAAGCATTTTTAATCAACAGTTTTTACACTTCTTAAAGTTGAACTGTACGCAGATTTTATCATAATTATGTGTTATTAGTCTTGTCCTAATATAGCCACAAAGGGGCCTAAATATTTGTTTGTTCTGAGGAAAACACTGCTCCAGCTTCCCTTCAGTGCTGACGTCATGTGTGATGTCCTTGGTCACATAATATTTGCTAAATAGGAGGATCTCCTAAATGGAAAGCTGATCCTCTGCTTCATCACATGATAAAATGCTGTGTCCTCTTCAGGTCTCCAGCCGAGCAGGGAGCCTGATACAACAAGATAAGTATGTCATTGGTTGTCTTACTTTTCCCTCTTCAATAGTCTTCTAGAATATCATCTATCATTGAAATATTTACATAACTTTATAAAGCCATTTAAAAAAAAATTGTAAAACAGGCACATGACTTGGCTCATCGTTTAGTCCGACAATTATTCATACATCAGGATACATAATTATCAGGTCTCTCTCCTGTATGTAGATTTATGTCTTCTATAAACATCTGCATAGCATTTGTGAATGCAAGAGATGCTATCCAATTATGCAGTAAATCTGGACGAGAACCAATGTTTTTGGCAGCAGCTTCCTCTGCAGTGATAGAACCAAGGACAGGCTAGAATTGAAACATATTTGTGACCTCAAATTTACTAGATTTTTTTTTAGGTGGTGTTTTTGTACTGTAACAGACATCTACTAAGCTAGAACTGCTAAAATGATTTGCCGAGGACAACCTGAACTTTGGTATGTTAAATGAATTGGGCATGTGATCTACACACATGCTGATTATTTTAATTGGAGTTTGTGGTACATATTGTGTGTCAGGGGCAGACTGACCATTGAGGCACTCAGGCACTGCCCGAGGGCCCCATGCCACTATGGGGCCCCATCAGGGTTGCCAGGCTGATTAAAACCAGGGACAGTATGTAAAAATCTGTGTTTTTTTTACATCTGTCCCTGATATGTCCAAAACCGACATGCTTTTGATGTGAAAATCCTGAGATTTTAGCTGCCCCGCCTCTGTAATGCCCCCTGGCTTGGTGGCCATCTGTAAGCCCCGGGGGCCCCATAATATTCTATTGCCCGGGGGCCCCATGAGTTGTCAGTCCACCCCTGTTGGGTGTATAACCTGCAATAGGGCAGAAGGAGCACACATCTGATTTTTTTGGTTCACAGGCATGTAAAGAGTAGGAAATCATTTTTTTTTCTCTGAAATGACCTTGTGCACATGCAAACTTTAGAGTGTGTCACTCAATGCTTCCTAAACACCTTGATTAAAAGTGTATTTCTGGACAAATAAAACATATTCAGGAAATTCCTTCAAAACATGCACATTTCCCTGTGTTGTATCCTTTTTAGACAATATCATGCAGCATGTAGAATTTAGCTTTCTATCCATTAATTGTGTATATATCTGAGAGCTCCTCATAACACTGCATAAAACTCTATAGAATTGATGTTGGACCTCAACAATTTACTGTATCAAAGAGTAAGATAATTATCTGAAGATCACTGTTTAGATTGTAAGCTCTAAAGCCTAGTACACACAATGAGATTATTGGACGAATGATCGTCCGTTTTTTTTTTATGCTAGTATCTGAAGGGTTAAATAATTGTTTATTATAATGATGTATAATATTTCAGGCTGTAGAGTGCTACTTATAGTCATTGTAAAACCTAATAAAGGAACTTATAAGTAAGTAGTAAGAAGTGTCTCCAGCCACATGAACAAACCACTCATTCACACAGCTAGAGTGCCTGTGTGAATGAGTCCGAAAGGCTTGTTTACATATGAAGTTGGGGGGCAGTAGACCCCATGGTTGAGCTGCACTTGTATTGCCTCACATTGGCTACCCCTTTTACCTTCTGAGGTAGCTGCTAGAAGTGTACACATGACATGGCTATGGCAGGAATTATACCCATGTCGAACATAACCCATTCAAATGCATGGTGCTGCTCTGCAAACCCCCTTCAACCTTGTGCAATGTATGTGATTGTGGCATGCTAGCATGGGGTTAAAGCAGGCGGTGAGGAGGTGATAGATTGCCTCCTATCAAATGCTCTATGAAGAGCACATGTGAACAAGCTCTTCATTTTTTTTAAATGTTGGGGGCTGTTGGGGGGCTTTGGTGAAATATTAGGGGTCTCAGTAGCCTTCTAATGTCTCTCTTTTTTTTATTGAAGTATTTATTATATTTCAAAGGAGATCTAATGTCTCTCTTTTAAGACAAACACATTGAAAACAGTCCCTTTCTCTGCAGCCTTAAAGGGGTCTGTAAAGGTAAAAAAAAAAAAATTCCCTAAATAGCTTCCTTTACCTTAGTGCAGTCCTCCTTCACTTACCTCATCCTTCGATTTTGCTTTTAAATGTCCTTATTACTTCTGAGAAATCCTCACTTCCTGTTCTTCTGTCTGTAAATACACACATTAATGCAAGGCTTTCTCCCTGGTGTGGAAAAAGCCTCTTGAGGGGGGAGGGGGCGAGCAGGAGTGTCAGGACGCCCACTAACACATAGCTCCTTTCTCTATCTGCAAAGTAGAGAGTGTCCTGACTTGCCTGCTCGCCCCCTCGACATTTAAAACCAAATTAGAAGGATGAGGTAAGTGAAGGAGGACTGGACTAATGTAAAGGAAGCTATTTAGGGATTTTTTACCTCTACAACCCCTTTAACTGCACTGAAGATGAATGAACAGGAAGCACTCTGTACAGAGATTTCCTGTTCATTCAGAAACTGAAGCTTAGTAAAAAATGTTTACTATGTTTCAGTTATGATTGAACACAGGGATGATCAGTAGTGGTGTTCATTCAGGAAAACAAGTGGCCTGTAAATATGATATAGAGGAGAGGGAGAGGAGGAGAAGCTAGCAGCACTGCAGTTGTGGGTACAAAAGGGAATTGGAGCAGCAGAATGTGGAATTGATGCTGGAAATGATCCCCCTGTGGTCTTCCCTTGCAGCAGATGAAGGCCAGTGGGAGGGAGAAGCCACCTGTGCTGGGGAGAGGAGGCACAGTGGGATTTGTCTCAGCAATAAGGCAGTACTGCTGGCCCTCCTGCTCCTCAGGTACCAGGACCCTTGTTGAACTGATGGGGCCAGGGCCGAAACAAGAGACCTGGCTGTACTACCTAATTAACAGACCTTTGGGTTGCTGACTGGTGGTCTTACTGTAATTGATATCTGAATGTTGAGGTATCTCCACTCAGGCCCCCAGCCCAGCGTATATTATTATTACCGGCCCAGAAGGCAAATGCCCTCCTGCCCAGTTCTCCCCTGGTAGGTACTCTGTGTTTGGGGATAAAAAAAAAGATGAACAGAAATTAATACAATTCTGATTGTATGATAAAATTCTCACCCTCGTAGAAACTACAGACCTTTGCGTTGCCTGCAAGATTCTGAAGAAAAAAATAAACATTTCAGGAAACATCACAGACACCGCCCGTAATGTATTAAATAGTCACATAAACAGGATAGGAGGACAATGCTGTTTCAGAACTAAACTGTTTGCGTCAATCATCATTTATACCATTTCCTGTTCAAACCTTAATTTCATATTTTTTTTAACTTGAATATCCGAAGCACTGATGTGATGGCATTCAGCACCCACACCTTTTTCAAGTGGTGCAATATAATTACGTTTTCTGAATATTGTATAAAAATTGTCAAACTGTAATTTTCAAGAAGAGGGACATCTTTTGAATAATGCAGTTTATGTACTCAGCTTAACATCTCGAATGCTGAAAATCTAATTATACATATATAAAATTTACAGCATGTTTGCTCTTTACAGGTCTTTTTTAATATACACAAAATGATAATGTTATGAGCGCCTAGTGCAAAAATAAGAGGAAGAAAGTGGCACTTTGCAAAAATATGTCTGTTTGTGTATTTGCAAGGCACTTGCTAGAAAATGTGAATTCCATTGCTATGCTCTTAAATCAAACAGGTAGGTTTTTGAGACTTCAACATACTGACACTTACAAATATGGCATTTTCTATACACTAAATACTTTTTAAAAGTTATAAATATTTATAAGAACGTTTTCCGCCAAGGCAGTAGGAAAAAGGACCAAAATAGCGTTGGTTTCTTCTTAGGCCTCGTACACACGATAGGATAGCCAGAGGACAACGGTCTGAATGACCGTTTTCATCGATCAAAATCATGTATGGGCCCCATAGGTTATTTAACCTTTGGTTAAAAAAATAGGAACTTGCTTTAAAATTTAACCGATGGACGCCTAACCGATAGGTCAAAACCGATCGTTAGTATGCAAAAGCATCGGTTAAAAACCAGCGCATGCTCAGAATCAAGTCGACGCATGCTCTAGCTATCCTATCGTGTGTACGAGGCCTTACAATTTTGCCAGAGGCATTCCTGAACAGCCCCTTGTCTGGGATACAATAGAGAAAAATGGAATATACTGCGCTACTAAACACATCAAAAATGTTAAAATTTAAATGCCGCAGCTCATAATGTAAGACCATACATTCAAACAAATACAAAAAAGAAAAAGTAGAGCTGCGCAACACAAAAAATGATAAAGTGAATTACCATGAGTGCCAAAGCTGACAAATCAATAACCAATGTGATGTGAAACATAAAGAAAAAAACATATAATATATATAAATCAAAGTGCATATATAGTCCATATGTGAACCAACAAAAAAAGGAAAAGGGAATATCCAATCACTGATGAATCGATATGATAGTCCTATAGTAAGATACACAGTGCAACAACCAGTGAGCAAATAGAAACTCTGTGCGAGGAAACAGCAGAACCACAGTGTGTCACCAATCACACCTGTGCACCACCACCTATAAAGTTGTATGCTTACCAGAGGTAAGCTGTAATCGGCCAAAAGTATTGGACATGTTCCCAATAGATAGCGTTCTTCAATGGCAGGGAAAGCGAGCGATCAGATGGAACAAACTCAATGGGCACAAAGGCCGCGAAGCTCAGCGTGGATACCCAAAATGAAGAGAGACTCACATAGTGTGTATCGTATGGTGAATCAGATTTAATAACCAAAATGGCAACTTACAGTTTAAAAGAGTAACAAACATCCGTATAGGACAATAGAGAGCCTGCCAGCATGCGATCTCCAGTTCAGAGCGATGACGTCAGCGCGTCTATCTCCCGACGTACATTTCGCTATAAGATAGCGTCGTCCCTTGTCTGGGATACTTAGTACTTCACCCAAACACTAAGCCCCTCTCAACCCGAAGAAAAATATATTTAACCTCCACATGCAGAAAGGATTCTTCCCAGTAAGAGCTGTGAAATGGTGAAATAGACTCCCTTAAGAACTAGTTCTGGCTAGCTCAGTAGGCTGTTTAAAAAAAAGCTGGATGCATTCTTAAATTCACAAAATATAACTGGATATTAACACCAGATAGTGTTGATCCAATTGCCTCATGGGGATTAGGAAGAAAATAGCTGGAGTAAATTGAACCATGCATTAAAGGGAACTTTGTGCCCTTTTCTGGATCAACTGTGGCTAACTTTAGGTATAGGATTCTATATACAGTATATGGTGGTTTTCTATTTTTTTAACACTATTCTCATAGCGGAGAGTCTCACTCTCACAATGCCCAAGCCCTGTAATTCTTCCATCCACCTCATTTGCATGGATGGAGGAAAATATAATGACTCATCTATGGCCAGCTTTACAGCCTGACACCTAACCGATATTTCTGCCCTGACAGAGAAAATAATTACACACACCCTTGGAGATATGTCCGCACTATGATAACAACCCAAAGATTACCTATAACAGATCCCTTTTTATCTTTAAATATAATGGGGGAAAGGTCAGAACCCCTAACATCTTTTACTGCTGTCAGAGGCTTTTCATAAAAAGATTTCCCCCATTTTCAGTTCTGGGACAACCAAGCTGACAGAGGTTCTAGCATTCCTCTATTTAACTTTGAAAAAAAAAATTCACTTTCTGTTTGTGTTGCTATTGGGGGGATTTTCCCGAAACCCTGTCCTGGGGACAACCTACACTATATTACCAAAAGTATTAGAACGCCTGCCTTTACACTCACATTAACTTTAGGCCTCATGCACACTGGAAGTTTTTTACGTTTTTACAGCAGCTGTTTTTGGCTGTAGACATTTTCTACAGTCATTAAACTCTCCATCATGTTAACCTATGTGTCCATACATAGGCTGTTATCAGCATTCATGGGCAGTGGCGTTTTTTGAGCAGTAAAATAAAAAAAAAACTAGTGGGTTCTGAGAGATGTTTTTCAGCTGTAAAAATGCTCTAACGCTGATAAATGTTGATAAATGCTCAAAAACGTCCTTCGCCATTTTTTTTTATGCTTTTGATCCATTGAAAAAAAATAATTATTTTTCTTAAAAAAAAAACGCCAGAGCATCGCGTCAAAATCAGAAGAAGTGCAGAGGGAAGAAGACAACAGAGAAGACCTGGCAAGAGCTAGCAAAAGAGCGGGCAAAAGAGCAGAAGAACCCGGCAGAAGACAGCGGGAGAAGAGGCCGGAGAGTGCGGAGAAGAGGCCGGAGAGTGCAGAAAAGTCGGAAGAGACCCGCGAAGTCGGAAGAGACCCCGGAGCTGCATAATAAATTACTTTAAAAACCTGTGTAGTGTGATTTATTTTTGACACTTTTTATTCCTGGTGAATGGGTAGGGGTACGATGTACCCCATACTCATTCACATAGGGTGGGGGGCCGGGATCTGGGGGTCCCCTTATTAAAGGGGGCTCTCAGATTCCGATAAGCCCCCCGCCCACAGACCCCGACAACCAATGGCCAGGGTTGTCAGGAAGAGGCCCTTGTCCTCATCAACATGGGGATCAGGTGCTTTGGGGTGGAGGGGCACAGGGCCCCCTGCCCCAAAGCACCCACCCCCATGTTGAGGGCATGCGGCCTGCAGCATGCTTGCTCGTCCCTACCCTCTTTCATGACCGGCCGGGCTGCGTGCTCGCATAAGGGCCTGGTATGGATTTTGGGGGGACCCCATTCCAATTTTTCGGTGTCGGGGTTTCCCCTTAAAATCCATACCAGACCGAAGGGCCTGGTATGCTCTTAAAGGGAGAACCCATGCCTTTTTTTTATTTGGCGTGGAGTTCCCCCACAAGCTCATCAAATCACAAGTCGCATGCCAAAGTCAGATCATGCAAGACGGCGATCCGACTTTGATCCGACTTCAGTGATATTCAATGGGCTGAAGTAGGATCAAAGTCGGACCAAAGTAGTGCACGGAGCATTTTCAAAATCGGATGGACATGTGTCGAACCAGTTAAGACGGCTCCCATAGGGAAACATTGATTTTCACACGTCATGCGACATGAGCTCCCAGCTCGGAGCGTTTGTCGCACTAGTGTGAACCCAGCCTTAACGTTACAGAACACCAACCATAACATAAATACATTTTAAGTTAGGCGCTTGCTTAAATGTTTATTAAAATTATTCTATTACAATTTTAACTAAACGCATCCAAAACAAAACAGAAGAACCAAACTGCAACTTTTATCATTATCAATCAATATGTAAATTATATTAAAATGTACTTTGTAGGTTTTAATATTACTTAATTGAATTAATAATTAAATTGTATTATTTAATATTATTATTTAAAAGCTATTAAATATCTACCTATCATATTAAAAAAACAATATTTTAGCTGCTTAATAATGGAAATTATTGAGGAACAGTCCAATACAGCCAAAGTTTTTGTTTCATTTTCAAATATGCACTGCGGAAATGAAAATTTCAATCTGTTTGATTTTTTTTTCTGTTTTTAAATATGTGCATCCTAGTAAACTGAATGGCTACTAAACTTTGAAGTTCTTGCTACACATCCAAGAGGTGTGTTTGCACAGAAGCATATAATACATACATTATTATTTTTAATATGAAATGCTGGCTCTGGATACTAAACACGCTAACATATTTGGTGTTGAAAAACACTTCAGTTATGTGAATTCTAAATCTCTGGATAGCATGATAGCCATTTGGAATGTGTGGCTGGTTTTCAAAGGATTTGGAGCTGTAGCAGAGGATAATAGGCTTAGCCATGCAACACTGCATATGCTTAATAAGGATTCTGCTTCACCCTGACAGCAGTCTGTTGTATAAAACAAACTGTTTCACTTTTATTTTATCTAACAGGTCTAGAAATTTAGCCAAACTATCCCTATTCATGTATAGAACAAGAACCTGAAATTTACCCAATGAATAAATATTAGAATCCTGATATTTATTACCAATTAATATTCATTTCCCACAGTAACAAGGGTGAGATGCTAACAACAAATAAAGTAAAAGTATATATAATATTTTTAAAGTGCAACCGCCGTGCAAAAAACACTGAAAATATTCAAATCCCACTTGGCAAACACCTTCGAATATCTGAATGTCACCTCTAACCTCTTGAGATTTGCATTGAGACCTACCAACATTTTAGGAGCTCTGAAATGCAGGTATCAATCACTTTCTGTGGTTGCTGGTTTGGAAACACCTGATTATGTCTCAAGCACTTTACTACTTTCAAAGTAGTGATATCAGCTAAGACTAAGAGCATTGAAAAATTCAAGAAAACTACTAGATGGCTTCCTCAATGAACACAACATATAGGTATATATATATATATATATATATATATATATATATATATATATACACACACACATATATATATATATATATATATATATATATATATATATATATATATATACATATATATATATATATATATATATATATATATATATATATATATATATATATATATATAAATATATATATGAAAAAATTAAACACACATACACACACTGATGCTCATGCATACAAAGTTTGGACTGGATTGACCTGTGTTTTTTTTTTAACTATGTAGTTATTAGCCCGTTGGCAGGAGTTAATGCCCTTTAATTATTGCCTCTCCTGTAGTGACAAAATGGAAGGCGATAGTGCCCTTTATTTTCCAGCTGTGGGTGGGGCCTTGTGCACTTTGGGTACATTGGGAACATTGTCATCCCCTTTATCCTCACCTAGCGGGTCACATGGCTTGGTTTAGAGTGGCCTCTGGGCCTCTTGGCCTATGGAGGGTCTCCATTTGTGTGTGGGGAAGGTACACCCTGAGTGTGAAACATCTGAATATGAGACTGTATGAAACTGTAACATCTGTGGAAGATGGCTGTAACAGTTCTGCAAAGTATGGAAGTGTTCTACAATTGAGGGACCTCTGTATGGATGGGTTAAGAAGTATCACACAATATCTATCTGATGGAATGTTTTCATCAGACTAAACCGATCGTGTGTGGGCCCCATCGTTTATTTATCCATAGGTTAAAAAATTAAGAACTTGTTTTAAAATTATCTGATGGATAAAAAACCTATAGAAAAAAACGATCGTCTGTAGGCACGCCCATTGGTTAAAAATCCATGCATGCTCAGAATCAAGTCGACGCATGCTTGGAAGCATTGAACTTCATTTTTTTCAGCATGTCGTTGTGTTTTACGTCACCACGTTCTGACACAATCGTTTTTTTAACTGATGGTGTGTAGGCACGACTGATCATCAGTCAGCTTCATCGGATAACTGATGGAAAAATCCATCAGACTGTTTTCATCGGATGGACCGATCGTGTGTACAGGGCATAAGTTTGCTATAACAGCGTGCATAAGCATGTGTCCTTTATCAGAAAAAATTACTTTTAGCAGAAGATACCTCAATGTGCATATAGTATTATTGTTTATACTATTGAAGTGTAAATAAACCTATTTTTCAGTATGTTCACATCATGCTTCCATGTACACAGTTTTCCTAAAGCCTAGGTTTAGTCAAAATAGAAAATCTAATATGTACCTTTTGCTGCTGGCTCCTGCTTTCCTTGAACTGTTCATCCCCCAAGCACTCAATCATGGCTGTAAATTCTGAGAGCAACAACATCACCCATTGGCTCACCAAGCCTCAGCCATAGTTGTGTATCCGTCCTCTCCTCTGCAACAGTTGGTCACTGACACAGGGGATCTGGAGCTGTAGGATCACATGACTGGACCAGAGTGGATTGAAAAAGTATACCGATTTTTTTTATGGGTTAGGCTGGTTAGGTAGGAGGACCCAACTTGCAATTAGCAGAAACATTGTCAGCCTGCCATGTGTGCTCCATCAGGGGGCCATTGAGCTTCCCATCAGATTTATGCATGCCTCCTGCAGATCAGATAGTCAACCCAATTGCCAACTAAAATGGAATACAGTGCAGCATGATGCCAAACATCCCGAAAAAACGATTTTTGGTTTTCCTCTTGAGATATAAGGTTAAATATGTTACCCCAACATTTCATATTCCTGATGTGTCTCTTGTACCATGTACTTGTGTTAAAAAAGCGTACTGTTCTCTTTGTATTGCTTCCTTTGTACTAAATGCCAGATAATCTTGACAGTCTTCCTGTTTTCCAATTTCAAACTGACTAGGCAAGGCATGAGAGCACATTCTGGCTGTGCTGGGAGAATAGCCTACAGATCCTCCAATGATCAGACTTGCCCACCCTGCACAGCCAATTCACTGTAAGAATCAGTGTACTGCTGTTTCTCCACCCTCTACCTCTCTAAGACAATTATGCAACTGAGAACAGCAATTATGTGATCACTTAAATATTTTTTTTTTATAATATATATATATATATATATAAAAAAAAATATATATGTATATATACTGTATATATATATATATATATATATATATATATATATATATATATATATATATATACAAATATAAATGTTCTGCTTTGATTATTTATTTTAAACTAAATGTGTTGTTTTACAAGATAAGAGTTCAAATTTCCGTGTAATAGCTATATTTGTACAGCAGGTCAATGGAAAAATATATAGCCTGGTAGGATACCAGAACATGTAGTCAATTAGTTGGTAAAATCACGTAAAATAACAGAACAAAACAACCAGTTGAATGCTACATCTGCTAATATTTGGATATGCCCACAGCTACAGTGAACAAGGTTGCACAGACATTGTAACTATTTTGAATTATATAATTAGTCACGAAACAAGTGGACTATGTCTCGAGGTCTACGAAACAATGGGTTTCCATGAAGCCTGCTCTGGTGCGTGTGCCTTACAACTTCCTGCTGTGAAGCAACACGAGCGCGCCACACAAAGATATAGGTTATTTATTATTTCAGTTCTCCTCTGTGTAATAGTAAATGTCACTGGAAGCCATCTTGTGCTGAGCCCAAAGGCAATACATAGAAAACAACTCATTGTTTTAAGAATTCTGACTGAAAATAATTGCTTCATTCTATCTTTCTTTACCCCTTTACTTATATGTTAACTGGATTAAGGAATAAGGACAAGTTGGGCCCTTTGCAAAGTTCTCATTTAATCCTTATTCACACTCAGTTTATCAAATTAAAGCAGACAAGATGGATGCAGAGGCCTTTCAAGATGGACATCGTGTGTGAAATCTGCAGACAAGAGATTTCAAAAAGTGCCCACCACGACTTGTCACATCATCTCTCCTCAGCTTCAGCTGGCCTTGCTCACACCCCAGGCAGGGTCACCATTCTCCTTGGTGTTACACTATGGACTGCTGCAGAGAAACAGTACTGCTACACAGTCTCCAGCAGAGTTACTTATTACACCCTGGCCCTCTTCACCTGCCCCAGCCATTCAAAATAACATCACACCATAAAATATTCATGAACAGCCAATGCTGCTGCTATGGGCTCGCTTCTGCAGGTGGCCGTCACATCAGTAATTGGCCAATACTTCCCTCCACAGCGTAAAATTGTTTTCATTATGTGTCATGCACACAGAGCCAAGTAAATCCCTCTTGAGTGCTTTCCCAAGAGCTAAAGGGAGGTGGTACTTAACTTAAACAGGCGCTTTTGGCTTACAAGGGTGAAAAAAAAAGAGGGAGCTCATCATTAACTTACTTCTTAATGCAAAAAAAAAAGGAAGAAGAAGCTGATGCAGAAAGACCCCTAAAGATTATCCAAAATGTCTCAGTTACTAGGGTGAGCTTTAGAAGCTTTAGATTGTCCTTATGATACTTAAAGCTACTTCTCATCCAAAGAAAAAGAGGGGAATAACTTTCCACCTGACTGCAGTTCCCATGGTTTGCAGTGCAGGGCGGTAAGCAGGTTTCAGCTATAAACTGCTGCATTGTAAGACAATAAAGCACAGTCAGGTCCCCCCCACCCCCATTTTGATTCAAGGGTGCCTTTTTCTCTGCCCCTGCATTGGACTAATCACAGATCCACTTTCTTTAATTGAGGCATGAGAGAAACATGTTTAAGGAAAGTCATGCACATCCCAAACACAGCACAAAAATCTTCTTGAAAAAAAAAAAAAACATACTATCCATGACATTTTATAGAAGTACAAAAAATATTTATTTTAATCATGCCCAAAACACTTTTAAAAGCCGTTACATTAGAGTAAAACATGTCTTTCTAGTTATTACCGACTAAAGTGATTAAAGTTTGTTAAATTTCTAAGCTTTGGTGAAGTTTTTCAAAGTATTTCCCTTATTTACTACTCTAATTAGCTATGATCTTGTGAGTTAGTATTTCTTATACAAAATATTCCCCTACGGATTAAAATTAGTGGCCCGGATTCAGATAGAGATACGACGGCGTATCTCCTGATACGCCGTTGTATCTCTGAGTTCCGTTCGTCGTATCTATGCGCCTGATTCATAGAATCGGGTTCCGCATAGATCTCCCTAAGATCCGACAGGTGTAAGTGACTTACACCGTCGGATCTTAGGTTGCAATTCCAGGCTGGCCGCTAGGTGGTGTTTAGTTTTTTTACGCGACGAATATGCAAATGAGGATTTCCGCCGATTCAGAAACGAACACCCGCCTGGCGCATTTTTTTTACTTTGTTTGCGTTCGGCTTTTTCCGGCGTATAGTTACCCCTGCTATATGTGGCGTATCCTATGTTAAGTATGTCCGTCGTTGCCGGGTTGAATTTTGAATTTTTTACGCCGTTTGCATAAGTCGTCCGCGAATACGGATGGACGTAATTTACGTTTGCGTCTAAACCAATGACGTCCTAGCGACGTCATTTGGAGCAATGCACGCTGGGAAATTTAGCAGACGGCACATGCGCAGTTCGTTCGGTGCGGGGACGCGCCTGATTTAAATGTTACACACCCCCTAGCCGCGGAATTTGAATTCCGCCGGGGAATTTACGATCCGCCGGCGCAACTTTAGAGGCAAGTGCTTTCTGAATAAAGCACTTGCCTCAAAAACTTGCGCCGGCGGATCGTAAATCAGATAGGTTACGCGGATCTAAAGATCCGCTAACCTATCTGAATCTAGCCCAGTATTTTTTTTCCTGACCATTACGGACATTCATTGAATTTCACATTTTAAAGACTTCAATTACCAACTAAAACATTTTTTTCTTACTAAAATATTATTATTTGTGCTGATACAGCTGTATTATGACATAAGTGTAAGTAAAAAGGTAAATACAGCGCTAATAATAAAATTGAGCAAAATGCTAGTGAAAGCTAAGCTGCAACACAATGTGAAACCATGCAAACAAGAATATGTAAGACAAAATAGTCGCGCTAAACCAACCTGTGAATAAATTCTGTGCAAAAGTCTGAAATCTGTAGTGCACCAAAATAAACAGTGTATCCAACAAAAATAAAAATGCTGGCTGAAATCACCTACGTAATCAAATGTATATGACTAATAAAAAGCACAAACCAAAATGAATATAAATTGAATACATACAAAGTGAAAAAAAAAATCACCAAAAAATGGGAAAATATAGTTGATATAGAAAGTCCCCTATTAATAAAAAGCATCCAATTCCAAAGTATTAGGAAAACAAGGTGGTGTGTAAATACATTGAATAAGTGGTGATTAAAGAAATAGATGTGTATCCACCGACATTGCAGAATAAGCTTCTCCCCGTGATGTACACCAAAGGCAATGGGTAACCCTACCAGATGGGGTGGACCTCCACTAATGGCAATGTCAACAGCGCCCGCAGAAACAACCCTCTGTGGGGTCTTGAATCCGTCCCAGGACGTCACAGCATCCAGGTCCAAATGCACTCCTTGCAGTTGGTGTCTCTTCTCTGTCAGGTAAAGAAACGGGGTCTCCTTGCCCTTGCAAGGGCTAAATGCTCCTCCAATTGGAATACAGCGTATGAGGGAATCAAAAAAAGACTCAAATAGTGCATTACCTCCAAAATGCTTGTTTGTTTATTCCAAATAACAATAAAAAATGTGTACAATATATTAAAAACGCCGGCATAAAAAACTTCTAGGCGAACACCCCGCGCCTTCTAGGCGTCCCCGCGCCGTTCGGTGTGGGGACGCGCTTCATTTAAATGAAACACGCCCCCTACTCGCCAATTTGAATTACGCGTCGTTACGCCACGAGAGATATACTACGCCACCGTAACTTACGGCGCAAATTCTTTGTAGATTCAAAGATGAAAAAAGTAAGTTACAGCGGCATAGCGTATCTCACATACGCTGCGCCCATGCAATTGTACGAGGATCTGCCCCCTCCTGTTTAAGATTGCCCCCACTCTGGATGAATGAGCACCTTTGGACAACAGCATTGTCTGAGGGAAAGTGAGTGTTAGATGGACTATCATTTTTATGCACATAGAGGAATGCATTTATAGTAACTGGATCATGAATAAACTTTCAGCCACCATCTATGATCCTTGATCAATTGGCTTATAGATGGCTACTAGGAGCTACTGGTTGCCTTTCCTCTACACATATCAAATAAACCCACATAACTTACAAGTCATGGACATTTGTGATCAAGCCTTTTCAGGTCTACCTAACAACTATTTTTTACTTGCAGATGTATTCCATTAAAAAAGCTGTATTTTATTATAAACAAAACAACTTTACTTAAAATAAAAGTCAGCGACATCGTTTATAAGAGTTTGTAGTCCTATACAAGGGGCTGCTTGCTAGCCTTGACAGATGTAGAGTGTTTCACTTTTAATGAAAACTGCATTTATGTCAGCCCCTTGAACACCAACAATGATCTGTCTACTAAAACTCTGAAAACCTTTGCCTACCATGTATTGTAAATTATGGCTTGGAGGTCACGAACTCAAGGGGGTAGGGCGGAGAAGCATTTATCAATCAAATGTGCTCCTTTCTAAGTTTGACAAAACTCCGCTCACAAAACAAGTGATTGGGAAGACGCATGCTATTCATTAGCTTTAAAGTCATATACTTTTTCTCTTTCTCATTTTCTACCCTTTCCCTTCCATTGATTGATAACTAAGCTGTAATCGTACATTCATATATTTTCTATCGTTTTCCTATACCCTGTTAGATATTTAATTTTACAAATACATTTTTGGAAAAATAGCTATTATTATTAGTTAAACTAGAGTGTCTTTTTTTTTCCCAATCAGATTAACTATGTAACAATGTAAATATGTATTACATATATACATATACATATATATAATTATTATACAGTTATTATTATATTATTATACAATTATTATTATATTATTATATATATATTATTATTATACCGTTATTATTATATTATTATACAATTATTATATTATTATATAATACATTTTTTATTAATATTATATACATTGTGAATAATAATAACAATAATAATATACAGGATTTATATAGTGCCAACAATTTACGCAGAGCTTTACAACATAAATATATTTAGCAAATTCCTTTTGGACTTGAGGTCTAATTACTCCTGCTAAACAGTATGGGCCAGATTCACAAAGGTTAGCGGATCTTTAGATGCGTGTAACCTATGTGTTTTAAGATCCGCCCTCGCAAGTTTGTGAGGAAAGTGTCAAATTCACAACACACTTACCTCCAAACTTGCGACGGCGGATCCTAACTCCCCCGGCGGAATTCTAATTCCGCGGCTGGGGGAGTGTACTATTTAAATCAGGCGCGCTCCAGCGCCGATTTAAATACGCATGCGCCGTCCGGGGAATTTCCCGGCGTGCATTGCTCCCACTGACGTCAATAGGACGTCAGTGGTTGCGACGTGAGCGGGACTTGCGACGCGCGTGTTCGTAAATCGGCGTACGCAAACGACGTAGGAAATTTCAAATACGACGCGGGAACGACGGCCATACTTAACAATACTTACCCCTGCTTTTAGAAAGGGTAAGTATACGACGGGTACCGCGCTACGGAAACGACGTAAGAACACACCGTCGGGTCCGCGTACGTTCGTGAATTTCGCGTATCTCGCTGATTTACATATTATTCAGTGTAAATCAGCGGGAACGCCCCCGGCGCCATTTTTAAATCCAAAAAAAGATCCGACAGTGTAACACAGTGTGACACTGTCGGATCTCGGCCCTATCTATGCGTAACTGGTTCTATGAATCAGGTGCATAGATAGGACCAGTAAAAATCAGAGATACGATGGTGTATCTGTAGATACACCGTCGTATCTCTTTGTGAATCTGGCCCTATATCTAGGTTGGTGACCCCACATTTTTACATTGCAGTTAAGCAATACAGCATGGTCATTCATTCATTCTCTGCATGCTGATGAGGCACTAAAGCTACATCACCACACTGTTGAGGACAATCTGCTCAATGCTCTCTGTCCTCCTGGCTGCAAGCTTCCAGTGTCTGACTGACAGCACTTCAGTAGAGCCTAATTGTCTCATTTTACTGGCCTTTTCGTCTTCTATACTTTGCAGTGCACAGGATTACTAAATTGCATGCAGTAATGGGAACTGTAATCCTGTACCATCAACCTTGTGGTCCAGGCAGCTTTGCCAGATCTTTAACCTCTACTGCAACAGCAATACAGTTTGGTCAACAACTGACCCCTAATCTGTTGATTTGACTATGAAGGAGTTCATTTATCTGCTTACTTTGCTCCTCCTATCACAATATTCATCAGCTCATTGGTACTGCAGCAGAAAATGACTGGTACCTATTACTGCCTCTTCCCATCCTAGATACTCTTATGCAAGGATTTGAGGAGGCTGACATTAAAACATTTAGGCCCAGATTCTCAAAGGAGTTACGCCGACGTATCTCCAGATACGCCGTCGTAACTCTGAGTGTGAGGCGTCGTATCTATGCGCCTGATTCTTAGAATCAGTTACGCATAGATTTGTCTTAGATCCGACCGGCGTAAGTCTCTTACGCCGTCGTATCTAAGTTGCATATTTACGCTGGCCGCTAGGTGGCGCTTCCGTCGATTTACGCGTCGAATACGGTAATGAGCTAGATACGCCGATTCTCAAACGTACGTGCGCCCGGCGCATTTTTTTACATTGTTTGCGTAATGCTTTTTTGGGCGTAAAGTTACCCCTGCTCTATGAGGCGTAGATGAGGCGTACCAATGTTATGTATGGACGTCGGAACAGCGTCAGATTTTTCAAGTTTTACGTCGTTTGCGTAAGTCGTCCGTGAATGGGGCTGTGCGTAAGTTGCATTTACGTCTAAAGAATTGAGGGGGTAATCCACAAAATTAAGTTACGCCATCCGGCGTAACTTAATTTTTCCCATTTAAGTTACACTGCCTTAAAATTTCTACCTAAGTGCCCGATCCACAAAGCACTTACCTAGAAATTTTTGGCTGTGTAACTTAAATTCCGCCGGCGCAAGGCGTTCCTCTTTTCATGGGGGCAATTCCCATTTAAATTAGGCGCGCTCCCGCGCCGGCCGTACTGCGCATGCTTGTGACGTCATTTTCCCGACGTGCATAGCGCGAAATTATGTTACCTAGAGCTTTGTGGATCGCGACGGGTCAATAAAGTTGCGTCGGGAAAAAAAAAAGATACGGCGAAAAAAAAAAAATTCAAAACAAAAAAAAAATTGCGTCGCTGGACAGAAGGGTCTGCTTTTACATGGTGTAAACAGTTTACACTTTGTAAAAGCAGCCCTAATTTTGCGTTTGCAAACTAAAACTTACTGAGAAAAAACAAAGCTGAAAATTTGAATTAGGCGGGCTTACGCCGGCCCAGTTACACTACGCCGGCGTAACTTAAAGCGCAAGTTCTTTGAGAATACGGACCCGCCGCTCAGATACACTACGACGGCGTAGTGTATCTGAGATGCGCTACGCCCGCCTAAAGATAGGCGATTCTACGTGAATCTGGGCCCTAGTTTTTAATGAATACATAGACTCCTAACTGGTGCTTTCTTTTTCTAAAGCTGCCTGGAGTTCAGGTTCAAAATAAACATTTCACAAGAGAAATATGGCAGCTGCCATTGCTGACCTACTTTTAATAAGCTAGATGCCTGGCTGTTTTTCTGATCCACTAGCTTTAATATGCTGCACTGAATTTTTTTTTTTCAGCACACACCATTGCAACATAATGGTATGAACTTGCCTGATAGGGAACAAGGCTTTTTGCCTTGTCTTGTGTTGAGACTGTGCTGAGCAAGAGTGCCCAGTGCAACCCCAATGCACCTTATAGTCCCACCTGCCATTATGCCTCATACACACGGCCGGACTTTCCAAGATAAAAAGTCAGACTGTTTTTTTTTCTCAGAAAGTCTGGCTGTGTGTAGCCTTTATCTGACTTTTTTTCTCAGAAGTCCGACGGACCTTGGATAGAAAACCTGTTCTCTATCTTTCCGTCGGACTTCCGACTGACTCACAGCTGACTTTTGCATGGTCAAAAGTCCGACCATGTGTACAAGGCATAAGAGTCACTGACCTACAACAAGCATGAAGGTCAGGAATATCAGGGCAAAGTCAGAAGACCTTATCTGCATACAGGCAGTCCCCGAGATACGAACTCCTGAGTTACAAACGACTCCTACATACGAACGGACCTCAATGCCGGAAGACCTTTTCTGCATACAGGCAGTCCCAGAGTTATGAACTCCCCAGTTACAAACGACTCCTACTTACGAACGGACCTCAATGCCGGACACTTGTGCTACATTCTGGTGCTTGATACCGCAGAGCAGCCATCTTGCAGCGCTGGACACATCCCACACTGCAGTATTGCATGGCCATAAGAGCACCAGATAACATGACTTCATGCCCAGAAGCGCCACTTAAGAACAAACCTACAGTCCCTATCTTGTTCGTAACCCGGGGACCACCTCTCCTTGTTCTTGGTCAGTGACTAAAAGAAGAGAGCCAGCATGACAGCTAGGCAATGAGCATTTTCAGAAGAAAAGGTCAACAGGTGCAGCCACCACGCTTTTCTAATGACTAGATTCAATAGTGGTCATTTGATCTATATAGAAATCTAAAGACCAGTTAGAGCATGCCCCACTGCTCCCACAATAAATATTTCTATTTCCACTGATTGTGTCCTCAAGGGAGGGGTATTTTTACTAAAGGTCATATCTTTTGCCCAAGCTCACTGAACCTGTGTTTATTCATAGCTCCAGTCAGCCTTTGGGTAAGGTCATGCATTGTTTTGACAGGCCACACTTTGTTTAAAGGTTGAGTGCAATGTGAGCTCCACCCTCTGAGTGTTACCAGCTCACCATTGAGTTGAATGGCCATCGCTCTCAGCTGTCACAGAAGGAGAACGCTCAATTTTTGGACATGATAAAGCAGTGGTTTTGGAAACTGGTCATTCTCTCTTGCTCTAGGCAAAAAAGTGAATTACACACAATTGTATGCTGAGGTGATGATGATTGAGAGATCTCCACCACAAATACATATTTTATTTCTTAATGCAAACTACTGAGACTCCAGCTTGTGTCATGTCTCCCTCATCTCCCGCAAGACCAAAACAAAGTAATTTTCTTCCAGTTGGGCTTCTCATATATTAATTTTGTCAGCGAAAGCAAATCCTTTGGGGAAGTATAACACCACCAGCTCTTTGTAATGGTTGTCACTGTGAGAAACCATAGAAATTTGGGCAGGAAGACCTTACCTCCAGATACTTACGAAGATGTAAGAAGGCAAAAAAGCCAGTATGTAGTTCAAATTGGCATTATCTGTTTTTTCAGGCACATAAAAAATGACCCCATTACTGCTGCTGTATACTCAACAATTGGTGATTGTATTTTAAAACCAAATGTTATTTAGTTTAATTTAAATCATCTTTACACAACTGTGATCTTGCTGTGCATAAAACAGGTCTGTTTAGAAGAACATATTTTCTTTTGCCTACTCCTAGGCCAACTACACCCATTGGAAACTATAAATATCATTATAAAATCCTAAAGTTTTAAACATTTAATGTAAGGGGTACATCATATTTTTCAACATAGCTCAAAAAAAAATTGATTTTTCTAATTAAAACAAAGATAAACTTTTAAGAAATCCCAAAATACTGTGACTCACTACTTTGTTAAAAAATTAAAAACCTTCTTAAGTCCTGCATAAAAATTTGGCAAATCAATCAATAAAATAAGTGTTTACATTTAACTGAGCTTCAATTTTAATTCAGCTTAAAGTGATATTAAAGTCTTGTTTTTTTTTGTTGTTTAAAAATAACAAACATGTTATACTTACCTGCACTGTGCAGTTGGTTTTGCACAGAGCAGAGCCCAGATCCTTCTATTCTCGGGTCCCTCATCGGCGTTCCTGGCCCTTCCCTACTGCCAAGTGCCCCCACAGCAAGCAGCTTGCTATGGGGGTACCCAAGCTGAGCCATTGCTCTGTGTGTCCATTCAGACACATAGCAGCGGCTTGGCCCCACCCCCTCTCTCTCCTCATTGGCTTTCATTGACAGCAGCGGGAGCCAATGGCATCTGATGTTGTCTCAGCCAATGAGGAGGGAGAGTCAATGAACTTTGTTGCTTTCATGCAACATCATTGGATTGAGATGGGGCTCAGGTAAGTATTAGAGTTAATTTTACTTGTATAGCAGCCACAGTCTGAGAAAAAAAATGCTGCAGGGAATGACCCTTGCTGCATAAAGTGGTCTTTCTGCAGAGGTCAGACATACACCCTTACTAAATCAGAGCTAGAGACCTCCAATCAACAGTTTGATTGGAGAGCTCTAGCTTTGGCTCAGCAGGAGATGAGTATAAACTCTATAGCGAGACCACTGGTTCCCCACAGAGAGAAAGGGCCCTTCTCTGCAGCATGCAGCTTTCTGAAGAACATGAACTGTAAGAATTTGAGCACCTTTTGTTTAGATCCACTTGAAACTTGGTTAGCTAAAAGCTGAAAGTTTAGTCGGGCTTCACCATTCAGTACTGACGTGCAGAATTCTTAGGCAGGAATTTGGAAAGTTTTTCTTTGGTCCAAAGTTACAGCTTGGTGTGGATTACTTAAAGTAGAACTTTAGGCAAAACTTTTTTTTATATTTTAGGATGGAGTAAGGAAGGGTTATAACCCCTGTCAGATTTTTTTATTCGCTATCTATGTCCCATTGCAGAGATGTTCCTACACTTCCTGTCCCATAGCCAAACAGGAAGAGAGAGGAAATCCCTGCAACTTAGTGTCCCCATTGGAAGATTTCCCCTCTATTACTTTTCTGATGACAACCCAAAATGTAGGATTTCCTATTACTTTCACTATAAATGTTGTTAAACAGGACAATCAAGCCTTTATTTATACTTTAAATCTGAAGAAAAAAGTAGGTTTGCCTTTGCTTTACTTTTGCTTAGGAGTTTTTTAGCATACTTGGCAAGAATGAGAAGTTGCATTCAAAAAGTTCTAACTCAAAGATCAATCTGTATCTAGCCAGGGAATTAAAACTAGCTCATACAGCAAAAAAAACGGTGAACCGTAGTCAGTGAAAACAATGGGGACATCTGCCCTGTTTGAAGACACTGACATCTGAGAGCGGTGGTGGTCTGTGGTCTGTAGAAAAACTAGGCTTGTTTAGTATAGAAGATTTTTTTTATATATAAATATGCCCTGATCTGGTCAATGATCCCTTTATCATATGGACTGTGCAAAGGACAAGGCAACATATGGAGGAGAGAAATTAGCAATAGCAAAGCCAATAACAGAAAAGTAATCTCTTGCTGACATCTCCCAGCGGCCCTTTAAGTAGATCTTAAAGTGGAAATCTACCCATAACAACTTGACAAAACATCATGTTCTTTAGCAAGGAACATGCATTCCACACTAATAATTAAGCTACCAAATTAGTGTGTGCTGTAAATTGCCTCCAGCATTGTCACTATCTCTTCTTTCTGGAGGCTGAAATTTTGCTGAAACCCAGGGTCCTGAGCAGCAGTCAATCTTTCAGCTCTCAGCAAATTGGCCTCTACATTTTTGGCACGGTGACTAAAAATAGAGCATGTGCATAGCAGGGTGAAGCTATTAATGCATTTTAAACAGAATAGGCACTAATTTTTAATGTTTTTCATAGCTATACCTCCAAAAGGGGCCAGCCTGAAATGATCTATCAGGACTTAATTTTCTGATTAAAGTTCCACTCTGGAGATGTGGAGTTCCTGATCATGTGACCAATGTGATTGGCTGCCATAGCAATGATGACATCATCATATGCCTGCCTGATGAAGGGGCCCTACGTGGCTCCGAAACGTTGCACTTATCTTTGTGATGCGATCTCTTTCATAAAAAAAAACATAGGACGGAAGTTGTCGATCCACTTGCTTGATGTTTCCAGGGCCCAACTGGTAATCGCTGCTGCACCCACCATTTTATGAGACATATTTGCCAGGAAAGTGTGTGATAGGAATATTGACCTGGCTGCCATAGCAGTCACATGAACGGGAGCTCTTATTCACAAACAGTGTTTGGGTGCTGTTGGTGACAACTCAGTTAGCGTGTTAAGAGCATGAAGTAAACATGCTCTCAGCACACAACAGTGGCCCCCAATGGATGCATACATGTAACATCTGGGTATTAAGACCCACCCACCATCCTGTCACATATACAGTATGTGCTATGATAGTGAGAACAAATCAAAGTCATAATGTAAAAATTAATGGTATCCAAAGTCCAAAATTACGAAGAGTAGTATGAATTCTTTTTAATCTAGAGAACTAATCCAACTGTCTTTCTTGAAGTTAACTTGGCTATCATTTTTTTGTTTGCCCTCCTCTGGACCAAAATTATAGTTTATGAGAAAATAAACCAGATGGCCACTTAAAATAAATAAATAAAAATGAGAGTATGTAGTGGGAGTAGCTTGTGTAAAAAGACATAATCATTTTGGTGTACTGTGGGTAGTGTGATGCCCATAATGACAGATTGACGTCGGCAAAGTGGTTGTAGAATCCTGACTGGACGTCATATGACGTCCTCAGGATTCAGAGCCGCTGCGCGCCCCCGGGGGCGCGCATCGCGGCGATCGTTGTTGCGGGGTGTCAGTCTGACACCCCGCAACACCAATCTCGGTAAAGAGTCTCTCACGGAGACTCTTTACCACGTGATCAGCCGTGTCCAACCACGGCTTATCACGGTGTAAACAGGAAGAGCCGTCGATGGCTCTTCCTCACTCGCGTCTGACAGACGCGAGTAGAGGAGAGCCGATCGGCGGCTCTCCTGACAGGGGGGGTTCGCGCTGATTGTTTATCAGCGCAGCCCCCCCTCGGATCGCCACATGGACCACCAGGGATGCCCACCAGGAAAGGGCAAAACAAAAAAAATGGGGGAAAAAAAAGTCAAAAAAAAATATAAAAAAGTCTGAAAAAAAAAGTCTGGGAAAAAAAAAAAAAAGATGCAAAAAAAAGATGCCAATCAGTGCCCACAAATGGGCACTGACTGGCAACAAGTAAATCAGTGCCGCCCCACAGTGTCCATCAGTGCCGCCCCACAGTGTCCATCAGTGCCGCCCCACAGTGTCCATCAGTGTCACCCCACAGTGCCCATCAGTGCCACCCCACAGTGCCCATCAGTGCCACCCCACAGTGCCCATCTGTGCCACCCCACAGTGCCCATCTGTGCCGCCCATGAGTGCCCATCTGTGCCGCCTATGAGTGCCCATCTGTGCCGCCTATGAGTGCCCAGTGCCGCCCATGAGTGCCCATCAGTGCCGCCCATGAGTGCCCATCAGTGCCGCCCATGAGTGCCCATCAGTGACGCCTATGTGTGCCCATCAGTGCCGCATACCAGCGCCGCCAATCAGTGCCACCTCCTCTGTGCCCGTCAGTACTACCTAGTCGATGTCCATCAGTGCCATCTCATCTGTGCCCATCAGTGCCACCATATCAGTGCCCGTAATTGAAAGAGAAAACTTACTTATTTACAAAAAAATTACAGAAAAAAATAAAAATGTAATTTTTTTTTAAAATTTCCAGTCTTTTTTTAGTTGTTGCGCAAAAAAAAAAAATCGCAGAGGTGATCAAATACCACCAAAAGAAAGCTCTATTTGTGGGTAAAAAAGGACGCCAATTTTGTTTGGGTACAGTGTAGCATGACCGCGCAATTGCCATTCAAAGTGCGACAGTGCTGAAAGCTGAAAATTGGCTTGGGTGGGAAGGTACGTAAGTGCCCTGTATGGAAGTGGTTAAATATTTTTAAATATGATTTTATATTTTGTTATATTTAAATAGATATGTGGGCATGTGCTAAAAGTATGTATGTGTGGTTTTGTTGTGAAGTGTTTTATTGCTGTTGTAAAGAGTATCCTGATAAATGTTGTTGTATGTATACAATGACAATAAAGTATATCTTATACAGGGGTCAAGTCCTGGGGAAAAAAGTGTGGGAACTCCCACCCAAGATCCACTCACCCACCAAAAAAAAAAAAAATGATACGCTCATATGCATAATTACTAAACCGCATGTTTTTTTTTTCCGATCCACTGTACCTTAGTAATCCTTTATGTTACTGGCCGCTTCCTGTATATGTACCTGATGAATCCATATATAGGAAGCGGCCAGTAACATAAAGGATTACTAAGGTTCACCTGCCCCTGACATTGACTCGAGCTGGGCATCGCCGCTTAGTGAAGGATTGGCTCGGGCGGCCCGGCTGCTCTCGGCTGCTCTAGTTCTGCAAAGGGAACTGCATTCCTGCTGTGAAAAAAGTGCAGGAACTCCGTTCCCACGCGTTCCCGCAGGACTTGAGCCCTGATCTTATATCTCTTATGTCTAAATATGACTTTACTTGATCATGCAACAATCACAAAGAATACACAGTCCTGGTTGCCATGTATTTCTGCACATAATTGTATGAATTATGCATTCCTATGTTTGGCTCTGGGTTACATTTCAGTACATTTCAGTACCATTAGCAGTAACTCAGAGCCACACTTTTGCAGAATCCTGGTACAGCGTACTTACCTTGTCCCCAGGATCCTGTAATGCCCCCCCCTCCCGTGTCCTCCGCCGGATGATCATTCGCCCGATGCTCTGTGTTTTCCGGGCTCTGTTCCCTGCAAGCGTCACAATGCATGTGGGCGGAGCCCGGTGGCAAATTCAAAAAGTACAAAAAAACATAACACATACAGTACACAATAATCTGTAAGATTACATTGCTGTATCAAATAATTTCCCCCTCCTTTTGTTCCTAGTGCTTTGTCCGGGTGCCCTGCATGCACTTTTATATTATATATACTGTTCATTCTGCCTGGAAACTTGAGAACGTCCATGGCAACCAAAAAGCATCCCTTTATGTCAAAAGTGCTTTTAGACCAGCTAGAAAACAGCGATAGTAAATTAGAACACTTGCAGAATTGAGCAACAGTGAATCGTGGGAAAATTTATTATTATTATTATATTATTATTTTTTATAATTATTTATATTGTTATATTATATTATAATTTATGATTTAATGTTATAAACGTTATGATATCCGGATGTCTACTAGACTCTTGTTTGGATAGATTTAAGTGTGTTATTACTAAGAATTACAGGCCTACAATATAAAACACCAAATTTCAATGCAAAACAATGTACCGCTTTGAGATTCAAAAATCTGACATCAAACAGCCAGGGAGGTTAATAAACCAACTGATGTCCTCATAAAATTGACTATTTGCTTCCTATAGATGTACTGTGTTCTCATTTATGCTGTTCCCTGTATGCTTCAATCAAATCACTTTATACAGCTATGTGCAATGTTTTATGTTGTGTTTTCTGCTTGTTTTTATATTTTTTGTTTTTCCCTTCATGCATTACTATAACTATATCTTGAAAGTTCTGCCTTCTTTATAATAGAATATATTAGAGAAATATGTGTCAACAATGAGGCTTGTATAAAATATCCAATGTGGCAGGGGCTATACAAGTTTAGGTCTTTTCAAAGTAGAACAACTGACTGTTTCAAAGTGGGAGGCAGTTGATGTAAGACTGTAGCATTATGCCTAGTTGCTTTCTCAGTGAATGGGCCTTTTTAAAACCTAGGTATATCATTGCCAAAAAGGCCTAAATAGTTCTGTCAGCATTTTAAGAAGGCCTAGATTCTTTTTTTTCCCCTACCCTTCTAAAAAACGCCATTCCGGACAGCTGTTGGTGACACTACCAAACTTTTCATATGGATATGTATGTTAATGGCAAGCAATGAACTGAGGATGAAGAGCCGCAAACACAGACCAATCTCTTCAGTGCACATCAAAAGCCTTGACAAAAGGGGCAGTAAAAGAGGCAGCAATGGTGGAGCCTTCACTTTTGTACACTGAATTAGTTCTGCAAGCAATGAAACTGATCTTTTCTCCCTGCCAGAAAAAGTCCAGTGATTTTTGTAAGTGCTCATTAGCACAAGAGGCATTTATGAAGATAATTGACTGACGCTGATACCTCTGGCTGTCACAACAGTGCCAGCAGACCATGTGCAGTGTTGTGTTTTGTCCAAGAGATACTAGATTTAAAGGCTGGCTGTGATGCGCCCGGGTGTCCGCCCCTCCCCTGTGTGAACATCAGCCCATCAATCTCTTGTTTTTTTCTTATTTGGTAATCACAAAACAAGTGCAGCTTAACATTGCTAGAGTTGCAGAAGAGCGCTCCTAATGACTAAATAAATACACAAGTTTAGTTCCTGCAGCAACAAGACAATCGAAGATTTACTCATATTATTATGTATAATTTAAATATAACGAACAACTTAAAGTAGATGGAAACTCATCCCTAACTAATTGACTTTAACGCTAAGTTTACATGTGCGGCTAAATTGGTACGCATCTATTAAGCGATCCACTTTCAGATGTGGAGATCCGGTTGTCTTAACTGCATAAATGTCGCACCGGCATCCCCATTCGCTTGTTAGTTAAAACATCTTTTTTTCATCAGTTTACAAATTATTACTATAATTATTAAAAAAATGATTTGATCCATTCTTAAAAGAAACAAACTTGTCACAATAGGTTGCTGGCAGCTGATAGAAAAACTTATTTTTTTTGTACAAAATAAACAAGATATAACTTATATAACTGCTATCCAATTCATTTGGTAATTTAATGTTATCAAACATGACCTTTAAATTGCAATTTGCAGATGCTATGCTCTTTCTGGTATTAGACCCAACCTTTCCAGTAAATGAGGGTGCAAGCAGTGGCGGCCAGTGGTAATTTTTTTGGGGGGCGGCAAACAGTATCACACACAGCCCCCCGACAGTCGGTGGGTCGGTCGGTGGGCGGGTCAGGTGCACTTACCCCATCTATGCAGCGCTTCATCGGCGGCTTCCTTTGCTCCTTGGCGGCGAGGGCTCTCTCTTCCACTGTTCTCCATTGGCGACTTCTCGCGTTGGCGACTTTAGTTTTTTCTTTCCTCTTCGGCGGTCAATTGGTACTCTTCTCTTTTCAGACCTACTTCTGATTGGCTGGATTGAGGGTCAGTTTTACAACAGCAAATATTCATGTTGTAACACTTGGTTGGGTTAATGGAGCAATGCTCTGCGCTCCAAGCCCACCCTATTTTGAAGCCTATTAGAATCTATGGCTCTAATCAGGTACTTCAAAAAAACACCCCCACCCCTGTAATTTAGGCACGCGGCATCCTGAAAGGGGCCGGACGCCTGAACTGGGGTGGAGGGGGGGCACAGCGGCCATGGATAGATTCATCTATCATTGGTACCTTGTGACTTCTCACTTGAACCTGCACTGTTGTAAACTTGCAATATGGGTCAGCACAACAATACCATTAGTGAAAACAAATTGCAATATTGTGTTTGCAGACCCACACTGCTGGAGCATTACTGTATGCATTCACCACTATAAACATAATGACATATATACACACGCCCCCAAATTAATTGGTGGTAAAGCACTATAAAGTCCAAATAAAAGCTGCACTCCTCACAGTACTCAACCTTGTAGTGATCAGTGCTCTAAGTGAATGCCACCAAGTGCTGTGGCAGAACCAAATACAGATGAAGATAAAGATGTGAAGTCACTAAAGCCCCATACACACTATTAGATTTTCTGCAGATTTTTGTCTTCAGATTTACCAAAACCATTTAGTGCATGGGCCTGCCTGATTGCATACAAATTGAAACTATTAAGGTTTTGACCTCATAATATATGGTTTTGGTTATTCTGAAGACAAAAACCTGCATAAAATCGAATAGTGTATATGGGATCTTACACTCCAAGTTACGCCTTCCATGCGTTTATTGTGAAGACATCACCACACAAGGCATACTAAACCAACATTTTGAGGTCTTGCGGGGTCCCTTTCTCAAGGTTCCATGTTACTGTACCTTAAAAAAGGGTACCCTGCAGAGCCTCACATGCTGGTTTCCTATGCCTAATGTAATGCCGTTTTCCCAATAAACACGTGAAATACATTTATTTGGTGTGCTGGTAACTTTTCAGCTTGGCATTTGGTAGTAAAGTAGACTATTTAAAATGTCTTTACCACTACAGAAAGATCTAGATTTTGGATTCTCTTGTAACTAACATATAAATAAAAACAAATAACTTGAACTAAAATACAGAAGTAGATAAGTTTGTTTCCATGGTGTCTCTACACCATTAAAATTCAGCTTATAAAGTGACCAGGCTTCATTTAATGTTACGAAAGTCCACACTGCCTCCTAATAAATCTTAAAGCTGTGGGTGTGGGAAAAGTTCTCAGCCTCCTTTTATACTTACAAATTACCCCTGGATACCTGCTGAGTCTCTGCCTAGGAGAGTCTAGCTTCCACAGCAATTAATCATCTGTTGAAATTCAAGGTTATGTGTCGAACTCACTATAAGGTTAAGCAGTTACCTAATGACATATGTGTATCTCCCTACAAATTTTGGAATATTATAAAGTTAGAACCTGTTTACATTTTACCTTCTCTCTACTTCTTTAGGTTCTTTATAGCCAGCCGTCATTGATGTGTTCATGTTATCTGTTAGATGGATGAAGCCGCTGAACAAATGGGACTTCTTACTGAAAACTACTGCCACTTATTTCTTAGGACTGCTGCCCTAATTATCCAACTTGGATGTCATAAATCCCATTGATCCGTTTTTGATCTAGTTTTCATAATTGAACATTTTTATATATGCGTATTATTTGGAAATATTTCAGCAGATTCTACACCGTTTAATAATGCTAAAAGGTTACTCTCCTCCTTTTTAGAATTATAATTGATAGGCTCTTCCTAAATATCTTCTGCAGCAGTCCACTGTTGTCTCAATAATTTAAGCTTGCGTAGGGATATATGGTCACCAGTATATTTGAAAAATACACTGCTAAGGTGACCTTCAGTATAAATAATAGGTTTTGCATAATGGTTTCTGATTTTTCTACCGGCAAAATGATACTGTATAAATGTTTATTACAATTATTAGTAGTAGTGCTGTTGGAAACAAATTTCTGATCTTCGGTGTAAGATTGTACAGAACTGAAGTTTAAAAACAGACACAGCATGGAGAACCAAAAATTATAAACTAATGTCAGCGTTATCAGCATGCAGAACAACTGGTATTTTGCCAGAAATGTCAGCTTTAGACATAGAACTTTTTTTACTTTGTTGTCAAAAAATTATCTAATGTGGTCTTTTTGTCGATTGTTTCACAAGAAACAAACTGAAATGATCAGATGATGTGTGTCTAAGAACTCATATGTATGTGTGTGTTCTAAGCCATGACGTTAAAGTTAGAAAGTTCTTTTGGGAGGAAAAAAGGGAATAACTGCCTAAAACCTTTCAACATGGCTTATACAGGGATTTTATGATCCTGTTTGCTGCTGATTAATGTATACTGTTCAACTACTGCCTGATTCTGGGGAAATCATGGGTATGATGGAAAGAACCAAACAATGGTATTGATTTACTGAGAGTGCAAAATCTGGTGCAGCTCTGCATAGTAGCCAATCAGCTTCTAACTGCATTGTGTTCAATTAAGCTTTGACAATAAAACCTGGAAATTGATTGGCTACCATGCACAACTGCACCAGATTTTGCACTCTCCAGTTTTAGCAAATCAACCGGTAAGTGGTGTCTATAGATTAAAAAAACTGTGCTCTGACTAAAGATGAATACTGCTATAGGTGTAGGCCATGCACATACTTCCTGAAGCCTAACTGTAATACTCCCAGGATGTTGCTAGGACATTGCTATGTGAGGCCTAGTGGTTACCACTCACCCCCACCATTACAGGAGTGAACACTTTCTCTTATTCAAACCCGTTCACATGCACATTCTCGCCTAATGCAGTAGCTCTGAGCTTAGCATTTTCAAGCTTGCTCCTGTGATGGAGGAGGTGAGCAGGCTCCACTTAGCAATGTCCTGGGAGTATTCCAACTAGGCTTCAAGAGGTACATAAATGGCCTAGACCTATAGCAAGGGCATTTTTCAACTTTAGTCAGAGCAGCACAGTTTGTGTTTTTATCTACAAACATCCCTTATCTGCATAGGCAGTTTTTTTTTAGTAAAGATGAACTAACCCTTTAAAGAGGTTGTAAAGGTTTTTTTTTAATTTTCTAAATAGGTTCCTTTAAGCTAGTGAATTGTTGGTTCACTTACCTTTTCCTTCGATTTCCCTTCTAAATGTTTTTTTTCTTTGTCTAAATTTCTCACTTCCTGTTCCTCCTCTGTAAGCTTGCCCCCATCATCTGAGCCGTTCTGGCTGGGGGTTAGTCAGCGTGCTCGCCCCCTCCCTTGGGGCTACATCCCTGCGGGGAGACACTGTGTTCCTGTTCCTGTCTTCCTCTTCCTCCTGAGGAGGAACAGGAAGTGAGAAATTCAGACAAAGAAAAAAACATTTAGAAGGGAAATCGAAGGGAAAGGTAAGTGAACCAACAATGCACTAGCTTAAAGGAACCTATTTAGAAAATAAAAAACGAACCTTTACAACCCCTTTAAGGTAAGAGAAATCCCTCTTTTGACAGTGGTACTTGAATCTTCACATACTGTTTATCATGGTGACAGTTGCTACAGTGACAGAGGATGAGGAGAAGTCTAATGCCGCGTACACACGATCGGATTTTCAGATGAAAAAAGTCAGATGGACTTGTTTCATCGAAAATTCCGATCATGTGTGGGCCCCATCAGACTTTTTTCCATCGGAGTAAAAAAAATAGAACATGTTTTAAATTCTTCCGATGGAAAAAAATCAGATGGTAAATTCCGTCGGAGAAAAATCCACGCATTCTCAGAATCAAGTCGACGCATGCTCGGAAGCATTGAACTTCATTTTTCTGGGCTCATCATAGTGTTTTACGTCACCAAGTTTTTGATGGTCAGAATTTAGTCTGAGGCCTCGTACACACGGCCGAGGAACTCGACGTGCCAAACACATCGAGTTCCTCGGCCAGTTCAGCACTGAAGCCGCCGAGGAGCTCGGCGGGCCGAGAGCTCCCATAGAACAACGAGGAAATAGAGAACATGTTCTCTATTTCCTCGTCGAGCTCCTCGTCGGCTTCCTCGGCCGAAAGTGTACACAGGACCAGTTTCCTCGGCAGAATTCAGCCAGAAACTCGGTCGGAAGCTGAATTCTGCCGAGGAAACTGGTCGTGTGTACGGGGCCTGACAGTGTGTATCCAAGACAGCTTGAACGGAATTCCAATGAAAAAATCCATCGGATTTTAGACCATCGGATACTCATATCGTTGTTCCCCGGCATAACATTTTATTGTTGTAACCAGAGCAGGAGAAAAGGGTAAATCTTCAAAGGAGACATCTTCTCCAAGATACAATTTTTCCAGGGACAGCTATCAATGGTGGTATTCCCCCACTGCCCAGTTTTGGGAGTTATACATTCGCCTCCTTTCAAGAAATCTCCCTTATAAGGACACAACCTGACCGGTGTTCTAACCCTTCCCTTCTCTATCCAAAATAGAGAAATGTTCAACTTTAAAAGGCAATTATCACACTTTTAGACCCATTTCATAATGTGCCAGCGCAATGAGGGGCATCAGTGCACATATATAATCGTGCATTAACATATGTTGTGTTAAGACAGACCTTCACTTTTAATGGGATGCTAATACATCACAACACACATTACGTCTTTGGCATGTTATGAGTATTGTGATGTACTGTCGTGTTTGCATGGGCCAGTGCTGCATAGTACACAGGGGTGGCATTCACAATGAACTGAAGCAAATATTAACATGAATTACCGCCATATATAAGTCCAAACAGGCTCTAAAACTAAATTATGTATAAGTCTAACTTAGTAGTTTATTGATCTGTGTTATCAGACATTTTTAGTGGTAGAGGGGGTAATATTATTTTTGACAGGGATAGTGTTTTTTATGGGATTATTAGAGAAGATACGATTTGGAAAATTTGTAATATTTTCTTGAATACGATATATATTTTTTATATTTTTTGCTTTATTCTTTACACATATGTTTGTGTGCTTGGTTACAGACCTACATTTTTCCCAACCAGACACCATTTTTGTTTGCAAACAAATTAGATTTTATTAAACATCTTTGTGTATTTAACATTAAATACAAATAAAGGTGTAATAAATATTTTAGTTTTGTGTTATTTCCATAATTAAATCAGAGCATTTGTTTTGCATTTCTCCCCCCCCCCCTTTCCTCTCCATATTGACTGTTTTCTTTTTTCTTCTCTCAGTTGTGGCAATGAGCAGTAATTGCAGCAGTCTAGACACAGAGACAGATGCAAAGTAGAGCATTATTATACTGAACATTTGCCCTAGTACCATACCGTCTAATTGCCCAGAAAATATATTTCTACATGAATTATTTGTAATTTGACTTTTAATGGACCGACTGTTGTATATTTATGGGGAATCCACTTTAAAACAGCAGCACTGAAAATTGGGCATTTATGTTCAATGTTTAGGATTTTTTATGGAATATATAAATAAATAATCTTGAAGATTAAATAAAAGGTCAGTATTTTAAAAAAGACAACAGGCCACTCAGTCACGTTAACGTACCCATATGCAAGGGGTTTTAGTTGATCGGTTGCAAGCAATTTGACCCAATTTTTTTTAACCCAACATGCAAAAACATTTTTCTGGGAATATTTTATAGGCGCCTCATCATATGCAAATCACTATTGCTCTTATGGTAATTTTCAAAGGGGAAAGTGACAAAAGGTGAACAATTTCTAATGCATCTTAGCCAATGTATCTTAGCCCTTTAAGTCAACTGGGATAGACTGAAGGCATTGGAAGCAGGTAAAATTATTTTGTAATTGCTTTAAATCAGCAATCACTTTCCAACTGGATCTTGGGTAACTAATTCTCCAGAATAGGAGAAGGAAAAATCGCATTAAAAGTAATAATAATAATAATAATGATGAGAGTCCTTTAAAATGAAAAATACTTTTTTTCTTCTCCTCCCATCATCAGAGCCATTCTGGCCGGGGGTTAGTCAGCCAAGCTTACTGAGGAGGAACAGGAAGTGAGAAATTCGGACAAAGAAAAAAAAACATTTAGAAGGGAAATCGAAGGAAAAGGTTAGTGAACCAACAATGCACTAGCTTAAAGGAACCTATTTAGAAAATAAAAAACAAACCTTTACAACCCCTTTAAAGCTAAACCATAATGGTGTTGGACTGTTTTATTAGATTTTTTTTCTTAAGTTTTACATTTTTACATTTGTGTTTTGTGTTTAAAATGTTCATAGTTGAAAGGGCTTCCCTAAGCACCAAAGGTTAGCTTAAGAGACAAAACAGCAGTCGTTTTTTCCTTTCAGACACTGGTTACAGTTAGTGAGATCCCCAGTGGAGACTTTGCTAGAGAGGGTAGATAAGGGGTAGAGTCACTGCTCTAATACACTTCTGCGTGTACATTTTCGCTTGTGATCTAAGCTTTGTAAATAACAGTTTTTATTTAACAGGCGGTAAGAAGGAACTGAAAAACACGTTAAATGGAACTCACAATCCAACTACTGGCAGACATACAGAAAAAAAAGTATTAATGGTCAATATTTAATTTTTAAAGTAAAACAAAACATACATTTATTTCCTATTTCATAATTTTTTTAGAATTATCTTTAATTAATAAAAAAATACACAAACTTACTCTACTACCCTCTTTTTTTTAAGGTGGCTTAGAACCCATTTGCAGGGTTCATGTAGAATGTCAAAGTTCACAAAATCCTAATTGTTATGTTTCATATGTAGTTTTCTGTGGAGGAGAAGAATAGGAATCAGAGAGTCTTAGTTTGTCTAAAATGTACAAGATTATACCAAACTGATTCAATACCCAATTCATTGAAATTTGTTTCACTTATATTTTGTGGCTAGTGAACTTTACTATCAGTTTCTGTTTTCTAAACTCAGGCAACCTGGATAGAATTTTAATTGTTCAGTATCAAATTGATCATTTATCAATGGTAAATTGATTGGAAGAGATGGCCCAAGCTTGATTCCAGGGAATTGGGAAGGTCCAGACTTAATGGAGGGCTGGTTGCCGTTTTTCACTCTCCAGCAATTACTAGCAACTGCAAAGGAACATTTATGCTTGTGCTGCTGCCCATGTAAGCCTGCCTTTTCTCTCTGCCATGGAGAACAGTGGGGAATTTCTGAAAAACTTATGACCTACCAGTGTGACCTTTTTCAAACATTCATAACTTTGTATTGTCTATTGTTATTATTGGTATACCTTTGTGTTTTTCACACAATTAAACCAAAAAATGTAACATTCACGACTAATTTTTATATATATTTTTTAGTTCTTTGCTGTTTTGCTGTCTTATCTGAGTAAAGAAACATCTACAGACTTCGCTAAAAGACAGCTGTACAAAAAAAAACCAATAACTGATATGGCATGGTTTACATCACATAGCCATGTGTGTTTTATACAAAAGTTTGTATGATCAGTAATTTTCAACTGTCTACTTGCTGCTACGCCCATAACAAGCCCACCCATTTATGTGCATGCTGTGAGCATGCCTAATGCTGACTGACCCACAACAGGCTCCACACACTTGTCCATCTCTTGCACACCATGGGCCCCTGTTGTTATGTGGCCAGCAGGGGTGGAGCGATGCACCGTAAGACTGTCTAACTGACAGATTACATTTTTAGATTTATGTAACTTTAATAAGCCAAAGAAAATTATGCAATGGCTTATAGAAATGAATGAAACTAATATAAAACTTGATAAGCAAACTGTAGTCAATTATACATATTGGAAAAGAGAACATGCTATGTCTAGTAGCTAAAAAAAAAAAAAAAAAAAAAAAAAAAAAACGGAATTTGACTTTCACTAATTTCACCAAATCTGTTTGGTTAATGAGTTACTGCACATGATTGGTGCTCTTTGTGTTGCCTTATCTAATAGGCCAGCTAACACAATGCTTTTGTTTCAATCTGCCTTTCCTGGATCGTGTTACATCCATAGAAAACTGTTGTGTAATAAAGAATAAACTTAGACGATGGTGTGCGCCTGGCCACTTAGCTGCAGCTTTTTTTTTGCCAGACTTTCAGTTTATCTCATAGGTCAGCAAAGCTGAATGTCTTAGTCATTGTTCATTTCTTTCCTTTCTCCTGCAGGCTTCCAGGAACTATAGCCAACTAGCCAAGTACAGTGCAGAGTCTGGAGAGAAAGCACCTAGTCTTTTTCCGCTAAAAATACAGCTGAAATAATTGAAATTGACAGAGCCTTTTAATCAAGTAAACACATTTTAACTAGTTTTTCCCCAATCCTTCCATTCATGCCAACTATAGAAATTAGCCTTCACTCTTCCTTCACTTACACATGGATACACACACTTGCGTGAACACAAGAAAAAATTATTTTCTGCTGTCAGCATTCCTCACCAACAATAGTTAGATTAGTGGAAATGAGGGCCTCCACAGAGAAAAGACATTCAGCCACAGAAGGCGCCCTGCAGGAACAGCTGGTAGGGGTTAATAGCTGCTGAACCTCACAGCCAGGGTCTTTTCTGTATTGTGTGTAAAACTCCTGGGAAGGAAGGAGACTTGTGACAGCCTCTGGGGTGCAAGGGATCAGAGGTATAGTAACAGGTCACATAAGCATTGCTCGATGAGATGGCTACCTAAGGACAGCATTAAAAAAAAAAAAAGCTCTCTTTATTTATGTATGGAAATTGTACCTGTTTATACAGTCTCCTTTGTCCTTCCAAATAAAACACTACTGTATTCACTACCTTGGCCAATAGCATTTTAATTTGTGTTACAGCTTTACAAGAACAATTGAAACCGGGGTGTTAATTGAATTATTCACACACCGTAAAATAGGCACAATTCAAGGGATCGTGGTCTCTAAATAACTGGAGCACATGTTGAATTTTTTATATAATTTTGTTTTTTTTTCATGCTTTGAAATTATGAGTCTAAAGCATACTTTTTTTTAAAGTTTAAAAAATAAATAAAGTTAAAAAGCATGTAAGCATGTGTTTATTAAAGCAGGATCATGGCACTGAATAAGCTTCAGGGGTGGATTCGGATAGGATCAAACCTCTTTTCAGGACCCGTGAACCATTCCAAGCTTAAATGTTAATAACGGATGATCCACTTAACTGCTGGGTTCATTGAATTGCTATGGGGAGTTAGATGTTTCTTGTGTTATGAAGGATATAAAATAATAAAACAAACATATTTAAAAGAAGCTCATTTGAAGTTGTGAGGGGACACTCTTTGAATACTTGCCAGTTCAAGTACAATGCCACCGTTTTCACAATTGTTGGGGGACACTAAAACAATAAACATCATAAATAGAATTCATGACCCATTGCATTCTTAATTGCCATACAAGCTTTTGAAGAATCCTTATTGCCCAATTGGAAGTATCCAACGTTTGTTTGATGTTCTTAGACTCAAGTGTTGAATGTTTGCACTGAATCAAAATTCCAAAAACACCAACAAGCAAAAATATCCCATTCGACATAAAGAACTCTTGAAAAGACTGTCCACCCACAAGAGGACAAGATACCTAATAAGGATTATTAGTTGGCTTTCGTACCTTAATATGTTACATTTGGCAGAAATGTGAGATTATACTTTTATTCTAAAGCATTTGGTGACTTCCTGATTTTTTTATTTTTATCAGCACCTCACCAAAATGAGAGTGCCCCACACGATACCTTCTGGTGAATGGGTTAAGCTTTCTGACTTTCTGGTAACAGTGAAATTATGACAGAAAGAAAATTGTTCCATTTTAGCATGAAAATGCTTGTACAAATACTGTCGTTCCTTCCTTCTTGCTTTCTTTATAATGCTTCAACGATAGCTAAAATGACAGACATTTGACAGGTATCTGTAAGCATACAGCCCAGGCAGCTCATTAAAGTTTTTATTCCTATGCATTGCCTTTCACAAAGGCAAAAACCCATTAGCATTGACTGTTTTGCAGATTAGAAGAATTAAGGGCTTCAAATGTTGGCTTATACCAAGCAATGTCATTTGTGAAGTGATGTTTGCTTTATTATTTCCCGTACTCTCCCTCTGAAACCAGCCTGACATGACTCTAGCTCAACATAGGGCGTACTGTGCAAACCAAAAAGACTGGCTCATCGATGAAAAGAA
The DNA here is from genome assembly GCF_905171775.1 of Rana temporaria. Lineage (NCBI taxonomy): Eukaryota > Metazoa > Chordata > Amphibia > Anura > Ranidae > Rana > Rana temporaria. The sequence continues at coordinate 86,265,994 of NC_053493.1, read as the reverse complement.
ACGCATTTCCTTTTATACATGACTGGAATGGCAAAGAGGGGAGACTTTACATGTACTCTTTAGGCTCATTAGAGTCCTGATTATAATAGTTCTCCGATGTAATCTTTAATCGACTTTGACACTAGATTTGCCCCGTTACAAATCCTGTCATGCAAATTAAGTCATTTGTGTTGTTTGATATGGAAAGATCGGCTATGAAATGAAAGATTAGTTCACAGATGAGGCACGGAGACTGCTGCCCTTGTGCACCGTGCAACTGATTACAAGGATGAGATCATCTATTTTTACACGTTGCCGCTAACAGTTATTTTACGCTACCGCTAACATTTAGACAAAGAGCATTAACCGCTTACCTTCCAAAATACTTCTCATGTCTTTCTCATGTTTGTATACCACCATGGTGCGTGGCAGGCAATCAGTTAAGTATTTATTAAAATTCAAGAAAAATCTATACTAAAAGATACCAGATTGATTTACTCAATACAACTGTCAAAAAACATGAAAGTAATCATAAGTCCATTGTACGTGTTCACTATAATTTATTTATTGTCCTAAACTTTCCAAGTTTGAGTCTGTAGAGTGTAACTTCACCTTTAAGCAAGTCTTCGGTGACAGATGCAGCTTGAATACACAAAATGTTTCATCAACATAATTGATTTCCTTATATCCTAATGTGTAATTTTTTCTCTCTCTCTGAAAGGGGTTCCCTATTTGTCCCATATTTTGCATGTAAAAATAAAAATTCAGTTTCAATGAAGTCTTATTTCTTTTTTTTCTTTTATAGAGCCTCAGATTTTGCATTAGTGGTTTTACCATGTGGTCTGGAAATCTGGGGCTGCATTTCACCTCCCCCTTTCTTTGCGTTTCTGCTATTGCACCACTTTTCTTCACACTGACACTGAGTGGGAGCATGCTTAACAGTCAATGAAACAATGCATTGTACATGGTAATGACAGATTTTACCATTTCCAAGGCTGGCCATAGATTTAACAGGGCGGTTATAATTGCAGTAATGATTCAAATACAGTCAGGAAAAACTGCTCAATCCTTAAAGGAGTGTTGGCCTATGAGAAAAAGAGGAGGGCAGCGAGAGAGGTGAAACTTCAAGTGGTTTGTCATTTGAAAAAAAAAATAGTTATAGGGGCAATTTTCCTAGCCACCTAACTTCTTCTACCTCTAGATATGCTATGGTTGAAGCAATCCTGCCTAAAAAGAACTAGCTCGAAAACTCACTGCGCAAAAATGTTCCTACAGTGGAAGTAAAGTCAATTTTTATGTACTGACAGGCAGGGTATTTCTGACAGAAGAGACCCTATTGATCTCTTCTGCCATAAATGCTTCCTCCTGCCTGTCTGCTGTCATGTACGTAGAGCCACACATCTACAGCTCAGCGAACATTTATGGCAATTTGTGACTCCCGTGCACATGTGCGGGAATAACGTCATCGTGGCCCGGCCTATCGAAGGACCAAAGGCACAAAACCTGGAAAGGAAGACCGGGAGAAGATGGAAGCACCAGGGGCCTGTTGGATTGATCCCATCGCACCTTTTCAAAGGTAAGTCTGTCATAATGTACTAATATTCTGTGTATACAAGCACATTATGGCATAACCCGGCTGGGGGGCCCTAAAACAAAAATAATACAGCAGAGCTTTACTACCGCTTTAAATATATTCTTCAATTGTCACAAAGGATAGAAATCAACTTTTTGTCCACCAAATGCCTTGACAAACTCATATATTATGCAGTGGAAGTAGTGGTGAAATCATCATTGTGCTGCAAATACCTTGTGCAGAGAGCAGAGCTGTAGGAGGGACCCAGCAGGCTTCACCCTCTACAGGATGCCTGCAGAAAGCTACAGAAGGGGGAGAGACAAGACCAGTCAGCCTACACAAGGAGAGAAAGTTCCTGCAAGAATGTGAAGTACAGGATTTGTTTAATGCTGGACTACTGCACAGATTTAGAAGTAATACACAACGTTTAAGGGGTTGTAAAACCCTTTACAACCACTTTAGCCTACAGGTAAGCCTAGATTAAGGCTTACCTGTAGGTGCTTGAAATATCTCCTAAACCTACACGGTTTAGGATATATTTGCAATGTCCCCTAACAATAACTTCTAGTGCGCATGCGTCGTCTTGAAAGGGCACACTGTGCTGTTTCAAGCGGGGGTAATGCCGTGACAGGTGGCTCCTGCGCACGTGCATGGGAGTGACATCATGCGACTCCAGCCAGTCACAGAGCCGGAGTTCGTGGCCCCGGAAGTTACCGGGCCTTGGCACAATTTCTTCCAAGCAGCCGGTCTCCGGTGCCAAAAAGGTTGGGGACCACTGCAGTAGACCTTAATGGGAGCACCTGTAAACATGTGTTATGCATTTTATGCATAAAGGTAAAAAACCTTCTGTGTGCAGTTCCCCAGTGCCGGGCGGGCGGGGGATGCACACTGGCAGCATTTGATGGGCACAGTGTCAGAAATAGCTTAAATAGACAGCTCATGTTACTTCTGGAAAACACCAAAACACAGTCTGACATTATCAGTCAACAATAACTGAAAAAGCTCCCAATAAACTTGAATGTTTTTCAGCTTGTTTCCCTATTCCTGATTACACTCAATTTGCAGAATAAATCCAATTCTTTCCAAATGCCCCTGTCCATACTTATACACACTGTCTCCCAATGCTCAAAACAGTGCATGAACTTTTCTTGAATGTCTTCAGGTACTTTTGGTCCCGTAGACCAGGGGTCGTCAACCCCCGGGCCGCGGCCCACTACCGGGCTGCAGAGTCTAACATTGTAAGGCGGGCAGGTGAGAGCCCAGTGGATCAGACAGGCAGGCAGGCAGATGAGAGAAGCACGCTGGCAAGCAGAGATGACATCTCTCTCCGCCCCCACCTATCATCACTGCTCTTCCGCCCTCACAGCGTGCAGAATTTTTGAGGTGCGGTTGGGAGCAGAGAGATGACATCATGTCTCTCCACCCACCTAGCATCACCGCTCTTCCCCCCTCACAGCATGTATAATGTCGGAGGTGCGGCGAGGAGCAGAGAGATCACATCTCTCACTGCCCGCCCTGCATCTCCGCTCTCCTGCCCTCACTAAAGGACCACTGTACTACCAATGCAGTGATAATCCACATCTGGTGGCACTGGCAGGTGATGTGTCAAGTGGCATTCCCCATCTGGTGGCACAGGCGGGTGACGTGGCATTCCTCATCTGGTGGCACTGGCAGGTGACGTGACAAGTGGCATTCCTCATCTGGTAGCAGGCAGTGGACGTGGCAAGTGGCATTCCTCATCTGGTGGCACAGGCAGGTGACGTGGTATTCCTCATCTGGTGGCACTGGCAGGTGACGTGGCAAGTGACATTCCTCATCTGGTGGCAGGCGACATGGCAAGTGACACGCTCATGGCTCCCACTGATTCAGCATTATGGTGAGTTGAACTATTTCATTTATATTACAATGTAATATAAGAAATAAAGTGCTTTAATCATTCTGACACCATACCAATCATGGTGCCGTGATGATTGAAAAAAATCGCTTACCCCCGCATGTGCGTACCCCCCCCCCCCCCCTCGCCGGGCCTTGGCACAATTTTCTTCCAGGCAGCCGGTCCCCGCTGCCAAAAAGGTTGGGGACCACTGCAGTAGACCTTAATGGGACCACCTGTAAACATGTGTTATGTTTTCGCCTGCACGTTTACACCTGAAGAACTTTTCTCCTCCTACAGAATGCCTTCCCCCTCTTGCCCAGCCCACAAAATAAACATACAAAATACCATATCTTCTTATAGGATTCCAAATCAGTCCCTTGTGGGTATAACAGTGTTATAGATCAAAGCAGTAAAGTAAAATGATTGGCATTACTAGGTGTTGATGTGGTGGTCTGATTTAATCCTGAATAACATGGGTGATTGATCTACAAGATACTAGGGAAAGAAGGTTGTTGCTTTTCGCACCCTAAAAACATTGCATTAAAGTGGTTATAAAGGCTGAAGGTTTTTTACCTTCATGCATTTTATGCATAAAGGTAAAAAACCTTCTGTGTGCAGTTCCCCCCCTCAGACCCCCTAATATTTATCTAAGCTTGATCTCAATGCAGAGATTTGCACGAGACCCGAGGCTTCTCCGGGTCTCTCCCTCCTGATTGACTGAGATGCAGCAGCTGGAGTTATTGGCTCCCGCTGCTGTCAATCACAGCCAGTGAGACAGTAGCAGGGGGAAGGGCTGAGCTGCACTTTCTGTGTTTTATGAACGCAAAGAGCTGGCTCGGGAACAAGCATGCATGAGTGCTCCCACAGCAAGTGGCTTGCTATAGGGGCACTCGGCAAGGGGGAGGGGCCCAGAGTACTGGAGGGGGAACCAAAAAAGGAGGATCTGGGTTGGAGCAAGTATGTATAACATGTTTATTTTGTTTTTATTTAAAAAATGTTCCTTTACAATTATTTAAATTTTTCTCCTGTGTCCAGATACTAACACCTATATTGCATTCTATTCAGAAAAAAAAATTGCTAAATAAAATTAAAGACATAATGTTCTTGTACAGTAGCATTTCTGTATGTAGTATTTACATCAACCACTTACTATTTATTCCATGGTGACACTCAGGTGACCCTAAAAGAAAGAAACATAATTAAATTAGAGCAACTAAATAGACCAATGCCTATAAATCTTTACTCTAAAGGTCAGTTTGGATGAATGATTTATTAGTGGATAAAGGTGACAAACAAGTGGAGTAACAGTGCATTGTATGGCTGTAAGAAAAACTTCAAGTGGAACACAATGGGGAAGATCAGTAAATACTCCTTGAGTCTCGGTTCCCAATGATGCGAATCTGATGTGGATCAGATGCGATCCAAAAGGCATAGATTAACAAGTCATTTAAAAATACATTGTTTTCTATGAGGGACGTTCACATCTGTACAGTGTGATTTTGATCTGGTTAAAAAAAGGGCCTGCAATGCGTTCCAAACTCTCACAGCATATTCTGAGATGACTGTTCACATAGGATGCGATTCAGATCCAGTTTTGTATAGAAGTGGCTGGAAGTAGGGATGAGCCGAACACCCCCCCCCCCCCCCCCCCCCGTTCGGTTCACACTAGAACCTTCCAATGGACCGAATGTTTGGGCGAACATTTAGAACCCCATTGACGTCTATGGGACACGAACGTTTGAATTCAAAATTGCTCATTTTAAAGCCTAATATGCAAGTTATTGTCATAAAACGGGTTTGAGAACCCGGGTCTTGCCCCAGGGAACATGTATCAATGGAAAAAAAAGTTTTAAAAACTGTAGTTTTTTTCTGGAGCAGTGATTTTAATGATGCCTAAAGTGAAAAAAATAATTGAAAAATTCCTTTAAATATCGTACCTGCTGGGTGTTACTATAAGAAAAAAGTAATTTAAAACTGCTTGCGGCTTTAATGTAATGTCTGCAATATGGATGAAAATCATTGAGAAAAATAGCATGGGTTTCCCCACCCCCCCCCCCCCAGGTCATTACCAGACCCTTTGGCCCTATATACTTTTAACAGCAGTATACAGGCGGTGCAAACAAGACAGGGACTGTAGGTTTGTTGTTAAGTACAATCTGTTTGTAATTTTGAACTGGTACTTTGTTAAAGTGTAGCTCCAGCCAAAAAATCTATTTTTTTAACTTTTTGGAAAACATAGAGAAGGGTTATCACCCCTGTAACATTTGTTTTGCTGTCTGTGTGCATCTGTTCAGAAGATTGCACCTCACTTTCTGTCCCAATGACAAATGATTTTTTGAAAATTTGGGTTTTTTGGTGCCCCTCGGCCTCCTGACTGTGTTTTAAAGGTGCATCAGAGAATGTGCCTTGCTGCAGAACAGCCTATTCATTTTAGAATGAACTGCCTGCCACCCCTCAATAGCACCAAAGTGTATGGGCCTTTTTTAAATTTTATTTTGTAATGCCGTTGCATCAAAATGCATGGTGCTTTTGTTAGCATGCATTTTTATTTTTGTGATTTTTTTTATTTACACACATTAAAGATATATATATAATGTGTGTAAATAAAAAAAATATCACAAAAATAAAAATGCATAATAAGAATAAACAGTCATAGGGCCGGATTCAGATACCTGAGCGTATCTTTCTTCCGGCGTAACGTATCTCAGAATGTAACTCAGATAAAAAATATAAAAATATTCTGATGCATCAATAAAGTAAATCCAACCAAAAAATGAAAATTGACTCAAAGTGTTACAAAAGTGTCCATATTCGTGTTATTAATCTCTGTCCCCTGTCCTGATGTTCGTATGTGAATCAAAGGAGATTAATAACTCTCTTTTGACCGTGACCCCGGGTCAACATGGCCTACATTTTTAATTTATGGGGTCTTGACCACTTTAAAGCTCATTGACAGACATCTCAGCCCCACTCTCTATTCCCAGATGTTGCCTTCGATGGGGAAACGTGTCAGAAGAAGTTAGGAGCTGTGACGTCATCACGGTCCGTGTCTGGCGGTGAACACAGCAGTCTGACCCCTCTCTCTACCGCTTGTTTTTAAGCAATTTTTTGTTTGTGCAATTGCTATATTTTAAATTAAATCATTTTTGGATATGCTGCACAATGAGTCTCTCCTCTTTCTGTATACACACCATGGTCCGAGACTAAGGGTTAAACCACCCAAGGCTTGAGTGAGATCTGGCGTGGAGGTGTTTAGACTGAGGTCGGTGTCCATCGGTGAGTCTATGATCTGCTCCTGCACACTGCTGTCTTACAGCGAGACTAGGGTGGATGAAGGAGACCCTTCATCTCATGCTGTTCATGATCTTCTATAACTTAGAGATCATGGCAATACAGTAAGAGGCTATTTCCTATTAAGCACTGGTGGAATATGGATGCACCTTATGATTTAAACACTTGGAACAGTTCGCTTTCATTTATTTTCTGTTTGCAAAACTATTTGAACACTTTGTGACATTTTTTTATTCCTTGACATTTTTTCAACTCATATTTCATTAAACGTTCAAAAATATGAACACTTTTGCAACACTTTGAGTCAATTCATATTTTTTGATTGGATTTACTTTATTGATGTATCTGAATATTTTCAATTTTTTATCTGAGCTTTATTTCACCTTGTGTATTTAATTTATCACTAGGGTGTTTACACACATATATTTATATTTTGCATGGTAAACACACAGCGCAATCTTTTTTTGTGTTTTGTATATCAATACATGCTGTATTACATGCTGTTCATACTCACTCAGTCACTATAAAATTTGTTTTCTGTATTCTGCATAAAACCTGGTTGATCCTGCTGTTCTATATCTCCCCCTCCTGTCCAAGTCCCCATTGCAGTTGGAGATTTTGCAGAGCAGTGTTGGCAGCTCTGCACATGCTCAGTTTTCAGTGAGTTTCTATGCTGAGCATTTCCTCCCTATCAGATTTGAGCAGCCCATGTGACTGTAGAGTCACATACGTGGGGTATACACAGTGCTAAATTACAGCCCACTCCCTCCCTCCTCCTTGATGCCCACTAAGAAGTTAAATACAATGGTGATGGCATACTACATCTTGATTGATGGTGTCTTCACTTATTTTAAGACATATGCTGGCAGGGCATGATGCCCACACCACGCTATTGCTAAAAAAAATAATAAAGATATGATTGCAAATATATATCTGTATGACAATATAAAGCAGTTTATTGATATTAATTATTTATTTTTACTCTGTATTCCAATTTTTTTTTTTTTTTTACATGTCACCAGCAGCAGAGGACAAGAAGCTCCTCCTGCTTATGTTTCCCTTCAGACAGGCTGGGAAAGAGTTGCGTCATGTGACAGCTGTATATTGGTTAGAAAAAAAGGTACTTTTTAAATTAAAATAATTACAGTTCCATCATCCATATACAGGCGGCCCCTGGGTTACAAACAAGATAGGAACTGTAGGCTTGTTCTTAAGTTTAATCTGTTTGTAAGTTAGAAAAGTGTAGCTCCAGCCAAAAAATCAATTTTAAGCTTTTTGGATAGCACAGGGAAGGGTTATCACCCAATTTTTTTGCTGTCTGTGCCCCTGTTCAGAAGATTTCACCTCACTTTCTGTCCCAATGACAATTGGATTTTGAAAATTTGGGGTTATTAGGGAAACAAGGATTTGTGATAAAGCATCAGTGGAGACACCTTTTTCCCATATTAACTCTTAAGTTCTGTACACATGCTCGGTTTTCACGGAGGTAAAAAGTCCACCGTGAAAAAAGAGGGGAAAGCCAAGAACCCGGCAGAAAAACTGCCATGGAGCTTTGGCCGAAAAATCTGTCAGAAAAAAAGCCGCCGGGAATCCCGACCGGAAAATAGAGAGCAGGTTTTCTATTTTCCCATGGGGATTCCCGTCTGTTTTCCTGACGGGAAAACTGCGAGGAGCATACACACGTCCGGTTTTCCCAGCCAAAAGCTCTCCTGGCAGTCTTCCCAACGGAAAAAAACGGTCATGTGTACGAGGCTTTACAGGAGAGAATTTCCCTTCCTAGGGGTAGATTTCCTCTCACCTCCTGTTGTCGCCCCCGTTTGTAAGTTGTTTGTGGGTCGTTTGTAAGTCGGATGTTTGTAAGTAGGGGACCGCCTGTACAGAAAGAGAAGAGAGAATGTAAACTAAACAGTGTGTGTTTAGTATCATTTTAACCAAAGTTTCAGTTCTGTGCCCTCCTAATGCCTTTTTGGTTCTCTGTTACCAATGACCACAAATCTCTCTGTATATAATATTTTACACAGCTTTACTGTGCACAGATTTAAATAAATCATTGTTCTAGTTGTTGGAAACTTAAGTAACATGACATCTAGTTTGCTAAATATCTGTATATCATAAACAATTGCAATTGTTTTTAAATAAAACATTTATTTTCACCTTTTTTCCTTCTTTAATGCATATCACCTCTGATGATCTCAAGCTAATAATTCGTACCCACTTCTGGCCTACATGACTGTAAAGGGGCGGATCCAGGGGGGTGGCAACAAGGGCAATTGCCACCCCTGAGAAATTAGCAAATTTCTAGTTGCGGAATTTGCGGGCACCAAAGAGTCCGCGTGCGAGTGACAGAGTGGGCGGGTGACATTGTTGGCTGCCGGGTGCCTCGGTGTGTGGGCGGCAGCTCGGTTGCGAGTGAAAGTCAGAGAGTGGGTGGTCAGCTGGTCGGCTCTGTGGGTGAGCAGGTGGCTGGCCAATCAACAAGCCGGCGGCTGGGGGAGCAGAGAGATGACATCATCTCTCATCACCCCGCGCCCGCCCTGCATCCCTGCAGTAAATTCCGCCCTCACTGTGCAGGCAGCAGAGAGATTACATCATCTCTCTGCTGCCTGACTCTGACAAGCAAAACACCACCTTAGCACGTGACAATCCGCAAGGTGTGGCAGGTGAGGTGGCAAATGACAATCTGCATCTGGTGGCAGGCAAGTGGCATTCTGCAACTTGTGGCAGGTGATGTGGCAAGTGACAATCTGCAATATGTGGCAGATGACGTGGCAAGTGACAATCCACAATGTGTGGCAAGCGATGTGGCAAGTGACAAGCTGCATCTGGTGGCAGGTGGCATGACAAGTGACACACTCGGGGCTCCCACTGATTCACTATTATGGTGAGTTGAACCATTTAATTTTATATTACAATGTAATAATATAAATAATGCTCTTCAATCATCCTGATACCATAACAACCATGGTGCTGTGATCATTGAAGCGCTAACACCAGTCATTTTCCTGATAAATGTCCCCCAAAAAAAAAAACATTTTCTGGTAGTGCCCCTCCCGAGACTAGACTCTGGATCCGCCCCTGTGACTGTATGGCAATGATCAGGGTAGGTTTCCTGATGGTGACAACAGTGGAGCATGTCTTCATAATGCGCTCGCACAGCCACTTATAGACTTTTTTGGGGGAACACGTGACACATTATTATAGGAAGCACCCGCACAAAAACCTTCCTGGTGGGATTACCAGGTATTACCATATTTATCGGCGTATAACATGCACTTTTCCCCCCAGAAAACAGAGGTTAAACAGTGCCTGCGTATTATACACCGATATCATGTTTTACCAACAGGGGGCGGAGATCGGGCAGGCCGCCCCAGGATCCACCCATTGGAGGGTGTCAGGCCGGCCGTCCCACCTCCCCTGGCCCTGGAACAATGCTTCCTGCATAGTCTGAAGTTGAGAAAAAAAAGTCACTTGCCAGCCCCTTCTACACGGCTCCTCCTGTGTCAGTGTCATTGTAAAACGAAGCCTGTAAGAATCTCTATAGCTCTGTTTTTTCTGGCTGCTCTCCTCCTCCAAGTGTAGCTTTGATTGGAGGAGGAGAGCAGTCACATGACCATCTGTGTAACATCAGAGGAGAGCAGTCATGTGACCAGGTCAGTGGAAAAAAAACGGAGCTATTGAGGTATATGGAAGCTTTGTTTTTCAATATGAGTGACACAGGAGGAGCAGTGTGGAAGGGGCTGACAGTGATTAATTGTAGAGAATGCTGGCAGCACTGTCCCAGGAGTCTTGGGGTCTCCTGGGAGTGCAGGAGGGCTGTGTACTGGATGGGGGATGTATAATGAATGGGGGCTGTATACTGGGGAGGGGGCTGTATAATGGATGGGGGGATGTATAATGTATTGGGGGGTAGTGTACTGGATGGGGGATGTATAATGGATGGGGCTGTGTACTGATAGGGAATGTGTACTGGATGGGGGGGCTGTGTACTGGATGGGGGATGTATAATGGATGAGGGGATGTGTACTGGATAGGGGGTGTATAATGGATGGGGGGGGCTGTGTACTGTAAAAAGGGCTGTAAAAACATTATTTCCTTAAACTCCCCTCTTAAAATTGTGGTGCGTGTTATATGCCTGTGCAAGTTATACGCCGATAAATACGGTATTTTAAAACTGTAAATTTGCAAGAATTGTAAACAAATAAAATGACATTGATGTGTTAAAGCTTATTTGAGATTTTAGTAATTGGGTTTATTTTCTCTGGTAGTAAAATAAGGAGAGTCTGCTCTCTTTTTTGATTTTGCTTCTCATGGACTAGGCCTTCTGAAAAATTCAAAGCAGGGAAAGGCAAAAGCGAGGATGTAAAAACTCTCCCTGCTGAGTTGTTAGACAAATATGGCACCTCCTACAACACTATGTGAACAGGGAAGCAAAGCATTCCTCAGTGCAAGTAAAGCCAATCTGGAATTCAGTAGGATATACTATATATATATATATATATATATATATATATTTCTGTATGTGAGTAGAGCATAGTCCACTTTAAAAACCTTACATTTCTGGTAAGCTGCCTTTGTGAAAACAAGAGGAAAAACGCACAGGAGCTGACTTTTCAAATGAACCCAAACATAATATGTTTCTACGTTAGCATGCTAAGTAGCTGGAAAATAGCATGACTGCCCCTCATTATTACTGAATAAGGTGATAAAAGCATCTTTGTCTCCGAGGCACCCCTATAGTGCAAGCCTCAGCATGTATGTAGAATTAGCCATATTCAACTGCGAAATTCACTGTGGGTTTCCACACAATGCGGTTTAGCACTGGTAGATTCGATTTCAGTGCCAAAACCAGAAATTATATTATGAAGGCAGAAAATCCAGCAATAAGGCAGCTGACTCACTGAGCAGCAGAGTGCATACTTAAAAAAAAAATACTGCATTAGTCACAACAAAGGAAGTTGTTACTCCAGTTGTGAATGACTTGCTCAGTTTTATATTTATGCTCATATTAGTTAATCAGGTTTTAAGGTGGTTAAGATTGCTGTAGCATTTTTTTATTATTAACTTTATACATTTGTTAGTCACTAACAGGGTGGGCCAGTGAACCTAAAATGTATATTATGATATTTCAATATTGTGTAGGTGTTGGTGGTACGAATTTTCCACCAGGTTATAATATTTCTCCCTCTGTCCACCTTCTTCAAGTTACACTAATGGAGTTCTCGAAAAAATATATAAGGCACTGCAGATGCAGTTGTTGATCCAGAAAAACTGAACCATAAAAGATTTAATTAGCTATTCCCCTCCCCAGCAGCACATACTCACTTATCCTCACTTTTGCTCCTACTAAAATCCATCCTTACGGTTTGAGTTTTTTTTTTGGGTTCCCCCTCAAAATCCTTAAGTGCACAAGTCGCATTTCGTAAGTCGGATCAGTTAAATGATGATCTGACTTTGATGCGACTTACATTCAAATCAGAGGGCTGGAATCATGCCCAAGTCAGACAAAGGTTGTGCAGGAACCCTTTTCAAAGTCAGACCAACACAAGTTGCACCAGTTAAGATGGAACCATTGATTTTAACATGTCATGCCACTTGTGCTTTCAAAGACGGAGCGCATGTCAGACCAGTGTGAACCGACTCTTAAACTGCAGGGTACACAATCTGGTACAGCTCTGCATGGTAGCCAATCAGCTTCTAACTTCAGCTTGTTCAGTTAAGCTTTGACAAACAAAAACCTGGAAGCTGATTGGTTTCTATGCAGAGCTCCAGAATTTGCACTCTCCAGTTTTAGTAAATCAACTCCTATATGTTTCTTCCTCTGCACACATCTGACAAGGCTATGTTTATCATATTGGCAATCACAAGCCAGTGCTTAGAGAGGGTCGTACCAGAACCTTCGAATGGACCGAACGTTCGTGCAAACTTTAGAACCCCATTGAAGTCTATGGGACTCGAACGTTCGAATTCAAAAGTGCTAATTTTAAAGTCTAATATGCAAGTAAGGCCACGTACACACGATCGGTCCATTCGATGACAACGGTCCGAAGGACGTGCAGAAACAAACGAAGTTCAATGCTTCCAAGCATGCGTCGACTTGATTCTGAGCATGCGTGGGTTTTTAACCAATGCTTTTGCATACTAACAATCGGTTTTAACCTATCGGTTATCAGTTCATCGGTTACGTTTTAAAGCAAGTTCTAAATTTTTTGACAGAAGGTTAACTGACCGATTGGGGCCCACACACAATCGGTTTGGACAGATGAAAAGGTCCTTCAGTCCGTTTTCATCGGTTTTGACCGATCGTGTGTACGCGGCCTAAGAGTCGTAAAACGGGTTTGAGGACCCGGGTCTTGCCCCAGGGAACATGTATCAATGGAAAAAAAAGTTTTAAAAACGGTCGTTTTTTCGGGAGCATTGATTTTAATGATGCTTAAAGTACATTTTTTTTTAAATTCCTTTAAATATCGTACTTGCTGGGTGCCTATAGTATGTCTGTGAAATGGCACGTGTTTAGAACTGTCCCTGAACAAAATTACATTACTATAAGAAAAAAGTAATTTAAAACTGCTTGCGGCTTTAATGCAATGTCTGGTCCCTGTAATATGGATGAAAATCATTGAGAAAAATAGCATGGGTTCCCCCCCCCCCTCACCTGAGGTCATTACAAGCCCCTTTGGCCCTATATACTTTGAACAGCAGTATACAGGCAGTGCAAACAAGACAGGGACTGTAGGTTTGTTGTTAAGTAGAATCTGTTTGTAATTGTGAACTGGTACTTTTTTAAAGTGTAGCTCCAGCCAAAAAATCTATTTTTAAGCTTTTTGGAAAACATAGAGAAGGGTTATCACCTGTGTAACATTTGTTTTGCTGTCTGTGCACATCTGTTCAGAAGATTGCACCTCACTTTCTGTCCCAATGACAAATGATTTTTTGAAAATGTGGGTTTTATGGTGAAACAAGGATTGGTGATAAAGCATCAGTGGACAGGAGACACCTCTTACAGAAGAGAATTTCCCTTCCAAGGGGTAGATTTCCTCTCACTTCCTGTTGTCTCCTTCCGTTTGCAAGTAGGAGTAATTTGTAAGTTGGATGTTTGAAAGTAGGGGCCTGCCGTATATACTCTGCAGAAATTTGGGCCCTAGGTGTTGGTGTTGCCACAACACTGTAAGCCCTCACAGTTAGTCTTGGTGGGCGCTGGAACACCCTGCTGTGAACTATTATATCAAGAATTGTAATTACATGTCATTGTTGAACAGTGGTAGAAAAATTTAGCCTTTGGTGCTGGCGCTGGTGCCACAACACTGTAAGTCCTCACAGTTACTCTTGGTGGGCGCTGGAATGCCCTGCTGTGAACTATTATATCAAGAATTGTAATTACATGCCATTGTTGAACAGTGGTAGAAAAATTGGGCCTTTGGTGCTGGCGCTGGTGCCACAACACTGTAAGTCCTCACAGTTACTCTTGGTGGGCGCAGGAATGGGCCCTGCTGTGAAATATTAGATTAAGAATTGTAATTACATGCCCCTGTTGAACAGGGGCAGAAAAATTGGGCCTTTGTTGTTGGTGGTGGTGGTGGTGCTGGTGCCACAACACTGTAACCCCTTACAGTTACTCTTGGTGGGTGCAGGAATGGGCCCTGCTGTGAAATATTAGATCAAGAATTGTAATTGCATACCCCTGTTGAACAGGGGCAGGGAAATTGGGCCTTAGGCACTGGTGCCACAACACTGAAACCCCTCACAGATACTCTAGTTGGAGCGCAGGAATGAGCCTGCTGCAAAGTATTGCATCAAAAATTGTAATTACATGCCCCTGTTAAACAGGGGCAGAAAAATTAGGCCTTAGGCACTGGTGTTGGTGCCACAACACTGCAACCCCTCACAGATACTCTAGTTGCAGCGCAGTAATAAGCCCTGCTGCAAAGTATTGCATAAAAACTTGTAATTACACGCCCCTGTTAAAAAGGGGCTGAAAAATTGGGACTTAGCCACTGGTGGCGGTGCCCAAAAGCAAAAATGTTCTTACAAGTTATCAGCATGATCATTGAGGAGGAAAAAGATAGTCACTCAGCATAACAGGATAGTCACTCAGCATCAGCATAGGCAGTCTTGAAGAGATCTGACATTTCAAAAAAAAATGAGTTACATCAGCATCAGGTGCTTGGTAGCTGGTGGTGATCCAAGCCTGATTCATTTTTATGAAGGTCAGTCAATCGACCGAGTCGGTGGAGAGGAGCACCCTGTGATCGGTTACAAAGCCTCCAGCAGCACTGAATGTGCGTTCCAAAAGAACGCTGGATGCAGGACAGGCCAGTAGCTCAATTGCATACTGTGCAAGCTCTGGCCAGTGATCCATCCTCAAGACCCAGTAAGCCAGTGGATTTTCGGTGGGAAAGGTGTCCAAGTCTGATCTTGCCCCTAGGTATTCCCGCACCATGTAAAACAGACGCTGGCAATGGTTGCTGGAACCGATCATACCTTGGGGCTTCGGACTAAAAAATTGTCTGAACGCATCGGTCAGACGGCCACCTTCTCCACCGCTCCTTCTGTGACTGACTTAAGCCTTAGCAACACGTTGTCCAGGACCAGGATTTTGTAACCTCCCAGTCTCTGGGAACGCGTTGCACAGACCTTTCTGCAAGGCCTCCCGAAGATGTTTCATCTTCTGCTCCCTCTGCGCCGGCAAGATAAGGTCCGCAACCTTACTCTTGTAACGTGGATCAAGGAGGGTTGCCAGCCAGTAATGATCCCTCTCCTTGATAAGCACGAATACGAGGATCCTTCCGCAGGCTTTGCAGGATCAGGGAGACCATACAGCGTAGGTTTGCTAAGGCATTCGGTGTGAAGTCCTCTGGGTCACTGAGGACGACAGGATCTGCAGCCACCTCGTCCCAGCCACGTACAAGTCTATGGGTTTCTTGGGACTGTAATTGATCCCTTGAAGACTGCTGCTGATGCTGAGTGCTAGGCTCCACCTCCATGCTGACACAATTCTCCTCCTCGCCCTCTTCCTGTGTGATAGGCGGGCAAGCAGGAACACTGTCTGTATAAAGGGGGCCTTGAGAGGTAAGGAAGTCCTCCTCTTCCTCCCTCTGTTCTGCCTCAAGGGCCATGTCCATTATTCCATGCAGCGTGTGCTCCAACAGGTGGATAAGAGGAACAGTGTCACTGATGCATGCACTGTCACTGCTCACCATCCTCGTGGCCTCCTCAAATGGTGACAGGACAGTGCATGAATCCCTGATCATGGACCACTGGCGTGGGGAAAAAAACAAGCTCCCCTGACCCTGTCCTGCTGCCATATTGGCACAGATACTCATTGATGGCCCTCTGCTGCGTGTGCAGCCGCTGCAGCATGGCCAACGTAGAGTTCCACCTGGTGGGCATGTCACAGATTAGGCGGTTCTTGGGCAGATTGTATTCCTTTTGGAGGTCTGCCAGACGAGCACTGGCATTATATGACCGTCGGAAATGCACACAGAGTTTCATGGCCTGCTTCAGGACATCCTGTAAGCCCGGGTACCTGCCCAAGAACCGCTGCACCACCAAGTTAAGGACATGAGCAAAACAGGGGACATGGGTCAGTTGTCCCTGTCGCAGGGCAGAGAGGAGGTTGGTACTATTGTCGCAAACCACCATTCCTGCCTTAAGCTTGCATGGCGTCAACCACCTCTGAGCCTGCCTCTGCAGAGCTGACAGAACCTCTGCCCCAGTGTGGCTCCTGTCCCCCAAGCACACCAGCTCAAGCACTGCATGGCATCTCTTTGCCTGCATACCCCCTTGAACGCCTACGGAGCACCGCTGGTTCCGAGGACACATCAGCACAGGAAGGAAGGCCACAGAGGAAGAAGAGGAGGGGGTGGAGGAGAGAGGTGTGTCACAACTAGTAGTAGCATTTTGGAGGCGTGGTGGCGGAACAACCTCCAACACTACTGTACCTTGTCCTGCAGACTTCCCAGCTGCCAGCAGAGTCACCCAATGCACCGTGAAAGATAGGTAACGTCCCTGTCCATGCCTGCTGGACCATGAGTCAGCGGTAATATGCACCTTACCACTGACCGCCCTGTCCAGCGAGGCATGGACATTGCCTTCCACATGCCGGTAGAGAGCCGGAATCACCTTCCGTGAGAAAAAGTGGCGTTTGGGAACTTGCCACTGAGGTACCGCACATTCCACAAACTCACGGAAGGGGGCAGAATCTACCAACTGAAAAGGCAGCAGTTGAAGTGCTAGCAATTTAGCTAAGCTAGCATTCAACCGCTGGGCATGTGGATGGCTGGGAGGGAACTTCTTTCGGTGATGCAGCAGTTGGGGCAGGGAAATTTTCCTGGTACAATCTGACGTTGGTGTACCGATAGTAGATTGCCCACAAGTACTTGGCTGTGACATACCTAATTCTACACCTTCAGTCCTATCAGTTTTTTGGTGTGGGTCTTTGACGTACGCTTGCCAACGAACTGCAGGGCAGGTCGACATATGTCTGGTCAAGCATGTGGTGCCCAAGCGGGTGATGCTTTGGCCATGCGAGATACGCTTGAGACATATGTTGCAAATAGCAACAGTGCGATCTGATGCACTCGTCTCAAAAAAGGCCCACACCAAAGAACTTTTATAATAACGCTGAGAGACAAAAGCACCCTGCACATGCGGAGCTCTGCGTTGTGATGCAGTCGGTGTGCTGCCCTTAAGCTGGCCCATGGAGGGCATCCTGCCTCGTTGGAGATGTGCCTCCTCCTCCTCCTTCTATCTCCTATCAGCCACCCACATGGAGTCAGTTACCTCATTATCCCCTCCCTCCTCATCACTGTAGAAAACCTGGCAGAGCCTGCTTGCCCTCTTTTATCAGCTTGTGACTCTCTGCCTCTCCTTGTTGTCTTTCCAGACATACTAATGACCTGCAGGGAGATGTAGCTGCACAAATACTGACAATACCTGCTGATCCCTGCCTGTGGTATTAATATGAGCAGATCTCTGCCTGTAGGAATTAATATGAGTAAACCAGCTTTACGTAGCTTTAAATGCACACTGTGCAGAGGACACAGTCAGTACATACACCACGTAGCTTTAGGTGCACACCGTGCAGAGGACACAGACAGTACACCACGTGAAAGTACTTGCTGAATGCTCCCCTGCCTGTGGTATTAAAATAAGCAGATCCCAGCCTCTAGGAATTAATATGAGAAACACCAGCTTTACATAGCTTTAGGTGCACACTGAGCAGAGGACACAGAGAGTACACACACCACGTAGCTTTAGGTGCACACTGTGCAGAGGACACAGACAGTACACCACGTGAAAGTACTTGCAGAATGATCCCCTGCCTGTGGTATTAATATGAGCAGATCCCTGCCTCTAGGAATTAATATTAGAAACACCAGCTTTACGTAGCTTTAGGTGCACACTGTGCAGAGGACACAGACAGTACAAACACCACGTAGCTTTGGGTGCACACTGTGCAGAGGACACAGAAAGTACACCACGTGAAAATACTTGCAGAATGTTCTCCTGCCTGTGGTATTAATATGAGCAGATCTCTGCCTGTAGGAATTAATATGAGAACACCAGCTTTATGTAGCTTTAGGTGCACACTGTGCAGAGGACTTAGACAGCACACACACCATGTAGCTTTAGGTGCACACTGTGCAGAGGACACAGTGCACCACATGAAAATACTGCAGCTAGCACAATCACCTGCCTGCCTGTCAGTAAATTAGGAAGAGCGGATCTAGCTAAACTCAATACAATGTATAAATATATATACAACACCTGGGATGCATATATATCCTCTACACACTGTAACTCTAACTGACTAGCCTGCTTGCCTGCCTGTTCTATCTAACTGCAAAAAATGACACTCTTTCTCTCTTTCACTCTCTGTAAACCACTGCAACACACTACACAAGGCCGACTTCCAGGCGGCCTTATATAGTGTGGGGCATGTACTAAATCCCCGAGCCATATTTGGCCAAAGCCACTCTGTCTTTGGCCAATCATGGCTCTCCGTTTTTTGCAAGCTGTGATTGGACAAGCATGCGGGTCATAGTGCATGCTTGGCCAATCATCAGCCAGCAATGCACTGCGATGCCGCAGTGAATTATGGGTCGTGACACGCCACTCGAATTTGGTGCGAACGGCCTGTAACGTTCGTATTTCGACTAACGGTCGAACATACAATGTTCGAGTCTAACGTGAATTCGACTCGAACACAAAGCTCATCCCTAGTCAGGGGGTTCAAGCCTCAAAATGTGCTGATATTGATAACTTTTTCTTTATCCCGTTTCCCTGTTTTGACCAGAAGGTTGTTTCTCTCCGTTGTCACATTTGGTGGTTTATACTGTTTGTAGATACATTTAGCAAGAGAACTGTTATGGGTAAAGAAGATGTTTAGTGCCGGTTCACACTAGCACGATGCGCGAACCAGCGCAATTCCATTGCCAGTTCCCACAACACATAGGACTTGCAGGCAGTTCACAAGAAAGTAAGTGACAAACTGTCAAATGGTGCAGAAATTGGATTGCATATGTGTGAACACCCACACGATCCAATTCCAGTGCAGTCCAAAAAAAGAGCCCTGCACCATTATGGTGCAAATGCGATGCAAATTCAGCCATGTAAGGTTGAATTTGCATCGCATAGACATTGCATGTGATCTGCACAGCAGTGCAGAGCAAATCACATGCAATGTTTAATATTGCACCACTGTGAACCTGACGTTAGAGGAATCAAAAGGCTCTTCACAGTTCAGGAAACATTAACCCATCTTTTCTTTCTCTGGTCTGCACAATACAAAAACAGTACTGTTTATAAAGCAGACAGCGTGCTGCCTCCAATAGTACATTAAGCCATTTTTTACAAAAAAAATTATTATGTCCTAATACTGTCCTATCCCTTATGGGTCCTATGCAGCTGAATTCATTGCACATGTAGTATGGCTAGCCCTGCATAAAATAATAATATTGCAAACTAGTTATAACAAACCTGGATATACTTAAGCCATTCTAAAGGATACATTTGAATATATTTTGTCTGACTGCAATAGCTCCTCCACTAGTCGGAATTTCTGATAAGGCTCTTAAATCATTCAAATCTACTAGCTGCTGGAAGTTCCAGGCAGTGACCAGAAGTAATTTTGTAAAGTTGCTATACCGTTTTTACTTTCCCCTTAATGTAACTACCTCTGTAATTATCTTAATTAGGGAGACAGAATACTGACATAATGTATAGTCACTTCTGCCAACCACTATTAGCCACCTTGAACCTTTTTTGCTGTAACTTTTTTATGAGAAGCTGGATTTCTGTATTTGATCTAAAAACATTTCTTCCTACCCTTAATTGCAGTAACATTGTAAGGAGTATTTGCATATGAATAAGCAACAGATCTTGAACCATATTCCTCTGCCATTAGTCCCGCACCCACAGAGTGGATACATTACTAGCCAGATGTTAAATTGCTTTGACTTTCGGTGTTCAAATTACTACTAGTATTATGTAAAAAAAAATTGGAATCTGGATCTAATACTGGCATTTTCAAACAGAGAATAATGTGCAGGCCTTGCATTAATATACCAGAGAAAATTGGCCTTTTATCAGTATTTATAAATAAAAATAAGAAGGAAATTCACATAGAATGACTTTAAAAATGCAGTCATTATAAATTCATAAATCTGTTTACTTCAGCATAACAAAAATACCAATTGCTTGATTGTCCATAACGATGAGATTCGCTTTTAACTGTCCCCCGTCTGGCCACTGTATATAAGCGGACTGATGGGAGCAGCACTGACATATGTCCTCCAACATTGTGCATGCTCTCTAGATTACCAATAGTGATACCAGGCTGCTGTGAGTGGCCCTAGTGCCAAGTGATCGCTGTGACCAATCACAGCGATCACAGTCACTGTAAAAAGAAGGCTGTTCTTCATGACGCCTTCCTCTACTACTGTATGATCTCTGTGATTGGTCACAGTGATCACATGGTACCAGGGCCAATCACAGCAGCCAAATATGTGATAGCTGTGACCAGTCACAGCATCCTAGTAGTAAACATAGGTTTCAAAAATAAATAAATTAATTGTATGAAAACTTTGAACAGTGTTACTGATTGCTTATTACAGTGAAAAAAAATCCCTGATTACCCCGCAGAGTAGTGCAGTGTTACTGTGGTGACACTGCACTGCTCTGGTGACAGTATGTAAAAATAGTAAAAAAATTGTGCTTTACCATCACCAATGTCCCTAATCTCAGCTGCACCAGTCATCTTGTCCCTAATCACCGCCACACCAGTTACAATGTCTCTGATCAGCACCGCACCAGTCGTATTGGTTACAAAGAGGAAAAGTTCGGGACTTTAGATGAAGCATAGGACAGACCATGAAAATGTATAGGCGTATTTATTGTCAAGAAGTATATCTAGCACATAATATATACATGCAGAATTCATATATGTACAAAACACAAATACATTAAATATATAAATATATATATATATATATATATATATATATATATATATATATATATATATATATATATATTTATTTGTATATATATATATATATATATATATACACACGCATACAATGCGTTGATGTCAAAGCACATGCCTGTGGCCGATATAAAGGGCTCCATATGATGAGTAAAAAATACTAATAATTAAAACTGTAGCAATATAGAAAAAACATGGTTGAATGCGTCAGCATGTCTAAAGAAGACCAATAAATCTGAATAAGAAGCCTCAGAGATAATGTAAATATGTATAATAACAAGGAAGGAAATATCCAATCCTACAAAACTTACATGGAGGTAATAAGCCTGTCCCGGGAGCTGAGGTATGGGACCCGCAGGCAACGCGCACGCGCATGCGCACAAAATATCCAACAAGGTGGAAACCTCCACAGGTACTGAGTGATGGCACCTTCACTCAGTACCCATGGGGGTTTCCACCTTGTGAGATATTTTGTGTGCTTGTACGTTGCCTGCGGGTCACTTACCTCAGCCCCCGGGACAGGCTACCCCACGGAACCCTGGTTGGACCATACTGTATGGTCCAACATATTTTATTGAATGTTCCCTTTTTTTAAAACATTGTGCCAAAAAATTACTACTTCAAAAAACTCACCATGCCTCTTACTAAATACACTGGACTGTCTACTTTCCAAAAAGAGCTCATTTGGGGAAATTGTACTGTCTTAAAATATATTTACAGTACCATAGTTTGTAAACTCTAAGCTTCATACAGACTAAATATTATACACTGATTTGGGTTATTTTTTTCCCCCAAAGAAATGGAGCAAAATACATTTTGAACTATTTTTATGAAGAAAAATCCTTTATTTGCAATTTTTTTAAACAGAAACTAAGAAAAACATGTTTTTTTTCCAAATTTTGTGATAATTAAATACCACCAAAAGAAAGCTGTATCTGTCTCAAAAAAATTATAAACAAAATTGTTTGGGTACAGTAATTGTCATTCAAAGTGTAACAACGCTGAAAATGAAAATGGCCTGCACCAGAAGCAGGTGAAAGTGCCTAGACTTGAAATGTTTAAAGGATGTTGAAAATGTTTGAGATATCATAACACAACAAACATTACACTTGATCCCTACCCAAGCATGTAAAAGAGAGGACATGGAAAACCATTTACATTTTGATAGAAATGGAAATAATGCATTTTTAAGAAAACACACCAGGTTAAACCATAGTGTAGGTATAGTAAGGTCAAAACCATCTTAGCGTCCTTGATTCATATACTATGTGATTAAAAAATACATAGTTAGTCAGGCTGAAAATAAAACACAAAAGTCCATATAGTTCAACTATTAGAAAAAATAAATAGAATGTATAAATAGAGTATATAAATTGAAAACCACCATAAACAGAATTATTTGTGCACAGTTAATAAAGGGGGAACTATAAAGAATGGTCCAAGTTGCGCTAGTGGGGGGAAAAAGAAATTCCTTCCCAATCCCCCAGAAAGCAATCAGATATCTTTGAATCAACAGTCCATGGTCTTATTACCTATTATTGATAATATTCCATTTAGGAATGCATTCAGCTTTTTTTTTTTTAAATATACTGAGCTGGCTAGAACTAGTTCTTGATGGAGTTCATTCACATGTTCACCACTCATACTGTGAATAAGCCTTTCCATATGTGAATGTTAAATCTCTTTTTCCTCCAGTCATATAGAGTGCCCCCTTTATTTTTTATAATGTGAATAGCTCTACACTAACTTCACTACATGGACTACTTAGGGATACATGTTGATTATGTCCCCCCGTAATTACTTCTTCTCAAGAGAATATACATTCAGTTCAGCTAATCTTTCTTCATAACTCAGAAAATCCATGCTTCTTATTACTTTGGTTGCCCTTCTCTGCACTTTTCCCAGTTCTTTAATACCCTTTTTGTGAACTGGTGCCCAAAACTGAGCATATTCCAGATGAGGTCTTATTATTGATTTGTACAGGGGTAAAATTCTCTCTCTCTCTCTCTCTCTCTCTCTCTCTCTCTCTCCCTCTCTCTCTCTCTCTCTCTCTCTCTCTCTCTCTCTCTCTCTCTCTCTCTCTCTCTCTCTCTCTCTCTCTCTCCCTCTCTCTCTATGGGATCTATACATTTTTTAATACAAGAAAGTGTTTTGTGTGTTTTAGAAACTGCAGCTTGGCATTGCATATTATTAGGTCTATGATCTACCAGAACATCCAGATCCTTCTTGACAATTTACTCCCCCAGATGTACTCCTCCTAGGGTATATAATGCATGCATGTTTTCAGCCTCTAAGTACATAACGTTACATTCACATTAAACCTTGTTTGCCACCTAGTTGCCGCAATACAAAGTGCATTATGGTTTGCTTATAAATTGGAGACATTCTGTAAGGACCTCTTTCTACTACACTGCTTGGTGTCATCTGCAAGCACAGAAATGTTCCTTTTAATTCCAAAGTCTTTATTACCTTAGACCAGGGTTTCTCAACCAGTGTTCTATGCAACCCAAGGGTTCCTCCAGGGGTTGCTAGGGTTTATTTGAGCAGGGGAGGCAATTCTTCCCAATGACTACAAGTGTAAGAAGCATTATTCCTATTGACCATCACACTAATATATCATGAGTTGAAGATATAGTAATTTTAAGCAGGGGTTCCCTGAGACTGGAAAGTTATTTCAAAGGGTTCCTCTATGTTGAAAAGGTTGAGGAAGGTTGCCTTAGACCATTCAGAAAATGAATCATTATTCACTACTCTCTAAATATGATCTTTTAGCCATTTTCTAACCATTTACAAACTGAATTTTCCAAGTCTATAGCTTTAAACTTACACATTAGCTGTGTGTGAGCGACTGTGTCAAATGCTTTTGCAAAGTCAATGAATACTAAATCCATAGCCACTCCTTTGTGGGTACAGTATAAGTTTGTGCTTACTTCCTTATAAAAGGAAAGAATATTTGTTTGACATCTTTGGCCTTTCATAATTCCATGATATTGCTTAAAATATTGTTGTTTATCAAAAACTCATCTATGTGGTCTTTTATTAAACTCTCAAGTATTTTCCCAACTCGAAAAGTTAAACTAACCAATCTGCAGTTACTTGTCACAAACTTGAATTCCTTTATAAATATAGGCCCAGATTCAAGAAGCAATTGCGCCCGTGTAACCATAAGTTACACGGCGCAATTGCTTACTTGCTCCGGTGTAACGAGTGCTCCTGATTCAGGAACCTTGTTACACCGACTGCAGCCTAAAATCTGCGCGGCATAAGGCTCTTATGCCTCGCAGATTTTAGGCTGCATTCTTGCGTGTGCCGCTAGGGGGCGCTCCCATTGTGATCAGCGTGTAGTATGCAAATTGCATACTACCACTGATTCACAAACTTGCGCGGGCCCGACGCAAGCCAGGTACGGAGTTTCCGTACGGCAACTTTAGCGCAAGGCTGCCCCTTCTAATAGTAGGGGCAGCCAATGCTAAAGTATAGCCGCCGCTCCCGCGACATGAAATTTGAATTTCACGTCGTTTGCGTAAGTGATTCGTGAATGGCGCTGGACGCCATTCACGTTCACTTTGAAGCAAATGATGTCCTTGCGACGTCATTTGCCGCAATGCACGTCGGGAAAGTTTCCCGACGGAGCATGCGCTGTATGCTCGGCGCGGGAGCGCGCCTAATTTAAATGATTCCCGCCCCCGGCGGGATCATTTACATTGCGTGCGCTTACGCCGGGCAATTTTGCCGGCGCGCCCTCGCAATTTACGGAGCTACTGCTCCGTGAATCGAGGGCAGCGCAAAATATTTGCGGGGGCGCAGGGCAAAATCGTTGCCCTGCTCCCCCGCAAATATCGCGCAAATGTACCTGAATCTGGGCCATAGGCTCTACATTAGACCTGCACCAATCTAGTGGTACTGAGACAGTTATTAAAGAGTCTCTAAAAATTAGAAACAATGGCTCAACTCTCAGGGGACATGTGGTTGTAAGCCATCTGGTTCAGGTGCTTTAGTCACTTTTTTTTGTCTAAATGTTTACGAACTATATCACTTTTGAGACATTGGACCTCTTTTGGGGCTATGTCAGTATTATCCCCATTACTTTATGAGTTGAGGACTTGAGCCCCCTATTTTCTTTTGAATACACAGAGCTGAAGAAGGTATTTAAAAAAATATGCATTCTCTTTGTCCCCATTCACAATCTCAAAATCATCTTGTAAACGGCCTGCATGTTCAGAGTTGACCTTTTCACTGTTATGCCGCGTACACACGATCGGAATTTCCGACAACAAATATTCGATGGGAGCTTGTGTGTAGCTCGTGTGTAGTCTCCATCGGACATTTGCTGTTGGAATTTCCGACAACAACAATTTGAGAGCTGGTTCTCAAATTTTCCGACAACAACTTTTTTGTCGGAAATTCGGATAGTGTGTACACAGATCCAACACACACAATTCCACGAATGCTCGGGATCAAGCAGAAGAGCCGCACTGCCTATTGAACTTTTTCTCAGCTCGTTGTACGTCTTGTATGTCACCGCGTTCTTGACGTTCGGAATTTCCGACAACATTTGTGAGACCGTGTGTATGCAAGACATCCGTCGGAAAAAAATCCACGGTTTTGTTACCGGAATTTCCGATTGTGTGTATGTAAGTATATTTTCGGGGGTTGTCCTACTATCTTCACCTGGAATTTTTTGTTCCTTGAATTCCTTATATATTTGTTGTAAGGAGCCAATGGCTGCGCTGCTATCAATCGATCCAATGAAGAGCAGACAAGCCACGGGGAGAGCGACGCAGGATAGCATCTGAAGGACTAGCTGGTCTTTGCCAGGAACTCCTACAATGTGGTATGACAGCTATCAAGCAATTCAAACTCAAGCACCAAATTGTTAAGGCATAGCCACCAGTTGCCAGTACCGTATTTTCCGGAGTATAAGATGACCTTTCACACTGAAATTTCACATCCAAAAACTGGGTGTCGTCTTATATGCCGGGTGAAGCAGCTGACAGATGGATGTCAGCGCCGCCGGGAGGCTCGGTAATAGTGTATGCATACACAGTTTTCACAGCTCAGCCAATCCCGGCGCGCGATGCAGCCTGTCATGAACACAGAACCTGCTAAGCCTGCTCAGATTGGAGACAACCTCTGCCAATCTGAGCAGGCTACATTAAAGTGAGTCAGAGCGGCGCGGGCTGATGATGTCACAGCCTCTGCCAATCCGAGCAGGCTTTGTATTCAATAGAATACATCGCTCGCCGTGATTGGCTCAGTGCCCTATGACTCCAACTTTGATTGAGAAGCAATATGAAACCTCAGAAGGGGGATCGTCCTGCCTCAGAAGGGGGGTCATCCTATACAGTGAGTATAGGCAAAAACGTAGGAAATACAGTAGCATTAGAGGGTCGTCTTATACGTCCATTGTCTTATACACTTGAAAATACGGTATACACCAAGAGACCTCGGAGACGCTGCTGGAATCTTTCTGATCTCCCAAATAGCCTATTTAGGCCAATAAATAGTAAATTTGACACTACCAGTAAATGTTATGCCACGTACACATGAGCGTTTTTAATGTCATAGAAAAAAACAACGTTTTTCTCAATGTAATTCTTGTCAAGCCTGCCTTGCATACACATGATCGTGAAAAAAAATGCTCGAGCAAAGCGTACAACACGTACGATGACACTATAAAGAGGAAGTTCCATTTGGATGGCGCCACCCTTTGGGCTGCTTTTGCTGATTTCGTGTTACCGCGTGTTAGTAAAAGTTTGGTGAGAGACGATTCGCACTTTTCAGTCTTTGTACTTTTCAGTCTGTTACAGCGTGACGAATGTGCTATATCTCCATTACAAACGCTAGTTTTACCAGAACGAGTGCTCCCGTCTCATAAGTTGCTTCTGAGCATGCGCATTTTTTTCCCATCGTTAAAGCATACACACGACCGTTTTACACGATGTGAAAAACGACAACGTGAAAAACGACGAGAAAAAATAGAGCATGTTGTAAATTTTTAATGCCCATTTTTCACGGCGAGAAACATGCTCTGCAGCCTACACACGAGCATTTTTAATGACCAATTTAAAAAATGGCATTTTTCTCGTCATGAAAAACGGTCATGTGTACACGGCATTAGAGCTTTGTTAATTTAAATAGGCTGGGATTTGGGCTTAGCAACAGGTTGCTAAAAGGAACAGGCAGTAATTTTTAGGTGCCGGCGCTTTATATTTTATAGTAGTTTTTTTTTTTCTTACACAGTTAATAAAGACTGTCTTGCTTAATACCATGGCACTTGCATGTGCCTCATAGTAACTAGGATCCTATGCACTCAGTGTAGCTGCTGTACAGAAGCTGCTTGTTTGTGCAGATATATTAAGCCATTTGGCAGTGATTATTTATAGCTGGAAAAAGTAAAACATTCTGTAGCATGCATGTAAAGATTAGGATTTATCGTGCAAGAATCCTTGAACAATTTTATCAAAAGCCCATTTCTATGTGGTGTTTTACTGCAATAAATCACAGAGCAGAAATCTATCTCAGGATACCGCCTTGCAGATAAATGAACAGTGGGGAGAAGGGGTCAGCACAGATTTTCTGTCTTAGAACCTGTCACTGGCAGAGACCCACCAACATTTTACTCATAATTCTTCACCTGCAATATGCAGCAGAATCAAAGAAGAGATAACATCTGGACAGGGCTAAATGAAACAGTACCGGGGAGGAGAAAGACAAAACAAATGAATGCGTGTGTCACACGTAGAGAATACTGTATCCTGTTGATGCCTTAATGAAAACAATTCGGTATTCTTACTGTATCACATTATGTTATATTACATTACAATGCCATATAATAATAGTATATTATGCCAACATATTTTATCTGTGCAAGTCAGTTTAATTTTTTAGCATTTAGGGATGAGCTTCGTATTCGAGTCAAACTCTTGTTCGACTCGAACATCGTATGTTCGATCGTTCGTCGAATAACGAACGCTTTGGCCGTTTGCGCCAAATTCGAGTTACGTTTCACAGCCCATAATTCACTGCGATTGCTGGCTGATGATTGGCCAAGCATGCACTATGACCCGCATGCTTGGCCAATCACAGCTTGCAAAAAACGGAGAGCCATAATTGGCCAAAGCCAGGGTGGCTTTGGCCAATTATGGCTCAGGGGGTTTAGTACACGCTCCACACTATAAAAGGCCGCCTGCAGGTCGGCCTTGTGTAGTGTGTTGCGGTGGTTAAAAGAGAGAAGACAGAGAGAGAGAGTTTCATTTTTAGTAGGTAGATAGAGCAGACAGGCAGGCAGGCTAGTCAGTTAAAGTTACAGTGTGTAGAGGATATATATGCATCCCAGGTGTTGTATATATATTTATACACTGTATAGTTTAGCTAGATCAGCTCTACCTAATTTACTGGTAGGCAGGTGATTGTGCTAGCTGCAGTATTCTCACATGGTGTATTGCCTGTGTCCTCTGCAGTGTGCACCATAAAGCTACGTGGTGTGTGTACTGCCTTTGTCCTCTGTAGTTTGCACCTAAAGCTACATGGTGTGTACTGCCCGTGTCCTCTTCAGTTTGCACCTAAAGCTACGTAGTGTGTGTACTGCCTTTGTCCTCTGTAGTTTGCACCTAAAGCTACTTGGTGTGTACTGCCCGTGTCCTCTGCAGTTTTCACCTAAATCTACGTGGTGTGTACTGCTCGTGTCCTCTGCAGTTTGCACCTAAAGCTAGGTAGTGTGTGTACTGCCTGTGTCCTCTGCAGTTTGAACCTAAAGCTATTTGGTGTGTACTGCCCGTGTCCTCTGCAGATTGCACCTAAAGCTACGTAGTGTGTGTACTGCCTTTGTCCTCTGCAGTTTGCACCTAAAGCTACATAGTGTGTGTACTGCCTTTGGCCTCTGCAGTTTGCACCTAAAGTTATTTGGTGTGTACTGCCCGTGTCCTCTGCAGATTGCACCTAAAGCTACGTAGTGTGTACTGCCCGTGTCCTCTGCAGTGTGCACCTAAAGCTACGTGGTGTGTGTACTGTCTGTGTCTGTGCTATTTTTCTCAATGATTTTCATTCATATTGCAGGGACCAGACATTACAATAAAGTCGCAAGCAGTTTTAAATTACTTTTTTCTAAACAGTTCTAAACACGTGCCACTTCACAGGCATACTATAGACACCCAGCAGGTACGATATTTAAAGGAATTTTTAATTTTTTTTTATTTAAGCATCATTAAAGCATCATTAAAATCACTGCTCCAGAAAAACAACTGTTTTTAAAACTTTTTTTCCATTGATACATGTTCCCTGGGGCAAGACTGGGGTTCTCAAATACTTTTTCACAGGCATACTATAGACACCCAGCAGGTACAATATTTAAAGTAATTTTTCATTTTTATTTTTATTTAAGCATCATTAAAATTACCGTTTTTAAAACTTTTTTTTCATTGATACATGTTCCCTGGGGCAAGACTCGGGTTCTCAAAGACGTTTTACGACAATAGCTTGCATATTAAGCTTTAAAATTAGCACTTTTGATTGTTCGCGCGAACGGTCGGTCCGTTCGAAGGTTCTGGTGCGAACCGAACATAGGGGGGGGGGGTGTTTGGCTCATCCCTATTAGCATTATCAGAGCCACAAACTCATATTTACTGAATACTGATGCTTTCAATGCTTATCAAAAGTTAAACACATGCTAAAATGTATGTTATTAACAGGCAAATGTGATAAAATCCCCAAACAATATATTTTCTGAAATAAAGGGATGTATAGAAAAAAAATGCGGTAGTCCCAATCTTGCATGTTGTACAGTACTCAGTACTTGTCTATGAAATGTATACTTTCAGTAAAAATGTATTTGGCTTAGTGCACACAAAAACAATATACTCTCCAGATGTTTAACTGAATGTAATAAATTGGACTATTTCAAGTGACTATAAATGTGGAAACCTCCAGTTAAAGTGGAGGTCCGCTGATTTATTTTTTTCTTTTTAAAGTCAGAAGCTACAAATAAGGACACTTACCTGTCCTGAGCGCCCGCGATGTCGCCACCCTAAGACGATCGGTCCCTCGGCTCTCGGATGCTGCCGCCGCCATTTTCGGTAAAAGAATCAGGAAGTGAAGCCTTGCGGCTTCACTTCCTGGCTCCCTTCTGCGCATATGCCACTCGTGCTGCACAATGCCACTGGTCCCTGCTGTCTTCTGAGACCTGTGTGTCCCCCAGAAGAAAGCAGGGGAACGGGAAGTGGCGTAGATACCCAGGGGTGGCTCGGGTATCTATGCCCAAAAGTGGGAGCAAAATACCTGTATTACACAGGTATATGCTCCCCCCTCCCCCTGAAAGGTGTCAAATGTAACACTGGAGGGGCGGAGTGTTCCGAAAATCGGATGGGGTTTATGCCACCAGTATTATACTTCCTAGTGAGTTATAAAATTGTCTGGTGGTGGGCAGCATGTTATAAGAGGTGGCTTGCACAAAAATGTATTGATTGTGGGGGATAAGCACTTTTTTCAGAAGTTTACAACTTTGACATGGGACACTTGAACTATTATTGAAATTAGGTGTTGGTATATAGACGATTTTTTGCATGTGTACACAGGACATTTGATCATTTGATTGATGCACTGGACATTTTAATTTATTTGTTCATTAATTTAGCGCTTTTTGCATATCAAGCACAAGACCTTTTATATTTGTTTGTGAATTTAATGTTTTTTATTTAGTTATGAATTATTTGACATTTATTATACTAGTGATGGATTTGTTTTCTATGATGAATTGACGCAATATGGATTTTTGATGAATTTGTATTTATTTCACTTTATTTACTTTGGTGACAGCGCTGTCTTTTTTTAAAATAATAGCTTATTCTTTTGGTGTTAATTATAGACCATACTGATAGCTTGTACACTTTAACCACTTGTGCTCTGGAAGGTTTTGCCCCCTTCATGACCAGAGCAATTTTTGCAATTGAGCACTGTACTACTTTAATTGGCAATTGCATGGTCATGCAATACTGTACACAAAGGACATTTTTATCCTTTTTTTTTATATAAATAGAGATTTATTTTGGGGGTATTTGATCACCACAAACAATATTTCGTATTTTCTGTTATAAAACGTATCCAGTCAAAAAAATTTAAAGTCTAATTTCTTCATAAATTAAGGCCAAAATGTATTTTATTACATGTCTTTGGTAAAAAAAAAAATCACAATAAGTGTATATTAATTGGTTTGCACAAAAGTTATAGCATCTACATTCTATAAACTATGATATTTTTACTGGAATAACAAATATATGACACTATACTGGTAATGGTGGTGATTAGCGACTTATACTGGAACTGTGATAGTGTGGCGGGCAGTGTGGTGCTAGATGACGCTGGCTGGGAGGTACACTAACTGACACTGAGGTTAATAGTGACACTAATACAGTGATTAGTGCTAATAATGTACACTGTCTGGGAAGGAGTTAACATCTAGGGGCTAGGGATGAGCTCCGCGTTCGATTTGAACGTATGTTCGACTCGAACATCGGTCGTTCGATCGTTCGTCGAAACTCGAACAAAACGGGTCGTTCGCGCCAAATTCGAGTGACGCAAAACGTCCCATAATTCACTGGGGCGTTGAGCGCTGATGATTGGCCAAGCATGCTGTATGTCCCGCATGCTTGGCCAATCACAGCGCTCAAAAAACGAAGAGCCATAATTGGCCAAAGCCAGGGTGGCTTTGGCCAATTATGGCTCAGGGGGATTAGTACACGCCCCCCACTATAAAAGGCAGCCTGCACGGCTGCCTAGTGTAGTGTGTTGGCGGTTCTAGAGAAGATCAGTCAGTCAGACAGAGAGAGATAGAGAGATAGAAACACAGTGTCTTAACCAGATAGATAGATAGATAGATAGATAGATAGATAGATAGATAGATAGATAGATAGATAGATAGATAGATAGATAGATAGATAGATAGATAGAGTAGGAAGTGTAGTCAGTATAGTTAAAAGTACAGTTTGTAGAGAATATATTCACATCCTTAGGCGTTGTCAATATATTTATAAACTGTACAGCTCAGCTAGTTTATCTATCAGGCAGGAGATTGTTCTACATGCAGCGCTCTAACGTGTTGTATTGCCTGCATTAGGGATTTACTTTAAATATAATTATTCTGTGTTATTTAACGTGTGCTAGTTAATTGCACACACAGACGCATTACCTGTTACTGCACGTGTGCAATTTATTTGCACAGAAGCGCAGTCGCTGTTAATGCAACTGGGCTATTGAATTGCACAGAAACGCAGTCGCTATTACTGCGTGCGTGCTGTTTAATAGCAACTAAAGGCAGTTGGTGTCACTGCGTGCGTGCTGTTAAATCGCATTTGACCGCAGTCGCTATTACTGCGTGCGTGCTGTTTAATAGCAACTAAAGGCAGTTGGTGTCACTACGTGTGTGCTGTTAAATCGCATTTGACCGCAGTCGCTATTACTGCGTGCGTGCTGTTTAATAGCAACTAAAGGCAGTTGGTGTCACTGCGTGCGTGCTGTTAAATCGCATTTGACCGCAGTCGCTATTACTGCGTGCGTGCTGTTTAATAGCAACTAAAGGCAGTTGGTGTCACTGCGTGCGTGCTGTTAAATCGCATTTGACCGCAGTCGCTATTACTGCGTGCGTGCTGTTTAATAGCAACTAAAGGCAGTTGGTGTCACTGCGTGCGTGCTGTTAAATCGCATTTGACCGCAGTCGCTATTACTGCGTGCGTGCTGTTTAATAGCAACTAAAGGCAGTTGGTGTCACTGCGTGCGTGCTGTTAAATCGCATTTGACCGCAGTCGCTATTACTGCGTGCGTGCTGTTTAATAGCAACTAAAGGCAGTTGGTGTCACTGCGTGCGTGCTGTTAAATCGCATTTGACCGCAGTCGCTATTACTGCGTGCGTGCTGTTTAATAGCAACTAAAGGCAGTTGGTGTCACTGCGTGCGTGCTGTTAAATCGCATTTGACCGCAGTCGCTATTACTGCGTGCGTGCTGTTTAATAGCAACTAAAGGCAGTTGGTGTCACTGCGTGCGTGCTGTTAAATCGCATTTGACCGCAGTCGCTATTACTGCGTGTGTGCTGTTTAATAGCAACTAAAGGCAGTTGGTGTCACTGCGTGCGTGCTGTTAAATCGCATTTGACCGCAGTCGCTATTACTGCGTGCGTGCTGTTTAATAGCAACTAAAGGCAGTTGGTGTCACTGCGTGCGTGCTGTTAAATCGCATTTGACCGCAGTCGCTATTACTGCGTGCGTGCTGTTTAATAGCAACTAAAGGCAGTTGGTGTCACTGCGTGCGTGCTGTTAAATCGCATTTGACCGCAGTCGCTATTACTGCGTGCGTGCTGTTTAATAGCAACTAAAGGCAGTTGGTGTCACTGCGTGCGTGCTGTTAAATCGCATTTGACCGCAGTCGCTATTACTGCGTGCGTGCTGTTTAATAGCAACTAAAGGCAGTTGGTGTCACTGCGTGCGTGCTGTTAAATCGCATTTGACCGCAGTCGCTATTACTGCGTGCGTGCTGTTTAATAGCAACTAAAGGCAGTTGGTGTCACTGCGTGCGTGCTGTTAAATCGCATTTGACCGCAGTCGCTATTACTGCGTGCGTGCTGTTTAATAGCAACTAAAGGCAGTTGGTGTCACTGCGTGCGTGCTGTTAAATCGCATTTGACCGCAGTCGCTATTACTGCGTGCTGTTTAATAGCAACTAAAGGCAGTTGGTGTCACTGCGTGCGTGCTGTTAAATCGCATTTGACCGCAGTCGCTATTACTGCGTGCGTGCTGTTTAATAGCAACTAAAGGCAGTTGGTGTCACTGCGTGCGTGCTGTTAAATCGCATTTGACCGCAGTCGCTATTACTGCGTGCGTGCTGTTTAATAGCAACTAAAGGCAGTTGGTGTCACTGCGTGCGTGCTGTTAAATCGCATTTGACCGCAGTCGCTATTACTGCGTGCGTGCTGTTTAATAGCAACTAAAGGCAGTTGGTGTCACTGCGTGCGTGCTGTTAAATCGCATTTGAACGCAGTCGCTATTACTGCGTGCGTGCTGTTTAATAGCAACTAAAGGCAGTTGGTGTCACTGCGGCTATTTTGTTACTTTACACTTGAGCCAAGTCGCTCTTACTGTGTGGTTGCTGTTTAATACCATCTGAAAGCAGTTGGTGTGACAGCGACTATTTTGTTACTTTACACTTGAACCAAGTCGCTCTTACTGTGTGATTGCTGTTTAATACCATCTGAACGCAGTCGGTGTGACAGCGACTATTTTTTTACTTTACACTTGAGCCAAGTCGCTCTTACTGTGTGGTTGCTGTTTAATACCATCTGAACGCAGTTGGTGTGACAGCGACTATTTTGTTACTTTACACTTGAGCCAAGTCGCTCTTACTGTGTGGTTGCTGTTTAATACCATCTGAACGCAGTTGGTGTGACAGCGACTATTTTGTTACTTTACACTTGAACCAAGTCGCTCTTACTGTGTGATTGCTGTTTAATACCATCTGAACGCAGTCGGTGTGACAGCGACTACTTTGTTACTTTACACTTGAGCCAAGTCGCTCTTACTGTGTGGTTGCTGTTTAATACCATCTGAACGCAGTCGGTGTGACAGCGACTATTTTGTTACATAACACCTGAACGCATAACTATGGCTGGAAGGACAAAGAGAGGCAGAGAGTCACGAGGGCAAGCAGGCTCTGCATCTAGAGGTAACGCTGGTGATGGATGTGGTGCATCCTCTTCAGCACGTGGCCGTGGCCGCTCGTCCTTCTTTTCGGGAGCTGGCCGTGTTGAGCCTCAACATGCTGAGAAATTAGTTGAGTGGATGACCAAGCCGTCCTCATCCTCCTCATCCTCTCTCACACAGACTGATTATAGTTTGTCTGGCAAAGCAGCTGCCAAGGCGTCCTCTACCCTCTGCACAATGGGATCACACAATCCTTCCCTAGTCCCACCGTGTCCTCCTGAGGAGTCCCCCGAACTGTTTCAACACAGTGTTGGGTACATGCTAGCTGAAGATGCACAGCGTTTTGAAGACTCCGATGACGGAACACTGATAGAGGAAGGCATTGATGTGAGCCCAGGGAGAGGGGGTGGCCGAGAGGGACAACAATCTGGGAGTGATGTTCCCCCAGCTGGAGCATACTGCCAGGTTGTCGCCAGTGATGATGAGGAGGGAGGGGATGATGAGGTCATTGACTCTACCTGGGTGCCTGGTAGGAGAGAGGAGGAGGAGGAAGAGGACGAGGCACAGGCACATCTTCAAAGAGGCAGGAAGCCCTCCAGGGGTCAGCTTAAGGGCAGTACACCAACTGCATTACGTGGCGCTGCTGTGTCTCAACGGTACAGCAAAAGTTCTTTGGTGTGGGCCTTTTTTGAAACCTGTCCATCAGATGCTACCTTTGCTGTTTGCAACATATGTCTCAAGCGTATCTCGCGTGGCCAAAACATCACCCGCTTGGGCACCACATGCTTGTCCAGACATATGTCGACCTGCCATGCAGCTCGTTGGCAGGCATACCAGAAAGACCCACACCAAAGACCAAAGCGGTCCTCCCCTTGCCCTTCTGTGACCTCAAACCCCACTAGACCCCTAGTCCTCTCTGCAGCCTGCACCGAAGGTGTAGAAATAGGTGTGTCACAACGTAGTAGTGGTAGTACATCCGGCCATATATCTACTGATATTACCAGACAAATTTCCCTGCCCCAGCTGCTGCAGCGCCGAAAGAAGTACGCTCCCAGCCATCCACATGCCCAGCGGTTGAATGCTAGCTTAGCAAAATTGCTAGCACTTCAACTGCTACCTTTTCAGTTGGTAGATTCTGCCCCCTTCCGTGAGTTTGTGGAATGTGCAGTACCTCAGTGGCAAGTACCCAAACGCCACTTTTTTTCACGGAAGGCGATTCCGGCTCTCTACCGGCATGTGGAAGGCAATGTCCATACCTCGCTGGACAGGGCGGTCAGTGGTAAGGTGCATCTTACCGCTGACTCATGGTCCAGCAGGCATGGACAGGGACGTTACCTGTCTTTTACGGCCCATTGGGTGACTCTGCTGGCAGCTGGGAAGGGCGCAGGTCAAGGCACAGTAGTTTTGGAGGTTGTTCCACCACCACGCCTCCAAAACACTACAACTGCTTGTGACACACCTCTCTCCTCCACCCCCTCCTCTTCTTCTTCCTCTGTGGCCTCTTCCTGTGGTGATGTTGGCTCAGAACCAGCCGTGCTCCGTAGGCGTACGACGGGCTACGCAGGAATGCAGGCCAAGAGATGCCATGCGGTCCTAGAGCTGGTGTGCTTGGGAGACAGGAGCCACACTGGGGAAGAGGTTCTTTCAGCTCTGCAGGGGCAGGCTCAGAGGTGGTTGACGCCACGCCAGCTGAAGCCTGGAATGGTGGTCAGCGATAATGGCACCAACCTCCTCTCTGCCCTGCGACGTGGAAAACTCACCCATGTGCCCTGTTTTGCGCATGTTCTCAATTTGGTGGTGCAGCGGTTCTTGGGCAGGTACCCTGGCTTACAGGATGTCCTGAGGCAGGCCAGGAAAGTCTGTGTGCATTTCCGGAGGTCATATAATGCCACTGCTCGGCTGACAGACCTCCAGAGGGAATACAACCTGCCCAAGAACCGCCTAATCTGTGACATGCCCACCAGATGGAACTCTACGTTGGCCATGCTGCAGCGGCTGCACACGCAGCAGAGGGCCATCAATGAGTACCTGTGCCAATATGGCAGCAGAACTGGCTCAGGGGAGCTTGGGTTTTTTTCACCACGCCAGTGGGCCTTGATCAGGGATGCATGCACTGTCCTGTCACCATTTGAGGAGGCCACGAGGATGGTGAGCAGTGACAGTGCATGCATCAGTGAGACTGTCCCGCTTATTCACATGTTGGAGCACACCCTACGTGGAATAATGGACAGGGCCCTTGAGGCAGAACAGAGGGAGGAAGAGGAGGACTTCCTTACCTCTCAAGGCCCCCTTTATCCAGACACTGTTCCTGCTTGCCCACCTGGAACACAGGAAGAGGAGGAGGAGGATGAGGAAGAGGAGGAGGAGGAGGATTGTATCAGCAGCATGGAGGTGGAGCCTAGCACTCAGCATCAACAGCAGCAGTCTTCAAGGGATCATTTACAGTCCCAAGGAACACGTGGACTTTTACGTGGCTGGGATGAGGTGGCTGAGGATCCTGTCGTCCTCAGTGACCCAGAGGACTGTGCCCCGAATGCCTCTGCAAACCTACGCTGCATGGCCTCCCTGATTCTGCAAAGCCTGCGTAAGGATCCTCGTGTACGTGCTATCAAGGAGAGGGATCATTACTGGCTGGCAACTCTCCTTGATCCACGTTACAAGAGTAAGGTAACGGATCTTATGTTGCCATCGCAGAGGGAGCAGAAGATGAAACTACTGCGGGAGGCCTTGCAGAAGGGTCTGTGCAATGCGTTCCCAGAACCGGGGGGATTACCAAAACCTGGCCCTGGACAACGTCTTGCTGAGGCTTCGGTGAGTCAGAGAAGGAGCGGTGGAGAAGGTGGCCGTCTGACCGATGCGTTCAGACAATTTTTTAATCCGCAGCCCCAAGGTCTGACCGGTTCCAGCAACCATCGCCAGCGTCTGGTTTACATGGTCCGGGAATACCTAGCGGCAAGATCCGACTTGGACACCTTCCCCACGGAAAATCCTCTGGCTTACTGGGTCTTGAGGATGGATCACTGGCCAGAGCTTGCACAGTACGCAATTGAGCTACTGGCTTGCCCTGCATCCAGTGTTCTTTCAGAACGTACATTCAGTGCTGCTGGAGGCTTTGTGACCGATCATAGGGTACGCCTCTCCACCGACTCTGTTGATCGACTGACCTTCATCAAAATGAATCAGGCTTGGATCAACACCGGCTACCAAGCACCTGATGCTGATGTTACTGAATAAGAATTTTGTGTTGAAATATCAGATCCCTTTGAGACTGCTGATGCTGAGTGACTGTCCTGTTGTGCTGCTGATGGA
Source organism: Rana temporaria (assembly GCF_905171775.1). Taxonomy (NCBI): domain Eukaryota; kingdom Metazoa; phylum Chordata; class Amphibia; order Anura; family Ranidae; genus Rana; species Rana temporaria. The sequence continues at coordinate 86,227,799 of NC_053493.1, read as the reverse complement.
ATATCCTTCTCCTCCTCACTTTTCATGCTGTTAGCTAGTAAGAAATTTTGTTTTTCTGTGCTCCGCCACCAGTGCCTAAGGCCTAATTTTTCTGCCCCTGTTTAACAGGGGCGCCTAATAACAATTTTTGATGCAATACTTTGCACGTGGCCTAAGGCCTAATTTTTGTGCCCCTGTGTAACAGGGGCGTCTAATAACAATTTTTGATGCAATACTTTGCACGTGGCCTAAGGCCTAATTTTTGTGCCCCTGTGTAACAGGGGCGTCTAATAACAATTTTTGATGCAATACTTTGCACGTGGCCTAAGGCCTAATTTTTGTGCCCCTGTGTAACAGGGGCGTCTAATAACAATTTTTGATGCAATACTTTGCACGTGGCCTAAGGCCTAATTTTTGTGCCCCTGTGTAACAGGGGCGTCTAATAACAATTTTTGATGCAATACTTTGCACGTGGCCTAAGGCCTAATTTTTCTGCCCCTGTGTAACAGGGGTGTCTAATAACAATTTTTGATGCAATACTTTGCACGTGGCTCCTTGTTGCGCTCCAATTACAGATATTGGGAGGGGTTGCAGTGTTATGTTGCGCCTACGGACACATTTTTATGCCCCTGTGTAACAGGGGCACCTAATAACAATTTTTGATGCAATACTTTGCACGTGGCTCCTTGTTGCGCTCCAATTACAGATATTGGGAGGGGTTGCAGTGTTATGTTGCGCCTATGGACACATTTTTATGCCCCTGTGTAACAGGGGCACCTAATAACAATTTTTGATGCAATACTTTGCACGTGGCTCCTTGTTGCGCTCCAATTACAGATATTGGGAGGGGTTGCAGTGTTATGTTGCGCCTATGGACACATTTTTATGCCCCTGTGTAACAGGGGCACCTAATAACAATTTTTGATGCAATACTTTGCACGTGGCTCCTTGTTGCGCTCCAATTACAGATATTGGGAGGGGTTGCAGTGTTATGTTGCGCCTACGGACACATTTTTATGCCCCTGTGTAACAAGGGCGCCTAATAACAATTTTTGATGCAATACTTTGCACGTGGCTCTTTGTTGCGCTCCAATTACAGATATTGGGAGGGGTTGCAGTGTTATGTTGCGCCTATGGACACATTTTTATGCCCCTGTGTAACAGGGGCACCTAATAACAATTTTTGATGCAATACTTTGCACGTGGCTCCTTGTTGCGCTCCAATTACAGATATTGGGAGGGGTTGCAGTGTTATGTTGCGCCTACGGACACATTTTTATGCCCCTGTGTAACAAGGGCGCCTAATAACAATTTTTGATGCAATACCTTGCACGTGGCTCCTTGTTGCGCTCCAATTACAGATATTGGGAGGGGTTGCAGTGTTATGTTGCGCCTACGGACACATTTTTATGCCCCTGTGTAACAAGGGCGCCTAATAACAATTTTTGATGCAATACTTTGCACGTGGCTCTTTGTTGCGCTACAATTACAGTATGTTTGAGGGGTGCCCTTTTTTCTACAATTTTGCTTTCCCAAAAAGATAATGCCACCCCCCCACCACCCCTAAAATAATCGAGATATTGTTCCCACACAGCACGTGCGCAACCAGTATTAAATTACTTTGTTCTTATAATAATTTAATGTTGTGCAGGGACATTTCTAAACATGTGCCACTACTAGAGACACACAGCAGGTGTGATATTTGAAGGAATTTTTCATTTTTTTTTTTTCACTTTAAACATCATTAAAATCGCTGCTCCGCAAAAACGTCCGTTTTTAAAATATTTTTTTCGATTGATACATGTTCCCTGGGGCAAGACCCGGGTTCTGAAAGACGTTTACCAACATTAAATTGAATATTGGTCTTTAAAATGATCGTTTTTGAATTCGAACGTTCGAGTCCCATAGACTTCAATGGGGTTCTAAATGTTCGCGCGAACCCGCGGTCTGTTCGAACGTTCTGATGCGAACCGAACCCGGGTATGTTCGGCTCATCCCTACTAGGGGCAATCAAAAGATTAACTGTGTGCCTAACAATGTGTAATGTGTGTAATATGTGCTGCTTTTACTTTATTACCTGTCTGTTTTTTTCTCTTCTTTGCAGGTAGAAGAAACAGCCAGGTTTCTGTTCACAGTCAACAGAGTTCTGTGTTTTTGTAAACACAGAAGTCGTTGTGTGATTTGCCACAGCCAATCACCTGACTTCAACCAAAATCATTGGCTGAAATCAGCTGCAAAACTCATGCTGTGTCCAGCATGGGTCAGCAGGGGGAACACACATGCACAACCAAGAAGAAATGCAGCAACTCACAGGTAAGTTGGCCGGTCCTGGAGCTGCTGTCCGCTCCCAGTACAACTACTGCGAGCAGGCAGCTAGTGGTTAAAGAGTAAAGGAGTGGTCTGTGGTGCAGATTGATCTATTTACAATAAATATCAGTGCCAAGCATTTTTGTATATAATTGGAAGCAGAAATGTAGCAAATATAAATAATATCCCTTTTCAACTACAACATTTATCTTTATCGTTTTATTTGAAGTGTTTAGTGGAAACTGCCTGATGTATAGACAAGGTACGATACCTACTCTATTCTTTTTATTACATAATTATCAATTACACACACAGAAATAAAAAGTGAATTATATACATGGCCTTAACTTTACACATAGAAAAAATATACTAACATTAACATTTATTTCAAGGCCCCTATGTATCTCTTCTTGTGACTAGTCTCAGCAATACCTTACAGATGCAACGTGCTTAGACATATTATCTGTTATTGATTAAATATTTAAATATTCCCTGCCATTGTGTAAATTAAATGATGCTTGTCTAACAACTGGTCAGCAAACTTTTGTTCACACTTAGCTATTGATAACTACATACATTTTGCCTCATCTCATTCTAGGAAACTCATTACATATTTAAAGGCTAGCCTTTCAATGCCTGAATGGGTATGTATTTGATGTTAGTGTATCTATCTGTGTAGTATAATGTCTTTTTTATGTAACCCCCCAAAAGATAAAAATAATAAGCTTTATTTTATATTAGACTTGTGCACAACGGAAAAGTTTGTTTAGTTTAGTTTCTTTTCTGTCCTGTTGATTCGTAATTTTGCTAAACAGGATTTGTATTTGTATTTTCGCAAGCGTAATTTTTCGTTGAATCGTAATGATTCGTATTATTGTAAGCCTTATTTTTAGTTTTAGATTTATAATTCGTACTTTCGGTAGAGTACATTGTTTTTCGTGGATTTGTAACTTTTTTTTGGTTCGTTGGTTCATAATTTTCAGTGTCTTACTCACAATGGAGCTGCCTAATGTGCTTCGAATGGATTTGTACTTTTCTAAATACATTGCGATTGTTTGTAACGATTGGAAATCTCATATTTTACTTTAGTTTTTGACATGCGGCTATAGCCTCCACCCCTATACACCATTTTGAGAGGGAGTTCAACACAGTGAGGGATGAGCAGAGAGCAGAGCAAAGCAGAGAGTGTTATTGTTGGATGTGTTGTTGGGATCACAACAAGTCGACTTGCTGTTGAATTAGGCCGCATTAACACAACAACGAATTATGCCGAAGGCATTCGGGCATTCTCTATTCGCAATATAATTTATTTCGGATTCGGTTTTATTCGTAATTGCTTTGTTTGGAAATTCTAATGCTTCCAAACCTCCGAAAGTTGCTAAATTCGTCCGAATTTCCATTCGTTATGAAACTAATTGCACAAGCCTTTTTTATATTGCACCCTTAAAGGTGCCTTCTCAAAGGGCTTTACAAATGACACCAAAACAACTGATACACTTTACAAAATACATAAGTGATTTACAAGAAAAAGAACAGTTACATGAAGGCTTGTCTAAAGAAGAAAGCTTTTAATTTTGATATGAAAGTGTTCAAAGAAGGTGACTCTCTGATGTTCTTGGGAAGAGAACTCCAGAGTTTTGGTGCATAACAAAAGAAAGCCCTGTCCAGGATATAGTGTAGGTGGGTTTGAGGAACACATAGAAGACCAGAATTAGAGGAACAAAAATTACAAAAGGGGCTGTAGGCTGATAACAGTTCAGACAGGTAATGGGGTCTTAAGACTTATAGAACCTTACAGATGAACATGAGGATTTTAAAATCAATGCAAAATCTAGCAGGTTTCCAGTGCAAGGATTCAAGAATAGATGTAATATGATAATTTGCGCTAAACCTCCCTGGCGGTATGATTCCTTCTGGTTTTAGATGCTGAAAGCGGTATAATTATTTTTCATGGAAATTTGGCATTTTATATTGTAGGCCTGCAATTCTTAGGAATAAATCACTTAAACCTGTCCAAACAAGAGTCTAGTAGACATCCCGGGTATGATAAAGTTTGAAACACAAAATCATAAATTATAATATAATAAATAACTATAAATAATTATAACAAATAATAATGTAATTAATATATATATATATATATATATATATATATATATATATATATATATATATATATAATCAAAAACACTGAAATTTGCTCAGTTGCAGAATTGTCGCTGTCATTTATCACTCAATTCTGCAAGTGATTCTAATTTATTATCGCTGTTTTCTAGCTGGTCTAAAAGTACTTTTTATGTAAAGGGACACTTTTTAGTTGCTATGGACAATCTCCAGTTTCCAGGCAGAAAGAACCGTTTTTATAATATAAAACTGCATGTAGGACACTGGACAGACCACTAGGGACAAAGGGGGGGGGAATTATTTGATACAGTACTGTAATCTGTAAGATTACAGTATACTGTATGTGTATTGTGTGTTTCACTTTTTGAATTTGGCGCCGAACCCCCGTCTCCGTGCTGTAACGTTGCAGGGAACAGAGCTCGGCACTCAGCACTGTGAATCGAGCGAGGAGACACAGCGGAGGAGCCTGCACACACAGCAGGGACACATCGCAGGATCCAGGGACAAGATAAGTAACTTTCCCTGTATCCTGCAATGCGATCCCGAGTCTGGCTCGGAGATACCTTTTGGTATGAAAAATTCACCCCGAGCCTGACTCAGGAATACCGCTAAGGAGGTTAACCTAGGCAGGATTCTGGTAGCTGAATTTTTTATATACTATAATCTGTTTAGTGTGGAACTAGGTAACCCAGCAAGTGGAACATTACAGTAGTCAAGTCAGGAGAACAAATGACAAATCTATTAATCACTTTTTCAGTCACAGTGTAATGTAACATAGGCCGTAGTCAAGCTCAAATAGGGTACCATCAACAAATACACTTAAAAGACTGGCTTTATCAAGTTAATGGGGCTGCCAGTAACCATGACTTCAGTCCTGTCACATTTTAGTTGAAGGAATTTAGAGTCATTGATGTTTTTATGTCACAGATACCCAGATTGAATGGGAGAGAAACAGGCAAATTAGAACTCAAAATAAGCTGGCCAGTGATGGATAGAATTTTGAAATAAAATTCTTAGGTAAAGTCAATATTCATAGAACATTTTTTTTGCTTTTAACATTTGATTTTGGAATGAATGGATTAATGAAAACCACATACACTGTTTGATATTTTTTGAGAGAAATTTTCCATCTTGTTTTTCAAATATTCTCATCACTGTGGTTGAAACCAAACATTGATTTAACCCACTAATGAATAGAAAAGCAAACAAACTTTCTTAGAACCTTCTTATCCGAAGAATTTTCATTTGAAATTGTACCTATATTTGGCCAACTTTAGATTGGTAGTATATCTGAGTATCATTAGCAAAGAAGTGAAAGCTGAGGCCATATAATCTTAACACCTGGCCAAATGTAAATTCTAAAATGTAAGCAACCCAGGATAAAGCCTGTACTTAAAGGGACTAATTTCAGAATGGAATCTACCAAAGTGATAGCAATCAGTAAGATAAGACTTGAACCATTTCAGAGCGATTTTTAAAACTCTAAATATGATTTCAAAGTCAGAAAGTAAGTCTGGTCTACAGTGTCAAAAGTAGAACTGAGGTGAGGTAAGGAAAAATATGAATAGATGGAAAGCCAGAAGTTCATTAGTAGTCTATTTTATTGCAGCTTGGTAAAGCATACCTACCTACCTGTGACTGTAGGGGAAAACCTTTAAAGTAACATCTGAATTATTTCATTAAGAAACAGAGGCCAACAATGTAGCACATATTTGGTGCACAGCATTTAACATTGCATTCTTGGAAATGTCACTGTTTTTAGGCAAGCCATTAAAATAAATGTGTTCACCTTTAAGAAAAGACAAATAAGAGGGGATAAGATCAATTTATATAATATTATCAATCCAGTAAAAAGCTGTTACCCTCAAAATGTATCTAATAACAACTTCACAAATCTGCATGTCTGGCTTGTCACAATATACAGCAGCATGATGTTAGGAAAAACCCTAAAACCCAATTTCAATTGTTGAGGTTGATGCTCTGACCTCACAAAAGTGCGTTGGAAGACACTGGATGTCATTCAACCCAGAGGAGGACTAATGCTAGATCTCAGGGCAAAGAATCTGCAGGGGACAGTGCTGGAGATAGGACGAGCATTTCAGCAACGTAACTGCTTTTTACATTTGAGCAGAAATAAGGTAGCAAACTGAAAGAAAATATATGCTGGGTTGGGATTTAAACTCCAAACAAATGACCAACCTAGGCCTGAAAAAAATATGTACTTTACCTATAATGTTTTTAAAGAAAACAACTGCAAGTACATGTGCTTTACCATTAAAAAAAATATATATAAACGTAGGCCTGCTATCAAGTGAATCTATGCTTTGCCCATGCAAAAATTCTCCTCCATACCCAGAAGTACAAGGTGTTTGTTCAGCTATCCAGCTGAGAAAAGGAGAGGTACACTGCTGAGAATAGGGTATTAAAGCAAACTTTTTGCTTTGTCTTGAATTGGCAATATGGGTATGTATTAAATTTCCATAAGTTCATAGAAATAAGGTTATATTCTCTGCTGTAAAAAAAAATCTTTATTGTAAGATTTGTAAAAAAAAAAATGTAATAACATTGTGTAATAACTGGTTCTAACAAGTATGTTGGAATACAGAAATGTTTTAAGGGGTTGTAAAGGTTCGTTTTTTATTTTCTAAATTGATTCCTTTAAGCTATTGCATTGTTGGTTCACTACACTTTTCCTTCGATTTCCCTTCTAAATGTTTTTTTTCTTTGTTTTCTTTGTCTGAATTTCTCACTTCCTGTTTCTCCCCAGTAAGCTGTTCAGTAAGCTGTTCTGGCTGACTTTCCACCGCTCGGATGATGGTGGAAAGCTTATTGAGGAGAAACAGGAAGTGAGAAATTCCAGACAAAGAGAAAAAACATTTAGAAGGGAAATTGAAGGAAAAGGTAAGTGAACCAACAATGCACTAACTTAAAGGAACCTAAAAATAAAAAATAAAACTAACCTTTACAACCCCTTCTAAACATACATAGTAGAATGTATGATTTAGGTATTTATCCCACTGCCATTAGAAGTCAGGACCACCATTTTTACAAAGATTTTTTGCCTTTCTTTGGATTTTTTTTTTTTTAAGGTTCATTGATATACTGTATATTGCATACAAAATCTAACAGCCAATTATTGTGACTTCTCTAACGTAACCTAATACAAGCAGTACAATCTGGTTAGTTTCTACCAGCATGTCTAAACCAAGGAAAAAAATGTTAACATACTAGCTTACTAATCCTTAGATGTGGTTGTATTAGTTTTCTTTCTTCAAGCGTATTTTCCTTTATTTTGATTTTGAGATCCTGTCAGTAACAGCACAACGATCACTCACAGTACTGTACCTGGAAGGAGGCAGCATTGTTAACTTGGGGACAGGACAGGCCTACAGAACAACTACTCCTCGTCTCATCGCCATAGCTAGAAGGAAGGTGCATTATAGTCCATATATATAGCTGGGAACTAGCAACTGATAACAGTGTAAGGCAGGCAAAGAATAAAGAATCAAACATTTTTGTGGTTTTTGTTTGCACTTATTATGAATAGCTAAAACAACATGCTTTCAACTGTTTATTTAGAAGACCTAAGGGAGCAAATAAAGAAGTTACCGTATTTTAAGAGGGAAGTTTCAGGAAAAAAACTTTGCATATAACACGCAGGCACAGTTTACCCTCTATTTTCAGGGTAAAAAGTGAGTGTTATACGCCAATAAATACAGTAATTGTTAGAGTTTACATACACTTTAGCCCCTTCCCTCTGAATGTACGCATATATGTAGCCTAATGGAAGTGGGTGTCACGATCAGGCGTCGGTCTTGAAGGCCAATTGCTACAGCAGTTGCAGAGCAGGTATCAGGCAATAGAGTAGTCCAGGAACAGGCCGAGGGTCAAACACGGGTGGTTGCAGGTTGGGATCAAGCAATAGAGTAGTCCAGGAACAGGTCGAGGGTCAAACACGGGTGTTGGCAGGTTGGGATCAGGCAATAGAGAAGTCCAGGAACAGGCCGAGGGTCAAACACAGGTGGTTGCAGATTGGGATCAGGCAGTAGAGAGTTCCAGGAACAGGTCAAGGGTCAAACACAGGTGGTTACAGATACAAATGGCAGCAGAGCAGACAAATCGCAAGGCACTGGCTGGGAAGGCACAATAACCTGGCAAAGAGGAAGTGATGAGACAAGGCTTTTATAGGAAGTCTGTGGGAGGAGCAAAGAGTTCAAGGTTCAGCTGCAATCAAGACACCAGCAGAGTAGTCTAATGGATCATATAGGTTTATCCAGCAGATCAGGCAGGGAACTGTCCAGCATCACATATAGCTCAGTGGGAAAAGACAATGCCAGACAGAGAAGAGGTCCCAGGTTCAAGCCCAGGTCCTGACAGTGGGTCTCAATCTTACGTGCCTACCTGCGCTCTTCCAGAACAGAGACCGGGTTTTTGCAGCGGGACCCGGATCTCGTTCTAATGATCAGGAGGACCAGTTTTTGATCATCTGATCACTGTGATAGCCTCCAATTGGCTATTATAGTGATCAGCCACTGTTTTCTTACCCGTGTGTTTTTCTCCTCTTTAACGTAGAAAAAGATACATTATAAATTTAAAACATGAAGAAAAAATAGCTAGATTATGGTTTGATCTAGGTCAGAGTCAGGGATAGGTTCAAGGTTAACCCCATCACACCGACCGTTCGAAAAAATATGTGGCTTTGACTTGACCAGGGTGATGTCTGCAGCTGTGCCATTTTTAAGAGTCGGAGGTTGGCTTTCTTGGGATAACAACTGATGCTGCTAAGAAGCCGCTCGGCTGTTATCCGAAGCAGCAGGAGTGGACTTCCACCCTTCCGCCGCCTTCCGCAGCTCGCCTGGGCTCTCCCATCTCACCAGAATGCCCGAGTGACTAGCCGGCAAGTCCACTGGCTGGCCGAAGACCTGAATGAAGACGGAATTGACTTTGTTTGGGTCTCAGGTCTAGTCACCCAGAAGTGATGGCATGATATCACTTCTGGTTTACGGAAGACTTAAAGGCGCCAAAAAAAAAAAACAATATTCAAAACAGCCAAACTTGGTGTTTTGAATGCTTTTGAGTGCAAAGGAGGGATTTGGGGTCTTATAGACCCCAGACCCCTCCATAAAGAGTACCGTCACTGCCTATTACTGTCACAAGGAATGATTACATTCCTTCTGACAGCAATAAAAGTGATCAGAATTGTTTTTTTTTTCTCAAAGAGACAATAAAAAAAAAAAAAGAAATAAGATTTTTTTTTAAATTAAAGTGCCCCATCCCTCCGTGCTCATGCACAGAAGCGAACGCATATGTAAGTAACTACCACAAATGTAAACGGTGTTCAAACCACAAATGTGAGTTATGGTCATATTCGTTAGAGCAAGAACAATAATTCTAGCACAAGATCTCGGTAATCTTAAACTGGTAACCTGTAGAAATTTTGAAAGTGTCGCTTTTGAAGATCTTTAAGTAGCGTAGTTTGTTGCCATTCCACGAGTGTCCGCAATTTTAAAGCATGACATGTTAGGTATCTATATACTCGATGTAACATCATCTTTTACTATATACAAAAAAATTTTTTTTACATACAAATTGCGTTTAAAAGACCGCTGCACAAATACTGTGTGACATAAAATATTGCAACGACTGCCATTTTATTCTCTAGGGTCTCTGCTAAAAATAAATATATAATTTTTAGGGGTTCTAAGTAATTTTCAAGCAAAGAAAAACGGATTTTAACTTGTAAGCAACAAATGTCAGAAAAAGGCGTAGGCATGAAAGGGTTAAGGTTAAAGGTCATGGTCAGAGTCAAAGGTCAGGTTCAAGTGTCAGTGTGTTTTAGGTAGGTTGAAGAAGCAAACTATTTTTTCTGGGCCCTACCATGCATACCAATAATAAATAACATACACATACATTTATTTTCTTTGTTGGTTAAACTGGATGGACTCGGAACTAGGTAACATATGTGGTATCGCTAAACTCATCAGGAATGGGAGAATTCGGATTGTTCTTTGGTGGTTGGTTATGGAAATAACAAGAAATATACAGCTAAATTAACCAAAATGAAAGCTCAACCTGTCCTGAAAAAACAAGGTGTAATCCACTGTAACACTGTGCCAGCAGTATACAGCGCTTCTTTCAAATCACTGTCAATGCACTACAGCTGCCTGGTATCTGTCTCCTGCCTATAAAGGCATTCACCTGATACAAAGACAGCATTCTATTATTGTCAGCCGTAGCTTGGCCACACTACTGATATTGGTGCCATTGCTCCCCATGCTGGAACACCACTCCATGTTACTACTACTTCTTTAGTGCTGTTACATCTACCGCAATAGAGAGCCATTGCTGGGGACAACCTTGAGGCCTTCCTTGCTGAACACCTTACACCACAAAATCCCTGCTTACTACACTGAAGCCTGCAAAGGGATAAGTAGCTGTTGTGCCAATTGTAGTGCCATAGAAAAGATCTACTGCTTTTGTTCCATCTAAAATAGTTGCTATTACTTGTCATGCCTTGTGAATACCAACATACTATTTGGGATATATTGTTGTTCTAAGGACTGTTGCTGAGGAATACCTTAAAGGGCCATCTACTTCCAAATTACCTGAGTTATATTGCCTCTCATATGCAACTATAATTACCTAAGCTATATTGCCTCTCATATGCCTCTCATATTCAACTATAATTACCTAAGCTATATTGCCTCCCATATGCAACTATAACTATCTAAGCTATATTGCCTATTATATGCCTATATGCCTACTATATTACCTAAGCTATACTGCCTCTCATACGCAACTACTAGTTGTCACTACAACTCCTATTTACTACGAGCTTGACATAAGTACAAATCACTTATAGGCCTTGTCCTAAATTGTTGAACATGTTCGCTCTAACCTTTCTATGCTAGGGGTTCCCTTAGTGGCCTAATACATCCCTATATGCACAAAGTGATATGATGTAGAGAACCCCCAAACTCCTGTTTATGTGGAGTGACGCCTGGGGTTCCGTACTGATAATCACTTGCATATAGAGGTGTATTGGAATCTTGATCTTTAAACTAAATAATATAATTTTAAACGCTAAGCTCTGGTCGCATGTTGTAATGCATCCATCCTTAGTAGCTCAACGCCTTTCTTTATGTGAGAGAGAGATGATGTAGAGACCCCCCAAACTCCTGTTTGTGTGGAGTGACGCCTGGGGCCCATACTGAATTCTCACATAGAGAAGCACATTGAAATCCTTGCTAACCACAGTTGAGGTTCACTCCGTTCACCAGTGCTATTACATCCACCTGGATACACTACGTTTTTGAGATGGTATGCACAATTTTACTAACATGTCAAAGTTTCCACTCTGTGTTTAGGCATTAAAATTTATTTTACCCTCCATCAAGAAGGGGTTAACGTGATAATGTTTTTAGCAAAGCAACAGTCTTCTTAGAACTGAATCATTGATTCAATGATGTTGAGGCAATGTATCATGTGATTGGAGCAATGTATTCTATTTAGTAATCTAATTTGTGCCATTATTTTACTGAAAAATCACTACCTTTATTAAACAGGTTGTGTTAAAGCTTTAGGAAACTGACAGACTAACTGACAAGAAAGAAATAGTGTCTACAAGGAGACACAGTGCTGAGTGTCTGCTTCATTGCTGTGTTGCCTTCTGTCTCTCCTTGTGCTGACTTACACAGTCTTCTTTTAGAGAATTGATTAAAAGTAAAAATGACTTTCGAGGATATATGAAGCACCAAAGAAGATACTCACTTACAATCAGCAATAGTCCCTAATATCATCTTTCTTCGCAAATTCGATCTTTTTGTCTATATATTTAGTGAAATCCGTTTCCTTAACAATGTTATATTGTTATATGTAATTTCTTGTAATTCTCCCCTTCTCCCCCTGTTAAATTTACACAATGTCCTATGTAAACGCCTTATCAGGCTTTAGCTGGCTGTATGTATAAAACAATGCAGTGCTTGGTGCTTGTATGTTGAAGCTTCTGGTGTTTTACAAATCTGAGAGATGTATGGGGAGATTGTGTCATGGGCAAATCTCTAGAGCCAATCATCTCCAACCGACCACTGCTTGGGGATATTGATGAGGTGCTACATCCAGGACATTGATAGTTGAAAGGAGAGCTAATAGGCAAATAGGCTGTTCACTTGGCAAGAGTATTTTTACTTTGCAAGGGAATTTCAAAAACTAAAAAAAAAAAAAGTTTTTTTTTTTTGCACATGAATGGACGATGGATATCAGCAGAAGTTCACCTTATCCACCAAGGTAAGAGAAAGTTTCCTCGCTAAGTGAATGCGCCTTTAGGAAATCAACACTATTGCCGGATTGGCCTATTTGTTCTGTTGTATGTTTGTAGGGTGGAGTCATCAAAGAAAAGCTCTGTCTGCTGTTCAGCTTAGTGAAGAAATGGAAAATCCAAGATTGGTTTTACTTAATGTTCTCCAGGACAAGAATGCTTTTCTTACAGTGCATGTATAGCCAAAACTTTAAAGAGTAGAGGAATGTATTGTTTTCTGTCTTCGTGCCTTTGATTTTCCCTTTCACTTCCTAAAGAAGCAGCCAAGGAAGTGAGAGGAAATCTCTTTAAAGTGAGGCGAATTCTCCTCTTACACTGTCCTCACCAAAACAGGTGTCTCTCTTGTAAATTTTCCCTTGCGTTCTGTTCTGGTAACATTTATGAAAATGTAGAATTTCCCATCACTTTCTGTTCACCAATGGGGACACAAAAATTGACAGGAGTTCTAACCCTTCTCGGCTCTATCCTAACCTGAAGAAAAATGTTTTGCCTTTATACACACCCATTAATGGACAGCTGCCTACTGGAAGAGACAGACATCTATTTGTCGATTTTTTGGAATTCTGTCAGTCCTTATTCTCCTTTCTAATCATCCTTTAATATTAAAAGCAAAGTATTCCTAAAATTTGCATGAGAATATGTTTATTGTGGTTGTCGACACAGCTACTGACAAACACAGAAATTTAAGAGATCCTACATTGGCTACAAAAATTAAAAAAATTCAAATAGAAGGTAATACAAACCCCTACAGTCACTCTAGCTGTTTTACCACAACTTTTCCTATTTCTGGCAGGAGTATGCAAAGGAGCTAAGACATGACAAAGAGTTCTAGTCTGTGAACTGACACTTATTTACGGTAGTTTGGAGAGTCCTGATTATGTGCAAACTGTGGCAGTCCATTCTAACTAGTCCCTGCCTACATAAACAGAAATCTGAGTTACTAAGCTTTGTACTGTCTTACTAAATACGACAACTAAAGATCTACTTACAGGCTTGACATATGGTGATTAATGGCATGGATGACACTGAATAAATGAAGGACTGGCTGCACATATGAAAAAAAAAAAAAATGTCAGCCAATGCAATGGCCATTATGACTAAATACAACTCTAAATGGTTAGAATATCTTTTCAGCTTTGTAAAACTTTGTAATATAAGACATAATTGATTTAACCTCTTGCCTACTGGGGGTCACTGTACTCATATGAAATTTGTTTTATTTTTATTATTATTATTTGTATTATTTTTTTCCACACAAATAGAGCATACTTTTGGTTGTATTTAATCTTCAATAGGTTTTTTATTTTTTGCCAAACTATTTTTTTTCTTAGTTTCTGTTATGTAATTTTGCAAACAGGTAATTTTTCGCCTTCACTGATTTGCACTAATGGGCACTGATGGGCACTGATAGGTAGCACTGATGGACACTGATGAGGCGGCACTGGTAGGCACGGATGACGAGGCACTGATATGCGGCACTGATGGGCGACACTATTGGGCACTGATAGGCAGCACTGATGGACACTGATAGGTGGCACTGATGAGGAGGCACTGATTGGCAGCACTGATGGGCACTGATAAGCAGAACTGATGGACACTGTTGGGGCTGCACTGATGATAAGGACACTGATGATCAGTGTAGATGTCCTCTTTCCCACTTGCCAGATACCAGCTCTCTCTGTGACAGCGTAAGGAAAGGAATTCCGATAACTGGCAAGTGCGTTTACATAATGATCAGCTGTGATTGGACACAGCTGATCAATCATGTGGTAAAGAGCCGCTGTAAATGAACTCTTTATCCCAATCTGTGATCAGCTGTATCCAAAGCACACAGCGATCACAGAGTGTGCCACGTTCGCGCCACAGAGGGGCGTGTGGGGGGGGCGTAGTTCTGGGAGGATGTCAATGGGCACCCTCACAGAACTGGACAACCACGATGTAGCTGTCATTTGGATATTGCGTGGTCGGCAAGTGGTTTTTAAAACCCAACTTCTGACAAAATTTTAGTTTTTCGTTTTGGATAGATTGGCAACGTTTTCAGCTTTCTATTACTGCCTTTGGACTCAACTGGAGAGATTTTGACTCACTTCTGGTTCAGCTAATACAAGGACAGGAGTAGGAGTCTTTGAGACAGGAAGGCATGGACAGTAATGAAAACATTTTCCAAAGTTGAAACCTTTTCCCTTTCTTCTAAAAATGTGTTTTGTTTATTTCCCCATTAGAGACATTTCCTATGACTTAATTTCCTAACAAAAAGTGAAGGCAAATCTCCTCAATATGGGAAAAAAGTGCAATGGAGTCTTGACAAAGGTTCAAATTCTTCATTGCTCTATTCAAAACAAAACTTTTTTTTGCTAGAGTTGTGCTTTATTGAATCGCGCTTAAGCCCAGTACACATGATCAGACTAAAAATATTGCTTTCATACGATAATCTGATGGTTAGTACACATCTTTCAAGAACCAATCATGGCAGTTCATCCGAAATTATCCAACAGGACAAACACGAGAATGTTTCTCATACAAAAAATGTATGGTTTTCATTTAATTAGTAAAGTTTTTGTCTGGGAAAAAATCGCAAAAGCAAAACTATGCATGCTCAGAAACAAAAGAATACATTACAATTTAAAATCCAATACATTACATCACTTCAGAAGTTGTATTTTGTCGTACGAGAGTTTTCGTAAGTAACCTTCATTTTTGGTATGTAAAAAAATGGACAATCATTCGCCTGATACTCTCATTGTGTGTACGAGGCTTTACTGTTAAAACCTCTAAAATCACATAGAAAGGTAGAAGGGCAATAGAGTCCACTCATGGAATCTCAGCTGTGATCCTATCCTGCCTTCAGGCCAGGATCAGTTGCTGTCCTTATATCTCTTCTGACGCTGGAGTTGGGGTTTAATGAATCTCGCTTAAGCCCAGTACACATGATCAGACAAAAAATATTTCTTTCATACGATAATCTGATGGTTAGTACACATCTTTCACATCTTTCAATAACCAATCATGGCAGTTCATCCGAAATTATGCAACAGGACAAACACGAGAATGTTTCTCATACAAAAAATGTATGGTTTTCATTTAATTAGTAAAGTTTTTGTCTGGAAAAAATCGGAAAAGCAAAACTATGCATGCTCAGAAACAAAAGAATACATTACAATTTAAAATCCAATACATTACATCACTTCAGAAGTTGTATTCTGTCGTACGAGAGTTTTCGTAAGTAACCTTCATTTTTGGTATGTTAAAAAATGGACAATCATTCGCCTGATACTCTCATTGTGTGTACAAGGCTTTACTGTTAAAACCTCTAAAATCACATAGAAAGGTAGAAGGGCAATAGAGTCCACTCATGGAATCTCAGCTGTGATCCTATCCTGCCTTCAGGCCAGGATCAGTTGCTGTCCTTATATCTCTTCTGACGCTGGAAAGGTAAAAAAAAAAAAGTTTTTTTTTTTTTTTAAATGCCAACAATCATGTTTGTTATAATTTTTTTACTTGTCCAGTTATGCCTTGTACACACGGTTGGACTTTTGACCATGCAAAAGTCCGTTGTAAGTCAGTCGAAAGTCCGACAGAAAGAAAGAGAACAGGTTATTTATCTAAGGTCCGTCGGACTTCCGAAAAAAAAGTCAGACGGAGGCTACACATGGCCGGACTTTCCTTTTTTTCGCTGAAAATCCGTCCGTGTGTACGAGGCATTAGAGGTTTTTTATCTGGCACATTAGTAAAGCTGTCCGAGTTTTTAGGTTAGCCTGACCTAGGCCAGATCTTCACTGCCCAATATCTAACACATTAGTAAAAAAACAAACCTATGGATAACTAAAAGATCATGAAAATCATTATGTGAACACATACATGGGCAAATTCAGCTTTCTATAGTAACTGTATTTTTCCAGAACACTCATTAGCCTGCTGTATAATCTGCTAGGATTTATCCTACAGTAAGGTGTCTACGAAGGCCTCTACAGATACACAGCATTGAGACATCTGGTCATAGAAACAACTAATTCAAAATAACAAAGGAGTTGAGGATATCTGCAAATCAGCATCACATAGAAATGTATGATGTTATGATGGCTTTTGAGCAGCTAAGATGACAGTCAGTGGTCAAATTGTTTACACCATATGATGCTATCTGACCCAATCTGCCGAATAAGTGATCAAAGTATTGGTAGCTTTGCTTGTTTACTGGCGCATTATACCCAGTGGCAGCTAACAAATGGGATTTCGGCTTTCACCTTGGCTTTGAATTTCAAAAAATTTCAAGTCAGAGCGAGAACAGTCTGCAATATCATGTTTCCAGCACTTAAAGATCTAATTGGGATATTGTTCTGTACATGCTGTTAGACACTGTAGTGACAAGAGGAATCTCAGCTAACTCTGGCTTTGAGCCAACAAGATATCTTCTTTGCAGAAAGTGCAGGATAATTAAAGTATAATCTAGGAAAGTGCTGTGTTGAGAGAACAAAGAATTGCCATCAGCAAAGTGCTGGAAAACCGCTTTCTGCGGCATGGTACTTCACTCAGTTGTTTGCTTTACTTTTTGTTTTATTCCTCTTATGCATTGTGTTGTGTGTCAGTGTAAACCTCACATTCAGCCCCCAGCAAAGAAAATGTCAATTTGACCACAGCAAACAAAGAGATAGAATTTAATAGATGTTTCCTATGAACTTGTTAATTAGATCAGATACAAACATGGTAATCATTTTGTTTTCCTATATATAATAAATGTTTTATTTAAAGAAGGAACATAGGGAAAAGCAACTGAATCCCCATAACAACCAATTAGATTGAAGGTTTCATTACTAAAGTGCATGTACCATAATGAATGTTGACATTTGACTACATACTACAAACTAAACAGACGCCCTTCTCTAAAAAATGTGCCTCTCATGTGCTCCAGCATTGAAAGTGGATCATATCCATAAGTGACTGTATGGCAGATGAGCCAGAAAATAATTGCACAGTAGCATGCACATTACATCATGAACATAGATATGCTTGTTAGTTTTTATTTTTTAATTTATTTTTATTATTATTATTTTTATGTTTGATTCCATTTTCTTTTTCTTTTTAAATCCTATTGTAATTAATGGCTAAAAAATGTACAAATGTACCAATGGCGTATAATGCCCTGTACACACGATCGGTTCATCCGATGAAAACGGTCTGATGGATTTTTTCATCAGATATTCGATGAAGCTGACTTTCATCAGTCGTGCCTACACACCATCAGTTAAAAAAACGATCGTGTCAGAACGCGGTGAACACAACTTGATTCTGAGCATGCATGGATTTTTAACCGATGAGTCCCACACACAATCGGTTCGTCTGATGAAAACGGTCCATCAGACCATTTTCATCAGATGAAGAGATCGTGTGTACGCAGCTTAACACGCACAGGCATATAAAACGCACCCTAACTTTAAGAGGGAAGTTTCAGGAAAAAAACTTGCCACAGCCCCCTTCGTATAACACGCAGGCACAGTTTACCCTCTATTTTCAGGGTAAAAAAGTGAGTGTAATACGCCAATAAATACAGTACCTTTCACTCTTTCAGACTTTTTTCATGTTTACCATTGGGGTTGTCTCGATACCACTTTTTCTAAGACTGAGTACAAGTACCGATACTTTTTTTCAAGTACTCGCCAATGCCAATTATCGATACTTGTATTTAATCTCATGCGACAGTGGTGCGCACATGTGTCAGTTTTTTTTTACAATTTTTTATTTATTTATTTTTTTAATTTTTTTTTTTTTTTTTTACAATGCTTTCTTTTTTTAAAAGGGGTGGGGGGGATGTGGGGACAGTGTCAGTGTGTTTTTTATTATAATTTTTTACAATTATTTTTTTATTATTTTTTGCAATTATATTTTTTTTATCAGTCCTGTTGGGGGGCTATGGTGAGATATCAGGGGTCTTAACAGACCTCTGACATCTCCCCTTTGAGACAGGGAAAGGGACTAGGGACACAGATTCCCCAGTTCCTTTCTCAGCAGCCTCTGCTGCACTGAAAATTAATGGGGAGAAGACAGCGGCTCCTCTTCATTCATTAACTAAGACATCGTAATCACAGGAGGCTCCTACCTCCGCTCTCCATCCTGACAGTTTGAGGGGGACGGCAGCACAGAGGAGGAGAAGAGAGGGGGACAGATGCAGGGAGGGGGACACGGAGAAGAGAGGGGGACAGATGCAGGAAGGGGGATACGGAGAAGAGAAGGGGACACGGAGCAGCATGGAGGGGGACACGGAAGAGAATGCAGGGGGACTGGAGGAGGATAGGGGAAAGTCAGCGGTGATCGTGTGTGGGAGAGAAGCACCAAATGCTCGGTATGGGTACCGATACTGATACTAGTATCGGTATCGGGACAACACTATTTACCATACATGTAGATGCTTTAAGGATTACTGGGAAAAGAAGACAAGCGCCTACTAAGGGTAGCATTTAGTGTATTTTAATAGAGGTAAAAGGAGTATTATTTACAAGATTGTTAAAATTAAAGAGCACATAGCACTGCAGGTAATGGTCATCAACATCACTGTCCCAGGGGTGCCCAACTGGGGTGTGTAGCTGGGTTCCCACGATCAGTATCACTGGTGGGTTCCAGCCGGATCACGGGAACTCCTTTTACCGCTATTAAAATACACGAAATGCTCCACTTAGTAGGCATATGTGTTCTCATCCCAGTCTCTCAGAGCTGCTACTTGCTTCTACACTGAGCTGCCACTATAGTAAGCATTTCTATGGATTTCCCATGGACATTTATGGACTTGTAATTTTTATGGACTTGTTTTTTTAACAGTTGTATATTTTTGAGAACTCCAGACCTGAACAAAGTACTTGCATTTTACGCCAATAATTGTTTTTATGATTTATTCTTTAAGGAAGAGTCTACTTATTGTACATACACTTTGAGCATTACTTCCCACACACCCTCCCCATTTACGATCCTCACTATAGACATGAGATCTTCATCTGAAAACTGCAGGTCACACCAGGCAGGAACTGCTTCCATCATTTATGGAGTCTGTGAGCTGCATAGTACTGCATATGTGCAACGTTTTCTCATAATGGAAAATCAGTCCCTTTTCCGAGCTTGCAAAGAGAGGTTCTAATAGGGCATATAGAGAAAAAGAGGTGTAGTAGAAAGTAAAATGGAAGTGCAACTTGGCTTAGCATAGGATGTGGTAGTTGGATAAAGTTTGTATAATGGTTATTCTTTAGTATATTAACCCTAATTATGAATGAGTTTTTTTCTTTCTCTTCATTGTATAACTAAATTAAAAGCTTTGTTGGGCTGGATAACTAAACACTAATGGAAGGGCTGAAATATGTTTACTATAAAAAAAAACTGCTCCCTGCGGATCCCTCCAGTGCTGCTTACATAACTAAAAGCCCATGTCTATCACATATGTCTTTAAATGTCTTGAATTATTTATTTGGGCTTTTGGGGCTTGAACATTACTAGCATATCATTTTTTTTTTATCAAATCCAGATATTTTCAAATTTTTGTTGACCAAAGACATAACTAAAAGCCATGGGACACCTCCTGTCTTATACAAAAGCAATTTACCACCCCAATCAGTCCTTTAAATGCTATTTGTTCTTAACAGGGTTAAAGTTTTACTTTCTTAAATTCATTAAGCTAACCTGAACTCAGAAAGTGCCAATTTGCAGTATTTTTGTGAACATCTAAAAAAAAATATTTTGGCCTATATTGGTCTATATTCATGGTGTCCCTAGCAATCCGATTGAGTAGCCATAGGGATAAACTGGCTTAGTGCCATAGAACCTGGATTTAAATTGGAGGTCTTCCTGGAAAGGTATGCAGTGTTGTGCAGTGGCGTGCAGTACGGCACAGTAAAGAACTTAAAAGTGGACCTAAAAGCAATTATTTCTGTGGTTGGCTGACAATAATGGACTGGTGGTAACATTTAGAGGACAACTTTACTGCTAAATAATGATACTTTGAATTTCCTCAAATTTTAGGGAGATTTCCTATCAATTCCTATTGCACTCAAGTAGAAGAAATGGGTATAACCTCCCCATAGGAGAGTATTTATGCATTCCACTTTGAAACCAAAACTAAAAAAAAATTATAAATAAAACAGAACAATCAATGAGAAGGAAAAATAAATGCTATTTTTTTACAAATCAGTATGTTATATGAACAAACAGCTGATAAATAAAGAAGAGCAGCAAATATGGTTGGGTCCCCTTACTTCAAGAGTCCATTGCCTTGGCACACCTTGTCATTGCATCCTAACCTTTAAGCAAGAAACCAAATACAGACAGTAGAAAAAAATGTGAATCTGGGCATTTCATATTTGTGATTGGAAAAACAAATAAAGAAAATATGACCACATATTAGCTTCTATTCCTGGAATGACCTTCAGCGTGTCTTCTCCTTTCGGCTCATAAAACATGAAAGGAAGCCAGACTAGTTGTAGAATTCAAAGCTACATATTTCAATGAGTGGCAGAGGTAACTACAGACAGAATGTCTCATTAGTTCGCTATAAACACTCCTGAGAAAGATTCTCTTTTTTCACGCACCTTTCAGCGCATTGTTGCTAGTAATAATCAGTTAGGTGATTGTTGTGCATAGTGAGGTGTTTGTAGGTCACTTCTCCACATTGTAGACAGTTTATGTTTTCTAAGTTTAGTCAGTGAAGAATAAAGAATGAACTCTTCCGGTGTCTGCTCTCACCTGAACGCTTGCTGATTTACAACTAGCTTCTGTTTGATGTTGTTGAGCAAGATTATTTTTACTTTATCTGCCTCTTGTGATCATACCTCACAGTGACTAGTTGGTGAAGCTACAGAGAAGATTACATGACATGGAGGAAGTGGCGGACACTGATTAATCTTTACTAGGTTGCTTTTTACAAAGATGTGTGTAAGAGGTACAGACGATCCCTCTTTCTCTCTCCCCCCTCCTCTCCCCCTCTCATGCCACATATAATAACTATTTTAAAAGGGTAAAAGCATTCATGTTTTACTTTTCTCCATTTATGAAAGCTTGAGAGGTTTGTGTGCCATGTTCTTTCAATAATTCCTAACTTTTAGATTCTACCAATAATTAAATATTTTAAACATGTTCTTAAAACCCACCAGCTTTTTAAAGTAGAAGCATTGGAATCTTAGGGCCAGATTCACGTAGAATCGCGGCGGCGTAAAGTATCGTAGATACGTTACACCGCCGCAAGTTTTCATCGCAAGTGCCTGATTCACAAAGCACTTGCGATTAAAACTACGCCGGCGCAAGGCGGGCCAATTGAAATGGGCGTGTGCCATTTAAATTAGGCGCGCTCCCGCGCCGGACCTACTGTGCATGCTCCGTTTCCTAACTCCCACTGTGCTTTGCACGCCCTGACGTCATTTTTTCGAACGGCGACGCGCGTAGCGTACTTCCGTATTCCCGGATGTGTTACGCAAACGACGTTAAATTTTAAATTTCGACGCGGGAACGACGGCCATACTTTAGACAGCAATACGATTGCTGACTAAAGTTAGGGCACCAAAAAAAACGACTAACTTTGCGACGGGAAACTCGACTAGCGGCGACGTAGCGAACGCGAAAATCCGTCTGGAATCGCCGTAACTCCTAATTTGCATACCCGACACTGGTTTACGACGCAAACTCCCCCCAGCGGCGGCCGCGGTATTGCATCCTAAGATCCGACAGTGTAAAACAATTACACCTGTCGGATCTTAGGGATATCTATGCGGAACTGATTCTATGAATCAGTCGAATAGATAGAAACAGAGATACAACGGCGTATCAGGAGATACGCCGTCGTATCTCTTTTGTGAATCTGGCCCTTAGTACACAAATACAACTTGGCATACAATACTTTTAAAATACAATTCTTCTTCTGTAAACATTTGCTGGCTTTGTTTTAGTTTTTAGAGAGCTAGAGAGAGAGAGAGAGAGAAAGAGGGAGAGGGAGATGTTTTTCCTGCATTGTGGGCATTTGGGAGGGTCAAACTAAATAACTAGATTAACAAATCTAAACTAAACTAAAAACATTTTTTCATCATGCACATGTCTACTTCTAAAGGTCTTTCTTTTTAAACATTTCTATGTTTTATTCATCAGGGTTACCTTCTGTAGGACAGCATCGTTTATTAAATCAATGAATGTTAATGCTTTCAGTTGTGGTTCAGCTGGACTTTATAGAAATTTGTAGACCTCCCAAAATTTAGAGCGTCAAAACCAGAAGTCCAATTGCAGTCAAGGGAAATCCAAACTAGGCACTAATACATGTGCAGAACTGCAAATTATGCAAAATTGTGGAGGATGGTTTCAGAAACTCCTAGAAGCCCTGCCTGAAAAGGTGACAGAGTCAAAAAACAGCCTACCATAACAGAGAAGTGACAATTGCAAAGGAGCTAAAGGTGCCCAACCAACAGCAGAATGAAACACAGAACAGAATCAACCTTTCTTTTACCAAAGGTTTTATCAATATTCAGTCAGATGAACAAAACCAACAAACAGGTTGTTACAAAGCATAATAACTATGTACAAGCCAGGAAAACGTATGTATTTGAGGCTCAACGTCTCACAAGATTTTAATTATACAGTAAATAGGCAAAACAATACTGGGGTCATGCCATAAAAATTAAATTAACAATACAGAAGCCTCCAGACATATGGCTGGGTGAGGTTAGGCAGAAACCATCTACTGTTAGAATAAGGGGTTGTATTATAAACAAAGTAAAAAGAAAGAGTAAAAATAGGATAAAATTAAGATGCAAACAATGTAATCACCCAAATCAGGACCATGTTTGGAGTTGGGCATGTAAAGTGAACAGAAGTAGTAAGGCAGGAGGAGCTAAAAAGTAAAGTCTGAGAGAAGAAGGGGCAGAGATAAAGGGGGGGAGGAAAGTGGAGTCCCACTGGGTTCTCAGCGGAGGATAACTCATTTGACAAAAGAGTGTTATCAAATCAAGAAGGCTGGGCATGGGCAATCCAGGGTTGCCAAACCCACAGACATTTTTCACAGAATAAGCCTTTCAGTCAGAAATTTTTCCCTTTCTCTCAGAAGCTCTTTGGGAATCCAAGCTGCCAAAAATAACACCAAAAATTTTGTTTTGACTCATGATATCTGAATTCATGAAATTCATTCTGAATCTTTTCTCATCCCAACTTTCAGATCAACTCTAGTGGTCCAGTTGTGAATGGTGTACGTAATATTTGTTTGAATGGTGGATTATAAAATGTTCAAATAGCACTGCAGTGGGTCCACAATGGTATGTAAAGCCATCCAATCATATCAAAGAGAATCTCTCTTTTTTTATTCGCTTGCACATGATTGGTTGTTTGAGCTAAATAAAGGTTACTTTACCTTTATGTCACATACACACGTCATTCACCAAAGGGCAGTGAGTTTGGTATTTTACTGCTCAAAGTACTTGATGGACACAAGAAAATGAATGGACATAAAATTCCAACCAAAACTGAATTTTAATAGTCCTATATATATGGAAATAAGCAGCTAAATAACTAACTATTTCCATATGTAAATACTTTTTAAAACTTCCTTATAACAATTGGCATTTAAAACATTACAGTAGGCATTGATTTAAAGTATTTTCTTCTGAGCTTATGAGAAATAAAACTTGGAGGTACATGTCCTGTGTGGATATTACATTTATTCATAACTGAAAAGGACAGAGGTTTTTATTCACCTTTTTTTAAATAATATTTCAGGGTTCATGTAGTGCACTCATAAATATAAACATCTGCACCTGGAAGTTCTGTCTCAACTGTCTTTACATTTAAAAAACCCTGCGAAAACTATAAGAAAAACAGATAAGCTTGAAAAATTGTTAGAAAGGGAAGCAACAATATTGTTTTGTCAGCTGAGTACATAAATTACACCTCATTTTTTCTTATGCGCAGTAAGATTGTCTGATAAGGGCAGCAGTGAGTCTCCTTCACTTGTTCTACCTGCGTTACTGGATGGCGGAACAGCCCTTGGCTAAAACATCAGCTATTTTCAGAGCCTTGCCATTCAGCTTGAAAAACACAGACATGATCAGTAGTAACTGGCGTCAGAGGTGTACTCTGTTCATCCCTTGAAGGCATTTCTGAATACAAGCCAATTCTTGTACTGTGAGCAGCGACTGTCTGTGATGTGTGTTCTGGTTACCTTCTCCTCTTGTAACTGCTCAGCTGCTTTCTGGTCAACACCCATCCGCTCCCATGCAGTTAATTCATAAAAACATCTAGAGATAAACACAGTAACTGCAGTGCTGAGCAATCAATTTTTAATTACAGTACGGCTCATGAACTGGGATATGTTTTCCTGCCTCATTCAATAAGAGTGTAAAGCATTGATATGGACAATCTTTACACCCAGGACCTCTTTAACCAAATGGGAAAAAGTGGCAGCTAATACAGGGGGACCTGCCAAACCCAGCCCCCGAGATGCTATTTGTTTGAAGTTGTTATTTATGGGAGGTCAGGAAAAAACTCAAGGAGACATTTTAGCCTTTCTTTAGATCTACAGTTACCATGGTGCTACACATGTGATCAGCTATGACACCAGCCATTTGAGGGCCGAAAGGTTTAATTAAACCTAACATAAACATAAACACACTAGGTACTAAGCTATCACCAGAGACCATCCTTAAATCTTTTGGGAAAGAGCTAAATATGGGGGATTAGTTCTACTTTAGGCTTGGTTCACACTGCTGCGATGGCAAAGTTGCACAACATTGCCTCCAACTTCCTTCCAACTTGATCCGACTTGGATGCTATTTATGTACCTGCACAAGAGCTGAAACCCAAGTTGGACCAAAGCAAAAGTAGTGCAGGGACCTTTTCTAAAATCAGAGCATCTTATGTAGCATCAGTTTAAGTGATTGTAAAGTCTTGTTTGGTTTTCTATAAAAAATAATAAACATGTCAAACTTACCTGCTCTGTGCAGTGGATTTGCACAAAGCAGTCCCAATTCTCCTCTTCTCGGATGCCTCTTCGGTGCTCTTGGCCACGGCCTCATGTCAAATGCCCCCACAGCAAACAGCTTGCTATGGGGGTACCTGAGCTGAGTCAAAGCTTTGTGTGTCCATTCAGACACGGAGCCATGGTCTGGCCCTGCCCCTCTCAGAAGATTCAGGCTGCTTTTGTCTGAAAAGTTTGAGAATTTGTCAGGAAATATCAGGCTAATAACAGAGGAACAGTTCAGAAGAAAGCTACAGATATACAGTATGTGTCCAGCTCAAATTACATGAATCAGGTTTACATCCACTTTAAGTTTGAGAGTTCCTCTGTTCTGGATTTTTTACCAGGTTTACTTTGGTCTGCCTAAGCTCTTATTAACGCACTTAATAATCACAATGTCATAGTAGCTCAATCTTTATGACTATGGTGCCTCTATAGAGATACATTTCAGCTCATTTTGAAAGTTGCTCCTTTGACATCATTTTGGGGAGATCCTAGATCAGTGTCAGTTTACTCTAGACCTGCAGACTTCCAATGGTAGAGCTCACAAGAGCTCACAAACATTTCCCATCTCCAGGATTATTCTAATTTTGTGACTTTAGCTCAAATGCACACTTCCAATTTTAGTCATTTTTATGCCACACATTATGCTTTGCCTCCAATGAGTTCTTATACATTTTTTGAGGATATCTGTCATAGACTTCCTGGGAAAGGGTTTAATTTCTTTCATCTATATCTCCCTTTCCAATGCAGTAGCTATTATTAAACTTTCGTATATGACGAACTGGGACACTGACTTTTGGGAACAGTCCACTGAACAAGATTGGGATGTCAGGTAGCGGAACCTAAGGAAATGCACCAAATCTCTTACTATTAGAAATATGGCTGTTAAGCTGTTCACTAGTAGGAATTTTACGCCATTAGGGATTCATACTATTTATCCTCGGGCCTCACCCCACTGATGCCCTCTAACATCTAATTTCATATTTTTTGGGAGTGCGAAAAACTAGCTTCAGTGTAACAAGCTCTTTTTCACTCTCAATTGGCTGGGAATTGGGAAACAGGTCACTCTGAGTAATATGTATTGTTTGTTATTCTCTCATATCCCTGACCTTTGGAAACCAATAGAACATCTGACTCTGACTCTTGTGTTGCAATGCATTAGGTCATCGTCAACCACTGGAAGTCTCCAGACATCCTCTTTGCCCTAGTGGTTACTAGAATGGATGCTACTATGTCAATAGGGAACATTTTCTAATCCTTACCTGACTCTAAAGCAAAATTTGATGCTAAATGGGACCCTTGGTTTCTTTATTGTTTACCAGCTCCAGACTAATTACAGGTAGTCCCCTAGTTACAAACATCCAACTTACAAATGACTTCCGATTTACAAACGGAGGAAGACAACAGGGAGTGAGAGGAAATCTACCCCTAGGAAGGAAAATTCACTCCTGTAAGAGTTATTATGGGGAAAAGGTGTCTCCTCTCCACTGATGCTTTATCACCAAGGCTTGTTTCCACAACAACCCAAAATTTTCAAAATCCAATTGTCATTGGGACAGAAAATGAGGTGAAATCTTCTGAGCAGGGGCACAGACAGCAAAATAAATGTTATAGGGGTGTTAACCCTTCCTTATGCTATCCAAAAGCTTAAAAATAGTTTTTTTTGGCTAGAGCTACACTTAAAAAATGTACCTGTTCTGACTTACAAACAGATTCAAATTAAGAACAAACATACAGACCCTATCTTGTTTGTAATCCAGGGACCGCCTGTATAGTACTATAGCCATTTTAGGTATTGGTATCTAGATTTTGCTATATATGATGCTCTTGTTATTTTTTCTTTTATGATTTTCATGTATGTCGTATAACATTGAAGGGGCCCTTACTTATATTCTTTTTCTATATATGTTTGTATTGTAAAAGAATCTTTGTCACTTTTCAGTTACATATACTGGCCTATATCTGACAATGTTCAGCATTTTCTATTGCCCTTATTCTGTGCGTTTCTAATATTGGCTAAATATTTGGCTATGTTTCTTGTATTTTTTATTTTATTAATAAACATTAGTAAACAAAAAAATTAAGAGGATCCGATGAAAAAGATGCAGACCTAATGGATTTATGTTCACCCTTTATTAATGACTCAAGAAGATTATTTGGAATCTCTTTGTTTGGTTTTACTTAACCACTTCCATACAGGGCTTTTATACACACACCCATACCAGGCCTATTCTGGCACTTCTCTCCTACATGTACAAATCATCATTTTTTTGCTAGAAAATTACGCAGAACCCCCAAACATTATATATGTTTTTTTAGCAGACACCCTAGGGAATAAAACGACGGTCATTGAAACGTTTTATCTTGCACGGTATTTGCGCAATAATTTTTCATACGCCCTTTTTTGGAAAAAAATTGTTTCATGAATTAAAAAAATAACAAAACAGTAAAGTTAGCCGAATTTTTGTGTAAAATATGAAAGATGATGTTACACCGAGTAAATAGATACCTAACATGTCACGCTTTAAAATTGCGCACACTCATGGAATGGCGCCAAACTTCGGTACTTAAAAATCTCCATAGGCAACGCTTTGAAATTTTTTACAGGTTACCAGTTTAGATTTACAGAGGAGGTCTAGTGCTAGAATTGTTGCTGGCACTCTAACGCACGCGGCGATACCTCACATATGTAAACAGCGTTTACATATGTCGGCGGGCGGGACTTGAGTGTGCGTTCACTTCTGCGCGCAAGCTACTGGGGACAGGGGCGTTTAAAAAAAAAATTTTTTTTTTTATTTTTTTTACATATTTATTTATTTTTTTACACTTTTTTTTTTTTTTTTATCACTTTTATTCCTATTACAAGGAATGTAAACATCCCTTGTAATAGGAATGTGTGTGACAGGTACTCTTTATGGAGAGATGCGGGGTCAAAAGGACCCCACATCTCACCCCCAGGCTGGAAAGCGTGAAATTGGTGAAAAAAAATTCACCGATCTCATGATTACTGTTGCTTATCAGCCGCAATTGCGGCTTTGTTTACTTTCCGGGAACCCGGGCGTGACGTCCTCACATCGCGCCCGGGTCCTCCGACGGTCATAGAGATGACTGGTGACCATCTGGTCACCAGTCATCTCTATGCTTCCTGCCAGCGCCAGACGATTCATTCTCCGGGCCCCCGATGGCATGGGAGAGCCCGGAGAGGCACCGGATGGCGGCGGGAGGGGGGATGTCCCCTCCCGCCACCTGTAAGAACGATCTAGCGGTGGAAGCGGCGCTATGATCATTCTTACGTTGTGCAGAATCGCCGGCAGAAGAGAAGGATATCTGAATGATGCCTCTAGCTGCAGGCATCATTCAGATATCCCCCCACAAAGCCCAGGACGTCATATGACGTCCACCCGGATCGGTAGAGGTCCTTTGTGGACGTCATATGACAATGGGCCGGTATTGAAGTGGTTAAGTAATTTATCTGTTATTATTCATATCATGCTGATTTGTTTTGGCCTGTGAATACCTATAAAATGTATGATTTGCCAGTCGCACTCAAACGTTTGGAGACTCCTGCAATAGATGATAGCCCCTAAACTGATATGACCACACATCAAAAGTAACTTAACTTTGATGACAAGACATTTTGAAAAAAGCATAACATAAATTCTTTCTAATTCAGACGAAATTGTCGTCATTTGTAAATATTTTCTTTATTTCTCAAATCTTTAATTGAACATGGCACACATAACAAACTTGTGTATTATCATCAGCCTGATTTATTGCTTCTGAATACTGACAGAATTTTTTTAAGGCACATTTTAGAGCCACAACAGATGGAAATATCACACTGAAATGCTTCCAGAGTGCATCAGAAAGGTAGAGTGTCATACCGTTTGACAGGGTCATTTTTTCTGACAAAGCAGACTGCAGGGTGTAGTTAGTGAGAACTGTCATTTGTTTCCTGTTTTCCAGTCAAGAATGATTAGATTCCTAAGTATGTGTCTGTTCTTAATGCTATTTGCATAACTATAGGCCTGTACACACGGTCTGACTTTTTGCCAACAAACTTCAAAATCTGCAAGTTTTCAAATTTGTCCAATCGTGTGTACGCTCCATCGGACCAACTTTTTCGGGTTTCATCGGACAAAAAGTTTGGTCTGCAAACGGACAAACTTTACGTCAACAAAGGTCCGATGGTGCCTAGTCTGACCGTGTGTACAGCAAGCAATCGGACTTTTGTACAAAGTAAAAACGTGCATGCTCAGAAGCAAAGACCAGCCGGAAGCGTACTGTCTAGTAAAACTAGCGTTCGTATTTGAAAGAGCACATTCGTGACGAGGCAAGTTCTGAAGACAAGAAAAGCAGCACACATTCTCTTCTTCTTTATAATGTGATAATACTAAAAGCTGCTTTGCTGGTGATACTGACTGAGTAAAAACAAACGTCTTTACTTTGGATAAGTGTATTTTGGTTATATGAATCAAACATATTTTTATTTTATTTTTTTGTGGGTCAAGTTAGCACAACCCCATTGCGCAACATGCCTGCTTGATGAACGGACGTTCAGAAACGAACAAAATTGCACGAAACTGAAAATCACGAATGCACACAGACAAAACCTCTACTAACTCTCAATTAGCAGAAGGAGCCCAAAGGGTGACGCCGGAGAATTGAACTTCCTCTTTTAAACTCTCGTCAGTACGTTGAAACGTCACTACGTTCGTGTTTGTTGCCAAAAAAGTCATAGCGTGTGTATGCTATGGGTGTGACCAGACAACTCCCTTCGGACAAAAATCCAAGGTAAAGTTTGTTGGATGTCCGACCGTGTGTACGAGGCTTATCACAAGACAATTTTAGAGGACTGCTAAACTTAGAATCAATGATCTGCTAAACTTAAAATCAATGATCTCTTGGACCTGGAGCAGGGCATGGCATTGGTGTTACCAAGTGCTTGCATCTGGGTCTCTTGCTCCTGCCCTTTTGACCACTAATATACAAGTAGAAAAGTATTGGATGGGGGGATCGGGTAACAAACCCGGGGACTTTATACGGTGTCAAATTATAGATGAATCGGAGAATAATGGTATAGATAAAAATATAATTTATTAGAAAATACAAAATTTCACAAGATTGAAACAATGTTGATCCTTGTAGTCATATAGCGGCTTGGATAAAACAAGCAACGCCCAGACCTGTTAGAAATTGCCCGACATGTTTCGCTACAAGCTTCATCAGGAGCATATAGACAGGGAAGGCTACAAGGGATAAACAGAAAACAACATCATCAATATTTATATGGATAATTGGCGTGTCGATAGTGTTACACTGACAAGCAATAAGAAAATTTAAACGATAAATGATAAACAATCATGAAAATTGAAAGGGGACAAAAACAATTGAATAATGTCAAATATTCATGAATAATACAGAGATCACAAAAACCATAATAGATAAAAATGATCATGAGCAGACTTACCACGCAAAGATTAAAGATCATCAAAAGGTCATATAGTAAAACTTAAAACTACGCATACAAAGCCATAGTTTGAAGCCAAATTGAACCTGTAGACATAGAGCCACACTGGAACCATTCCATACAAGGGCTGTCAGAAAATGCTGCAGTATATAAAAGAGAATGGATAGAATTAAATATATGCAGGGTAAAGTATAGTGTACAATGCATGTAAGTCCATAAAATTACAGACACACACATGCATACCTCTCACTAAATCAACTATATTATATATTTTTTTATTGATCCTATTTACCCAAATATATATTACTTATATATACTTTTTCTCTTTCTCGTTTTTTACCAGTCTTCTACATTGGGGTTCTCTTCCCATTTTTTGACTAATGGTTGTTAACCATTCATGTGCTGGATTCATCTGTACATTGTTGCCAGCTTTATCCACTGGACCCTACCAACCTTAATAGGTACTTTTTAGGATATACTTCCTTTCTATACATATACATATATTTCATGCAACACCCTGCAAGCACAGGGTTTGTGCATAGATGTCTCAATTTGTGTATGCATGTGTGTGTCTGTAATTTTATGGACTCTATGTCTACAGGTTCAATTTGGCTTCAAACTATGGCTTTGTATGCGTAGTTTTAAGTTTTACTATATGACCTTTTGATGATCTTTAATCTTTGCGTGGTAAGTCTGCTCATGATCATTTTTATCTATTATGGTTTTTGTGATCTCTGTATTATTCATGAATATTTGACATTATTCAATTGTTTTTGTCCCCTTTCAATTTTCATGATTGTTTATCATTTATCGTTTAAATTTTCTTATTGCTTGTCAGTGTAACACTATCGACACGCCAATTATCCATATAAATATTGATGATGTTGTTTTCTGTTTATCCCTTGTAGCCTTCCCTGTTTATATGCTCCTGATGAAGCTTGTAGCGAAACATGTCGGGCAATTTCTAACAGGTCTGGGCGTTGCTTGTTTTATCCAAGCCGCTATATGACTACAAGGATCAACATTGTTATGTTTCAATCTTGTGAAATTTTGTATTTTTTAATAAATTATATTTTTATCTATACCATTATTCTCCGATTCATCTATAATTTGACACCGTATAAAGTCCCTGGGTTTGTTACCCGATCCCCCCATCCAATCCTTTTCTATTTTGTTACGGGATGTGGTGTCTTCTGATTTGACTCCCTATGCCTCATTAATTTAACTAATATACAAGTGTTCACACCCACCCCTATGTGTACCACACAGTGTGCAGTAGGAAAATCGGACAGGAATGGAAAGACCATTTTCCCTTTCTAGGATGATCATCAAACATAGCAGTGGCACCACTGGTATGGCTGGGCACTATAACATGTTTCTACTGGCTAAGGGCAATGTTTTATTGGTTACAAAGATTTGTTATTCATTAAAGTAAACCTAGAACCTCACATTTGTTTTTCAATGTTAAAGCTCAACTCCAGAAAAAAAATTAAATGTAAATAGTGCTTGTGCGCCTTTACTTCTAAAATTCCAAACATCTCTTCCTAAGACATCCCACAGTGTAATGCATCAAAGTCACAGCTTCCTCTATGGAAAAAGCTAATATCCTGTCCTGGGGACCAGATATTATTCCCTGCTTGTTATCTACTTGGGCTCTGGTCCCCCCATCATCCCTGTGAGTTATCCTGCCTCTGGCGCCTATGGAAGAGGACCTGGCCAATGTAAGTTTTGCATTTGTCAATAGCAGGTGCGCAGATTCAGGCAGTGATGGGCATACCCAGAAAGGATCCCAGGAAGTAAACAGAAGATTATAGAAGGATCATCATGTAACTGTGGTTTCAGTTGGGTTGGAACTAAAGACAGTAATGCTTACCTCTGTTCTAATGTTCTAATGCCCAGCACGTCCCTCTATGGTGGTGGCATTTTCTCCCTGGTTTCTTCCAGATTCTGGTCTTCGGCCATCTTGATTGGCCGGTGTGGATGATGTCACTCCCATGCATGTGCAGATGTGCAGTCATTCCAGCACACATGCAGTGAACATTCTACAGGGTATTTGTATTTTTTCACATATCAATCCTCCCATTAAGTTTGTTTTCCGGATGAGAGTTCACTGTTACTTGAATGATATCCATAGCCAAATAGTTTTTTGGAAAATTCCAAATTTTCAATTGCCACTAAAACAAGAGGTAAGGGGAACTCTTCCAATGGGAAACCTGTTTCAGCTCTAAGAGGGAGTTTCCTTTTACTTTGAAAAGATCCCCTTTCTCTTTTTGTTGTGTCTCCATAACACAGACAAAAAAAATAAAACTCAGAGTGTGTCTTACCATTTCCTACAAAACTGAAATGGAAATGGATACCGGTACTTTAGCTGTTTTCACGTATTCATGAAATGAACCACATTTTAAAAAATTTCTGACATCACAAATTCTAGTGAAATTGTTAGGAAGATATCAAAAAATCAACACTGAAATGACTCGCAATCTACTTTAAACAATATATCATTTAACAGTTTAGTTATATTCGATCAGTTGCAGTGCATATAAGGTTAGTATAATTAAAGGGTTTGTAAAGGAATTTTTTTTTTATCTTAATAGCTTCCTTTACCTTAATGCAGTGCTGTTTTCAGTTTTCAGTTTAAGTTGCTGTTATTCTTCTCTGATCTCCACACTTCCTGGTTGTCTGTATCCTGATGACCACAGTACTGGGAGCTTTCTCTCTGTGGTCACTAATCAAGGAGGTGCGATTACTGTGTGTCTAAAACACCTCAGCACCAATCAGTTTCGTTTTCCAAACCATCACTGCCCTGTATTGGCTCTGTGGCTCTGTACATCACAGAAGCAGGAAACATTTTTAATCATTTTTAAAAGGAATCAGTTAACTATTATGTCTCTATACCCTGTAAACAGTCATTTCATCAAAAAAAAAAATATATATTTTACAACTCCTTTAAGGTTACAAAAAGGAGCTGTCCAAGGTCCTTAAAAAAGGGAACTGAACTCTGGAAGCTGTATAAAAAAAGGCAGTCAGAAAGTAAAGGACTGGTCACCCTCCAGATGATCTTTTACCCATTTACCATGCCTTAAGCCCTGTACACATGGGCCAGAATCTCTTCAGGAAAAAAACGTTGTTTTTCTGGACAAGAATCTTGGTAAGAATCTCTTGCCGCCCGAGTGTACAGACTCTATTCAAAAGAACTGCGGTTCTTTTAAATGGCAAGAACGCAGTGACGTCATTGCGTACGACGAGCATGCACTCGTCACATTCGATGCTCTCGCCGCCATCTTGCTGCACCCTACCTATGCCTAGGAAGCTACCGCGCATGCGTCAAAGTCATTTCAAGCATGCGCGGGTTTCCATGGTGACAGGTAAGTATACACACTCTCAGGTTTCTCGGCAGGAAAACACTGCAGAGAATCATACCGAGAAAATAGAGAGCAGGTTCTCTATTTTTCTCGTCAAGATTTTAGCCAGTTTTAACCTGAAAGCCTCATACACACGCACGGTATACTCGGCAAGAAAGCTCTGCCAGCAGTTTTCTTGCTGGTTCTTGCCGAGTAAACAGCGTGTGTACGAGGCTTGAGTCTAAATCTCTGTGTGGGGGCAGCCACCTTGGTAGAGCAAGGCTTTGCTTTCTTAATGTCAGCGCTTCCAGGTAGCAGTGAGCAGTAAAGGAGAGACATCATAAAATCTTCTGAGACTAATAGTTAGGGTTGCCTTAGATCTCACACAGCAGATATTCAGCTATGAGGATGTAGGTACAGGAGTGCCTAGGCACACTCAAATAGAGGGAGGTGCACTACTTTTATTTAAAAGTAGGGATGAGCCGAACACCCCCCCCCCCCCGTTCGGTTAGCACCTTCGAACGGACCGAACGTTTGCGTGAACATTTAGAACCCCATTGACGTCTATGGGACTCGAACGTTCGAATTCAAAAGTGCTAATTTTAAAGATTAATATGCAAGTTATTGTCGTAAAACATCTTTGAGAACCCGGGTCTTGCCCCAGGGAACATGTATCAATGGAAAAAAAGTTTTAAAAACGGTCGTTTTTTTCAGGACTCCTGAAAAAACTACAGTTTTTAAAACTTTTTTCCCACACGGCCAGTACACACCAAGTAGCTTTAGGTGCAAACTACAGAGGACACAGGCAATAAACCACGTAAGAATACTGCAGCTAGCACAATCACCTGCCTGCCAGTAAATTAGGAAGAACTGATCTAGCTAAACTATCCAGTGTATAAATATATGTACAACACCTGGGATGTATATATATCCTCTACACACTGTAACATTAACTGACTAGCCTGCCTACCTGCAAAAAATGACACTCTCTCTGTCCTCTCTTAACCACCGCAGCACACTACACAAGGCCGACCTGCAGGCGGCCTTTTATAGTGTGGGGCGTGTACTAAACCCCCTGAGCCATAATTGGCCAAAGCCACCCTTTAAGGAGAACTAGTAAAACAATGGCTATTTGCAAGAATATGAAGGTGCCCTCACACAGGGCTTGGTTAAACTTAACCATGCCCGAGTTCAATTGTCCCCACTTCCCTTCTGGTTTGCACTCACACTGGGCTATAGGCAAGTAGTCACTGGCACACTTACATAATCACCTCTGCCAACCTGACCACAATACATCTGTGCTCAGTGATCTATGGAGAGTCATGTGCTTAGGTGGTATGATTTGCACTCACAATGAAGTGAACTGTACCAGACCTCAAGTGAACTTTGCCTGGGACCACCTCTTTCAAGTGGTCCTGGGCATGGTAGGATCAACTGTTGCTGAACCAGGTCACTCACACAGCACAAATTAACCAAATCAAGGGGGTGAACTGTGCCCTGGAACAGTAAAGATAGCCCTGGAATTTTCTTTTCACAACCTATATTTGCATATCCAACCACAATTGGTTTAGAAGGTTTAGGAGCTGAGAACATGTCAACGGGTACATTCAAGCATTAGGCTTTACTAAGTGAAAAGGTTTACGTTAATTCAACTTTTCTTTTGAATAATGCTTCCAACAGAAACAGGTCTGCAACATTTATTTTAAAACAGGCAAGAAAATGTAATGCTAATGTTCATGAGGACAAATAGGAAAAGCAATGTAGATTTGAGCAATACTTTAGTTTTCCTTCAACTTTTAAATAGAAAAAGAAAAGCTTTGAACCACAAACTTTGGAAAAATGATCCTAATATGCCTTTAAAATGGTTTGTATTGGTGCTTTGGATTTAATTTCAGCTGGGAAAACTATCAGCATGGCATTTATGCAGTTTGTTCTTCATATCCAAATAATTTCCTCCTACAATCTAGAACATACTGACTAAACTTGCCCTAATAAAATGCATTTATTATAACTTATAATTTATAAAAAGGACAAGAGATATATTGTGAAATATGTTGCTTCTCGATAAAAAATAACAAAACAAAATAAATATGTTTAATGCCATCTATAATTTTGCCAGACTGAGACATTGGATTTGGTACTGACATCTTGGCCAAGAAGGACTCCTGTAATTGGCAGCCATCTGCTCACCTGCAGGTAATCCCCCAAATAATTTGCCATTAACCTAGCCATGATAACAGTCTCAAAGCAACTGCAGTAGTAGACCGAGCTGTATATAGCTGTACATGAATAATAGTGTATGAGACATTTGCAGGTTCAAGGCAAAAACATTTTTAGACTCTGCCATCTGGTACTCTCAGCCATCAATCAGACATTCCTTGCCACAGCTGCTGTTAATTTTTGCTGTAGGAGATGTGGAGACATCAAAAAATAAAGCAACAGAATATGGGCATTACCAAGAGCAGCAGCTGGAGTTCTGGCTTGTCATCATTTGCTGCAAAGATTAAACAGTTATCTGTTCTGTTGGAATAGATATGTAGGCGATCAGAATGGTAATAAATCCCTTCCGGTCAAACATTTATCTTGTAGCTGAATATATAAATCTGATTTATCCCCTCAATAAGTTTCCACGTATAGTAAGTCAAGTCATCAAACCCCAAGGTAATCTTTGTAATTAGCTGGAGTCTACACATGAAAGTTTCTTACTGCATCAAATATTTTCTAACGCTCAGGAATTTCATTTCTTACTGTGAGAACAAAAAAACAAGATCTTATAATATGCTTTTCTGGTAGGGCAATGAGTCTAATAAAATACATTGGTCCAGATTCTCAAAGGACTTACGACGGCGCAGCGCCATGTACGCCGTCATAAGTCCTAATCTGGCCCGTCGTATCTATGCGACTGATTCTTAGAATCAGTTACGCATAGATATCCATTAGATCCGACAGGCGTAAGTCTCTTACGCCGTCGGATCTTAACTGCAATTTTTTTTTTGCCCGCTAGGTGGCGCTTCCGTCGATTTCCGCTTTGAGTATGCAAATTAGCTAGATATGCGAATTCCCAACCGTACGCGCGGCCGACGCAGTAATGGTACGACGTTTACGTTAGGCTTTTCCCGGCGTATAGATGCCCCTGCTATATGAGGCGCAGCCAATGTTAAGTATGGGCGTCGTTCCCGCGTCGAAATTTTAAAAAGTTACGTCATTTGCGTAAGTCGTCCGTGAATGGGGCTGGACGTCATTTACGTTCACTTTGAAACCAATGACGTCCTTGCGACGTCATTTGGAGCAATGCACACTGGGATATTTTACGGACGGCGCATGCGCAGTTCGTTCGGCGCGGGGAGGAGCTTCATTTAAATGATACACGCCCCCTACCCATCGAATTTGAATTCCGCCGGGTGATTTACGCTACGCCGCAACTTTACAGGCAAGTGCTTTGTGAATAAAGCACTTGCAGGAAAAACTTGCGGCGGTGTAACTTAAATCGGATACGTTACGCCGCCGCATAGATACGCCAATCTACCTGAATCTGGGCCATTTATTTTATTGAAAATGTAAAAAAGGGGGAGAGGAGGGATTATAGCAGTGCCATGGCGCCATGCCATGCGCCATGCCATGCGGTGCCCCCTTTTTTCCATTTTCACCTATTGTACAGGGATGAGGTGCCCAATCTACTAGAGGATACACCAACCACTTCCACTTTTTACATTTATTTTTCTATTTTCTGTTATTACTGGCATCTAACTGACAAGGCCTCAGTGCCTATTTATAAAGAAGTAAGGCACTAACATTTGTACACATTAAGGCTGACCATACTAAATATTTATATATGGCATTTTTCAATAAAATAAGGCAAAAAACAGCTAGCAACACAAAATGGTTAGAAAATGACCAACTGGTAATAAGGGAGCTGACACATTCCTCTAGTGAACAAAGCCATTGGCACATGCTTCTACAAGCAATACCTAAGAAGTGTCATGCACAGATATTTGCCCTTGATAAACATCCTCTATGAATTATGAAAAGCATTCTATAAATGGAGGCAGACCTTTGATTAATCCACCCATCCTCCTTTCATAGAATGCTTTTCATTGCTGGAAGCTATAGTACAGCTTCTATGAATGGAGAGGGATGGAAATGGTACTTCTGATGAGTGCCTATGACAGGTCTAGCAGCTATATTAACCCCTGCCACACTGGAAGAGTACCACTGCAGAGATATGGGGGGGGGGGGTGGAAGGTTTCAACTAATGCCGCGTACACACGACCGGTCCATCCGATGAGAACGGACCGATGGACCGTTTTCATCGGTTAACCAATGAAGCTGACTGATGGTCCGTCGCGCCTACACACCATCGGTTAAAAAAATTATCGTGTCAGAACGCGGTGACGTAAAACACAACGACGAGCTGAAAAAAATTAAGTTCAATGCTTCCAAGCATGCGTCGACTTGATTCTGAGCATGCGTGGATTTTTAACCGATGGTTGTGCCTACTAACGATCGTTTTTTCCCCATCGGTTAGGAATCCATCGGTTAAATTTAAAACAAGATTGCTTTTTTTTTAACCTATTGGTAAATAACTGATGGGGCCCACACACGATCGGTTTTGACCAATGAAAACGGTCCATCAGACCATTCTCATCGGTTTAACCGATCGTGTGTACGCGGCATAAGAGTGCAGCCACCAGTACGAGTCACATTTCTCATACAATGTACTGTCTATTGTGCTGATTAAAAAAAAAAGAAAAACACTTTATTAAATAGACTTTAAAAGACATATGCAAGGACTGCCCTGCTTTCAAAAATGATTTGTAACTGTGTTCAGCCAGTCTTGTGATCCAGACATCCCAGCCAGATAGCCTGACCTCACTTTTCTGCACTGCTGTTAAGAAATACAATTTGGTAGTTGAACTGCCTACATCATTCAGACTTAAAACACTGACATACTAATTAGGTCATTATGCAGTTTTCTTTCCAGTTGTCAGCAAGCTCTCAGCCACTCATATAAGTGACACTCTACATGACATTACAAAAATGCAATAAATTAAGAAGTAATATAAGGTGTAGTAAGATATATTAGAATATTGCTTGCTGTCCTAAACAGACAGTTCACCACCAAACAGGGACAGGTTGTAATCCTTCCCTACACTACCAGTTCAGATTTAATTAATTTGGAGTTGAATTGTGTTGATTGAGTTGATTATACAAGATATACAATATTACAATCTATAAATATATAAATATCTATATATATTCTGTAAATAGTAGTGGTCTCCAAACTGCAGCCCTTTTCCTGCTTTTATTTGGCCCTTGGGGCACTATTCCATGCACTGATATCAACAATGAGGCATAAACCCCCCCCCCCTTTCACACACACACACACACTGTCACCAGTGAAGGGGCATTATTCCTCCCAATGACACCAATGATGGGGCAAATCTTCTTCTACTGGCACCAATGATGGGGTACAATTCCTTCCACTGACACCAATGATGGGCACAATTCCTCCGACTGACACAAATGATGGAGCACTATTCCTTCCATTGAACCCAAATATGGAGCTTTGTTTTTTCCCCTGGGTCGGGTCCTTTTCTACAGTCTGGCCCCCCTAAAGTCTAAAGGACAGTAAACTGGCCCCTTATTTAGAAAGTTCGGAAACTTCTGGTATACAGTATACGGTATATTTTCCATCACATCTGTAAATTCTGTTCAGATCAGGATGCTGGCATGCCGATTTCCTGGTCTATCATTGTAACTTCATTGCACATAGACTACATAGACTTTGCCTCTTTAGTTGAAACATGTACAGTGCTGTGAAAAAGTAATTTTTTTTTGCATATTTCTCACACTTAAATGATTAGGACCATCAAAAAATGTAATATTACACAAAGATAACCCGAGTTAATCCAGGATGCAGTTTTTTTATTTATTTTTTATTTATTAAAGGAAAAAAGCTGTTTAAACCTGCCTGGCCCTATGTGAAAAAGTTATTCCCCCCTCCTATGCTGAATCATGAATGAACTCTGATTACCCACTATTTTTTGGAAAGTTGAGTTAACTTTCACTTGCCACAACTAGGCCTGATTACTGCCAGACCTGTTGAATCAAGAAATCACATAATTTCCCTCCTGTGCCAAGCAGACAGCCAGGCGCGGTTGCGCCTCAAGTGACTCTAGGTGGTATTGAACCCAGGACTGTCTGTTGTTACTTTGGTTGCTTTACCTCTGAGGCCCCGTACACACGACCGGATCTGTCCGCTGGGATTTATCCGCGGATCAGTTCCAGCAGACAAATCCGGTCTTGTGTACGGCCTAGCGGACATTTTTTGGCGGACATTTGTCCAGCCGACCGTTTTCCAGCGGATAAAAATTTCTTAGCATGCTAAGAAATCTATCCGCTGGAAACCTGTCCGTCGGACTTATCCGGTCGTCTGTACAGACTCACCGGATAAGTCCGACCGATCCCCATCCCTCGCATGCTTCAAAATGATTTGACGCATGTGTGGAAGTATTTACCTTCCAGGGTCGCGCACGTCACCGTGTCATCGTCGCGGCGACGGCGTGGCCACGTCACCGCGTATGTTTTCCGCAGGGATTTTGATCTGATGGTGTGTACAGCCATCAGATCAAAATCCGGAGCAGAAATGTCCAATGGAAACGGTCCGGCGGACCGTTTTCATCGGATATCCGCTCGTGTGTACAGGGCCTAAGCCACTCCTCAGTTCTCTATTCAGCCTGCTTTCCAGCTAAGTTTATAGTTCTGTGCTGAAGGCTTTTCTCTGGATCCCACCTTGCAATCAGTACCTGTCACTCCTGGTTCAGCTGAGGCAGGTCACCTAATCAACTGGGTATAAAACACTGCTTCACTCTGAGGGGTTTGTCAGTTCATTGTCTCTATCATTGCCAAAGGTTCTTGTGTTCCTGTGTGCTAGTTGCAGTATTCCAAGACTGACCCTGGTTTCAAACCCTGGCTTGTTCTTCGTTTATCCTGACTTCTCGAATCCCTGACTACAGCTTTACCTCGACTATGCTTTGGAAAATTCCTGTCAAGCCCCCGTGCTCAGACTCACAGCCCAAGTAGCTTCTTACCTTGTTACCGTGGGCTGTGTGTATTTGTAAGGGTGAGCATACAACTCTGCATTATGGACTCCAACCAAGGTAAGCCCTTACACATAAATAGAAGCTTTCTGACTAAGTGAAGCATGCTAACAGAGAACAAAAAGCCACACATCACGCATCATAAAAATATTCAAGAACAGATTCTAAACAAAGTAATGTACATGTATCGGTCCAGGAAGGGTTTCAAAGCCATTTCTAAGGCTTTGGAACTCCAGTGAACCATGGGGAGAGTCATTATCCACAAATGAAGATAACATGAAACAGTGGTGAACCTTCCCAGGAGTGGCCGCCCTACAAAAATGACTCCAAGTGCATGACGACGACTCATCCA
Organism: Rana temporaria; assembly: GCF_905171775.1. Classification (NCBI taxonomy): domain Eukaryota; kingdom Metazoa; phylum Chordata; class Amphibia; order Anura; family Ranidae; genus Rana; species Rana temporaria. The sequence goes on along the minus strand of NC_053493.1, from coordinate 86,185,848 downwards.
GGAGGTCATAAAAGAATCCAGAACATCATCTAAAGAGCTGCAGGCCTCACTTGCCTCAGGTAAGATCGGTGTTCATGATTCAACAATAAGAAAGAGACTGGGCAAAAATGACATCCATGGGAGTGTTCCAAGGCCAGAGCCACTGCTGACCAAAAAGAACACAAGGGCTCATCTCACATTTACCAAAAAACATCTTGATTATCCCCAAGACTTTTGGGCAAATATTCTGTGGACTGATGAGACAAAAATTTCACTTTTTAGAAGGTGTGCATCCCGTTACATCTGGCATAAAACTAGTACAGCATTTCATAACAAGAAAATTATACCAACAGTCAGACATGGTGGTGGTACATGCCGATCTGGGGCTGCTTTGCAGCATTAGGACCTGGACGACTTACCTTAAGTGGTGGAACCATGAATTCTAAGCTCTACCAGAAACTCCTAAAGGAGAATGTCCGGCCATCAGTTTGTGACCTCAAGCTCAAGTGCAGCAGGACAATGATCCGAAACACAACAGCAAGTCCACCTCCATATGGTTCAAACAAAGCAAAATTTGGGGTTTGGAGTGGCCTAGTAAAAGCCCGGACTTAAATCCAATTAAGATGCTGTATCATGACCTTACACAGGCCGTTCATGCTGGAAAACCCTCAATTAAAACAATTCTGCAAAGAAGAACGTGCCAAAATTGCTCTACAGCAATGTGAAAGACTCCTTGCCAGTTATCGCAAATGCTTGATTGCAGTTGTTGCCGCCAAGAGTGGCACAGCCAGTTATTAGGTTTAGGGGGCAATTACTTTTTTACATAAAGTCAGGCAGGTTTGGACAGCTTTTTTGCCTTAATAAATGAAACCATCATTTAAAAACTGCATTTTGTATTTGCTTGGGTTATCTTTTTGTAATAATAAAAAATAAAATTCATTTAAGTGTGACAAATATGTAAAAAAAATAAAATTCTCTGAAAGGGGGCAAATATTTGTATTTATGTAGCTCTTTATTCAAAGCTAGTAGAGGGACAATTTAATGACTTATTTACTACATATTTGTTTTTTTATGTCTCCCCCCCAAAATGAAAGCTAAACTGCAGGCGGATATAAAGGATACAAATGATTGTAGATTTTTATTCATTAACCACTTGCCTACTGGGCACTTTTGTACCCTTCCTGCCCAGGCCAATGTTTAGCTTTCAGCGCTGTCACACTTTGAATGACAATTGCACAGTCATGTAACACTATACTGAAATGTACCAACATTTTCACACAAATAGAGCTTTCTTTTGGTGGTATTTAATAAAAAAAACTGAAAATTTAGAAAAAAATACATTTTTCTGTCGGTACATTTGTAATTTTTCTCCTTTAATGATGTGCGCTGATGAGGCGGCGCTGATAGGTTGCTCTGATGGGCACTAATGAGGCAGTATTGAAATGCACTGATTAGCTGGTACTGATGAGGAGGCACAAATATACCGCACAGATAGGTGGCACTGATATGCAGCACTGATAAACACTTTTAGGTGGCACTGATGGGCACTTCTGGGCACTGATAGGCGGCACTGATGGGCACTAGTTAGCGGCAGTTATAGGCAGCACTGATGGGCAGCACTGACATAGCTTCCAACTGTCCCGGATTTTGAGGGACTGTCTCACATCTGGACCAAAGTCTCTCTGTCCCTCCTCATTTATCCCTCACTTTGGTCTGATCTATATAGCTATATATACAATGCACTACTTATCTATAAAAAAAAAATTCCCAGTGCTAAGCCTTTCATCTAATTTGTAAATTGCTGCATTTGTAAATTCCAAAGGCCAATATAACTTGTGGGTTTAACCATTTTTTTTTTTACAATTCTCCTTTAAGGAGGGTGTGGCTGGGGGTGTGTCCTTTGCCTACATACTTTTACTAATAGGTATCCCTCATTCCCATCTCAGAAAGTTGGGATGTATGCACTGATGAGCAGGCACTGAAAGGCAGTACCAATGGGCACTGATTGGTGTCACTGATGGAAACTGTCACTTGATGATCAGTGTCCTGATTACCAGTACATGTCTCCCCTGTGAGGAGATGCCGCTTATTGGCTCTTCTCGCCTCACACTCTGTCAGTGTGAGGCGAGGAAAGCTGATAAACCTCCTTGTTTACATGTGACCGGCTGTGTCCACGTCAATGGCTCTTTACCGAGATCAGGGATGCCCCGTGTCCTAAGAACTCTGCACGGTTGCGATCGCCGCACTGCGCGCCCCTCCGGGGACACGCAAGAGCGCCCGTTCTGAGGTGCTGTCATATAACCGAGAGCGCATCCCATTCGCCATTATTTTACTATACGGCGGGTGGGAAGTGGTTGATAATGCCTTAAGAATTTGTTCACACCAGAACCAGACACCAGATTCCATTTGTGTTTCCCAGACTGTGTTCAAAACGCACTGGGCATGCGATCTGCTGAATGTGTTAATATATTCCTAATGACACCCCAAAAACGTAGTACATTTGCCTGCACCATATCGCTTGGTTCCACTGCTGTCAAAATGAATCAATTCTGACAAGTTTTCCAGACACCAAAAGAAAAAAGGTGACAGGGGAGGGATCTCTTGCTGATTGAGAGCCTCAGCTCTGTTCCTGTGTGCAATGTGAAGGGGGGTTTGTCCCTTCCCTTCAATCAACTCTCAGAGCTCTCCTCACTGAGCTCTGCAGTGTGTAATTTCAGCTCTCCACTGCCTTTTGTCTGACAACTCAGATAAGCTTTAAAAAATCTGCACTTTGAATGGAGGTAGAGAAGAGAATATTACAGATAAGCAGGTACAACATATGTAGGAGGGTTTGTTTAATTTCTGTGTATCACCTCAGGCTAGTCACTTTACTGGATTTATGAAAGGTTTTACAGCCACTTTTACGAACATTTGTGGAGAAAATTCAGGTCTCCTGCCCTTCGACACAGGACTGTGCTGTGTGACAGATTTGTGTAAATACCAGGACTGGATGGACAGCAGTACAAATCCATCACAGAAAAAGTGCTTCCCTATACAGTATGTATCTTCTTTGTGTTTTCAGCCGTTTGCCTTGAGCTCAGTCTTATGGTGGCCATACACAATTCAATAAACAATCAATTTATTTTTCAATTGAATCCTTCCGACCACCGAGTTTCCAACCCATTTCATCAATATAACACACAGAGAGAAGTGGACTTTTGCTCATAACCTATTGATCTCATTTCTGTTTTCACCAAGAAATTCCATCATCTGATAGGTTTATATGATTGTATTGATGAACAAAGTATCTCAGTGCTGCCAATTGATGCAAATTGATTGATACTAATCCATCCTGGCCAACTCAGTTTGATCGAATCAGATTGAAAATTAGTCTTATGCCTTGTACACACGGTCGGACTTTTGACTGTGAAAAAGTCCGCCCTGAGTCCATCGAAAGTCCGACGGAAAAAAAGAGAACAGGTTCTCTATCTAAGGCCCCGTACACACGACCAGTTTCCTCGGCAGAATTCAGCTTCCGACCGAGTTTCTGGCTGAATTCTGCCGAGGAAACTGGTCGTGTGTACACTTTCGGCCGAGGAAGCCGACGAGGAGCTCGACGAGGAAATAGAGAACATGTTCTCTATTTCCTCGTTGTTCTATGGGAGCTCTCGGCCCGCCGAGCTCCTCGGCGGCTTCAGGGCTGAACTGGCCGAGGAACTCGATGTGTTTGGCACGTCGAGTTCCTCGGCCGTGTGTACGGGGCCTCAGGTCCGTCTGACTTCCGCCAAAAAGTCTGATAGAGGCTACACACGGCCGGATTTTCAGAGAAAAAAAGCCCGTCTGACTTTTTTTCTCGGAAAGTCCGGCCGTGTGTATGAGGCATAAATGGTTTGCAAGGTAGTTATGGCTATTCTATTGTTTCTGGATTTAATTTGGCTGAATTGCACATCTATCAGATAAAAAAAAAATTTAAACATGCATGGCCACCATTAGGGTTTAGAAAAGTGGTGATCAAATCAAGAAAATAATAGAAAAGACATAGAAAAGAGCAGGAAAAGCTCCCTACAACCAATAATAAAAGTCTGACCTGCAAATTATGACATAAAAGTGAAATGGAAAAAAAATTTAAAATAAGCAAAATTAATATAAAAAAAAATCACTATTACAAAAATTCCCTCTTAATAACTATACCAGATCCAGGGTCATAAATCTGGAAAATCTACCTTATGAATAGATTTTTCTGGATTATTTTCAGCTGTGTTGATACATGGTAAATATATTTGTTCAGTTGCCCAGAGCAGTTTTATAAAGAGGCAAAACTGTCAGTATCAATATTTCCCAAAGAAAAAAAAATGCTGAAATATCAATCTCGACTTTTCATAAATGGGTTAGCATGTCACATCTGATCATTTTCTCTTGATTATGCATTGAGAAAATCAGCAAGAGCCAAACTAAACTAAATCTATTTGCATTGAGTATAAAATAAAATGTGATTATTGGCAAGAAAATGTGTGGAAACACCTTTTCATACTATTTTCCTCAGTAATTATATTAATTATTGCACTATTCTTCTCATATTTAAGTCAATTTGAATTGCATTATTGAAAATGACACTTGTGTGAATCGTACTATTGATCAAATTGCTTTCCTCTCTTTGGTCCAAATTTTATATTATTATGGATTAAAAAAGTCTGCTTTGACAAACTAAAAGTAAGCAGTTCGGATTTATATAGAAGTCACAGTATAAATAGCATTTCTGTATTTAGTACAATTCATCATTGCCATTTGTTATTGTAAATCTTTTTCAGCAAAATCCTTAAAGTCCTGTTTGGATACAGCTTGGATGGGTTAGATCTCCTGTCCACTATATATTGCTGTCTGTGTCCCCTTTGGAGAAATGTACCCTTAATCCTCGTACACACGACCAGGTTTCTCGGCAGAATCCAGCAAGAAACTTGCTGGGAGATATTTTTTGCCGAGGAAACCGGTCGTGTGTACATTTTCGTCGAGGAAACTGTCGAGAAACTCGTCGAGCCAAAAAGAGAGCAAGTTCTCTATTTTCTCGACGGGAGTCTCAAATTGGCTCGTCGAGTTCCTGGTCGGGCTGGTTTCCGGCGAGAAACTCGAGCGTGTGTATGCTAAGAAACCCGCGCTTGCTCAGAATAAAGTATGAGACGGGAGTAAAAGTAGCATTTGTAATGGAGATAACACATTTTTCAAGCTGTAACAGACTGAAAAGTGCAAATCGTCTCTTAACAAACTTTTACTTAACACGCAAACACATGAGATTAGCAAAACCAGCCACAAGAGTTTAGCCAGTGGAATCGAACTTTGTATGTGTTGTATGTCACCGCGTTTGAGAACGAGGAGATTTTGTCTTGACAGTGTGTATGCAAAGCAAGCTTGTCGAGTTCCTCGACAAGCCTAACAGGGAACTCGACGAGGAAAACGATGTGTTTCGCCCGACGAGTTCCTCGGTCGTGTGTACGAGGCTTGACTTTTGGGAAAACTATCTGGCAGGGATAAAGGCAAATTTACAAAACCATTTTAGTAGAGGGGGGAAGGGTTACAATGACTGGATATGCTTTTATTGTTGTCAGTGTCAACCTGTCACTGCAAAAACGACATCTCTTATCTCTTGTCTTGGTGTTACAGGAACAACATGTGAGAGAAAATCTCCCCAATGAGGTTACAAACAGAGAAAATGTATTTCTATTCCAAACTTCAGTGGGGTTAAATCTGCTATAACTAGCTTGAATTTCAGTAAATTCTTGCTGAATTGGTCAAAACTTGGGCCGTGGTGCCTCTGTCAGAGCTGGGTGAAAAATTGGTGACAGAACATTGCTTCATGTAACCACAAGTCTGCAGCCGCCGCTCTCTAGCCATGAGTTGACTCGGCCATCAACATAGTCATGGACATACACATTCTTTGGACTCAAGTTTCACATTTTATTAAAATTTCTTTATATGGATACATTGGAGCACTCTTTATTTATTTTGCATTATTTATACTTTGTTTTTAGTTGTTTTTCACACATACTATAGTATACACAACATAGTTCAAGTGCTCCTTCCATTAAAATGGAAGGTCTGCCGTATTGCAGAAAAAAAATCTGATTATCTACAAAGGCATTTTAAAATGAAGCTGTTAAGAAAAGAATCCGTACCACACCCCTGGAACTTTCAGAAGGCACTGATGACGTTATTGTGCCTCAAAGCTGCCTCCTGGGAAAGCTGAGCGCTCAAAGTCCCATGTGAATGTGTCCCTGCAACTAGAAACCAGGGACTAGAGTGCGTTCTTATGGGAATTTTAACCCTCAGATATCCCCACACCTTCTGGAAGCCAGGACTGATAAGTATTTTTCCTTTTTTTTTTTTTTTTTTACAATTTAATAGTCAGCCTTCTATTTTCACGGAGGGTCAGCTTTAATCCCTATATTAGATTCATAGGCGTATAATACATAGCAAGGTTAATGCTAAACGCTATAACTCACAGTGCCTTAAAAAAAGTATTGAGTTGGTCTATCACATAAAATCCTAATAAAATACATTTATGTTTTTGTTTGTAACATAACAAAATGTGAGACATTTCAATGTGTATGAATACTTTTTCAAGGCCTTGTAGCCTTGAAACATGTTACATACAGGGGAGATCCTTCAGATGGAGGCGTACAATAAAAATTGTTGAATTAAGTGATACTACCAACATGTAGCCCATTGTTTCATATCTGGTGCTTATACGAAACATGAAGGGAACAGCATTCGGCATGTCCATAACAGAAGAAGACAGTTTTGCGCTATGGAGAGTTCATATTTTAGACCTAAATATGATAACAAGAGGTTTTAGTGCATTTAACCTGTACTGAGAAAAAAACATGGGCCACAATTGCTGACTCTTTCTAACAATGCTAGTTGGCTGACTATCCCTCATGTTAATAATTTCAGAATCACTTACCCAGAGGAAAAATGCAGCAAGTAAAAATTCCTTATACGCAGGCTTATTTTAGGTCAGGGATTTTGATTGTATTAAAGCAATTGGATCATAATGACAGCCTGGCTGCTAGCACTTTTGGGACTAAACTTGGGCAAAAGAGCCTCTGCGTTTCCTCTCAGTACAGATTTACTTTGAGCAGTCATTATTGCCTTATTGTTAATCCCTAGATAGCCAGATAATTGCTTGGCATGCTACTGTTGGGCCATGTTTGGTAGTTCTTCAGCCACAGGTGTCTTCTTGACCATACACCTGGAAATTTGGCAGAAGGATCAAGCTTTCAAATAAATTTTTTGTTGAAATTTCAAGTGGAGGCATAATCTAATAATGAAAGTAAACCGTCACCGAAAAGCACGTATCCACTTTCCCTCAGCGCTCATGAACCTATTAAAATAAAAAGGTCACAGACCCTTAAGCTGCTGCTATAAAAACAAATCTAATTGTAATTAAAATGTCTAAACACCCAAAGTGAAGTATAAACATTAGCAGCGCTAAACTCCTTAATTAAATAAAAAGTGTCCAATAATGTTGAACAAATTCAAACACAATGTCTTAAATGGGAATAAATAGTCTGTGCAGAGTGATAGGCTATATCAAAGTAATCAACAGGGGATGGTGATAATAATATTTAATCCATGAATCTCTTCATCCCTTCACCACACCACATGGAACACTGCTACCTTAGGATGTTACACTCACTTATCAGGTAAAAATAAGCCTCCAGCTCAACAGAATAGCAGACCTCCTCCTACGATTGCCAGATCATGGTACAGACTACCTCTTTAGCTTCAGGCTCCAATTCACCAATGATGGATCTTTATGGACTCCAGACATAACTCACTCTCGAGCTCCAAGCTCCGATTAACCGGTATTGGATCTTTAGATACCAGACTCCAAATAATCACTAATAGATCCCCAGCTCATTGGCAGTAGTGTCAAAGAGAAAAAAAGGTCTCATAGCGTGATTCTGTTTAAAATCTATTTTAATGATAACCAAAACCCCCCTTACAAATTGCAATGTTAAAATTCCAATAAGGCATAGTACAGACACTCGTCCACTACTTTGTGTCACTCTCACCGCCACTCAGATTCCAAAGATTGCGGCGATACCCGGGTTGAGTTCCACAAGGATGGACAAGCAGAGTGGCTGTGTAGACACGCCCTAATGCGTTTCCTCATCAACGCCCTCTGACGAAGTTGATGACGTTTCTGACGTTGATTTCTGGTGAGTGTACCATCCTAAGGGAGCAGTGTTCCACGTGGCGTGGTGAAGGGATGAAGAGATTCATTAAAATAAATATTTTTATCATCATCCCCCTTGCGCTTTTGGTTACTTTGATATAGCCTATCACTCTGTACAGACTATTTCTTCTCATTTAGGACATTGTGTTTGAATTTGTTCAACATTATTGGACACTTTTTATTGAATTATTGAGTTTAGCGCTGCTAATGTTTATACTTCCCTTTGGGTGTTTAGGCATATTAATTGCAAGTTAGGACATAAAGTGATAGTTTTGACCAACCAAAAGAAGATGGGATCTAAACCCAGCTAAAAATCATTGATGTACAGTAGTTTGTCCCCCCCCCCCTTCAGTTTGTATAGATTTGTATTGAAGCTATTAATTCATTATTAATTGCCAAACATATACATTAAACATGTATGGGGGATTTACTAAATCTGGAGAGTGCAAAATCTGGTGCAGCTCTGCAAAGACATCAGTTTCATTTTTTTTGTCAAATCTTAAGGCCGCGTACACACGGTCGATCCAAACCAATGAGAATGGTCCGACGGACCGTTTTCATCGGTTCACCGCTGAAGTGGCCTGATGGTCTGATGTGCGTACACACCATCAGTTCAAAAACCGATCGGGTCAGAACGCGGTGACGTGCTGAAAAAAAAGAAGTTCAATGCTTCCAAGCATGCGTCGACTTGATTCTGAGCATGCGCGGGTTTTGAACCGATGCTTTTGTGTACTAACCATCGGTTTGGACCGATCGGTCAGCGGTCCATCGGTTCGATTTTAAAGCAAGTTTTAAAATTTTGGTCCGAAGGACAAAAGACCGATGGGCCGTACACACGGTCGGTTTGGACCGATGAATCTGAACTTCGGTCCATTCTCATCGGTTTTGTCCGACCGTGTGTACGCGGCCTTACTGAACATGCTGAAGTTAGAAGTTGATTGGCTACCATGCACTGTTGCACCAGATTATGAGTGCTCCAGTTTTAGTAAATCTCCCCTACAGATGTACTTACATTAACACTAAATAGAAAGACAACATAGGTTTCATTTGAAAGGGATGGGTCATGATGGGTCAATATATGGTTCAATATATGATGGGTCATGATGCCATCTACTTGTGGGATAAAAATTTTGATGGTTAGGGGGCAGTAAAAATATATGGTTGACCTGTGTTTTTACCACCTCCCCAACTGCTCCCTCTTAGGCTGTAAAGGCAGCAAGCAGGGGTGTACACACATACAAAAAGCAAAAAACAACAATTGTCATGCTAAAATAACAAAGAAATAAAGTCCCATAAATATTACAGTCCAATAAGAAGTGATATAGTCCAATCATGAAACTAGTAGATCCCTCCAAGGAAAAAGTGAGGGATTAAGTGTTTAACATATATGAAAAAAACACCTTGATAGTGAATATGATATACACAGGGGAAACACCTTGGGCGGAGTCCATGTTCATGACGTTACCGTGCTTGCCGACCCCACGAGGCTTGAATTCCGGAACAGATATACATTGCATATATGTTTGTTTTTAACTGCCTCTATGTAAGTAGTTGGTATGTTTTATTCTTTAAAATTTTATACGGTTTTACACAATGGGAGTTTCTTTGAGTCATCTTACATGCATGATTATCCATAGATTATTCCCTATTTGAGTGTTCCCATTGGACACCAAGAAAAGCCATAGAGGTCTCCTGTTTTGCTGCAAAGGAAAGAGGGCTGATGGCTCTTATCTTAAGAATATTCCATCATACTGCGCTCATGACTCTTATGATCTAGAGTCAGTGCCATATCATCCACGTGTGCAGGGTGTTCACTGCACACAAGCCCCCGAGGGGGGGGCACTGTGACCCACACTGCACACCTGAATGGTCCCCTTCTCTAATCCCTCCTGTGGCTGTCAGCTGAAAAGCCATGCAGGGACACTGGTGCTCACAACTGTCCCTCCCACCGCACCGATCATCCCTGGCTGTTCCTTGTTTCCTCCTTCTCCAGCCCCCCTCTGTGTCCTCCTCCTCTGCCCATGTGTGCTCTTCCTCCAGCCCCCCCCCCCGTCCTCCTACTTCAGCCCCCTCCTTGTCCTTCTCCTCCTCCAGAGAAAAGGAAGGGGTCAGTAAATATGTCATTTACAGACCCCTTCCTTTTCTGAATTGGACACAGTGAGCGATCGCTACCAATCGCTCACTGTGTCCTGTGATAACTGAACAAGTAAACTGTGTTTACTGTGCTTCAATTTATGAATGAACAGGAGTCGCTGCCTCCTGTTCAATCATCTTCAATGCTGAGGCCGCTGAGAAAGGGACTGGGAAATCTCTGTCCTCAGTCCTTTTCTCTGTCTCAAAGGGGAGATGTCAGGAGTCTGTTTAGACTCCTGATATTCCACCAAAGCACACCAACAGCACTGATGAAAAAAAATTTGTAATAAATAAAAAAATGTAATTGTAAAAAAAAAAGTACTGACACCACTCACCCCTGCCCTACCGACAGTGTCGACTGCCCCAACCCCCTCCCCCAAAAAGCGTTGAAACCCGTGAAAAAAACAAAAAAAACAAATGAAATTGTAAAAAAATAAATACATAAAAAACTACTGACACCATCCACTGCTCTACTGACACTGCTCACTGCCTTACTGGCACCGTCCACTGCCCTATACCCCCTCCACATACTTCCCCAGAAGCACTGACACTGTCCACTGCCCTTCTGACACCATCCACTGCCCCCTTTAAGTCACACCCAATATTTAGCACAATTTAAGCCACGTCCACATTTTGCTACGCACGCCACTTTTTTAATCAATGCCTGTGTCACACTTTTTATCTTACACACGGGCCCACTCATTTCATGATACGCCCCTGTTTAGAGTCCTTTTCCTCTGGTAAGCGGCCATCTCATATTATATGGTGGAGACACACCTGGGTGTTTCACCTTTTTATACGATATTCACTATCAAGGTGTTTATTTCATATATGTTGAACACTTAATCCCTCACACTTACTAGTTTGATCTACTAGTTTCATGATTGGACTATATCACTTCTAATTGGACTGCAACATTTACGGGACTTTATTTTTTTGTCATTTTAGCGTGGCTATTTTTCTGTTGTGTATATGCTGTTTACAATCTTCCTGTATTGTTTTTGCCAGCGGATTTATAATTTGGGTTCATCTGCACTGTAGACATCGGCGTCTGTACTTAATGTAAATATCTCCTAAACCGTGCAGGTTTAGGACATATTTCTTGCACCTACAGGTAAGCCTTAATCTAGGCTTACCTGTAGGTGCAAGATGTGTGGTTGAGTTTACAACCACTTTAACTGTGATGCTTTGCATCACAGCGCGGCAAAAATTATCCTCAGTCGCGTACAGGGGGCAGTACTGCCTGATAACTGCAACCTATTTAACTGAATGGGGCTGCGACCACCATGTAAATGTGTGCAATGCACATGGTTATGTTGCGATGGTAGTGGTTTCTTAAAACTGGTTTTGACAAGGCTACATAACTCTTTTTCATCACTTGTCAAATGCTCTGAAAAGTGATCTACTGAAGATGGCTCTTCAGAATGGAAAGCTAGTGTAAATTATCTCTAATTACAAAGTTTAATATGTTTGTTTTATGCAAATGATTTTCAACATTTCAAGACAAGTTTAGGTACTTATTCTTTCATTATGAAAAATAAATGTAATGATTCTTTACTTGAAAATATGTTCCATCTTACGATTATTTAATAGCCTACTTTATATTGCTATAGCACGCTGTCACAAATAGTTTATGTGTTTCTTTTATTTCATTCCCTCTGTTGTTGAGTCACTTGAATATGACATGTTAGTCATGTGTACATATGTGAAAAATACTGATGACAGCTCAGTTGTGTTCATCGAGGACAAAATTCCTCTTTCAATGAATGACACCTATGTCACTCTGGAATTTGTCAAAACAATAAGTCATGTCAATTCTGTTCTTTCAACTTTACACGTCCGTAAGACCCCAATCAATCATTAGTCATGTTTTAATCCCCAAACCTGTAACCTTGTTCATGTACAATGTCATGTCTTTTCTCTTCTATGCAAAAGTAGATTCATTTTCTTGCATTTTTTTCTACTGTTATTTCTCTTTATGCTGATTCCAGCCAATCTACCCTTGTAAAATGTGTCTTTCTTTTGTATTGTTAAATAAACCCTTACCTACATAAAAACTTGCAAGATGCAGAAATGTGCTAATTATATAAAATTAAGTGATGCGTGAATAATGGAAAATATGCTCCACATTTTATTTTTGTAGAGGGAAGTCTGTTACTCACTCTGCTGGGTGAATATTTGATTTGCCTTGGGTAAACTAGTAATCAATAATCCACTTATCCTTCAAAGGTCCATTTATAAGTTCACTGCTGGCAGAGAATGCAGCAGGAGCCAGCGCTCACCCAGTGGGTGATCACATTGCGGGGCAAAGATTAATTTAAGTTGATCCTTTTAGGTAATATTTATTCCACCATGGGCGCAGCCAAGTGAAACCATTTTCTATTGCATGTGTAGGCTAAAACAATAAAAATAGTATTGGCTTGTCAGGTTCTAGTAGACTTCAACTGGTATCAATTGGTGTCAATTGATGACAATCTGCACACAGACATGGACTCCCTGTTGCATAAATGTAAATGAGATGGGTAAAAGTGTAACCCCAGGTCGGACTTTGACAGCACAGTAAACAATGAGGATATAGAAAAATACTCTTTATTAAAACATAGACACATACATGGTATACAAAAGAACAAAGAACATTTTGAAAACCATATACATAGAGATACATAGTATATGATGTGATCCCAAGTGCATCAGCGCGTTTCATCGTTAAGCTTCATCAGGACACATTCGGTATTCGTTAGTTGCAAGAACAAGGAAAATGGGTCTCACTATCTTGTAGAAGAGTTGATCAACATGGTTAAAGAAGACGTTTTGTCCAAAAAATGAAAAAGGGTTGGCTCATAAGAAGAGAGCAATTCTCAAAGTAAGGAGTCAGGGGAACCAGTGGCTCCAAAAATTAAGGTGTCCTTGTATTGTAGCCTCAAATCAGGTGGTAATGCATATAGGTGACAGCAAAGAGCAAAAGATAACCCTATAGAGGATATCAGTGGATCAGATCAATCTGGGATATCAAATAGACAAGTAAGCTCAGCTATACCAAACATAGGAGTATACCATACTCAAAGCCACGCTGCAGTCCTTACAGTGAATTGATGGTATCAACGTATCCAAAAAGCACCCTGGGAGAGAGTGGAATGCTCTGCAGTACAGAGGATTGCTCTCTCCCTGCCGGGAGAAGACAGCGATCAATGTTAGCAGCTATAGCAGCCACTAGCGATAATTGTTAGAGACTCCGGAAGGCTGGATGTTCCTAAGTTGACTGATCGATCAACTTGGTACATGAAGCCTGCCCTTTAGCAGTTTGAATCTCAGCCAATTCCTGCTGAACCAGCCGATACTTTAACTGTATGTGTATGACTAACTGTATGCCTTAGCGTAGCACCGTTGACTACCTCACACATGATAACTGCAACATCCTTCATGGCAACAGATTGTTGGATAGTTATGTAAGTTTGTTTTCTTACAGTTATGGAACTGCAACCAAAATTGTGGCGTTGTCATCCTATACTTGGGTATGTTGCAACACCATATGGACTTTGTAAGCATTGTTCCATTTCTGTGGAACTGTGTTCTGCAAAACCAAGTTTGTTAACCTTGTTGTGAGCGGATGGTGATTTGGTGAGAGCAGATCTAGTAGCAGAGAAGGACCCCTAAATGTACTCATTAGTGCCTATGCACACTCACAAACCAGGAAGTGCAGAGCTATTTTTAAGGAGGAATACTAGACAAAACATACTTTTCAGCGTACTGCTTACGCACAATTATGTTCCCTATTACAAAGCAAATTTTCAATTTTGATTCCATTTTTATAATAATAACTATGTTAATACTTTTGTATTCCTAACTAAAGCAATGGAAAAATAAATACATTACTGTATATGATTATGAATGCATGTGAAAAAATGCAACAAAGTGATTTTTATAACAAGATGGTATTTTTCACAGTAATTAGGTGGTATAAGGGAAGAGTGCTAATAAGGAAAAAGGGAAGACTGATTGTGACAAGTAATTATGTCACCTACTTGAACGGCTTAATTAGCCACTTTGATAATTATGACATCTCATTTGTCTTTTAATTCTGTGTCCTCTGAATTTTACCTTTGATTTTGTTTCCCTCAATCAGATAAGAAGATTAGATAAGCCAAAGAGTCCATTATTCCAGTAAAAAGAGACAAAGGCTTTGGCCTCCTCATCTGCCTGGAGCTTGAGCAAGAGGCTCTTTATACAAGAGCTCTCCAGACATCGCTGTAACAGCTTCTGTCTGCCCTGTCTGCATAGAACATGTTTGCTGAGGAAATTAATAGTGTAAACAGGTTGCTAGTGGGAATGTTCAACCCACTTAAGAGTGACAGCAAACAAACTGCTTTCAAGCACCTTTCAAACCACTTTAGTAAACAGACATTTACAGTTTGCTCAAATAATTAAGATGTTAATTAGGAAGGAGTTATTTAGTGAGAAGCTATAGACTTCCAAGCGACTGTGCTGACAAAATTCTGGCAAAACGGACTTGCTGAGTGTCCCTATTCCTTTATTCATTCGCAGACTAATACATATTGTTCCCCATAATGAATATATATATATATATATATATATATATATATATATATAATTTATGCATGATTTATTAAATGTAATGTGAACTAAAAATCCAGGAAATCCAATCAGGATAAAATTAGTTTACGTAGAAATATGCAACATAAACTTTTACATAAGCAACAGCTTAAAGTTTATTTCCAACAACTTAATATATATATATATATATATATATATATATATATATATATATATATATATATATATATATATATATATATAGTATATAAGTAACATCATCTAGGACAGGGGTGCCCAACCAGTGGACCGGGGGCCACATGTGGCCACTGGAGCCCTCTGATGTGGCCCTCGACCTTCTGCTCTGGGATGGCAGGTTGGCTAGCCCAGATCATAGGTTGCCGACCCGCCATCCCAGAGCATCAGTTTTGTGAATGAAGCCGCTGGTAGAGGAAGCAAGTGGCTGCGGAGCAGAGCCACATAAGCCAAAACTTCCTGTATAGCTGCCGCTCCTGTCACAGGCGGATTAATACCAAATGCCGGTGATTCCTGAATGGAAGACGGTTATTAAAGGTAAGTTTACTACTAAATTCACAGTATATATGGGTATATCTGTTCTTCAATAGTTACTGGGCTGCTTTCAAGCTGATCTGCAGGTGCAGTGCAGCTGCGGGTTACCTGCATTGAGCCATAGACTTCTGTTATTACCGCGGTTTTGACAAATCGCAGCGCATCAGTGTGAAAGCAGCCTTAGGCTCCTTTCACATGATCGGTCCAACCCAATCAGACCTACTATTCACCTCTATGGAGCAGCATATGTAAACAAATTTGTGTCTGTTTACACCTGCCTACCTAAAAAAAATAGAAAGGGATCTACCCCCTTCCATCTGGGCAAATCGGATTGAAACAGAGGACCCATAGAGTAGAGTGTGCTGTGTCCGTGGACACAGACCTGTCATCCTCCCGCTCTGCTCATTGTGGCCCGCGACCAGTTACCATCTCGCTTAAGTGGCCCTCGCTCTTCAAAATTTTGGGCATCCCTGATCTAGGACTTTCTACAATGTCTAGCTTTGTCCCTAATTTTTAAAGGCTTCTGGAGATATTGCAAGCTACTTTCTTCCTTAGTAAAGCAGGTTGTATAAAAAGGCTTAAACCCTGTACAGACAATTGTTTTTTTCTATCGTTTTTTTATCCATAGGAAATTTTTAAAACATGATCTATTTTTTTTTCACCGATGGAAAACAAACCGATGGGGCCCATACACCATCGGTTTGTCCGATGAAAACGGTCCATCGGTCTGTTTTCATCAGACAAACCGATCGTGTGTACAGGGTTTTACTCATGTTCCTTAAATGTAAAGCCTCATTGAAAGAAAGAAAACATGACCCAGACCCTTAAATATAATGCCTCATACACATGACCGGTTTTCCCGTCGGGAAAACTGCCATGAGAGCTTTTGGCCGGGAAAACCAGCTGTGTGTATGCTCCATTGCAGTTTTCCAGACGAGAAAACTGCCGGAAAAAAAAGAGAACCAGCTTTCTTTTATCTTGTCGGGATTCCCGGCGGACTTTTTCCCGTTGGGAAAAACAGTCATGTTTTCTTTTTCCAAGGGGGAAAAAAACGTGCATGCTCAGAATCAAGTATGAGATGGGAGCGCTCATTCTGGTAAAACTAGCGCTCGTAATGGAGATAGCACATTTGCCACGTTGTAACAGACTGAAAAACACGATTCATCTCTCACCGAACTTTGACTAACACGAGGATCAGCAAAAGCAGCCCAAAGGGTGGCGCCGTTTGAATGGAACTTCCCGTTTATAGTCCCGTCGTACGTGTTTTACGTCACCGCACTTTGGACGGGCAGTATTTTGCCTGAACGTGTGTATGCAAGGCAGGCTTGAGAGGAATCCCGTTGGGAAAATCATTGTTTTTTTTTCCTGAGAAAAACGGTTGTGTGTACGAGGCATTAGAGTGTGAATAAGATTAAGAATTGTAGTATTTTCATTATGAAGATGAGCTCAAGATCATGGTGGCTTCACCTTCTAACCTTCTTCCTAACAGGAAGACATTTTAGGAGCAATGTTAGATTATTGTAAGTATGTGTTCAGAGTTAGGGTACCACATTCATAAATGCTTACACAGACTTAAACAGGGGGATTGATTTACTAAAACTGGAGAGTGTAAAATCTGGTGCAGCTGTGCATGGTAGCCAATCAGCGTCTAACTTTAGCTTGTTCAATTAAGCTTTGACAAAAAAACAGGAAGCTGATTGGCTGCACCAGATTTTGCACTCTCCGGTTTTAGTAAGTCAACCCCTTTCTTAGGTAAAAGAAAAAATATTCTCCATGTCCAAATGTGGAGATAATTAGGATCCTAAAAAATATAGTACCTCTATTAACCTCCCTGGCGGTCTTCCCGAGACTGACACTGGGTTAGATTTTCTTGCTACTATCGGTAACCCCGTGTCAGTCACGGGCTTGCCTCGCTAGATCCACAGGCACTTTTTACTTACCTTGTCCCTGGATCCAGCGATGCCACCGCGCTGTGTGAGCGAGCGGGACCTCGCTCGATTCACATAGTGCTTCCGTGTGACGCCGATCTCCGTTCCCTGCGACGTTACGACGCACGGGGACGGAGAACGGCGCCAAATTCAAAAAAGTAAACAAACACTATACATACAGTATACTGTAATCTTATAGATTACAGTACTGTATGTAAAAAAAACACACCCCCCTTGTCCCTAGTGGTCTGTCCTGTGTCATGCATGTCATTTTATATAATAAAAACGTTTCTTTCTCCCTGCAAACTGTAGATTGTCCATAGCAACCAAAAGTGTCCCTTTATGTCAAAAATAGTTTTAGATCAGCTAAAAAACAGCGATAATAAATTATAATCACTTGCAGAATTGTGCGATAGCGATTTGTGGGGAAATTCGTCATAAAAAAAAAAAAATAATGACAGCGACAATTCTGCAACTGAGCAAATTTCAGTGATTTTAATTTGATTACATTATTGAATAATTTTTATTATAATTATATTATTATTTGTTATAATTATTTATAATTATTTATTATATTATAATTTATAATTTTGTTTTTAAAAAAATGTCATACCCGGGATGCCTATTAGAATCTTGTTTGGTCAGATTTAAGTGAGTTATTTCTAAAAATGACAGACCTACAATATAAAACGCCAAATTTCCTTGCAAATAATGGTACCGCTTTCAGCACCTTTTTTCTGACAGAATCATACCGCCAGGGAGGTTAAAGAACTAGCTACACTTATATTGTCCCTACATTTTGGCATAAAGGCTGGCACTTTTGTCAGCCACCTTATCATACACCTCAGTCATCAAAACGTGAGTCCTTTCCACTTCACAGACTGCAGCATTTACTTTTAGAATCATTATTGTATTTTATACACAGGAAATGGGTGGGTGGTACATGTGATGTAAATTAATAGAGGTTGCACAACTGTCTTGCATGGCATATAGATTATTCATGCTGCCAAGATATGTTTTTTTAATCTTAGAAATATTTAATAAAAATTATTATTTTTAATATACATTTGCCATATAGTGGGTACCTTAAAAGTCAACTTTACACAAATATTTTTTGAAATTTCTCTAATGTTAGAAATGCCAAATGCATGAAACAGATTTCCGGGAAAGGTAGCTAACCTATCAATATTAATGACTCTAATTTAATTAATTATTTTATTTTTTATTTATTTTTTATTAGTGATTAGCATAAGTGTACCATAAGAGAAAAAAAAAACTTTGGAAAAACAAGGTTAATATTAATTGGATAAATTGGTAATTTACTACCATCAGTCTTCTGTGTGTTTCTATATGTAAGGTGGGATATTTTTTATTTTTTTTGCAATTCAATTTGGTTTTCATCACAGGGACCCAGTGTGAAAAACTTTCAGTATCACACCACTGGCTCGGATAAGGAATGTTTTGACATAATGTAAGGTATATATACTGAATATATATACAACTATATATATTTGTGTCCTGTGTGTTTATATTTTAACAGCCTTATGGACAGTGACACCTGCACCTGACATCTACAATAGTGATTTCACCAGAGAAAGGACCATAAGAGTTGTTTGTTATCAAGGGATCTCTTACTAGAGAATGGTCTAACAAAAACGGTTGTGTATAGCTTTCAGCAAAACTCTGGCTGGGAAGTTAATTTCTAGATATGAACAAAGCATCACTTTTAAAACATCAAAGGAAGGAGGCATTTAGATCAGGAGGATAAGACATAAAGGGATACTCAGGTGAAAAGAGCATTGGACATCTGCAAAACAAAATGACACTGCAATAAAACAAGTGCCTTTGAAATATCTTCAGCAGCCAGGGAAATAACCCTTTGATACCTGTCAACTCTGAGTGATCATTAAGGATCCTCCTAGCTAAATACTTCCTAAAAGTAGACAGTCAATTACCAATGCCACAAGCTAACAATTGTGGAGCATGTCAAAATAATCCTATAACAAACCAATGAAATGTAAATGCATCATTATTAGAGTAGAGATAATAATCAACAAAGAAAACAAGATCCTTCGATCTGCTGGTTGAACGAAAGAAAATAAATCATGTAAAGCCGTGTACACACTACAAGTGTTTGTTCATACAACCCAGTTGAACGAAGAAAACAACTGTCAGCTCTTGTCGGAGACGCTTTACTAACCATCCGACATTAGTACAGCAATCTCCCCCACTGAGCTGTTGTGTTCTGACAGGGGGACGCCCCCCTCCAGAACACTCCAATCAGCACTCTCTGCTATTGGCTGAGAGCGTTGATCGAGAGTCGGTTGGATGCTGGTTTTTCATCATGCACATCCGGATTCTGTTGGACAGACCGACATACACATGGGCCGAATCCCATAAGCTTTTTTTCTAACCAGCCAATGTCTCCTGACATTAAGCCCATGTGTACCCAGCTTTAGGCAGATCTTAGTGGCAACTGTGTGTTCACCTGCCCACAAAGTGATTGTGGAGAGCCACTTGCACCCATATCATTTGATACTGATATATGCAAAATGTTTCATGGCATTTGGGTTGGGTTGGGGAAAAGATTGACCATTTCCTGGGGAAAAAAATATTTTCAAGCAACCACCAAGATTCAGATTGACTATTCTTTGTACAATGCATTAAGCAAACCTCAAATTTTCATTGGTTACAGTATTGCTTATTTATATCAACAAGCATTATTGTTCACAATATTGCATACAGTATGGTCAGCTAAGGCTGATCTTTCATGAAAAGTTAACTATTGGGCATCCACTAGCCTCCTGCATCCCCCTAATGCAAAACTGCCTGGTTTTAAAACAACATTACACTAGGCCCAGACTTCTCCTTTCCTTCTATATTGACGGTCAGTTGCAGGGCTATTTACCCCACTCAGTGTTTACCTGCTCCTGCATTGCTCTCTTCCTTATGATGTTGAGCTGGGACTATACTTCTACTGCTGAGCAGACATCTCTCCTCCTGACAGTATTAACTTAAAAGAGTTGTAAAGGAAAAAAAAAATTTGTCTAAAATTAATGTCTGCAAGGTAGACAGACAGAATAGTGTAATGATTCTGTTAAAAAACGAGTAAATACCTATTAAATTCCTTCATCTATATCACCTCCGGCATTCTAGTTTCTGTTCTCTCATTCACTTCCTGGTTTGCATCGATTGTTCATGTAATAACTACATTTCCCAGTATGAATTGCGGCACGCCCAGTAATTCACACCTCCTTGAGGTCTCTAACACGTAGAGAGCGTCCTCCCGCACAGATGTAGTTCCCAGGAGGGGGTGAGCACATTACTGACAACTGCAGTAAACCCTCCCGTCACGGTGGTCAGTAAAATCAGACAAGCAGGAAGTGAACAGGACAGAGAAAAAATAGAGAAACTTCTGAGCAAAAACAAACAATGAGGAAATGAAAAGAGGAATGTCTGCAGGTAAAGGATGCTTATTATGAAAAAAATAATTCCTTTACAACCCCTTTAATTTTAGTGCCCAGTGTAGGAGTGCAAAGAGCATCCCAGTACCCTGCTGCCACTAGGATGGATGCCCAACAGATGGCAAACCCAGCCAAGGATGTGCCACACTTCATAACACACCGGGCAGAGCTGCAGGTGTAAATAAGCTGGGAAATAGTTTTAACCCAAGAGATGAGCCTTTATAACCCCACAAGATGACTATGAGTAGCAGCAGATTCCAGCAGAGACGGGAAAAACAATCAAAACATTCTCAAGGGAACTAGTGATCACTAGGGTTGCCACCTTTTCTTCAAGTCAAACCCGAAAACTTTAGCGGCGCATCAAATTTTTTTTATAGTATAAACTATTCACATATTTTGCTATTAAATGACATTTCTAATAATGTGAAGTTAATAACAAGTGTCCCCCTTTACATCAGAATCTACAGAGTTCCCCTTTTACATCTGAACTCGCAGAGTTCCCTTTCACTGTAAAGGGGGACTCTGCAGACTCTAACATAAGGGATCCTCTGGGAACCCTGATTTAAGAGGGAACATTGAGAACTCGATGGACGGAGAAGACTCTGGTGTAAGGGAAAACACTGTGGCCTCTGGTGTAAAGGGAAAATCTGATGTAAGGTGTGCTCTGAGAACCCGGATTTGCCTTAGTGTAATCACTCAGAGGCAGAAGATCGAAGGGGGGAGATTTTAGTCACAGACAGGGATGGATGGTGAGCTCCATGGGCGTCCGCTCCATAGGGCAAGGGGGGTCAATTGCCCCCCCCCCCTGGAAATCAGAGTGGACTGCACTTTTCAGGCTCCACATGGATGCATTCCACACACACACCATATCTTATTAAAAATTACTATTTTTAATAATGTGGAATACTTTCTATGTAGAACCTGAAAAGTCCCAGTATATTCCTGACATTGTCATGAGTATAAAGAGACATACAGAATACAGCCCACCTCCAGGAAAGGGAAAATTCCACCCTTACACTGCTGGGGGGAAATTACCACTTGTACTTCTATGTTTCCATGTTCCAGCCAGCCGCACTGCTCTCCTCCTCAACCCAAAGCCTCAGCATCATTGCATACCATACAGGAACATTAACCCTGTATGGTACAATGAGGATGATGGAGTGCCACTGTGGCCTGTCACAACTTTCACAGAAGTTGCAGGGGACCAGTCACAGAGATTGAGGGAATCAGCAAAAGTTTGGTACACAGAGAGTATATTTGTTCCAATTTACTATGTTTATTACGCCTCAGAAAAAGGAACTGGAGAATTCACACTCAGTCCCTTTCTATTTTTCGAAAGTGAGTTATCAGGGGTCTGTTTAGTCCCCTGATATTTCACCAAAGCCCCCCAACAAGACTGTTAAAAAATGTAAAAATAAATACATTTGTAAAAAAATAAATAAAAAAACGACTGACACCGTCCACTGCCCTACTGACACCATCAATCCTATTCGGCTGCTGGGGGGGGGGTTTAAACCCCACATAGTGGTCGAAGACATTGTTACATGTGACTGTGTATTGCTGCTGCCGAAGCGCCCCCCCCCCTTGAAAAAATTTCAGCGGACGACTATGGTGAGCTCACTCACCTCTTGGCAGTCAGCAACTCTAATCCAGATGTATCTGAGGCTACTAGACTTCAAATTTCCAGCCCCAACTTTCATTTTCTGAGGCACAACACCAGGGATGGGAGTGTGGGTAGACACAGAGGGGTAGGGGCAAGAGGAAGAGGTGCAGATCGATCCCTCTCCCCTCTGTGTGTGTGTTTGGGGGGGTTGTTAGTGCTGGCTTTGTCCAGTGTGAAAGAGTGTAGCAGACACTCTCAGCTTAGACAACTGCAGCCAGCAACCATATTGGGAAGCCATAGTCCAGTCTAAATAATGTGTCCGGGTTTTAGACAGTCTGAAACCCGGACACATGATTCCAAACCCGAACTGTCCGGGTGAATCCTGGACAGATGGCAACCCTAGTGATCACCCATGTTAGATTTTTTGGGCCAGTTGCTATTGTTTCATTAAGGGGTTAAGCAAGTGCTGTGATTGTTCATCTATTCTCCTCCGACTTTTTTCATAGGATTAAACACATATACTAATAAAATCCAGTAAATGTATGTTTAAAGCATTAAAAAAAAAAGTCTTCCAGTGTTTGCATCATGCCTGCACATGTATCATCTACGGATGGCCCTTCTGTATAGTTTTGGATATTTTGGATTACTCCTGTTTTGTAAATGCCATTGTAGATAAGAAGTCATTGCAGGCATGGTAATGAAGTCCCACCAGAGAGAAACATTTATGGTATTGTACTAATACAGTACTTGTAATAGTCTCTGGGAACTGTAAAGCCAGTCATGATAACGGGAAGTCAATGAAGAGAAGTAAAAAAGCACATCAATTTCAAATTGTTCATCAGACAATCTAATTTGCAGAGAACTGCACTTGTCACGCTCTACCATAAACTTTTTTTAGATAAGAAATGATGTGAGAAAGCTTGTCCATCTTGTTTTGTGATAACAGATACAGCAATCTCAAGCAATACAATTTACCATCTACTCTGCTGGAGTCTTTTGTAAACTGTACAGAGAAAATAAATATCCCCTGCCAGGAAAACTGTGCTAGGCCACATTTCTGCTCATGAATCTTGTTTGCTTCAATTTGACTTTTCCTGTTTCAATTTTAGAATTACAAGCAAAATGAGCAAAATGTTTAGATACTTTGGGCTAGATTCAGCAAGGATTTACGCCGGCGTATCTATAGATACGCCGCGTAAATTCAAAGCTGCGCCGGCGTATCTTCTTTCTGTATTCAGAAAGCAAGATACACCGAAATTAGGCTAAGATCCAACTGGCTCAAGTCTCTTACGCCGTCGTATCTTAGGGTGCATATTTACGCTGGCCGCTAGGTGGCGCTTCCGTCGTTTTCGACGTAGAATATGCAAATGACCTAGATACGCCAATTCACAAACGTAGGTGCACCCGGCGGATTTTTTTACGTAGTTTGTGTAAGGCTTTTCCGGCGTAACGTTGCTCCTGCTTCTATGAGGCGTACGCAATGTTAAGTATAAACGTCGTTCCCGCGTCGAATTTTTTATTTTTTACGTCGTTTGCGTAAGTCGTTCGCGAATAGGGCTGGACGTAATTTACGTTCACGTCGAAAGCAATGACGATTTGCGGCGGAATTTCTAGCATGCGAACTGGGATTATTTCACGAACGGCGCATGCGCCGTTTGTAAAAAACTTAAGATACGCGGGGTCAACAATAATTTGAATAAAACATGCCCACATCATCCCCATTTGAATTAGGCGGGCTTACACCGGCCCACATACGTTACGCCGCCGTAACTTAGGGCGCAAGTTCTTTATGAATACGGAACTTGCGCCCTAATTTACAGCGGCGTAACGTATCGGAGATACGTTACGCCTGCACTAAATTACGCAGGGCTACCTGAATCTAGCCCACTGTTGTTAGATGATCAACTACACATTTTTTTTAAAACGGGGACACGCTGACGTTGTTCATCACTGGAGGATAGTAATGCACCAAAAACTCATCCTAGCATATTTATTAGTTTATAGACATCTTCAATTCCATATATTTCATATAGATTTTTTTTTTTTTTTTATAGATGGCCATTCACACAGTATCTGGCTACCAAGCTATAGCTGCTGTTTATGTCATTAGAGAATGCAGAGAAGGCCATTTACTGTATTGTTTTCATTTGAAAGTGTATCTAAAGCCAATTTATATATTTTTTAATTATTGCATAGACTTCTGAGGGGTTAGAACCTCTATAGAGAACCTCTATTGGTGTCCCTGCTAGGAAGATATACTCTCATTGACCACAGTCACTGGGGGTAAAGGTAATGGAAATTCCAAAATGTTTAGTTGTTACAGAACAGGGGATATAGGGGAGATCTTCCATTTGGGACACTTGTTCCAGTGACAATTGTCTACGAGGACACTTCCCTCACTTTGTAGAGATTTTATCTTGTCAGATATGTGTCCAAGTGATTGAGCAATTTTTAAAAAAATTGGCTTTATACAAACTTATAAGCAGTATTAAACCCAAAAACAAAAATGTAATATATTGCAGCTTACTAACTCTAATGCTGCGTACACACGACCGTTTTTCGGGTTGTAAAAAATGAAGTTTTTAATGGTTTTGCCTACACACGATCGTGAAAAAAAAAATGCTCTAGCAAAGCGCGGTGACATACAACACGTACAACGGCACTATAAAGGGGAAGTTCCATGCGGATGGCGCCACCCTTGGGGCTGCTTTTGCTGATTTTGTGTTATGAAAAGTTTGGTGAGAGACGATTTGCGCTTTTCAGTCCATTACAGCGTGATGAATGTGCTATCTCCATTACGAACGGTAGTTTTACCAGAACGAGCGCTCCCGTCTCATAACTTACTTCTGAGCATGCACGTTTTTCCCTTAGGGGTAAGTCAATGATGTCTACATCTCAGGTTAAAGTGTAGCTAGTTCCTGTAATCTTCACATTTTCCTGACGTTTTCTCATATACACCCAAAAAAAATATTGAAAATATGTTTGTGAAGGTTCTCATTTATCCAGGTCATGGTATATCTAGTAGTATTTAGTCACATTTAACTGGACTTGTTATGTAATGCTGAAGAGGTTTGGTAGATTACTAAGCAACTTCTTTGGGAAAAAAGGGACGTACCCCAGCATTTATATTAGTAGCTTGGACACCAATAGGTGTGAATATAAATTCAGGGGTATCTTCCTGATACTCTATGAACTGAGCGTGGCGTGGTAAGCTACAAAACATCTTCAACATTACAGAACAGAGCCAGTTGAATTCGACCAAGTACTGCTGGATATATCATAACCTGGATACATGAGAACCTTTACAAACATATTGTAATGCCCATATTTTATGGTATGATTTGTGTTTGGCCTTTAAAGTACTTTTTGGTGGCTCCTATGAATAGACAATATTTGCGCAAATCAATCAGTACAACTAAATGGAGAAGTTCAAAGTTCAATAAAATCAATAAATATTGAAAAAGTCTGGATTATGTGATTTCAGTAATCTAGATTGCTGATGTCCAATTATACACCTGTTCTGTATTTATAGCTACTTATACATATGCATAGCTTTGACGAGTCCTGGAAAGATTACACACTTTTAGTTCTGTATACTGTAAGTGGTGCAGTAATTCTTCTCTCTGGATAGAGCTGTAGTCTACAAGCCCAAGAGGCAATGTCTGTGATGTCAGCATGAGTAACTTGTACACACAGACTTTTGTAAAGACAATTTCTTCTCTAGCCACATTCAAAGAATTCTGAATTTATGGCCCCCGTTAGCAGTAAGTTTAAATGGGTGAACATATTTTCAGTCTGCATGGGGATGTTGTTTTGCAGTTATTACTGGCCTCCAGCCATAATCCCTTTAAGATGGATCAAAGAAACAATCATTGGAACTTACTCACTACACAACCACTAACATTTAAATAGCTTGATCTAAGCATTCCTGTTAGTATACAGAGGTGCTATTCATGTCCAGCCATTGTCTTGTCATGGGACTAATATCTTTCTCACCGTTCATCTCTTTCAAGAAAAACAACCGACGGAACTTGCTGTATATTCAAACAAATTCAGTAATTTCATACAGCAAAAGTTTTATCTTTAATTTTGAAACAAAGCATGCCATGGTCAAAATGCACAACATGACATCATACAGGATCTCTTTTGCTTTAAAGTGAACTTGTTAACCTCTCTGACTATATTGAAATGGTAGCTAGGCACAGACACCTGTTATTGCCTCTGTGTCCAGAAAAGCCTCTTCTTTGACCCATCTGGAACAACTTTCTCTTAGGTATATAGGAACTGGCCCGGATTCAGAAAGATGAGCGCATCTTTCTGCAGGCGTAACGTATCTCAGATACGTTACGCCGC
Organism: Rana temporaria; assembly: GCF_905171775.1. Taxonomy (NCBI): domain Eukaryota; kingdom Metazoa; phylum Chordata; class Amphibia; order Anura; family Ranidae; genus Rana; species Rana temporaria. Next base: position 86,159,055 of record NC_053493.1, on the reverse strand, counting down.
CGTAAATTTGGGCGCAATTTCCGTATGCAGAAAGAACTTGCGCCCTTAGTTACGGCGGCGTAACGTATGTGTGGCGGCGTAAGCCCGCCTAATTCAAATGGGGATGTTGTGGGTGTGTTTTATTTAAATTTCAAATGACCCCGCGTATTTTACGTTTTTGGGAATGGCGCATGCGCCGTTCGTGAAAAAATACCAGTGCGCATGCTCGAAATTACGCCGCAAAGCCTCATTGGTTTCGACGTGAACGTAACTTACACAAAGCCCTATTCACGAACGACTTACGCAAACGACGTAAAATTTTCAAAACTCGGCGCGGGAACGACGTCCATACTTAACATTAGCTACGCCTCATATAGCAGGGGTAACTATACGCCGAAAAAAGCCTAACGTAAACGACCTAAAAAAAAAATGCACCGGCCGGACGTACGTTCCTGAATTGGCAGAAATACATAATTAGTATATTCATCGCGTAACTATACGGAAGCGCCACCTAGCGGCCAACGTAAATATGCAGCCTAAGATACGACGGTGTAAGACACTTACATCAGTCGGATCTTAGGGAAATCTATGCGTAACTGATTCTCTCAATCAGGTGCATAGATACGACGGCCCGCACTCAGAGATACGACGGCGTATCAGAAGATACGCTGTCGTATCTCCTATCTGAATCCGGCCCACTGAGTTTTAGGTTTGGAGCATAAGACCTGCTCACCAATGACATTAATCTCAGCCCAGCCACTGAGCCCTTATCCGATAAAAATGCACTAGGCTAAGTGAACATTTAGTTTGCAAAGTGAACAAACACTGTGGAAAGTGACTATTCACTTGTAGGAATGAGCCGAACACCCCCTGGTTGGGTTCGCACCAGAACATGCGAGCAAGCAAAAACAATTTTGAACACGCGGACACCTTTAAAGACTATGGAACACAAACATAAAAAATCAAAAGTGCTCATTTTAGAGGTTAATATGCAAGGTATTGTCACAAAAGGTGTTTGGGGACCTGGGTCCTGCCCCAGGGGACATGTATCAATGCAAAAAGATAAAACAAAAAGTTTTAAAAATGGCAGTTTTTTCGGGAGCAGTAATTTTAATAATGCTTAAAGTGAAACAATAAAAGTGAAATATTCCTTTCGATTTCGTACCTGGGGGTGTGTATAGTATGCCCGTAAAGTAGCACATGTTTCCTGTGTTTAGAACTGTCCCTGTACAAAATGTAATTTCTAATGGAAAAAAAGTCATTTAAAACTACTCGCGGCTATTCAGGGATTGTCAGGTCCCGGCAATACAGATCAAAATCATTGAAAAAAATGGCAGGGGTTACATACACAAATCCATACCAGACACTTCAGGTCTGGTATGGATTTTAAGGGGAGCCCCGCGCCAAAATAGAAAAAAAAGGCATGGGGTCCCCCAAAAATCCATACCAGACCCTATCCAAGCACACAACCTGGCAGGCCGCAGGAAAATAGGGGGGATGAGAGAGCGCCTCCCCCCTTCTGAACTGTACCAAGTCACATGTCCTCAACATGGGGAGGATGTGCCCATGTTGATGGGGACAAGGGCTTCATCCCCACAACCCTTGCCCGGTGGTTGTGGGGGGTCTGCGGGCAGGGGGCTTATTGAAATCCGGAACCCCCCTTTAACAAAGGGGACCCCCAGATTCTGCCCCCCATGTGAATTGGTAACGGGGTACATTTTACCCCTACCATTTCACAAAAGAAAGTGACAAAAATGTTAAAAACCACATAGACACATTTGGGAGAAGTCCTTCATTAAAAATAAAAAATAAAAAATAAAAAAATATTCCAGCAATGTAATCCATTCTCTATGTCCCGCGGTGATCTGATGTCCAGCGATGCTCCAGGCTCCACTCCCGACGAAACCCCCATGACGCGTAAGAGGGGGCGGGGTCACCCGCCTACATCATTGGGTAACCCCCGGCCTCCTCCGGCAAGTGCGTGACCCTGTCCCCTCTTACGCATCATGCGGGTTTCGCGTGGAGTGGAGACTGGAGCTTCGCTGGACATCGGATCACCGCGGGACATAGAGAATGGATTACATCGCTGGAATGTTTTTTTTTTATTTTTATTTTTTTTATTTTTAATTAAGGATTTCTCCCAAATGTGTCTGTGTGGTTTTTAAAATTTTTGATACTTTCTTTTGTGAAATGGTAAGGGTACAATGTACACAGCATTTTTATAGCACTGATCGACTGGTATTAATGTCACTGGTCCTGAAAATGTGTCAAAAGTGTCCGATCTGTCCACTGCAATGTGACAGTCCCGCTAAAAATCACAGATCACCGCCATTACTATAAAAAAAAATGCCATAAATCTATCCCCTATTTTGTAGATGCTATAACTTTTGCGCAAACCAATCAAGACGCTTATTGCTATTTTTATTTTTTTACCAAAAGTATGTAGCAGAATACATTTTTGCCTAAACTGATGAAGATTTTTTTTTTGGGATCAGGGATATCTATTATAGCAAAAAGTAAAAAAAAAAAAACGCTTTTTTGGTTATAGGTCAAAAAAATTGAAACCGCAGAGGTGATCAAATGCCACCAAAAGAAAGCTCTATTTGCGGGGAAAAAAAGGACATCAATTATGTTTGGGTACAGCATCACAGGATCGCGCAATTGTCAGTTAAAGCATTGCAGTGCAGTATCGAAAAAAAATGGCCTGGTTATTAAGGGGGAAAATCTTCCTGTTTGTAAATGGTAAAATATGTATTTAGATGTGTTTAGACGCATTTAGGTGCACTGAGTATTTGGTTGTTCATTCATTTCATTGGCCAGAATATCAGTTTGTTATGCAATAAATCAACAGTCAAGCTCTAAATGCCCCTAGAGCCAAAGCACATTTAGGTGCTCTCAAATGCTCTTCTCCTAAACGTGCAAGTGTAGTTTTTTTGTTCAGCCTCTAAATGCTCATTTTCCAATATGCCTGTAAACATATACATGTGAATGGCCATATAGGCTAACATAGAGGTGGTTTGAAGGATGAAAAAAGTCAAACACCTTAAAAATTGTAATGGTTACCTCCTGTGGGCATAAGGCCTAAGATTGTAATATAATAACCATCACAGTTCTTAACCTCTTCCCGCCCGCGCTATAGCCGAATGACGGTTACAGCATGAACCAGCATGGAACTGAGTACACCTGAGCACACCCGAGCTCATCACAGCTGACAAGGCTTAGCTGGATAATCAGTCAGTGTCAGTTCAGTGACGGAGTAGGACGCTTCCCGACGAGTCTGCTCTATCCAGGGACCAGACAGATAGCCAGCTAGACACCGCAGACAGGCAGGCAGGCTCCTACAATCTTTGCTGCATGAATCAACTTGCAGCCCATAGGACCGGCTCCTTCCTTCCCTTCGTGGGCCCCTCTCTTCAGGTAAGACCCTGTCTTTCAGGGCCATCTTTCCACCCCCAGGAATCGCTAGTAACCGTCCTTTTCAGGACAGCCACTCCAGTGATCCAAATTGCGGCTGTTTACCTTCTCTTAGAGCCGCATGCACCCCAATCAGTCACCCATAATCACCCCGGCCACCCGCCAAGTAATAGCAGCGCTTTTTTCTGGCGATCTGCGGCTCTTTCCCGCATCCTCGCCAGACCAGGCCTTATTCGCGGCCGCCGCAGTTAGGAAAGACCGCGGCTTCAGCCGCGGCCTAGCGGCACGCCGCAAAAAGGAGCACTGGAAATTTTCCTGGAATTGTCAGGGATCATCCCCCTATCCCTGGAGGATCCCATCCTCCCCTGGATTAACAACCAGCTCATACCCACCAAGCCAAACAGCCCCCAAACCTGAGGCCTGTGGCCCGGTCGGCAGCCATCTTGGCACTCCTCAGCTACAGTGACACCCTTCTTCCCCCCCCTTCCCCCCCCATTCCAAACAGTACTTGACCCAGGGTTTCGTCCGATCGCCTTTCAGGGATCAGGAAGGAATTTTTTTTCCCTGCGGCAGCAAATTGGCTTAGCACTGCCAGGGTTTTTTTTGCCTTCCTCTGGACCAAGGCCAAGCGAGAGGATTCAGCGAATCTTCCCTCTATTGCAAATTAATCCCCCCCCCCCAGTGACTGGCAACAATGGTTAAACTGCGATACTCTGCAGAAACGATTTGGGGTCTGAGACAATTCGCATCAGTATTACCAGCCATCACCAAAAAGGCCTTAAAAATAGACCAACTTTTGAGATTCGATCAACGATCGACCATCAAAAATTTCAACCATTTAACCCAGCTCAAGCACATATCATGTGCTTTGATCAACACAAGATCGGCAGTAAAACACCGATCAGAAATCCACGATTTCTTACTACAAAACGATCTAGACTGCCTCTTTATCACAGAAAGCTGGCTTTCAAATGACTGCAACACCATTCTTGGAGAATTGGTGCCAGAAAATTATCGAATTATAACGGAAAACAGAATAGGGCAAAGAGGAGGAGGCCTGGCGGTGATCCATAAGTTTCATATTGCAATCACTAAGCCGGTCCTTCAAAATCCTCTTCCATTTATGGAAACCCTTACTCTTCAACTTCAAACTAACCCCCAGGAGACTGTTCACATTCTCCTCTGCTATAGGCCACCTGGGCCAAAATCGCAGCTTCTACCATCATTAACGGAGTTCATATCCACTTATACCCTTAACAGCAAACATCTTTTGCTGCTCGGGGACTTCAATCTGTGGGCCAACTCCTCACAGGATCCCATTGCGGATGCCTGCATCGATCACTTGGAAGGATTAGGACTACAGCAACTTATATGCGGACCCACGCATGCTTCAGGTCACACACTCAACCTAATTTTCAGACAAAATCTGAAAATAAACATTTTGGGAAATGAACCTTTGCCATGGACAGACCACCATGCAATTAGTTTCATAATTTCCAAAATTCCACCAGTGATAAAAGCACCCAAGCCAGTGACAATACACTGGGCTAGATCTCAGAAGAAGCTCCATTCGGAACTCTTCAAATCTACCTTGGGAAACCGAATCGAAACTATTCATCCTCAGTTAACAGCCTCAGATACACTGGATGCCATAAATGCAGCTCTGCTACAATCAGCCGACTTAGTAGCACCGAAACGCAAAGTCCGCATCCGGAAAAAAAAGTCCGGCTGGTTCAACAACCAGCTGTCCCTACTGAAGCAAGAGCGCAGAAGGGCGGAAGCCGCCTGGAAAAGAAGCCCTTCAGAAGATCACCTCATCATCTCCAAGGCAATAACAACACGATATCATAAAGAAATCTTCAAAGCCAAGAAACATCATTTTTCTATGACGATTAACAGCGCCATGAACCGCCCCCGAGAACTATTCAAGATGGTCACCCAGACCATGAATCCGGGATGTCTTGAAGTCCCCAATTCAGACACCCAAGAGTTCTGTAATGAACTATCGGATTTCTTCATTGACAAAATCGAAAGAATCCGGGTAAGTATTCTGCAAAATAATACCCCCCTCAGCCCCCCCTTCAATCAACTACAAAACACCAACAGAAACCTTCTACAATCAACTAAGTTCACTCTGGAACCCATCTCCATCGATACCACCAAAAATATCATTGGTGCGTTGCGGAACAGCACAGCACCCAATGACATCATTCCCACCAAGCTGCTGAAGGAATGCGCCGACATTCTGGCGCCTCCCATCACACAGCTTATAAATCAGTCATTTAAGGAAGGCATAGTGCCATCCCTGCTGAAAGAGGGCACAATCCAGCCCATCTTGAAAAAACCTAACTTGGATCCCAAGGACCCAACTCACCGCCGCCCCATAACAGGCCTAAATATTCTCTCCAAGATAATGGAGAAAATAGTGGTACAACAGCTGCAACAGCATCTGGATACCCACAATCTACTCGATCCATTTCAATCAGGTTTCCGTCCCGGACACGGGACAGAAACGGCCTTACTCAAAATATGGGACGATGCCCTCGAGGCCGCAGACGAGGGAGAATCCTGTCTCCTGGTTCTGCTGGACCTAAGCGCAGCCTTTGACACAGTAGACCACAAAATGTTACTGATGCGACTGGCCGAGGTAGCCAGAATCGCAGAAGGTGATTTACCATGGTTTTCCTCCTTTCTTGAAAACCGATCACAAACAGTGAAACTGGGATCTTTCACGTCGGAAAAACGCACGGTGCCATGTGGAGTCCCCCAAGGATCCCCCCTGTCACCGGTACTGTTCAACATCTATCTTCGCCCTCTCTTTGATATTATCAGTAGCCAAGAACTACTTTATCACTCTTATGCAGACAATACGCAATTGTATTTTCGCATCTGCAACAAAAAGGATCATCATCTCAGTTTAGAGAAATGTCTACAGTTCCAAAACAGAACTTCTTATGTTTCACGCCAGCCGAAAGAGTCAACTGGCAACAACCTGGACACCGCCGCCCATTCTGGGCCAAAGCATCACCCCTAGCTCCAAAGTCAAAAGTCTAGGAGTCATTTTTGACACCTTCATGACAATGGACGCACAAATAGGGTCAGTAGTCAGCGGATCGCACCATTTGTTGCGCCTACTACGCAGACTTATTCCATTTATCCCCAAAGAAGACGTAGCAGTCGTGGTGGGAATAATTGTGAATTCCAGACTGGACTATGCAAATGCCCTTTACCTCGGACTCCCAAAGTACCAAATCGCTCGTCTGCAAGTCGTACAGAATACGGCCGCCAGACTGGTGACTGGGAAAAAAACATGGGAATCAATCTCACCTTCGTTGAGAACCCTTCATTGGTTGCCAGTAAAAGACAGAATTGTATTTAAAGCACTCTGCCTGACACATAAGTGCATCCATGGGAAGGCGCCGCAATATCTTTGCGACAAGATAGAACCTCACAATTCTAATCGCGTTCTGCGATCCACTGACCAAAATCTGGTCAAGGTGCCAAAAACCAAATACAAGTCCAAAGGAGAAAGAAGGTTTGCTTTTCAAGGTCCGAGACTATGAAACGCTTTACCAACCAGCGTTCGGTTGGAGGAAAACCACCTGACTTTCAGAAGACAGATTAAAACTCTGCTCTTTTGATGTCATGAGACACGAAACATCAAGCGCCCAGAGGCGATTCAGTTCGCATGTGCCGCGCTATATAAGTTTTTCATTCATTCATTCATTCAACCAATGACAGCTGATCACGGTATGTAAACAGAAGATCGGTAATCTGTAAAGCCACCTCATCTGTGCCCACTAGTGCCACCTGCCAGTTCCCACCGTGCATATCAGTGCCACAATCAGTGCCCACCAGTGTATATTAGTAAAAACAAAAGAAGTGCAGCGCTAATATATGATATGCATAATAAAAAGATACATAAATTCTGAAAATATATGTAATTAGGAACTCCTCCCAAAAAAAAGGAAAAAGAAAAAAGGGGGAGAAAGTCAGTATAGTAGAAGGAAAATCTGCAAAGACCACTCAGTGAAGAAGAGTTAAGTGAAAAAAATCCAACATTAAATCTTGTGATAAGAACAGCGATAAAGAGTGATCAAGTGAACGCCAATCTTCTACACTTAGGATAGATCTTCACACTGCACCCGTGAATTAGGACTGCCTGCTTACCAGAGGGAGATACTGCTTTGCATCAGTCTCATAACGCGCAGGGAAGTCAGGTCTCCCATGAACCAGTCAGTATGGTGGCCGGATAGGACTCAGCAATGGATCCAGGATTGATGCAAAAATGATATAAAGAAAGGGACTCTCATAGCGTAATATGTATAAAATGAAGAGGGTTTTAATAATGTAATGCACTTACAATTAGAAGATGACAGTGCAGCATAACATGTGCTGAGGAGCTGTAATGTCTCCTCTCCGATGCCTCTCGCTACTCAGGCAAAACACCGCCGACGCTCAGGACGGAACGCAATGACGTCACGGCACCCTACGATCGTTTCGTGTCACGACAGGACTTCAACGGGGGATTAGCCGGATGATATATATGTGTATATTAGTGCCACATATCAATGCCCATGAGTTCCACCTACCAATGCCCACCAGTGGTGCCAACCAATGCCTCATCAGTGCCACCTAGCAGTGCTGCCTATCAGTGTCACCTAGCAGTGCCCATCACTGCCCCTTACTGCCACCCATCAGTGCCAATCACTGCCACCTATCAGTGTCCATCAGTGCCACCTATCAGTGCCCTTCAGTGCTGCCCTTCAGTGCCGCCCATCAGTGCCCATCAGTGCAAACTCTTAGTGCCACCTCTCAGTGCCTACCAGTGCCACCTCATCAGTGCCCACCAGTGCTGCCTATCAATGCCCACTAGTGCCACCTTATCAGTACCCATCAATGCAGCCTATCCGTGCCCATCAGAGCAGCCTCATCAGCGTACATCAATGTAGGAGAAAAATTACCTGTTTGCAAAATGTTATAATAAAATATAAAACTGTTTTGTATTTTGTTTCAAAATGTTCTGTATTTTAAATATTTTTTTGCAAAAAATAAAAAAGCCAGCAGTGATTAAATACCGCCAAAAGAAAGCTCTATTTGTGGGGAAAAATTATAAAAATTTCATTTGGGTACAGTGTTGTATGACCGTGCAATTGTCATTCAAAGAGCGACATCGCTTAAAGCTAAAAATTGGTCTGGGCGGGAGAGGGGTTTAATCGGGCAGTAAGCAAGTGGTTAAAGTGGCTGTAAAGCTTAGTCATGAAAACTGAAAAAAGCGCATATATCTGTAGTGTTTACCTGTCATGATGTGAAAAATAAAAAAAATGTAAATGGTCATTAAAAACGATTGTGTGTAAGCTCCAGAGCATTTTTCATGATGATAAAAATGGGCATTAAAAATTTTGAATTTTTTTTTGCGTTGTAAAAAATGTTGTGTGTAGACTTTAACGACGTGAAAAAAACGTGCATGCTCAGAAGCAAATTATAAGACGGGAGCACTCGTTCTGGTAAAACTAGAGTTTGTAATGGAGATAGCACATTCGTCACGCTGTAACAGACTGAAAAGCAAGAAGACTGAAAAGCATGAATCGTCTCTCACCAAACTTTTACTAACACGAATCCAGTAAAAGCAAGCCAAAGGGTGGCACCATCTGAATGGAACTTCCCCTTTATAGTGCCGTCGTACGTGTTGTACGTCACCACACTTTGCTCCAATTCTTTTTCACGATTCAGGCTTGACAAGAATCACGTCAAAAAAACATATTTTTTTCTAGAACATTAATAATGGTCGTGTGTACGCGGCATGAGTGTCATTTCTCTCTGGTGCTCAGTTCTTCTGTTATCAGCATGTGTCACAGATGCAGAAAGATTTTCAGCACTTTAATGGGATGTAGAAAAGAGAAGACTGCAGATAAACAAGTAAAACTTATGTAAGAGGCTTTGTTTAATCTTTTTGAATCATCTGATGCTATTACTTTCTGGGTGTATGAGAGGGTGGATTACAACCACTTTAACTGTATACGATAGAGAATGAAAATGAAAGAAGGAAAGAAAGAAGGAAAGAAAGAAGGAAGGTATGAAGGAAGGAAGACGGGATAGGGGGAAGAAAGAAAACCAATGTTTTTCACTTAACACACTATTTTACCTTACTCTGTGTTTTCACATAGACATCTAGTAGTTTAGCCACTCAGGATTGTCTTGTTTTAGAGAGCAGAGTGTGTTTTTAGTTGTTAGTCTGGGTCATTGGGTGATAATTATAGGCAACATCCAAGCAGTTGGGTCTTGTTATACTATAGTGTAATGTTATGACTAGACCATGTAAGAAACCCCATCTACCGCTGATTAACAAATAGACAAGCCCGTAAAGGTAGATATTGTTCCTATGACCACTGAGAGGCACATAAGTGTGTGTTTGAGGACCAGTACACGTTCTCCTAATGACATATACATTAGGAACTTAATTAACTGAAGAGAACAACCTTAAGATGTTGGAAGTAGATTAATTCCTCTGTATAAATAGAGAGATTGTGGCAATTCTATTTCCAAAAAATACCTCTATACTGTAATAATGTGTACACATGTTGTTAACTATATAGTAAATGCTAGACACAGGTGCATAGGTCTTCATTATGACGCCTTTCACACTGGGGCGGTGCAGGCATTAGCGATAAAGCACCACTAGTTTTAGTGACGCTTTAACACTGTTATAGCGACACTTTTCGGACGCTAGCAGGGTGCTTTTAACCCTCACTAGCGGTCAAACAAAGGGAGAGTGCTTGTGTTGCTATTTTTAGTGCTAAAATGCCTTAAAAGCACTCCAGTGTGAAAGGGGTCTTAATATTTAAGTCTTCATGAAAACAGTCCATCGGTCTGTTTTCATCAGACAAACCAATAGTGTGTACACGACTTTAGTCTTTGTATGCAGGGCCGTTTGAAGACATTTGGGGGCCCCAAGCAAATAAAAAGTGACATTACAAGTTGAGAAGCGCGGGGGGGGGGATTGTTGGCGGCTTACCTCTATCCTCCGCCTCACAAGCACACGCCGGGATATGTTGGTGTCTGCACAGGGGCATTGCCGCATCGCTGCGTCCTCCTGCAGTCCGGTCGGCCGTGTACCATAACCGCACGGTACAGGAGATTCAGTTCGGGGCCCCAGGCAAATGCTTGCTTTTGCCTGGGCCTGTCGGGGCCCCAGGCAAATGCTTGCTTTGCCTGTCGGGTTCCGACGGGCCTGTTTGTATGGACAATATTAAGTATTTTAGCATCTCTAGTTTTATACTTGTTTCATAATTTCCCTTCTTTTAATAGCAAAAGTATTTGACTGTAAAATAATGATTATTATGGAGTAATACTTGAGTAATAAATACCTGTTGATCCTGCCAGTCTATGCTTTTTCTCTGGAACACTTTTTTTTAATAGGAAGACCACCCGCTCCCAAATCTGCAGGGCAGTGGTCATCCTGTGCTTTTATCCAATCCACTGCAGTCAATGCCCCATGTTGATTGATTGACAGCTGTTCTGACAATTCGGTAGCTGAGCCTGGGACTATTTGTAAATGTAATTTTGCTGGATTACTTGAACTGTAAGTAGAAAAATAAGGTAGGGTCAATAGGAAGTAAAATAGGTAATAAAACTGCATTACACATGGCACTCACAAACACTGCTGTGTTAATGCTAGTGACCAGGGATAAGCTGGGTTTGGTCCGAACTGAAGCTCTTCACATTTTCACATCCCTTCCCTGCAGCTCAGGGCCCAAGTCCTGCGGGAACGCGTGGGAACGGAGTTCCTGCACTTTTTTCACAGCAGGAAGTCAGTTTTCTTTGTAGGACTAGAGCAGCCGAGAGCAGCTGATCCGCCCGAGCCAATCCTTCACTAAGCGGCGATGCCCAGCTCGAGTCACTGTCAGGGGCAGGCGAACCTTAGAAATCCTTTATGTTACTGGTTGCTTCCTGTATGGATTCATCAAGTAGTGTGCGGGTATTCCGTCACTTCCTCGATGCCACAATGTCTCCTGGGAGCTTGTGTCATTGTTCCCAGGAGACAGAGGCGTAACTAGAAACTTCAGGGCCCCAGTGCAAGAAATCATGAAGGGCCCCCCCATCAGTGGCAGCGGTGGTGTTGAAGGGGTGGAAGCGGTGGTGTTGAAGGGGTGGCAGCGGTGGTGTTGGGGGGGATAGAAGTGGTGGTGTTGAAGGGGGGTTGCAGCTGTAGTGTTGGGGGTGGCAGCGGTGGTATTGAGGGCGGTGGTAACGGTAGTGTTGGGGGGGATGGCAGCGGTGGTGTTGGGAAGGAGGTGGCAGCAATAGTGTTGTGGGGGGTGGCAGTGGTGGTATTGACGGGGGTGGCAGCAGTGGTGTTGAGGGGGTGGCAGCGGTAGTTTTGTGGGGGGTGGCAGCGGTGGTGTTGAGGGGGGTGGCAGCGGTGGTGTTGAGGTGGGTGGCAGCGGTGTTGTTGAGGAGGGGTGGCAGCGGTGGTATTGGGGGGGGTGGCAGCGGTAGTTTTGAGGGGGGTGGCAGCGGTGGTGTTGGGGGGTGGCAGCGGTGGTGTTGAGGGGGGGTGGCAGCGGTAGTGTTGAGGGGGGGTGGCAGCAGTGGTGTTGAGGGGGGGTGGTAGCAGTAGTGTTGTGGGGGGTGGCAGTGGTGGTATTCAGGGGGGGGTGGCAGCGGTAGTGTTGGGGGGGATGGCAGCGGTGGTGTTGAGAGGGGGTGGCAGCAGTAGTGTTGTGGGGGGTGGTATTTAGGGGGTGGCAGCGGTGGTGTTGAGGGGGGTGGCAGTGGTGGTGTTGCGCGGGGATGGCAGCGGTGTTGTTGAGGGGGGTGGCAGCGATGTTGTTGTGGGGGGTAACAGCGGTGGTGTTGAGGGGGGTGGCAGCAGTGGTGTTGAGGGGGGGTGGCAGTGGTAGTGTTGAGAGGGGGTGGCAGCGGTGGTGTTGGGGGTTCGCAGCGGTGGTGTTGTAGGGGGTTGGCAGCAGTGGTGTTGAGGGGGGTTGGCAGCAGTGGTGTTGAGGGGGGTTGACAGCGGCGGTGTTGAGGGGGTGGCAGCGGTGGTGTTGAGGGGGGTGGCAGCGGTGGTGTTGAGGGGGGTGGCAGCAGTAGTGTTGTGGGGGGCAGTGGTACTCGAGGGGGGGTGGTAGCAGTGGTAGTGCCATCCTCAAACCACCACCATCTCTGCCTCTTACTGATCCCATCCCCCACCACCACTGATCTCACCCCCCCTTTTATCACCTCTGTTGTAGTGATGATGGGGGGGATAGGGATGAGATCTGCGGTGGTGGGGGGATGGGATCGATTGCAGTGCAAAATGGCACTTGACAGGACATACCAGCAATCCATAGATTCCCCCTCAGAAATCTGTCACTGTGCCTCCTCCAGGAATGCCTTGCCTCATGGGTACGACGGGACAGGTAGTCGATGCAGTCGCAGAGGGGAGAGCTCCTCCCCCGCCTTCACTCAATAGGTGTTTTTCAGTGTCCGCCCCCTTCATTCTCTCTGTCTCTGGATAGGCGGGGACGGGCTGTACACAGTCTCGCAACGCTGTGCTGCCTCTGCCTTCTCTCTCTCTCTCTTCCCTCAGCGGGCGAAAGCCCACCTCCCCGTGGCGGAACAAACCACACAGGCAGGCGGGCACCTCATGCGGGCGGCAGGCGGGCACCTCACGTGGGCGGCAGGCGGGCACCTCACATGGGCAAACAGCCGGACAGCGGGCCCCCCTGAAGTGGCGGAACTACAGGGCCCAGTCGCAAGTGCGACTGTTGCGACCCTGACAATTCCGCCACTGCCAGGCGACATTGCGGAGGTCTGCCGCGAGTTATCGAAGGATTTAGAAAGAACTTGCTTTAAAATGTGTTTATGCTAGCACATTGATTGAATTAAACAAGGTTCATCTATTTTCTAAGATCGTGAACATTCACTTTCCAAAGTAGACAATATCTACTCCTTTTGTAAAATTCAGATTTTTTCATGTGTTTACGAATGCAAGATATACTTTTCTTCCACAAATTAAGAAAAAATGCATTGTTAAGGTCATGGATTTCCCAGAAAAGGGCCCTAGTAAATGTGGTAGGGACATTAGGTTGTGAGTTCCTTTGAGGGACAGGAACCAATATGTTCTGAATGATAGGAACTAGACCAGGTGGGAATATGGAGGCAGTTGCAGATGCTGCCCAACCAACCTAGGGGGGAGGACATGCTGGACTATCTTGGTACTGATACAATGAAACGTATAATATAATAAAAAATATAATTTATTACATATAAAACATACATGGGTATAAAAAAACAATACACCACAAATAGATGTTCCTCCTACCGGTTTCACGGACTAAGCCGCTTCTTCAGGAGGAATAATCTGTGAAACAAATGGTGCAATAAACCAAAAAATAATAAACAACATGTAAAGTAATAATACTAGATATAATACAAACATACAGTCATTGTTTAAAATAAGAAAACCTGCTCACCCAGTCGGTTAAGGCCGTTGACAACAGAATAATCAAGCCAGGATGGTCACATGGGCAGTGCTCCTGCCTTGATTTTTATGACAGTCAGTTTGTTATAGGACCTGGTGAGCGCCTATTCAATAAACAGCTATCCTTATGTTGGATGGGATTGCACTTATTCCTTCACTGCCCACACTTATTCATCCTCCCCTCCTTCCCCTCCTTCTTCCCCTTTCCCACTTTTTCTCCCCACCTCCGTACCCCCTTTCCTCCTCCCTTCGTCTTTCCCCCCTCCTTTCTTTCTTGTCTCCTCCCCTCCCACCAGGTGTTCCTCCTTCCTTTCCCCTTCTCCTTTTTACCCCCTTCCCCCCGTCTCCCCTCCCATTCCACCCCTCCTTCCCTCCCCTCCTTCCCTCCCCCCTCTCCCCCCCCACCTACTCAATCCACATTTTACCAACTAGGGTTTAGCTATTCCTGGATATTGTTACTAATGAATGTATATAATATTACTTTCAATTAGAGACTGTCATTTACAATCCCCCTTGTTCGCCACGGGGGGCATAATTTGAGCCTTCTGTTGTCTGCGGCCTTAACCGACTGGGTGAGCAGGTTTTCTTATTTTAAACAATGACTGTATCTTTGTATTATATCTTGTATTACTGCTTTACATGTTGTTTATTATTTTTTAGTTTATTGCACCATTTGTTTGACAGTTTATTCCTCCTGAAGAAGAGGCTTAGTATGCAAAACTGGTAGAGGAAACATCTATACTCCACTCCAACAGAAACTTCATGGGGTTACCCGTTAGAAGTAGCTGTTTTTTGTGGTGTATTGTTTTTTTATACCCATGTATGTTTTATATGTAATAAATTATATTTTTTATTATATTATACGTGTCATTGCATCAGTACCAAGATAGTCCAGCATGTCCTACCCCCAAGGTGGTTATTTATTGGTTGGGCCGCATTAGCAACTGCCTCCATATTCCCACCTGGTCTAGTTTTCCTATCTAAATTGGATGATGGTACTTTTTTGTTCATTTTTACTGAATAATATGTAAGGCCATACACAAAATTTTCTGTTCTGTTTCTGTTCTGAATGATATGTTGAAGCCATATAAATATGAGAAACAAGTAAAGCACCTGTATGGGATGTCTGACAGTACATTCTCTGTGTAGCCTGTTGTCTTGTTAGGTAAAAGGGGCATCAAGATAAAATGAGGTGAATAGAAAAGAAAAATCTTAATTTAAATGATTTTCTGTTCTCATAACCTCCTTTGAATAGTTACCCATGATCACTTTTATACATTGGTGTAACAATTGTGGTAATTTCAGATAGGTCAGACATGAAAGGCTGAGCACTCCAGGCATGGCATGTTGTCTATGCCCTGACAGCATTCTTTGTACTTGTTCTATAGAAACTGATCACTCTACTGTCAGCGGCCTCAGTTACCAAAAGATGGAGGCAACGGTCAGCACAATTATCAAGACAAGCTATAATGCATGTAATCTCCAGCCCATATCAATAGAAATGATAAATGTATCTGAACCATGTGCTGTGTCACATTACAGGTAAACAATGAAGATATTACAAGCTCTTTATGAGAGAAACACCTTTATATGCTCATGAGTCATGACAGTTCAACAAAGACAACCAGTAATTAGTAAGCAATAAAGGCAACACATTCTCGGAACAGAAATTTATGGCAGAGAGGTGGGACGCTGTTGACGAAGCTGCAGGGTTTAAATGGCACCACATCCATCTGGGCTGGAAGTTGGCAAGAATTGCTGAATTCATTTCAGTAAAAAAAAAACTGTGATGATGCCAACATTTTCATCCTTACCTGAGATCATGATATAAAGGTTTGCAAAACCGCACAGCCAGGCAAAATTGGTCTGCCGCCATCACTTAATATTTGTTTATTGATTTAATTAGTTTCTTCCTGTATTACCTGTGTTCATTTTTTCCGTCATCTGTATACTTATGTCAAGATTTATTTTTCCCCTTATGTTTTTTTGAGATTGATACTTTCCCAAGTGTTAACACTTCTTACACTATATTGTCAAAAGTATTGGGATGCCTGCCTTTACACACACATGAAATTTAATGGCATCTCAATCTTAGTCTGTAGGGTTCAATATTGAATTGGCCCACCATTTGCAGCTATAACAGCTTCAACTCTTCTGAGAAGGCTGTACTCAAGGTTTAGGAGTGTGTCTATAGCAATGTTTGACCATTCTTCCAAAAGCGCATAAGTGAGGTCAGGCACTGATGTTCTATGTGGAGGCCTGGCTCGTAGTCTCCACTCTAATTTGTCCCAAAGATGCTCTATTAGGTTGAGGTCATGTCTCTATGGACCTTGCTTTGTGCCCTGGTGAGAAGTCCCTTTGGAACAGGAGGAGGCCACCCCTAAACTGTTCCCAAAAAGTTGGGAACATGAAATTGTCCAAAATGTCTTGATATGATGAAGCCTTAAGAGTTCCCTTCACTGGAACTAAGGGGTCAAGCCCAACCCATGAAAAACCCCAGAAAAACATCCCCACACAATAATCCCCCCTCCACCAAAGGATTTGGACTAGTGCATAAAGCAAGGTTCAGAAAAGACATGGATGAACAATTTTGGGGTGGAGGAACTTGAATAGCCTGCACAGAGTCCTGACCTCAACCCGATAGAACACCTTTGGGATAAATTAGAGCGGAGGCTGTGAGTCAGGCCTTCTTGTCCACATCAGTGCCTGACCTTAAAAAATGCACATCTGGAAGAATGGTCAAACATTGCCATAGACACACTCCTAACCCTTGTGGACAACCTCCCCAAAAGAGTTAACGCTATTATAGCCAACTCAATATTGAACTCTACGGACCAATAAAGTTCATGTGCGTGTAAAGGCAGGTGTCCCAAAACTTTTGGTAATATAGTGTGTAGGACTACCCCCAAAGGAGCTGCTGGTTTGTTTTGGGTGGCATGTTATCTCTATTTCCTCGCCGTCTGGGGTATCAGATGAGAGTTGAGAAAAAGTTGTCC
Source organism: Rana temporaria (assembly GCF_905171775.1). Lineage (NCBI taxonomy): Eukaryota > Metazoa > Chordata > Amphibia > Anura > Ranidae > Rana > Rana temporaria. Next base: position 86,142,198 of record NC_053493.1, on the reverse strand, counting down.
ACACTTTAGACTTCCTTTTCTTTGATTTATTTGCTTAACTTGGTAAAAGAATAAAATAAGTAGTTGAATAGGTGGAAGGGTAACAGGTAATAGGTTCAGGTGCACAACTTCTGTCTGGAAACACTCTTGCTTCCAGCAACACAGCTTTCGTCGCCACTCTAGCCAGAGTGGGTATTGCGCACCCGGATAGGCCTCTCTCACTAGCCTAGCAGCCAAGATGGCGCACGGAAATTGGTAAAGTCTCTGCCACAGACCTTCCCACATATGGAGGTATGTTCGGTCCAAAATCCTCTCAACACAGGATTCAGCACCCAGATCTCTCCCGATTAACTTCTTGCAAACTTAGAACTGACAGGCGACCATCATTCAGCCTTTCAGTAATGGTGCGTCCTTGGATGAAGTTCAAGGCCTCTCCTGAGATACCAGCCTCGTGCTCGGTGCTCCAAGATAGGTTCTTCATCGAGTGGCTTCCTCCCTCCAGGACGGATAGCACAGGGCCACTCCGCAAACGTAGACCCAGTCCGACTACTGGGCCTACTTAGTAGATCACAACCCCGGACCACCGTGGTCCCGGAGCCAGGAACACTTGAACACGCACCCCCGGCCAGGAGGGCCACTCACAGGGGGTGGTGGGACGACAGACCAGCGATCGACGACCCAGGTCCAATGGCATCTGTCCCTTAAGTACTTCTCCCCAGCATGCACAGCGGGACGATCAACCTCCACTGATTGGCTGCCGAAGGGGAACACCCAAAACACCTTGACCTGATTGCTGACACCCTTGGCCTGGGGTTTTAACAGCACCCCAGACAACAATAGTGGTCACTCACAGTACAGCTATGGCTGGAACAGAGGCCCAAAATTTGGAAAAAATCATACGGTCTGAGTCAACTAACTCTCAGACTACCCTCTAAATTTAAAGCAGCGCCGGCTAAAAAGTAGCAGGCCGCTACAAGTGTAAATACAGTATGTATATGATTCATGTCCACCATATATCATGGCTGAAGGGACCGAACAATTGAGGACTCAATTGGAGGATGTATCCGGATCAAAGCTTATCTCACAGTGCTACCGGAACGGCTGAGAGATCCTGGAACTGAGATCTGTGTTCTTTTACTTCATAAACTAACCCAGTGAGGGGTTGATCAAGTCTGTGGCAGAGACTATTGAATGAATCTTAAGTTCACCTGGTCTGTGGCAGAGACTAATAAACAAATTCTACTATTAAATCTGTGGCAGAGACTTGTTATTTGATCGAGCTTCACACCGGCTGCTAGGACAGTGAGAGTGGGCCTATACGGTGGTTGCTGAGTACAGTGTGGAGATGGCTGTTCCTCTGGACCTAGGAGAATATTTGTGACCTGCAAGTAAGATACCTGAGTCCTCCCCATCCCTCTATTGGAAAGTTTGTTCAACAAAACCCTTGAAAGAGACTTTGTGTTGGTGCACACATTTCTTCCGGATAGCTCTTCAAGGAGAACCCCTGAGACGAACGCAAGGAACAGGTAGGCCCAAATCTAAACCAGCAGCTCCTAGGGGGGTAGTGCTATATATATATATATATATATATATATATATATATATAGTACCTCACAAAAGCGAGTACAACCCTCACATTTTTGTAAATATTTGATTATATCTTTTCATGTGATAACACCGAAGAAATTACACTTTGCTACAATGTAAAGTAGTGAGTGTACAACTTGTATAACAGTGTAAATTTGCTGTCCCCTCAAAATAACTCAACACACAGCCATTAATGTCAAAACTGTTGGCAACAAAAGTGAGTACACCCCTAAGTGAAAATGTCTAAATTTACCCCAATTAGCCATTTTTCCTTCCCAGTGTCATGTGACTAGTTAGTGTTACAATGTCTCAGGTATGAATGGGGATCAGGTGTGTTAAATTTGATGTTATCGCTCTCATTCTCTCATGCTGGTCACAGGAAGTTCAATATGGCACCTCATGGCAAAGGACTGTCTGAGGATCTGAAAAAAAGAATTGTTGCTCTACATAAACATGGTCTAGGCTAAAAGGAGAATGCCAAGACCATGAAACTGAGCTGCAGCACGGTGGTCAAGACCATACAGTCGTTTAACAGGACAGGTTCCACTCAGAACAGGCCTCGTCATGGTCAACCAAAGAAGTTGAGTGCACATGCTCAGCATCATATTAGGAGGTTGTCTTTGGGAAATAGATGTATGAGTGCTGCCAGCATTGCTGCAGAGGTTGAAGGGGTAGGGTGGGGGGGTCAGCCTGCCAGTGCTCAGACCATACGTTGCATGCTGCATCAGACTGGTCTGCATGGCTGTCATCCCAGAAGGAAGCCTCTTCTACTGATGATGCACCAAAGACCGCAAACAGTTTGCTGAAGACAAGCAGACAAAGACATGGATCACTGGAACCATGTCCTGTGGTCTGATGAGACCAAGATAAACTTATTTGGTTCAGATGGTGTCAAGCATGTGGGGCGGCAACCAGGTGAAGAGTACAAAGGCAAGTGTGTCTTGTCTACAGTCAAGCATGGTAGTTGGAGTGTCATGGTCTGGGGCTGCATGAGTGCTGCCAGCACTGGGAAACTACAGTTCATTGAGGGAACCATGAATGCAAACATGTACTACTACTGTGACATACTGAAGCAGAGCATGTTCCCCTCCCTTCAGAGACTTGGCCGCAGGGCAGTATTCCAACATGATAATGACCCCAAACACACCTCCAAGACGACCACTGCCTTGCTATAGAAGCTGAGGGTAAAGGTGATGGACTGGCCAAGCATGTCAGACCTAAACCCTATTAAGCATCTGTGGGGCATCCTCAAACGGAAGGTGGAGGAGCGCAATGTCTTTAACATCTACCATCTCTGTGATGTCGTCATGGAGGAGTACAAGAGGACTCAAGTGGCAGCCTGTGCATCTCTGGTGAACTCCGTGCCCAAGAGGGTTAAGGCAGTGCTGGAAAATAATGGTGGCCACACAAAATATTGACACTTTGGGCCCAATTTGGGCATTTTCACTTAGGGGTGTACTCACTTTGGTTGCCAGCGATTTAGACATTAATGGCTATGTGCTGAGTTATTTTGAGGGAACAGCAAATATACACTGTTATACAAGCTGTACATTCACTACTTTACATTGTAGCAAAGTGTAATTTCTTCAGTGTTGTCACATGAAAGGATGTTTCAAAAAAAGTTATTACAAAAATGTGAGGGGTGTATTCACTTTTGTGAGATACTATCAGGGCTTTTTTTCTGGAAACTGGAACTCAACAACGACCCCCCAAAACCCTTCCCCCACACACACCCTCCAAATCACAACAAACAGTGGCTGTGATCAGTCAAATTTCTCAAACAGTAGGAGGGTCTTGCAATACATACAGAGTGCAGAGTTCAGGGGGATTACATACAGAGTGCAGAGCTGTCACTTGTAAACACAGAAACTGGACTTCTGTGTTTATAAGTGATTGTGGTGAGCCCCCCCAAAGGGGTCCGAGTCAGAGGTGGTGGAACTGAGTTCCACCAAGTTCCCCCTGAAAAAAAGCCCTGGATACTATATATATATATATATATATATATATATATATAAAATTGATTCAGATACTAAATAAATCTGATACAAAAATATATAAAATAGATTTACGCACAAGATGTGAAGCATTCTTACTTCCAACATATTCTTTGCCGATACTAATTCAGTTTTACTTGGAATGAATGTTTTTCTGAGCTGCATTCATGACCTTTGTTAGTGAGACATTACCAGGTTTTCAGTCACTTTAACGAGACCAGCACTATAACCTGTTGCTCTTATAGCAGCGCGGTGCTCTAACGTGGAGTGCACTTAACTGCGAGCCTGAATGGCTCAGTAATGTAGCTTTAGAATGGCATAAATTAAGCTGTCATTTATTTGGCAGCAGCCAGCAAACTCAAAGAGGCGATTTTCCTGTAGTAACACCACAAGAAACAACAATTTTCTGGCTTGAGTTCTAAGTGACAGTTTGGTGTGATACATTCTCAATGCTCCGGGGTCTGCAGCTGTAAAGAGCCTTCAGCGGGAGTTATTGTCTGCATTAGTAAGTGCAGTTTGTTCCCTTATAGTGCTAACATTTTCTACTTCATCCAAGACAGCATTCAGACGTATTTTGATGTAGTGCCATTAAAATTTATTGTTCCATCAAAGAATGTAACTATTTTTTAATACCAGGATTTCAGATTTTGAACACAACAATGAATCAAGCTTATGTTATTTATGAATGCACTACATAGATAAATGGGCCTCTACCATGTCAGGAAGCTTGCAGTTATCTCCGCAATTTGCTCTCACAAATATGAGTCTTTTCCAGAGATGTGCATTGAAATCAGGTAACTGCTCTCCTTTCATGGCACTATAAAGCTTTTGATGGAGGCACTGCAAAACAGGTCAGTGTGGGTTTATAGAAGTATAAGCAGACAAGAGGAATAGCTTTTAACTCCATGGCTTACTAAAGTCCCATCTCTCTTTTGTTGCAGCAGGGCATGCTGGAAGTCTGTTGAGAACTGTATTTACACCTACCATTAGGAAACAGCAGTAGTGTACCATAAGTACAGCGCACCCATGTGTCTGCTTTTTGTCCCAAACACCAGACTACGTAATTCTATGCCTAGACAAAAAGATATGGATTTAAATGGATAAATGGCTGACATGGCCACTTTTCTAGATCTATGGGATAGTAAAGTTTGTAAAATAGATAAATGGCTGACATGGCCACTTTTCTAGATCTTTGGCATAGTAAAGTTTGTAAAATAGATACATGGCTGACATGGCCACTTTTCTAGATCTATAGGAAAGTAAAGTTTGTAAGCATCTCTTCTAGTTGGATTGGCAGCAAAAAAAAGTTAAATAAAAAATAAGTTTCAAATAAGTTTGAAGTAGTTTTGAGGTACAAGTGAAGGAAAAGCTATATGTATCCTCAAGATAATGCCTGTTTGATTGTCCAAAGCAGGGTGGTGCATGGCCTCATTCCAATGACTTAAATCTCTTGTTTCAAAGGTTAGAGAGACTCCTAAATGATAGAAAAGTGTGGTCAGTCATGGAAGAGAGCAACACTAGCAAAATATAGGCACGATTCAGCAGATTGTACTCCAGCATCCAATGAGATCCATGTAAGCAACATAAACAGTAAATTGCTGTTGGGTATGCTTCTCCTGAGTGTGAATCTATGGGGTTATTTACTGAATGCAACTCCACTGCAAGTGCACTTGGAAGTGCAGTCGCTGTAGATCTGACAGGGACATGCAAGGAAAAGAAAAAGCAGCATTTTAGCTTGCACATGATTGGATGATTAATTCAGCAGAGCTTCCCCTCATTTCAGATTTCCCCCTCAGATCTACAGCGACTGCAATTCCAAGAACACTTTCAGTGCACTTGTGGTGCAATGTGGATTTGCCTTTAGTAAATCATCCCCTATGTGTCTATTGCCATTCATTATCAAAACCTTTGAGCCATCAGTCAAAGCAGTGATGCAACTCATCAGGGTTGCCAACCGCCAATAAATTTACTAACAGTAAAGTTGCCAACTGCCAGTAAATATCAGGGCTGACAATTTCATGCTCTGTTGAATGTTTAAGTGCAAATCAAGCCGAGAATGTGTTTCTAGCATGACAGCATATCGCTGATTCTCGGCGACATGGTGCCGACATCTCGCACTCGCTGGAATAGACAAAGCACATTCCAGCGAGCGCGTCATAGAAGCGACGGGGATCCGACTTGGATTCCCGCCAATTCTAGCTGTGGCATTTGGTATGCATTCCTGAGAGGAAGAACTCCACGCCAATTTTTAAATAAAAAACCGACATGGGTCCCCCCCCCCAGGAGCATACCAGGCCCTTAGGTATGGTATGGGTTGTAAGGAGACCACCCCTACGCCGAAAAACTGACGTAGGGGGTCCCCCTACAATCCAGACCAGACCCGCATCCATAGCACGCTACCTGGCCGGCCAGGAAAGGATTGGTGACGAGCGAGCCCCCCCCCCCTCCTGAGCCGTACCAGGCCGCATGCCCTCAACATGGGGGGGTTGGGTGCTCTGGGGCAGGGGGGCACACTGCGGGGCCCCCCCACCCCAGAGCACCCTGTCCCCATGTTGATAAGAACAGGGCCTCTTCCCGACAACCCTGGCTGTTGGTTGTCGGGGTCTGCGGGCGGGGGGCTTATCGGAATCTGGGAGCCCCCTCAAATAAGGGGGCCCCCAGATACCGGCCCCCCACCCTAAGTGAATGGATATGGGGTACATCGTACCCCTACCCATTCACCTGGAGGCAAAGTGTTAAAGTAAATAAAATAAAAATAATTTATTAGTCTCCTCCGGGGGCCCCCCTGTCTTCTTTAGCTCTTTTAGCAGGGGGGCTTCTTCTTCCGCTCTCCGGGGGTCTTCTCCGCTCTCCGGGGGTCTTCTCCGCTCTGGGGGGGTCTTCTTCTATCTTCGCCGCTCTCCGCTGTTGACTCGGCGCACCCCGGTTCTTCTCCCGCTGTCCGGTGCCTTCTCCTTCAGGGCTGGCCGCCGCTATCTTCGTGTGTTAGCTCAATTACTAGCAAGCGGCCAGCCCGCTCTTCTGTGAAGTCTTCTTCTTCTCTTGTCTTCTTCTGCCTTCTCCCGATGTTGACCCGACGCCTCTTCTCGCTGCAATGACAGGTGCGCGGTTTGCATCCGACTTATATAGGCCTCACAGTCCCATCATGCTCCGGTACCTACCCAAGTGGGTAGGTACCACGTGGGTAGGTAACGGAGCATGGTTATTTCCACCTTGCATCTCACTTAAAAGTGTAAGTATAGTCCATTTTTTTTTCTTTCTTTCCTTCTTTCTTTGTTTCTTTCTGGTAGTTTAGTATACTGCCTGTTTAGTTTATGCTGCCTGTGACTCATTGGGGAAATTTCCCCTAACGTCCTGTCTCAGAGATACAATAGGAAGTCAGAGAAAATGCTCCTCTTAAAAAATTGCCCCTAGAACAGGTGTCCTCATTGCGAAGAACCACAGGACCCTGAGCATCTCATCTTACTAGTAGTAGACGTGTCTAAACCTACTTGTCCTCTGCTGTACAGATGAAAGCAGCTTTATTGATTTGTGAGTATTTACTGCTATGTTCAACTGTACTAAACAAAAGGGAGTTAGAAATATGCAGAACAAGGCCATCAATCAGGATGGTTAGCATGTGTGCTGGCAGGTTTCAAGCCGCTGCTAAGGTGTGGACTTTTATAGACACAAATGCCTTTCTGTAAACAAGATGATTCCTTCATAACTTACTGTAGATGTAATTCACCAAATTTAGGTCATTCAGGGTCAAAAGCTACAACCATAATTCATCATGTACTCCAACACCATCATTATAGATATAAATTATTACACAAATATAAGAGAGAGAGAGAGAGAGAGAGAGAGAGGGAGAGAGAGAGAGAGAGAGAGAGAGAGAGAGAGAGAGAGAGAGAGAGAGAGGGGGGGGAGAGAGAGAGGGGAGAGAGAGAGAGGGGAGAGAGAGAGGGAAGGAGAGAGAGAGACTATTAATTTTAATTTGGAGATTTCAGATTTCTAACTATTACCACCATTGAAGTTTTGTGATATTTCGATGTGTTATTGTGTATCTGCACAAGCTAATTAACTTTGAGAAAATATTGGCTTGCCAGCAAAGCTCCCCATTACTCTGAATGTAAACTTCAACCTTAATATAAAAATTTAAAGTTTCAATTGATTATTTAATGTAAAAAAGAGGTATTTCCAAAAAAAAAAAGGTAAAGTTGCCTTCTTCCAAGTCATGATTCTTTCTATTTATTCCTTAATCAAGGATCCTAAAATAATTGAGCTCTGCCATTTCAATGCGATTGTTTCTCATTTTTAGGTCCTCTTTAATGACTGGAATAGTACCACTGGATTGGCGCAGGGCCAATGTGGTGCCTATGTTTAAAAATGGAACAAAGTCTTTACCAAGTAACTATATGCCTGTTAGTTTAATTTCTATAGCTGGGAAGATACTGGAGAGTTTAATAAAAGACCACATAGATCAGTTCTTGCTTGAAAAAAATAAAAAATTAAGCAACAGACAGCATGGATTCATGAAAGACAAGTTGTCAGACAAATTTGATTTCTTTTTATGAAGAGGTAAGTAAAACCTTGGACAGAGGGGTGGCGGTGGACGTGATATACTTGGATTTTGCAAAAGTGTTTGACACAGTTTCGCACACACGACTCATGTGTAAGGTGAAGTCTACAGGCTTGGAAAAATCAGTTTGTAAACGGATAGAAAACTGGCTAAAAGACCAAATTCAGATGCCTCGTACACCCAACTGGTTTTCCCATTGGATAAAAAACTGATGGTTTTCCCGATGGAATTCCTCTCAAGCCTGCCTTGCATACACACAGTCACACAAAAGTCTGGTGAACTTTTGACTGCCAAGAACGCAGTGACGTAAAAGACTACGACGAGCCGACAAAATGAAGTTCTATGCTTCCAAGCATGCGTTGAATTGTTTCTGAGCATGCATGTTTTTTCCCCCTTGGAAAAGCATACAGATGAACGGTTTAAACGCTATGATTTTTTCCAGACGAGAAAAAAGAGAGCCTGCTCTTTTTCCAGCAGTTTTCCCATCTGAAAAACTGCAATGGAGCATAAACACAGCCGGGATTCCAGACGAAAAGCTCTCATCGCAGTTTTTCCAACGGAAAATCCGTTTGTGTGTAAGCGGCAAGAGAGTAGTGGTTAATGATTCTTACTCTGAATGGTCTAAGGTTATCAGTGGTGTACCCCAAGGTTCAGTACTGGGACCCTTACTTTTCTAATATATTGATAAATGGTATTGGGTCTGGGATTAAAAGTAACATTTCACTATTTGCAGATGACACCAAGCTATGCAGTGGAATAGCGTCCTTACAGGATGTCTCCAACTTACAAGCTGACCTCAAAGCACTGTTTAACCACTTCAATACTGGGCACTTTTACCCCCTTCCTGCCCAGGCCAATTTTCAGCTTTCATCGGTGTTGCATGGTAAGTAACAATTGCATGGTCAGTTACCCATGATTAAGTCACGTGTCTAGTGATGTAACGCGTGAGGGAAGAGCTACGAACGGGACGCATTGCACATCCGAATGAGGAGACACATCGTATGCTGAGCAGCCAAATGAGGATTGTTTGTTTGCTGATATTAATGGGTGGATTCGTGAGTGTGACCTATCTCAAGCTTGTCAAAATTGTTTCCATATGGTTGTGTGTTATCTGCACAATGAGGATTTCTCTTTTTGTCTCTCTGTTTTTTATATGAGCTGCACAACTGTGGAAGATCTGATACTCACATGTGAAGCAAATCAGCTTGGAGTCTGTAGAATTTGATCACCCCATACTTATCTTTCAAGCCAGTACACAGCACTTGCACTCAGGAGGTGTATTGTAGTTGCATGCTCAGTAGCATGCATTTGGGCTAATTATTTTTATACACATGTACTGAATTTGAATCACTTATGGTTTGTGGTTCCGGTTCACATCACAGAAGTTAATACTCAGCGCATATTATTATTATTGATTTATTAATTGCATGGTCATGCAACATCATACCCAAACTAAATATTTATAATTTAGTTCACTCAAATATAACTTTTATTTGTTGGTATTTAACCGCTTCTGGACCACCCATTGTACATATACTGCGGCAGGGCGGCCGGCTGCGTGAAATCATGTACCTGTGCATGCAAGGTAGGGGGCACGTGTGCGCTGCTACCGCTGTGAGGAAAAAATTAGTTTTTTTATATATTTTTGGGGGATATTTATTAAAGCAAATATCGCTCTACTTGTGGGGAAAAAAGGACGTCAATTTTGTTTGGGTGCCACGTCGCACGACCGTGCAACGTCACTGGTATCAGTGGGAGAAGCAGTGCCTCGTATTGGTGGGAACAATAGTGCCCCAAAGGCCTGATAAAGGCAAGCAAAGGGCCACATCTGGTCCCTGGGCCGCAGTTTGGAGACCACTGCTGTAGGGGGCTTTAGAGGGAAGGGGAACATTTAAGTCAGACACAACCAGCAATAGCAGCCTTTATTCCTTGGTCATGACAGAGACACTTTAACCCAAAGTTAACATTAACTACCCTTTATCCCTCATGACAACAGTGGTGCTGGTGATTAGCCCCTCAAGCACCCAGCATTATCTCTGTGATACACATCCTGTATGGGAAAAGCACAGGCTCTAATGAAAGACACGCTTATGTTTAAATAAAATAAAGCTTACTCCTCCAGTCCTCCTGAGCTAAACTGCACCTATTTTGAGGTTGAATGATGTCAGCATCATGTAGTGAAGGAAAAGCAGCACAATGATGAGCTCATCTCTCTGTCACTCTGCTTTCTCTTCCTGACAGCATGCTCCTTGTCAGGACACGCTTCTTCTTCATCCACTCAGATAGTCAGGTATCTAAATTTAGTTACTTGCACGCATTAAAATAAACATAATTATGTGTTTGTATGTTTCTAGTGTTTAGTTTTAAACATTATGGTGCAGCGATGGGGGGGTGTTGGTTTGGGGCAAGGGAGGCTACTGGTGAGGGGGTACTTTAATATTAACTACTTCCCACCCAGCCTATAGCAGATTGATGGCCAGGAAGTGGTTCTGACTGGGCGTCATATGACATCCAGCAGTATAACACGCCGCATCTCCGATAGTGGTAAGAAGCCTCTGACACAGGCTTCTTACCACATGATCAGCTATGACCAGTCACAGCTGATCATTACGTGAACCAGGAAGTGCCGATAAACGTCATTCCTTGGTTCGCGCTGACAGGGAGAGCCGATCAGCGGCTTTCCCTGTTAGAGGGGGGTTTGTGCTGATAATCAGCACATTGATTATCAGCACAGCCCACATAAAATGTACCCATCAGCTGCCAATCAGTGCCCAGTAGCTGCACGTCAGTGCCCCATCATAACTTGCTGTCCTTGCCCAATAAAGTGCCAATTAGTACCCACCACGGTGTAAATCAGTGCCCACCATAGTGCCAATCAGTGTCCATCACAGTGTTAATTAGTGCCCAGCATTAACACATGTCAGTACCTGCCCAATCGGTTTTGCCCATCAATGCCATCTATTAGTGTCCATCAGTGCCACCTGTTAGTGCCAATCAGTGCTGCCTATAAGTGCCCATCAGTGCAGCCTGTCAGTGCCCATCAATGCTGCCTGTCAGTGCCCATCAGTGCTGCCTATCAGTGCCCCTCAGTGCCGCCTGTCAGTGCCATCAATGCTGCCTGTCAGTGTTCATCAGTGCCACCTGTCAGTGACCATCAGTGCTGCATATCAGTGCCACCTATCAGTGCTGCATATTAGTGCCCATCAATTCTACATATCAGTACATATCAGTGCCTCCTCACCAGTGCCCATCAGTCCCATCTTATCGGTGCCAACTCACCAGTGCCCATCGGTGCCGCCTCATCAGTGCCCATCAGTGCCGCCTCATCAGTGCCCAGCAGTGAAGGAGAAAACAAAATGTTATCGCAGAAACAAAGAAAACTTTTGTTTTCCAAAATTTGGGTGTTTTTTAGTTTGTTTAGCAAAAAATAAAAACCCCAGGGGTGATTAAATACCACCAAAAGAAAGCTCTATCTGTGGGAAGAAAATTATAAAAATGTTGTTTGGGTACAGTGTTGCATGACCGTGCAATTGTCATTCAAATTGCGACAGCACTCAAAGCTAAAACTTGTCCTGGGCAGGAAGGGGCGAAAGTGCCTGTTATTGAAGTGGTTAAGAACACTTTAAAATGTAAGGATCTCTAAATGAGATGTAGGAATTTTTTACATGTTCTGGCCACTAAGAGCTTTTTGCTAAAAGCTAAAGCCACTTCTGAGACCCAACATTCCATACAAATATTATGGTTTCATTTTAATAAAACTGTCCATTTGTTGACAATTATTAAAAAATATACAATCATTAAGGTGCGCTTATTGTTTATTGATCATTGATATTGTACTCTTTGCTCTGATTGCACTGGTCATTAATTTTGAAACAGGTTAAAAAGATTACAGAAAGACCCCATGAACAATGCCATTGTATTTTTCCCCTGATGTTGTAAAATATATACTTAGAGCCATTTTAAATAACATAAACTAACCCACATAGGAAGTGAACAGTGGGATACTCTAGTATTTAGGTAGCTACAGTAAAAGACATTTAAGTGATCAATTATACAAGTTAACCAGACTGTGCAGCGTTTGCATTTGAATAGCGGCTCAAATGTGAAAGCTGCCATTGTTTTCCCATTTTTTTTTATGTTAGAATTTAGAAAAAATGAACCACAAGTAAAATATATACAACAAGAGACAGAACAGGTAAAATTAATGGCTATTGAAACCGCTGTGTTTAACAGTTTCAGGAAATTAATAAGCTTGAAAAAAATGGCAAATACATGAAAGGTTATCAAAATATCTATTCTTGAAAAAAATTACATTTCTATTCTTGTAAAACAAAATTGCTTATGAGACTTAATTTATAGAGCAAGGAGAAAAGGGGCACAACGACCAACAGATACCAGAGATTCGATTTCACTTCTAATCATATTTAATTGATAAAAAAAAAAAAAAATCCCGAATGCCTGCTACAGCACATGATTGCTGATTACAGTATATGGTATGCTGCTAAACAATCAGTAGTTTACAGTATCAACTGTAATATTTCTGTTACTGAAAATATAGAACTGGTTGGCCATTGGCCACATTCCTCAGGCACTACAGCAGACCTTCTAAACTCAGCCTGTGGATGATGAACAATGAATAACTCTACATTAGCTTCAGGGTGGCTGCCACCAGGGTATTGTGTGCTCTGGCTTGAAAGCCCACCACTGCTAGCTCAAAGTTAGTGTCCTGGAAAACACATAATGAGCACACTATATTTCTATGTGTATCATATGCATGGGGGCTTTTTTGTTGTTGTTTATAACAGTGAATAGATAGAGAAAGTGTTGGGATTTTTGAGGGTGCAAAATAATAATATCAAATATATTAAAAATATATTACTTTTTATTTTGGAAAACAAAATAAAAAATATATTAAAAAATATGGCGAGTACAGATATCACAATTTTTACAGGACAGCATGGTATAGTAAATTTCCCGACATGTTTTGCCCATAGATCGAGCTTCTGCAGGTGAAAAGACTGTCGGATTTAAGAGTACAAGCCTTCTAGAAAGAGAAAAGTAACAAAACACAAAAGACATGTGTATATCAGAATCAACGAATCACACGTCATATATTACATTATATTACATTACATTTCATAAGTTATATGCACATGCATCTCCATCCTCTAGGCACGGCTCCTTACCTATCTCTCCTACAGTGGGTCCAAATATTGACACACTTTCAAAATGGCTAGCCATGCTCAGAGAGCCAGACTGTGTTGGGCGGCCACAGGGGGAATAGGAGGACCAGTTATAGAGTATCTATATTAGGATTAGAGTTGAGCGGACACCTGGATGTTTGGGTTCGGACCCGAACCCGAACTTTAAAAAAAAAGTTAGGGTTCGGGAACCCGAACCCGAACTCGGAACCCCATTGAAGTCAATGGGACACGGACTTTTAGTAAAAAAAAAATGCGCGGAGGTCCCCCCCAAATTCAATAACCAGACCCTTTAGGTCTGGTATGGATATTAAGGGGAACCCCACCGTCAATTTAAAAAAAAAATGACGTAGGGTTCCCCCTAAATATCCATAACCAGACCCTTTAGGTCTGGTGTGGATTTTAAGGGGAACTCCACCCCAAATTTAAAAAAAATGGCGTGAAGTTCCCCCTAATATCCTCACCAGACCCCTTATCCGAGCATGTTGACCTGGCCGGCCGCAGAAAAGAGGGGGGGACAGAGTGTGGCCCCCCCTTCTCCTGAACCGCACCAGGCCACATGCCTTCAACATTGGGAGGGTGCTTTGGGGTGCCCCCCAAAGCACCTTGTCCCCATGTTGATGGGGACAAGGGTCTCATCCCCACAACCCTTGCCCGGTGGTTGTGGGGGTATGCGGGCATACCCCTACCATTTCACGAAGGAAGTGTAAATAGTAGTTTTCAGGAAAAAAAACACACACACCGTAGAGCAAATTACTTTATTAATTAAACCAAATAAAAATCCAGCGGTGAAAATAGACGATCGCTCCAATGTTGTCTTGTATCCAGCGACGGGTGAAAACTCCAGCAAAGGGTGTAAACTCCAGTGACGGGTGATTGGTCCAGCGATGAGAAGATCCATCCATTCAGAGCACAGCTCAGCGAATGACACGCCGATGCTGTGACGTTTCTTTTATAGGGGAGGCGGGCCACACGTCACGTGACCCCGTCCCTCTCTGATGCACACTCTGCTACGTCACTGGGAAAGCCCAGACCCAGACGTAGCAGAGTGTGCGTCAGAGGGGGACGGGGTCACGTGACGCGTGGCCCACCTCCCCTATAAAAGAAACATCACAGCATCAACGTGTCATTCGCTGAGCTGTGCTCTGAATGGATGGAACTTCTCATCGCTGGACCAATCACCCGTCACTGGAGTTTACACCCGTCGCTGGATACATGACAACGTTGGAGCGATCGTCTATTTTCACCGCTGGATTTTTATTTGGTTTAATTAATAAAGTAATTTGTTCTACGGTGTGTGTGTTTTTTTTCCTGAAAACTACTATTTACACTTCCTTCGTGAAATGGTAGGGGTATAGTGTACCCCATTACCATTTCACACAGGGGGGGGTCAGGATCTGGGGGTCCCCTTTGTTAAAGGGGTCTTCCAGATTCTGATAAGCCCCCTGCCCGCATACCCCCACAACCACCGGGCAAGGGTTGTGGGGATGAGACCCTTGTCCCCATCAACATGGGGACAAGGTGCTTTGGGGGGCACCCCAAAGCACCTTCCCAATGTTAAGGGCATGTGGCCTGGTGCGGTTCAGGAGAGGGGGGGGCCGCACTCTGTCCCCCCCCTCTTTTCTGCGGCCGGCCAGGTCAACGTGCTCGGATAAGGGGTCTGGTGTGGATATTAGGGGGAACTCTACGCCATTTTCTTTTTAAATTTGGGGTGGAGTTCCCCTTAAAATCCACACCAGACCTGAAGGGTCTGGTTATGGATATTTAGGGGGAACCCCACGTCATTTTTTTTAAAATTGACGACGGGGTTCCCCTTAATATCCATACCAGACCTAAAGGGTCTGGTTATTGAATTTGGGGGGACCTCCGCGCATTTTTTTTCCCCGAACTCCGAACCCGAACTTTTTCCAATTATTCGGGTCCGGGTTCAGGAAAAACCCAAAGTCTGAACCGAACCCGAACTTTACAGTTTGGGTTCGCTCAACTCTAATTAGGATATATAGAAATATACAGTATATATTGAACAAACTCATGGGTGGAGGGTAATTTTCCACCCTGAGTTTATTCAATGTATATATATATTTCTATATATCTGTCTCTCTGAGCATGGTTAGCCATTTTGAAAGCATGGCAACATTTGGACCCACTGTAGGAGAGATAGGTAAGGAGCCGTGCCTTGAGGAAGGGGATACATGTGCATATAACTTATGAAATTGAATGTAATATAATGTAATATATGACATGTGATTCATTGATTCTGATGCCGCGTACACACGGTCGGGCTTTTGCCTGACCAAAAGCTCATCGGAAAAGCTCAAGTAAAATAGAACATGTTCTATATTTAAACTCCAATGGAATTCATCTAAATTTCCGATGGAATTTCTCAGATGGGGCATACACAGGGTCGGAATTTCCGATGGAAAAAGTCTGTCTGACTTTTTCCATTGGAAATTCTGATCATGTGTACACGACATTAGGCCCAGAAATTTCCAAATGTCATCTTTGGTCACTGGTTCCCACTTTCTGCTTTTTGGAAACTTCTGATGCGTAGCTAATTGTTGCTCTTGGTACCGGTTTGTCTCAGTAACTATTTTTTCAATAACCTAATCGGTCAGAAATAGTTGTATGTTTGCCAAGGGGTTGTCATCTTCAACATTTACTTTTATACCAGGTGCTCCAGTAAATGGGAATCTTGGGGGCGCTACGTGATCCGTAGTCAATCCACAATCAATAGAGCATCAAGTTGGCACATCACTGAGATCAGTCGCAAAATTGCTGTCAACACTATTGCTCAATTCTGTAAGTGATTCTAATTCACTATCACTGTTTTTAAGCTGGTAATAAACCGGTTTTGACGTAGAGGGACGTTTTTTGAATGTACCTGTACCTTGATATCACAATGCAATCCCAAGTGTGACTCAGGGTTACCGCTATTGGTACTGAAAATTAACCCAGAGCCACACTCGGGAATACCGCCAGGTAGGTTAATGGCTGTGTGTTATACAAGTTGTCCACTCACTACTTAACATTGTAGCAAAGTGTAATTTCTTCAGTGTTGTCTCATGAAAAGATTTAATAAAATATTTACAAAAATGTGAGGGATGTACTCACTTTTGTGAGATACTGAATATCTGGTAATCATTTTAAGGGTTTTCACTTTTCACTTTTGTGTACTAATACACTTATCTTTTTTCTCTCTCTGTGGTGGGATAATCTGAAAATAAAACCCAAATATAGTTTGATTTTCCTTAATGAGACCAAGAATGCATAGCACAATGCAAAAACATGCTGTGCATATTTTGTAATGAATGACTTTAAAATAAACTGGATATAGCTAAATTGAATTTATAAACTATTGCTAGCAATCAAATGTTAAATTTATTCATTTAAATTAGGTTTTTACTTTATGCAAAGTACAACAAAGGAAAATAATAATTTTATCACAGTCTACAAATGAGTGTGAATAACTGTTGATTATTTTTCGAAATTGCAAACACTTTAATAACAAGTCTCTTGATAATTATATGAGTATTGTATTATTAGTAATTTTCACAAGTTTGTAGCTCAAATATATATGAGTGACATTGCATCAAAGATCGCAACCACAAAAAAATGTACTTGGTAATTATAACAATTTTCTTGAAAGAAATATCTTAATGAATTATAATGTTAGTGAATGAAGAAGTCAGTTGCATTTAAATGCAATGAAAAAGCATAAATTATTCATTAATACAAACATATCAGTTACTATATGGACAATACATCCTTGACAGTTTCACTTTATAGCATACTTGCACACACACATACACAGTAATTATTATTATTATCATTAGTATTATTATTATTTTACTGTTGTTTTTTAAGTTTATGTAAAACCAATCACTAAAACGTCATATACACTTTAACATTTTAATAGAGTTTTAAAAGTAATTTTAAAAACATATAAATATAAAGCCTTTAACAAAGTGCTACTTGGTGATTAATGGAGACTTATAACCGGCCTGAATAATATGTCTGTGTTTCAGGCTGACTGAAAAAACAGGTCCGGGTGGATCCCAGACAAGTGGCAACCCTACCACTCAGTCTTTAGTTACAGAGCATAATAATAAATTACCGTATTTATCGGCGTATAACGCACAGGCATAAAACACGCACCTTAACTTTAAGACGGAAGTTTCAGGAAAAAAACTTTCCATAGCCCCCTGCGTATAACACGCAGGCACAGTTTACCCTCTATTTTCAGGGTAAAAAAGTGAGTGTTATACGCCAATAAATACAGTATTGTGCCAGTCCTACATAGTTGAATAAAACAGTCATGGAAACTTTACCCTTAGGCCTCGTACACACGGGCCAGAATCTCGCCGCCCGAGTGTACACACAGTCCTTTCAAAAGAACCGCGGTTCTTTTGAAAGGCAAGAACGCAGTGACGTCATCACGTACAACGAGCATGCGTTCGTCACATTCGATGCTGTTGCTGCCATCTTGCTTCACCCTACCTATGCCGTGGAAGCTACTGCGCAATGCGTCAAAGTCATTTCGAGCATGCACGGGTTTCCATGGCGATAGGTAAGTATACACACTCTCTGGTTTCTCGTCGGGAAACAGGCCGACAAGAATCTCGACGAGAAAATAGAGAGCAGGATCTCTATTTTTCTCATCGAGATTCAGGCCAGATTTCCAGACGAGAAACCTGAAAGCCTCGTACACACGCTCGGTTAACTCGGCAAGAAAGCTCTGCCAGCAGTTTTCTTGCTGGTTCTTGCAGAGAAAACCGAGCGTGTGTAAGGCCCCGTACTCACGACCAAACATGTCTGCTGAAACTGGTCCGCGGACCAGTTTCAGCGGACATGTTCGTTCGTGTGTAGGCAGTAACGTACAGGATTCCAGCAAACAATCGTCGGCCAGACCGTTTTCCAACGAACAACTGTTTCCTGGTCTTGCTTTAAAACAGTCTGCTGGAATCGTGTCCGTCAGACATGTTCGGTCGTCTGTACACAAAAGCAGCGTACAAAAACCCCGCGCATGCTCAGTCCAAATGAGGAGACGGGAGCGCTCGTTCAGGTAAAACTCGCGTTTGTTTGGGATATGGCACATTCATCATTAGAAACCTTTTATTCTAGCAAGAGAACAATGTCTTAAAAAGGCGCACTAAACCACATTTTCTTGCCTCGTTTTATTAATTCTTCTCTTGCTAGAATAACCCCGTTCTCTTGCTGATGCAATTTCAATAGAGTTGTCCCATACTGAAATGTCACATTTCTTGCTTGTGATGTAATCCTTTAATAATGTTTTCTATGCCAGACGTGTGTTTTGGTTGGTGGTCCTCCATAATTTATAGTAGTCATTTTTGTAAAGGAATGTGCATTTTTTTTTTTTTTTGTTGTTTCTAGTTATGTCACCATTTAAAATATTTTTTTTTTTACATGGTTTTTTTTTTTTTTTTTTTTTTTTTGTGTTTCATTAGAGAATATTAAACCATGTTGGCACACCAAATGTCCCCCCCCCCCCCCAAGGAGTGTGTCCTTTGTAAATTACCCATTGTATATTTATTAAAGGTTTGCTGCCTAATAATCCCCACAGTATAACAAACAATAGACATGTTTTCAAATGAAAGCAAAAAGCCTTTTATTCTGGCAAATGTCATCACAAAAAAAAACAGAACGGCAGCACTAGAATAGATAGCAAACTATATGCAAACTTGCATTTCCAACATGGTGAAGGATAAACTTCCAAGCCTCAGGAGCCAAACACAAAAATATGAAGCAGCAGCACACAAACAAAGGAACCCAAACTGTGGTAGTACAAACAATATCTCCTTTATGTGGAAGGAAATGGAAGGCAGAAAATCAACGTTTCCTCCTCTTTCCAGCCTTCCCTCCAGGCAGCCTTCCAGCGGATCTAACACGGGGTCTTGCAGGTGGGGTCGATGTGGCAGCAGGAGGATGGTGTTCCGCAAGCCGGGCCGGGTCACATAGCCCAGTCTCTGGGGTCAGCAGGCCCCTCTGCATCCACCAAAGGACCTGGTTCATCAGGGCCTTTGCCAGTCTTCTCTGGTCCTCCTCCCCTTCATTTAAATCGTGGGCCAATGAGGCACTGAAGGCCTCTGTGGGGTTGAGGGGGGCCCTCATGATGGCGCTTGCCTCCTGTATCATGCGGAGGCTTGCCTCCTCCACAGGCCTCAACTGCCTCCTTCGGCCTGATGGCCTCACCTGGGGGGGAGAAGACTGGCTGGTGGTGGTTCTCCTGGCCGGGGGGACCTGCTGCAGGCCACTGGGCCCAGCCTCCTCCTGGCTGCCACTGACCCCGGCCTCCTCCTGGCTGCCACTGACCCCGGCCTCCTCCTGGCTGCCACTGACCCCGGCCTCCTCCTGGCTGACAGACACCTGAGGATCTGCCACCTCCTGGCTGATCTCTTCTTCCTGTGTGGAAAAAAAAGGACATTTTTTACAATTTCGCTAAATAAAACCACACTCATTTTCATGTTTTTCGTTTAGTATTTTCTGTTCATTATTACTTGAATACACTCTACTTCTGACCCCTGCAGTTGTCATCTCTGACACCTATTTGTCTGAACACCTTTTTTTTTTGCTTTTTCCCAGCTTGGCTTTTTTTTTACAATATCAAATCATTAATCCACCAAGAATTATTTACGCCAGAAATATAGAGGAAACTACTATACCTCCTCATCGAAGGGTGGCAGATCTGCATCTCTGTCAGCCAGGCCCTCTTTCTCCGACTCTGCAGGGCTGTGGTCATCTGGGGAAGGTCCGCTGGAAGGTAGCATGGAGGAAAGGTTGGAAGAAAGACTCGACATCGTTTTCCTGCCTTCCATTTCGTCCCGCAAAAAAGCCATCTGTTTATAATACCACAGTTTGGGTTCCTTTGCTTGTCTTGCTGCTGCTCCCGATTTTTTGCTTTTATTAGCTTTGTATGCTCTCCTGTATGTGCTTCTGAGGTTGGCAAGTTTATCCTTCACCATGTTGGCAGTGCATCCTGGCACCCAAGTTTGCATATAGTTTGCTAGCTCTTCTAGTGCTGCCGCTCGTACATCTTTATTGCAATATAATGCGTGTTTTGAATTCCACAGGATGGGCGTCTCCTGATATTTTTGGAGTAAGGCCTCTATAGCTTCCTTGGTTTGTAGTTGGTCCATTGAATTGTTTGAAAAATTATATTTCTTTTTGAGTCTAGATTCCAAAAACATAAACCACAGAAAAATAAATATTCAAAAGGATCAGCGTTGACCTTGATCTAATATGTGTCTTCAAATTTATTACCTATATCTAATTACAAACACAGTCTCTCTTGTTTAAACAATGCTTGGCAGCTCGGCCGCATTGCTTGTACCAAACATTGATTTGCTAGATGCAGAGCCATTGTTAACATTGCAGTAAATATTTTTAATATAGAAAAATAAACAATGCTTACAAATGACAGTATTCATCTAGGCACTCTTTCATGTGTAAATTTCATGCCCCTGACAATGGATGACATAAAAGACACTTCCTAATGACCTCTGTACAACCAACACTTGAACAATACTTTGCCTGATCTGAATACACCATTCAAAAACTTGTCAATGAGGTACAGCATTGTTCACATCTCTATTTTGTGAGGTGTCCAAAAGCATTTGGATACCAAAATAACATTGTGGTACCCCATAGACAGAATAGCTTAAAAAGGGTAAAACCAACAGCCCAAACCCCCATCCCATGTGTCTACATTTTCAAGGCCTCTGCTGATCACATTTTTAATTTCCTTACCTTCCTGTCTCTCGCTCCTCGCTTCTCACGCTCGCCTAATTACCGCGTAAGATGCGTAATCACGGCGTGCACCTTTTAAACACTCCGCGTATTTATTAAACCCCGCCCTCGTCACCTTTGCGAGGCCCCTAATCAATGAGTTTAGGAAATATGGCGTTAACTGTGTATGTTCTGGATGCGCTCGAAGATTCTCCGCGTAACCGACGTAAACACGTTGTTTGCATTCTCTACACTCCGCGTATGTATTAAACGCCGCCCTCTTCTCCGCCCATGGCGTGAGAATTCATCTTTTCCACGCCCATAATCTCTGTGGGAAAGGAAAGATGGCGATGTCACACGAGCGGGCACGATGCTCTCATGCCACAAGTGAAGGGACAGAGGCAGGGACGTCCCGATCAAGGCCAAGAAGATACAAAGCCACTAATATGCGGTTCCAGGAAATGGTGGAGTTAGTTTACATCATGCGAAAGAAGGACTATGATGGTGAATTAGGGCCATACAAGACCCCTAACCGCCGAAAGGCACATATTATGGACAAGGTGGCGAGGAGAATGCAGAGGATGTTTGGGATCACCAGGTCCAAGGAACAGCTGAGGAAACGATGGTCAGACTTAAAATTGAGGGAGCCACATCAGATGAAGAAAATACTTAAAATTCTGCGTAAAAGTAAGTAAATATATATTGGGGTTGGGGGGGGGTGGGTGATTGTCTGCAATAATGTGTTGCCATGTATATTTCACCATCTGCCTCCTTGGCCTGCTTGTAATTTTAAAGACATGTTGTCATTTATTTTTTATGACATAAATACCTACATATTTACAAATAGTGTTCTTAGTAAACCACGTAACATCACATAGTTTCTCAGAAAGGCTCGGTTATTCCAGGAACAACACACCTGGACATGGCTCACTGGCCAAAAACTTTGTTTGTAAACATTGTGTAAAAGCTAGTTCTAGAAAATAAAATTATGAGAATGGGAAAGGCAAACAGGATTCATTCTAAAAACAGTGGTAATAAAGCAGATGTTTTCACATCTGCAATGCAGAGCACCTGTGTCTCCCCAAACCAAAAAAGGGTTTTGGTAGGGTCTCCCAGAAATACTGTTTAGGGGGGACATCCATGTGTGTCACTTTGCTAAAAAGGGGCAGGATCAGAGCTTGCCATATAGAAGTAATTGCAAAATGTAGGTTTGGTGAAAGATAAAAGTAACTAAATGAAAGCATCTTCTAAGCAATGTGTGCGATTTATGCTCTCCAATATCTGTGTGCTGATGAGTCTACATTTTTTTTGGTTTATTTCAGGGGAAAGAAGTCGCCAGCATTTGGAGGAGGCAGAGAGGGCCAGACAAGGCCAAAATCTTCCATCTCAACATGTGGAGGAGGAGGAGGATGTGGAAGGAGAAGAGGATGTGGAAGGAGAAGAGGATGTGGAAGGAGAAGAGGATGTGGAAGGAGAAGAGGATGTGGAAGGAGAGGAGGAAGGAAGAAAGGAGGAAGGAAGAGAGGAGGAAGAAGTAATTTTGGACTTAGAATTTATAGCAGATGAAGGGCAAGTGGCGGAAGAACAATTTGGCGAATTGAAAGAAGGTGGATTGATGGATGAAGGAGGAGTCCAAGATGATGTGGAAGTGGTGGAAGAAGGAGGAGTGATAGAAGATGATGGGGAGGTGGTGGAAGAAGGAGGAGTGATAGAAGATGTCGAAGAGGTGGAAAGGAGAAGCCCATCAGGTCAGTGTCACCCTAGCTTGATTCAAAAAAACATATGTAGATAGGCCTCATCGAAAAATAATGTTGTAAATGACAATTTTTTTTTTTTTTTTAGGGGAGGAGGATGGTGTGCCAATATTTTCACGTGCAAGTGCTGCTATAATTATTCAGCAGGTAATGGAGTGCAGCACTGAAATGCACAATATGCGTGAAAGGATGGTTGTCATGGAAGAGAATTTAACAAATGTCCTTTTGGAATGCTGCACGGAAATGGACAATATGCGGCAAAGAATGATGGTCATCGAATCTAATTTTAAAAATATTATTGACATGATGGGCCGTGTCAAAGACTGAAACACCCCTCGCCCATCCCCCGCCCCCACAAACATTTTTACTGTTTTAATAATGAATACGCCAAAATTTGAAGATACACACACAGTGTGCCAACATGTGCTATCTGCCATCACAGAATATCTAGTGTCTGTGCTTTGTGGGTCCAACCCCCTCCTCCATCCTCAAGTAGTTGAGAGGAAGGGTTTGCTCCCACAGAACACAGACATTGATCACCCATGATGTCAGATAGCACATGTGGCCATTTGTCTGTTGAACCAATGACATTTGGCGAGTTTGCACTGAATGTGTGTATCTTCAAATTTTGGCGTGTTCCAGTGTGAAAGCACACCATGACTGACTGCTGTTGTGAGTTTTTATATTTTTTGATTTGGATTATGTTACTTTTTGACCATGTTGAACATTTTGGGATACTATAAAGTTTAGACCATAAAGAATAAACAACGCCAAAAAATTAAAAAGATATATATAGAGAATTATAAATCTCTCTAATCACTGAATTTAGTGAAGTCGAGATTTGACTCCAAAATCTTAAAAAAAAAATTTCTTATTGAAAAACACACCAAAAAAAAAAAAAATGGTTTAAAAAATATTGTTTTTTGTGCATAAAAAATATGCCGAAAAAAAATAAAAATAAGGCGGTAAACACCCCACCAAAAATAGTCTATATATATATATATATATATATATATGTAAACAATAAATCTAACTATATTTGATAAACAAAAATGTGAACTTGTTAAAAAATGTATAATCTGCATAATATTTTTGGTTGAATTACCTGAAAAAAAAAAAAAAAAAAATTTTTTTTTGTAGACTCCTAAGTACAAAAGCAGGGAGTAATGAAAAAAATATAAAATAATTTTTGGGGTCATGAACAAGCAAAAATTAAAATACTTGACCTCAAAATTTACAAATGGAGTTGCTTCTTATTTCTAGACTCAATACCCTGTTTGTAGATGAGTGAATACTGTGCAAAATGTGGTTAGTTACTAAAAGTGGAGAAATCAATTATGCATTAAAATGGCAGAAGTTAGTTAGAGAACCAGGAAGACAGATAAAAAGAGAAAAAGCATTAATGACAAACAACTGTATAAAGTCCAATGGTCTAATTATTTATTATTTGAGAGAATATTCCTTTCTTTGGGGGCCGAATTAGAAAGAAATATGATCTGGCATAGCAATGGCCCCCCGACCCATGAAGTACTCAACATATTTGTCGCGTACCTCACGAGCTGATTGGGGGGCCAAGCCAGCGCGACCAGTGTCCAGCCCGGGAAGGGGATCTGAGGGTAGTCTTGCCTCAGAACCGATGTCGGGTAGGTACGTCTGGGAGTGCCTGCGTAAAAAGTTGTGCAAAATGCAGCAGGCAAATACAACGGTGTCCAATTTATATTCCGCCAGATGTATCGATGTCCTGAACAGGCGGAACTGGTTGGTGAGTATCCCAAAGGCATTCTCGACTACCCTCCGAGCCCTGGCCAACCGAAAATTAAACACACTCCTCTCTGAGGTGAGGGTCCTCTGGGGAAAAGGCCGCATGAGGTGAGGACCAAGCCCGAAAGCCTCGTCCGCTAGGAACACAAACGGAAGTCCTTCCACATTATCTTCATCTGGTGGCAATGCCAGACCACCAGCTTGGAGACGATCATAGAAATCAGTCCGTGCGAACACTCCCCCATCAGACATCCGGCCGTTCTTCCCCACGTCCACATATAGAAACTCATACTGTGCCGACACCACCGCCATCAACACAATACTATGATAACCCTTGTAATTATAATAGTAGGACCCCGAGCGGGGCGGGGGCACAATGCGGACGTGTTTCCCATCTATTGCTCCACCGCAGTTTGGAAAATCCCACCGCTGGGCAAATTGGGAAGCCACAGACTGCCATTCCTGTGGTGTGGAGGGTAGCTGTGGGGACAAACAAAAAAAGAGATTTAGTACTTTGTAACAAAAACATCCTACAAGCATCCTTGTGACAGTTCACAGTATTAAAATTGCATTTGAAAAATGTGCATGGAGAATTTGGGAAATGAAATATATAGGGCCACTTCATTAAGAGACTCCACAGCCCTCTGATGGGGACAATAAAAGTTTGAAGGGGGGGGGGGGACACAAAAACCAAAAAGTCCTGTTTTAAAAAATGGCAAGGTGGGTTTGTCCCTAGGATAGCATGCTGGACAGGTTAATATTGGGTAAGGGACAAATATGCAGGTAGGTCAAGAATAAAACATGTAAAGCTTATATCAACATGCATAGGGAGAAAAGGGAACGTTAGTTAAACACACAGCATATCTGGGAAATTAAAAATAAAGTTAGTTGGCCACATTATTACAGCCAGGAAACTTACCTTAATATACTCCTCATGCATAACTTTGATGATGGCAGCACACGTGTCCGGTATGATGACCCCAAGCGCCTGCGGAGAGATGCCTGTCGAGAACTTGAGGTCCTGCAGGCTCCTCCCAGTCGCCAGGTACCGCAACGTGGCAATAAGCCTCTGCTCGGCCGTGATGGCTTGGCGCATCACAGTGTCCTGCCTCGTGATATAGGGGGACAGAAGTTCCAGCAGACTGTTGAATACGGGGTCCGTCATGCGGAGAAAATTCCTAAAGTCATTAGGATTATTCTCCTGGAGTTCCCTAAGCAGAGGCATATGTGAGAACTGGTCACGCTGGCGCAACCAATTCTTGGTCCAGAAACGCCTCCGCCCCCTGTTTCTGGCCAAAGTACTGGACAAATGAACATATCCAGCAGCCATCCCATAAACAGCACCAACTCGCGAAAATTGACGCTGCTGCTCCATCATGGCTTCAAACCGGCCGGCTGGTCAGTCAAGAACACACTGAAACAGAAAGCACTCGCAAATCCAGCACTACCTGCGACAAACGCGTGACAAACAGATACGAGCGCACAGGATGCAACTGCTAAAGCAGAAACAACCTGCTAGCCTATAGCCGAATGACAACTACGTTACCGCAAGCACACGCACTGAACCCGTGAATACACGCTGTCAAAGCCTGGAGACCGAGAAGCGCGAATCAGCTCTAACCAAACCTTCACTAACACGAGCAAACCCGTAACTAGCAAAAGAGGAACAGAGGGCGGCGCCATTAAGTTTGGTCTTCCCCTTTATAGTGACGTCGTACGTAGTTTACGTGCACGCGTTCCGGTACGACGGTAATTTGGTCCGCTGGTGTGTACACGCCAGCGGAACCAAACACAAATCAGCCTTGTACGCCGGAAACTGTCGGGCAGACAGTTTCCAGCGCACAGATCCGGTCGTGAGTACAAGGCCTCAGAGGCTTCACAAGTGTAGATGTTGATTGTAGATTGATTTTTGATTTTGGCTGCAGATCTGTGGTATAACAATGGTGCTTTTTTTAGGCCAATCTTCTTTTTTTATTATTTCTTTTTTTGCTATTTCAAAATAGAAAAACATTACAGCGTATTCTATATCAAAACACCCAAGTAGTGTGAGTTCACATCTCTCTATCTATATCCCAATTCAAATGTAGTTAAAGTAAAAAAAATATCAGCCTGTTTTGATCCTGTAATTTAACCTATATTTTTTACAAACACAAACCTTTAACCTTCCTGGCGGTATTCCCAGGTGTGACTCGATGGTAAATTTCAGTACCATTAGCGGTAACCCCGAGCCATACTGCAGTGTACTTACCAGGATCCTGCAATGTCCCCCTGCTATATCATCTGCCCGATGCTCTGTGTGCTGGACTCTGTTCCCTCTGAGTGTCGCGTCGCAAAACATGGGGCGGAGCACGGCGGGAAATTCAAAAAGTTCAAAAAACATAACACATACAGTACACTGTAATCTTACAGATTACATTATTGTATGAAATCATTTCACATCCCTTTTGTCCCTAGTGCTTTGTCCAGTGCCCTTCATGCAGTTTTATATTATATATACTGTTCTTTCTTCCTGGAAACTTGAGATTGTCTATGGCAACCAAAAAGTGTTCCTTTATGTCAAAAGTGGTTTTAGACCAGCTAGAAAACGATAGCGATAGTAAATTAGAACACTTGCAGAATGGAGCGATAGTAATTTGTGGGGAAATACATTTTATTATATTATTATTTTTTATATTGTTTTTTATAATTATTTATAGTTATTTATTATATTATAATTTATGATTTTGTGTTGCAAACTTTATCATACCCGGAATGTCTAGTAGACTCTTGTTTGGACAGATTTAAGTGTGTTAATTACAGGCCTACACTATAAAACGCCGAATTTCGATGCAAAACAATTGTACCGCTTTGAGATTCAAAAATCTGACATAATCATACAGGCAGGGAGGTTAAGTGTTATTCCCTTCCTACCCCTCTTCAAAAAAAAAACAATAAGAAGGGGGAGGGAAGACAAGATCAAAGAAAGAGGCCAATCACTGCTGTTCCCTGATACTGCTTAGCAGTTTTCAGTATCTTGAAATGTAGTTTGTTACATAATATCTTTCTTTACTCCCGTGTGCAGCATCAAACATGAGGATTTTATTTTTAACTCTGAGGGCCAGTTTACACCATAGAAACACACCACAGAAACTTAAATTAGGACATGTGTGTTCCAGTGCTTTTTTGGTGCGTTTAGGTGCGTTCCGGTGCGTTCCACTGCGTTTTTGATGCTTTTTACAGCGTTCCAGTACAGTCCAGTGCAGGAAAAATGCAAGAATGTTCTACTTTTTTATCTGGAAACTAGAACGCACTGCAACTGCAAGCACTGGTGTGAACTATGCCAATAAAGATCATATAACCTACTTTCCATGCATTTTTTATTCTGAAAAAAAAAACGCATTGGACTGCATGTGGTGTGAACTGGCCCTACAAGCAGTTTGCAGTGCCTGCTTCAGGCTTACTGTGAGTTCTTTCATAACTATCCTAGTAACCATTTTACAAAAAATATGACTTTGTTAAAGCGGACTTGCACCCAAAAATGGAACTTCCGCTTTTCGGATTCCCCCCCCCCTCCGGTGTCACATTTGGCACCTTTCAGGGGAGGGGGGAGCAGATACCTGTCTAATACAGGTATTTTGCTCCCACTTCCGAGCATAGATACCCGAGCCACCTGCGGGTATCTACGCCACTTCTGGTGCCTCCCCCCCCCTGTCTTCTGGGAGACACACAGGTGCCAGAAGACAGCAGGGACCAGTGGGATATCGCAGCGCGAGTCGCGCATTTGCAGTAGTGATGGCGACGGCAGCACCCGTGAGACGAGGGATAGATCGACTTTGGGTGCCAACATCTCAGGCACCCTGGACAGGTAAGTGTCCTTATTTTAAAAGTCAGCAGCGGCAGTATTTGTAGCTGCTGACTTTTAAAAATAAATAATTGATGGTTGTCTACATCTTGTAGAATGATTTGAGTAATTGATTATTTTATTTCTTTTGACACTAGCGCGGTATCATTTTCACTAGAATGAGTTGAGTACCTCACACATGGGGGTTGATTTACTAAATAGACTGTGTACTTTGCAAAGTGCAGTTGCTCCAGAGCTTAGTAAATGAGGTAAAGCCTCACTTTGCAAAGAATACCCAATCACATGCAAGGAAATAAAAAACATTTTTACTTACTCGTGATTGGTTGATAGAAATCAGCAGGGCTTCTGCTCATTTCTCAAGCTCTGGAGCAACTTCTCTTTGCAAAGTGCACTGTCTATTTGCCTTTAGTAAATCAACCCCATAGAGTTTTATTTACTAAAGGAGTTAAGTATCTTCACACAATGAGGACTCTACGTCACTGAATGTGCTGGGCAAAGCACCTGAACGTGATGCTACTTTAAACTGATCTACTTTTTAGGCCTCGTACACACGACCGGTTTCCTCGGCAGAATCCATCAAGAACCTTTTTCCCGAGGAAACCGGTCATGTGTACGTTTTTCATTGAGGAAACTGTCGAGGAACTCGACGAGCCAAAAATAAGTACGTTCTTTATTTCCTCGACAGGAGTCTCAAATTGGCTCGTCGAGTTTCTCGTTGGGCTGGTTTTCGACGAGAAACTCGAGCGTGTGTATGCTAAGAAACCCACGCTTGCTCAGAATAAAGTATGAGATGGGAGTAAAAGTAGCATTTGTAATGGAGATAACACATTTTTCAAGCTGTAACAGACTGAAAAGTGCAAATAGTCTCTTAACAAACTTTTACTTAACACGCAAACACATAAGATTAGCAAAACCAGCCCACACAACACATACAACGGCAGGGGAAGTTCGATTCCACTGGCACAACTCTTGAGTTGTGCCAGTGGAATCGAACCTCCCCTGCCATTGTATGTGTTGTATGTCACCGCGTTTGAGAACGAGGAGATTTTGTCTTGACAGTGTGTACGCAAAGCAAGCTTATCGAGTTCCTTGACAAGCCCAACAAGCAACTCGACGAGGAAAATTATGTGTTTCGCCCGTCGTGTGTACGAGGCCTTAGAAAGAGAAATGTATAATTACTATCTACAGTAACTTACAATAATCAACAATTTGCAGTCAACTGAGGAAACATATTAAATTCAGCTGTTGCTATGGGTAATTGCACTTTGTACATTGCTATTTCACTTTGCCCGCTTTGCTATTTCACTAGTACCCTAATACATTCTTCTATGAGAGCAGTAAGTATATAATACTTCATTTATTAGGTCTATGCTTTGTGCGATAGATCTTGAGGTCACTACTCCTCATTGTGTGAGGTTCTATGAGTGTTCTGATCTGATATCACAAGTATATAGTGGAAAGTTATTTGGTGTGACTGTGCTAGGATCGTTAAAAGGTATAAAATGTGCTTCTTAATGTAAAAACACTACAGAGTTGATTTACTAAAGCCAAATAGACTGTGCACTTTGCAAGTGCAGTTGCTCCAGGGCCTAGTAAATTAGGTAAAACTTCACTTTGCAAAAAGTACCCAATCACGTGCAAGGAGAATTAAAAAAAATTTTTTTTTGCTTGTACAAGATTGGATGATGGAAGGCAGCAGAGCTGTTGCTCATTTACTAAGCTCTGGAGAAACTGTTCTTGCAGAGTGCGACTGCACTTTGCAAAGTGTGTGGTGTATTTGTCTTTGGCAAATCAATCCCACTGATTACAATTTATGGGGCTTTTTTATAAAAAATTAATTTAAAAAAAATGAATTTTTCCCTGAACTCTGCTAGATCTCGCCATAATTTAGAGTAATTTCAAAAGTCTACTTTCAGGTGTTTTGTGACACACTGAAACAAATGCAGAAAACAATGCACAAAACAATAAATAAATAAATAAATATGCCACTTTGAGGTAAGTTCCCTTTTCAACTCCTTAGTAACTCCTAAACTGTATGTAAACCCTAACAATTATATATTATGTGTTACCTCTTGGTCAGATAAATAGGCTATCCTAAGCATTTTACTATATCTGATTGATAAGTGGAAAAAAAATATCCATTGACCTGGCTATAAGTCCAGTGAGTGGATAATTGCCTTATCAGTTAGTATTTTTCCTAGATCTCTTTGTGGATTACAGGACACCTACCACCTATTTTATGGAGATTAGGAGAAGGGGGGAGTCATAATCCAAATCAGGATTGAGTGGCCTAGGGTGACGACGCTGCTCCTCTACAGATACTATACAGTGTGTGACATTGTAACCCTAGTATAGGAAATGTGTTACTGGCAGGATTAGTAGGTAAAAATAAAAAAACATTTTAACAAACTAATAAATAAAAAATAATCAGATACAGTCACCGTGTCTAAGGACTGCATCTGCAATATATGAAATTTTTGTTCTAGGGTTTGGATACGCTTTAACCTTTATGAAGACGAAAACAAAAAAAAACATGGTGTTTTTTCTCTTATAACAACCTCAAAATGTCTCATAAATATTTTCAATATCCATTTGCAAAAAAAAAGTAAATTCTTTATAGATCTCTGTGCAGATAATTAGGAGCATTAAGTACATTAGTAATGTGGATTTAAAAGTATAATGCCATCATGCATTAAGCAGTGAAATATTGATAAAAAATCATAACCAACTAAAAGGTGTCAAAAGAAAAAGCAGCAAAAACAAAGTAACACTTCACATTTTTAACCTGTTTATAGCAATGCCTGTATCTCCTTTGTGGAAGAGACTAATGTAAATAGTTCTCTATATAATACATTTAGAAAAAAAGTCAAATGTGCACAGATTGTATATGTAAACCTTGTAGGTGTCAGAGACACCTTTCTGTCTGCAGGAAGATGTGCGTTTACTAGCCATTTTGCAATGATCTATTCTTTATGCAATGAGTAAATAACATGGATTGATTTAATCATAAAAGAATAACAGGAAAACTGTATTGATTTTTAAAGTCTCTAATGTGAACATCAGAAGCTATTGACTTGGCTTCATCCAAGGTTGTATCATTCCTGTGAACTCGGAAACATCAATAGTTTGTCATTACCCAAACAAAAAATATGACAATTTGGACCCTATTCAAAAAAGGATGGTGCAACAAGGAATCATTGTGATTGTAGCGGGGGCAGAGTAATATATGTACTAATACTCTTTAGTGCTCATTAAACTGAAAAGGACAAAATCCATAATTCCTGCTGAACTGTCCTCATATTAATTAAGAGAGTCTGTTCACAATCCAATAACACAGCGACTCTCAGGTTTTGCTGACAAGAGCTTAGTAGTATTAGCTAATTTTGTCCTGGACTCTGCTGTTAAAAAATATGATCTACAGGGTGCTATACATTACAGCAATGTCAGTTATTGGCACATTTATATAAATTTATCATAAATGTGGCTGGTGTATTAAAGGAAGGTTTGAGATGACAGCGCGCCCATGCATAAAGGAACAGTGAGTAGTGTGGATCCAAAACACAGAGATTTCTTAATTGAATTATGAAATATAAAACAAAACAAATGGGCATGTGGATCAGTCTATGGTGTATGCACATGACAGCAGTATTGAAGCATTTTTAATGCTGTGGACACAAATGAAAGGCTACACGAGGAGTTGCAACGTGTATATTTTTTATGTTCATTTTTAATAACTATTAGTTTGATTTAATAAAGTAAAGTCCACATAGTTTAGTGCATAAGGTGAAGCTACTTTCACTCTGAAAAGCCCAATCAAGGGCAAGGAAATAAAAAAAAAAAAAAATGTTTCCCCTTGTACATGATCGTATAATGAAAATGAATACAACTTCACCTTATTCACTAAACAAAGTGGAGATACAATTTTCAAATTGAGCAATCTTTATTTCTTTATTATACAACATAGGGTTGTGACTATATACAGTATAATATATATATATATATATATATATATATATATATATATATACACATATACAGTATATATATATATATATATATATATATATATATATATATATATATATATATATATATATATATTAATTTGATCAAATTAGAATTGATGGAATTTATCATATGATAGAGGTCAGAAGATAACATTTTGAATTGATAGATTTTATCCAAATGTAGCAGCACCATGGGTTTCATTGCAATAATGTCAATTTGTGTATATTAGTTTACCATAGCCATTGCTTGTGAGATAAGAAAAATTATAAAATTACCTTAACAAGATACTTCTGAAGGCTATTAAAGCAAATAGAGTAAACAACCATGTGGTACTTCTAAAAAGAATTACAAGCATGCATCTATAACAAGTAATAATGGCTCGCCATGCACATTTGGGTTTGGGGATTAAAAGAAAGGCATGTTCAATTTTTTCAGGACAGCAGGTTTATTTCTTAGTTTTGTTTCTGGTTAGCTTCAAGTCCAGGTCAAGAATTTTACCCCCAAATAACCCCCTGCACCCCTCCCTCCCAGAAGAACCATACTATACATTAAAGCGTAACATTTTCAATGCCTTTAGAAACAGTTAAATTCATACTCCCAGTACTATACCTTAAGCATTGGTCACAACTAAGAAACCGGCCAATAACATTAATCCTGCAAAACGACCAACTCCTACCTTTCTCAACCATACAAATAAAGTATCTAGTACCCCCACAGGGGTCATTCACTTATAGACAGCTGGCCTCCTTCCTACATAAAAATCCTACCCCAGCTTCTTCTACCTGACAAGGCTTGGAGCTTTTGGACATTAGAATCCCCTAAACTGAAGGGTATCCACTTTTGTAAACTCTCCACCACAATAAATCCACATTTGTTAAGACTTCAGCACTTGAAAGATGGGAAAGAGATTTACAGTCCTCTTTTTCTGACTACCAGTGACCATTACCTACAATTATAAAGCATCTAAATGTTTTAACTACTGAGAATTGTCCCAAAAAATACACTCTATATGGTACCTCACTCCTGTTCAAATGTATAAATTTGCAAACTTGAACAACAACCATTGCTGGCGGGGATGTTTTCACGTAGGTACTCTCACACATATTCTCTGGGAGTGTCCTCTATCCCTTCTGGTAGAGGGTATTTACCTTTCTCTCAGAAAACACAAGCGTTCTAACAAACCCTATTCCCTAACTCGCTCTATTAAGTCTTGTTGTTAAAACCTTTCCCCACAACCTTAGAATACTGGTCATGGACATACTGTTTGTTGCTAGACTGCGTAAATGGAGAAGCTCCTCCCAAACATCTCAGACGTTAAAGAATTTGAGTACTGTTCTGCCTTGCAAACCAATTTGCTGGTAAAATTTGTAAATGCTTGGAAGCCTTGGCTTCAGATACCAAATGTAAATGTGTAAAACACTGGGGCATCTACCATTTGCTATGCCTATTCAATACATTTACTTGTTATTGTAAACTTTGTGATACTGATCCTCCTATGTCATTGCGATTTCCGGACTGGTAAGAAATACTTTTTTGCTTCTGTTAATACTATATGTTCATAAGTTGTATTTTTCTTTCTTACTTCTCTACTGTCACTGTAAACCCAATAAAAAATATTGATGGAAAAAAAAATATGAGCACTATTAATCAAAATGATTTTCCAAATATATCTGCAGAAGATCATTTTTGAGAAATGTAATGAATGCAAATGTTTGTTTAGCATAAAAGGTAAGTACATTTTTAAAAGATAATTTCTACTGTTTTACCGTTTACAGATTTACGTAGACAGAATGGCACGGACTGGCAAATGGACGTACAGTTACGTCCCCTTTAATTTGCCGCCGTGTGGTCGTGCAACTGAGCAGAACAAATTCTAAAATTGTACAAACCATATAAACAACTTCAAATTATGATACTATTCTTTATTCACTTACAATTATTTAAATAAAAAAATAAAATTTTTGTTACAATTGGCTTACAGTTGGTCATGTGATGTCATGGTTTCCTGGCGCCAGACCACTGCACCTTGAGGCCCCATACACACCATAGAATCTATCCGCAGATAAATCCCATCAAATGGGTTTCTGCGGATAGATCCTATGGTGTGTACACTCCGTCGGATATCTATCCGCAGATAAATCTCCCCTGGAATGGATTTCCAGCAGATAAATATTTGTCGACATGCACAGAATATCTATCTGCTGGAATCCATTCCAACGGATGGATCCGCTCGTCTGTACAGACTTACCGGATCCATCCGTCCAAAGGGATTCCCCGCACGCGCCGTAATGAATAGACGCATGCGTGGAATTCCTTATATGACAGCGTCGCGCCCGTCGCCGCGTCATAATAGCGGCGACGGCGCGACACGTCATCGGCAGAGGATTTCAGCGCGGATTTCAATGCGATGGTGTGTACACGCCATCGCATTGAAATCCTCTGAAATCTTAGAGAGGATTTATCCGCGGATACGGTCCCGCTGAACCGTTGAGTCTTCAGGTGGCAGCACCAAAGATAAGGTAAGTATTGCAATGCAAAATGCTCTTTATTTTTTACTTTTACAAGGGCAGAACAATTTATTTTTTGTTCTTTAAAGGTGGAGTTTGATTTTTAGAAAATAAACCTGGTATATCTATGTAAATGAAACTGCTCATCACTAAGCAGAATCCCGCCTAGAGAAATTAATAGTATGCTGTTATATTGAATGTATGACCCTCATAGGACAATAGAAGAAATGCCCAATTGAAGGTTCAACATCATATATTTTATGTAGAGTCAGTGATTATTAATTTCTGGGAGGACACTGATGGATGGGTTCTGCTAACAAACTTCCTGCATATCCTTTCATCTACAAGAATACAAATAATGTTTCAGCTTCACAGGAAATAGACTTTTCCTTTTTTTGGATGTTAGAAAAGGTGACTTCATGGTAATATTGTCAAATATCAATGACTGATTTATTTTTACAAGGTGAAACCTTGTACAGAGGAAGCAAACCTCGGGAATAACACTCAAAATACACCATTCATTCATAGGTTTGAATTATGGGCTCATGGTTGAGTTCTGCAAAGATAAAGATCTCTGTCTTATCAGGTTAGAGCTCCAAGAGTTTAAAAGGGTAAAATGAGGTTTGCTTGAATTAGAGACTTGTATTGCAGTCCTAGAACGCTGTAATCATCATAATTTAAAGACTACTTAAAGCAAAGGGATAAAGAAAGATACACTTACCAAAACAAGCTAAAAAATATATATTTAGCCCAACAGGGAGATTTTATTTTCTTCTCCTGTTCTTTCTGTCACCGAAGTGGGGAGATCTCACTTCACTTCCTGTTCTGTCTGTCATTGTACTGAATTTTTTTTTTTTTTTTAAATTGTGTTTTACTAAAAATGACCAAATATATAAAAATAGAAAAGTACATGCCTTCTATAATACAATCGTTGTGCAGCATGTTCCCTCCCAAGCAAAACACAAAACGGAACTGAATATTGCATTCATATAGTCTAAATGCAATCCTTATCCATATTGTACATTGTGAATTAGGGATGAGCTCGATGTTGGAGTCAAACGTACGTTTGACTCCAACATCGGTGTTTGCTAGGGATGAGCTCGATGTTCGCCTGAACAATATAGCGAACGGGAAATTCGAGCGAATGCCCCATAATGCACTGTGAGATCGCAGTGCATTAGTGTCTGATGATTGGCCAAAGCATGCACCAGACCTGCATGCTTTGGCCAATCACAGTGCGCTCTGCAGAGACAGCCATAATTGGCCAAAGGCAGGGTGCCTTTGGCCAATCATGGTTTAGGGGGACTTAGTCCATGCCCCACACTATATAAGGCTACTTATATAGCGGCCGTGTATAGTGTGTGACTGTGGATGGAGATAGATTGAGCCAGATTAGGCAGGCAGGTTAGTTAGTTAGTTGCAGTGTATTTGATATATACACAGTCAGTCTAGTATATATATATATATATATATATATATATATATATATATATATATGTGTGTATATATATATATATATATATATATATATATATACAGCACTTGGTTGATACTATTAACTAACATCCACCATGTTACCCTGCTGCTAGACCTCCGTCTATTACATCAGAGAGAATAAACAGTCATTTGCGCTGTTTTGTTTTTGTTTATTGGGGGATATAACTTGGTTGGGGTAAGGGGGATATGGAATGCACATAGAACATGTTGCTTTGCCATCATATTTAGTGAACATTGATGAATTGGTTTAGCCTTGAAGAACTGATGTACTTATAACTTTACAGTCTCTTCCCCTGCATATCACCATGCAGACTATTGCTCCTCCTCCTCTGTACTAGCTCCTTCAGATTGTTGCTCCCAGGACTTCTCTCCTCCTGCACATAACTTCACTGTAAAACTACTATATCACTGTAAAATTATTAGGTCCGGTCCCATCATCTTTATTGTGACAAAAAGGAATCACTCTGAATAATCCCAACTTGCTGGCTGTAGTTGCTGCATGATTACTAGGCCAGAGGTCTGCAGTACCTCTCCCCGGAGGCCTAGTGATTTAATAGCTTGTACTGGTTGGTGGACTACTGATCCCAGCTAAACCGACTTGCAAATCCTGCGTCCTCAGGCTGCATCGATTTGGCACAATTCCCCACAGTCTCTCCTCTGTTCCGGGACTCCTCATCAATGACCATGTAAAGATGAGGACTTCATCAATGACCATGTAAGGATGAAGTTCCCTCCCAAACTTCCTGGCATGCCTCTGCACCCAGCACTCTACTGTGGTACACTCACCGACCTTCTCCATGATGGAGAACTTTATCTGGACAGCCTCTCCAGCCCCTCTGATCCAGGAATTCCTCATCATTGACCTTGTAATGATAAAGACTTCACCAATGACCGTGTAAGGGTGAAGTTCCCTCACAGCTCTCCCGGGCTCCTCCGCACTCGGCACACCCCCCCTCCAGATGGGGGCCACCTCCTGCTACTGTCTAGAACTCCATTCTCCACTACTCCCGGCCGACAGACTCCCCCAGTGGCATGTTACCTCAGCTTATATGGGAGGTCTGCCCCCTGCCAATACTAAGTGTGGATTGGTCAGGGCTTCTCACATGAGATGCTTGCCACTCCAGTCCCAGGCCCTGCCCCTCTTCCAGAACAATCTCCCTGGAAGCAAGGGAGGCGCCTCAGAACTAGAGCACAGGTGGTTACACCCACTGCTACACTAACAACTCCCTGCCCCCAGATCAAAACAAGCAGGCCTATGCTTCAGGCTAAATTTACCTGCGCTGACAGTTTCCCTAGAAAAATCCTATTCTAGCACATACCTACGGTAGAGGGTGCTACATATATATATATATATATATATATATATATATATATATATATATATATATATATATATATATATATATAAACTCTGCATTCAGTGTAGCGTATATATACAATTCATTCAGTGTAGCGTATATATCTATATATATATATATATATATAACTCTGCATTCAGTGTAGCGTATATATACAATTCATTCAGTGTAGCGTATATATATATATATATATATATATATATATACATATATATATGTATATATATATATATATACAGTTCATTTGGTGGTGTACATTATATAATACACTTCAGGCGGTATATTTACATAGCATATGTATATATATATATATATATATATATATATATATATATATATATATATACATATATATATACACTCTGCATTCAGTGTAGCCTATATATGCGGTGCATTCTGTGGTGGACAGTTTGGGGATGGACCCTACCTGTTCCAACATGACTGCACACCAGTTAGTTGATTATACTGACAAACTTATAAAGGGGAAACCTAGGCCAGCCAATAAACCTTTAACCCTAATGAGAGGACAGACTTAATGGCAATGGTACAAGGACCCTTCAAGCAATAATGACAGCAATGTCCCCATTGCAGATCTGATGGTCTTCACCAGCATGTAGGAGCTCACTAATTGTATCCAATAAGGTGTAATAGCAGATAATAAGATTTCTTGACATGGTAGGAGCTAAAGGTGTCTATGCACAGTGTTCAAGATAAGCTCAGTAAAGTATTCCCAAGGTAAAGATGTCTGTGCAAAGTGTCCCAAAGTGAAACTGTGAGAAAACACAACCACAGCCAGGCCATTTAAGGCCCTACAGACAGCAGCTCTTGTAGTGTCACACTTGCAGTGGATCCACCGTATCGATCTCCCAATGTGAAGCTCAGAACACGGGGTGGCGATCGACCAAGGTGGTGCTGAATGGAAGTCCCACGAACAGCAAGCAGCGCTAGACCCCTCTCGTCTGGGTTGGAATGTGATACACGACATTGGTAAGCTGCAACCTCTCTCTCCATGCACGGAGAGGTCGGTCTCGTTCCAGGCCCAGGAGGAAGAGACCGCAGGGCAGGGCTTTGGCTTCTTATATAGTTCCCAGTCATCTCTCCGATGGGAGCAAAGATCCCTGGAATATGTGGTCCAGGTACAGAATCATGTGAAACAACAATCTGAGGAACTACTCCTCCCACAATCCCTTTAGCTTGGCTCACAAACA
This sequence comes from Rana temporaria, assembly GCF_905171775.1. Lineage (NCBI taxonomy): Eukaryota > Metazoa > Chordata > Amphibia > Anura > Ranidae > Rana > Rana temporaria. The sequence continues at coordinate 86,103,199 of NC_053493.1, read as the reverse complement.
TGATGTCAGTTGATAAAACTGGGCACTAGAGGGACATGCAATGCATAGGAATACCGGAGGAACACTGTACTTCATAATTGTAGTCCACATTGCTACATCTGTTTGATTAAATATTTGTGGTATAGTGGTGGCATTTTTATTTACGTCCTATTTTGTCTGTAAATTTCCCAAACAGGGCCACAGACAGCAATTAAAGATTGATTCTAACCCTTTTCCACATTATCCAAAACAAAAAAAAGTTTCAACTCCAGTTCCACTATAAAAGCGAACAGGGAGGCTAAGCCTATTTGGTATGAGACTTTGAAACAAGATGCTCTTTATGAAATGGGTCCAAAACACATCATCAAATCGTTCTGGCCATAAAAGTTTAGCAATAGGCTCAAATCACAAAGCTAACACACCAGGATATGGGTATTTATTTTCAAAAAAGTGTTATTTATTATTAAGCTCCAGGCAGTCCACTTAGATTTAAAATTTAATTCACATGCCTGAAAAAAAAGATGCTTGTACTAAAACTTTGTGAATTGAGACTAAATGTATTTTAAATCCTGATTAACACATGGAATATATCTTCCTTGTATGAGTTACGTGTATTCTAACAGTTTCTCACAGTGTGTAAAGTAGACCATCAATGGCGGTCTCTATGGCACACCTTATGGGAGTGATTTTTAGGCTGTCTCCAGCAGAATAATGATAATAATTGGTTTCACTTAACAGTTTTACTTTGAATAAAGGGTCAGAGACAAGCCAGCTTTCCAAGACAATAAACATTTTGTTTAGTGATATAGAAATCAGTGCAAACTAATTGCTCCTTAATTAAATAAATCCCAGAAGTCTGGTTTGATAAAGCTCCTGGAGGACCAATCTAAGTTCAGCTAAACCTAGGAATGAATAGGCAGAAAGGACAGATCAAAGGTTCACAGAACCTTCCTAAGGGAACCCATAACAGCTTGTAATAACAGGGTATGTGTTCCTGCATACATAGATTGATTTTTTTTTGTGCAATACAGCAGCAGATGAACTTGCTCGTAGTGTAAGTGTAGAAAGGTAACAATACAGAAAGAGCGAGTTAAAGGGTCACTAAAGGCAAACTTTTTTATTTTTTTAAATAACAAACATGTTATACTTACCTCCACTGTACAGCTCGTTTTGCACAGAGTGTCCCCTAATCCTGTCTTCTGGGGTCCCTCGGCGGCTGTCTTGGCTCCTCTTTGCAAAAGCTTTCCACCTTCATGCGAGCGAGCGAGCACGGTGGAAAGCTTTTGCGAGCGCGCTCCCATGATACAGCGGGGGGCATAGCCGCCGACTGTATCACTCGGCCCGGCCCCCTGGCGCGCCGCGTCATCTGCTGTGATTGACAGCAGCGCCAGCCAATGGCTGCGCTGCTATCAATCCGTCCAGCCTAGCCAATCAACGGCCAGGCTGGGAACCGAAAAGGATCACGTGGACGCGCGCGGGACTTTCGAGGGGTCAGGTAAATAAAACGGGGGTTCGGGGGGGTGGTACCATCGTTATTTTTTTCACCTTAATGCATCCTAAAACATTTACCTTTACAACCCCTTTAAAGCTGAACTAAAGGCAGACAGCTAAATACACAGATGAAATACATATAAAGGAGTTATGTTGCCTGCCAAAGGAATGAAGTCTCTGTCCATCCAGTCCTGAAATGTCTACAGCTCTGTCACAACCCACAACCTTGTCTGACAGCAGACAAGACCTGCATTTTTTCTACTTCAGTTCAATAACACATGCAGGTCACCTCCCTACCCTGCCCTATGATTCGATAATGAAATGAAAAGCAGCAGACTGATGAGCTCATATCTCTTCATATCAGTATATTCCTTGCACTGTAGCACAGCTGTTTGGCTCCTTGTGCTACTTCTCTCTCCCACAGTCTGAGCTCTGCTGTACATAGACTGTAAGAGGCTGATGGGTCAAAGTCAGGGTGTATGCAGGTTGCTTATTGTGTTATATGTTTTAGTTATCGCTTAGCTGCCAAGGTCAGAGGAAAGGGGTTAATATTTTGCCCCCTTCCCTGATCTTGTGTGTGTGCTTTGTCTGGGGATCCAGCCTCCTTCCCTTGTGTTATAAAAAGGAGGTGGTTAAAGTCCCAAGGGGGCTTATGAGTGGGCAAGTGAATGGGAACATTACAGAATGTCATAGAACAGTCCACAGAAGAACTGGCACATCTGCTAATGCCTAGCAGAATTGTAGATTGGCACATAGAAATTTGCCAATGATAATATGCATGCGCACACGGACATGAGTGCCCACCAAGATTCATGTGCCAGTGCACACAATGCGTGACAGATTCTGGTGCCCAGTGGCCTATTTAAAGCCAGCAGCATTAGCTACTAGTTGCTGGATGATCTTCAGCTCCCCCATGTGTTCCTGTGTTCTTGATACTATTGGATTTACTGTTACCGACCCGGCTTGCCTTTGACCTGTCTTGTCTCCATTCCCGACTTTGATCCTTGTCTTGTTCCATTAACTCCGCTCCCGTATGCTGTACATGTATATGACTTCTGGCTTGCTCTTCTGGACTCCTCAGCTGCCTGATTACCAGTGTATGACCCGGCTTTCTTCTTAACCTTGCTTGCTTCCTTACATGCTGCCTTACTCCGTGTATGACTACTGGCCTGGCTCCTGACCCTGCTCATGGCTCTCCCTTCGGCCAAGTCTCACCTGGTACATCTGAGGGACTCCTGCCCAGCAGTGCATCCTGCTCATCCAGCCACCATCCAGCAAACATCTCATCACTCAGCCTATCGCAGATTGAAACTCTTGCTTCTTTGAGCATAGCACCCCCGGTCACCTTCAGGGGTGCCCTGCACTCTGCCTCAAGGGAAGCCCTCTCAGCGCCTCTGACCAAGTACGTGACACAGAAGCTTGCTGGGACCTGTGGTCCACCTTCTGAGCAGCTACTCTTCGGGATACCCAAGACTATGGACACCTCAACTTGAGTTCTCCTAACAACGTTCTTCACCCGAAACGACTTTACCTATGCAGGTATGCCACAGTTAGGTGTAGTTAGGAGAAGGATGTTTATGCATGTTATACATGTTCTGCTTGATTCTCAGAAAAAGTTGTTTCAACTGCTTTGGGCCTGGTCTGAAGTTATTCAAGAGTTGCACGTTGGGTCTTGCCATGTTCCCTAAAGAACCTGGGTCTGTTAAAGCACTATGGGGTATGTGTAACACCACTACAAAAGGTTAACTCGCAAGGCAAAGAAGAAGAGGTGGTTGCGATTGGTAGCCGAAAAGAAGGACAGCTGCAGCAACTAGTGGTTTGGCATGTTATCTAGTTAGATAACAGGTCCTTAGGTTGTGAGGGGGTTGGTGCTCTGACTCCCTCACTCGCTGTCTATCTCATTCAGTCGCTGTCAGCAAACTGGCATTATGGATCAAAGGCCTGATCACTAGGTACAGGGAAGGAAGAGTTGATGTAGGACACGCATTAGGCGAGGTATCATTCCCCTACTGGGAGTGGGGTAATGGAGGAATGCTTGACTGGAGGAGTGGGCAATGGCTCTGCATGTCCCTCAGAATGCAACATATACCAGTTACAAATGTGTAGGCACGAAAAATCTTATGAAGGTACATTATTACTGCACACAAGTGGCTCATCTCTCAAAATCTAAGTGTTGTAACAAAGCAATTTTTTTATACTTAACTTTGGTACATAATCACCTGTTTAAATATTGCCTTTTTTCTCACAAAAACTGGAGTTTTGCTTTAACCACCTCCTGAATGAGGGCTGGGCGGTGGTTCTGATATCCTGACTGGGCGTCATATGATGTCCAGCAGGATAACATGCCAGCGCACACCCACTGGAGCGCGCATCGTGGCGATTTGAGGTGCTGTGTGTCAGTCTGACACACTGCATCTCCGATCATGGTATGGAGCCTTTGATTGAGGCTCCCTACTATGTGATCAGCTATGACCAATCACAGCTGATCATCTCGTGAACCAAGACATTCCTCAGTTTGCACTGACAGGGAGAGCCGATTGGTGGCTCTACCTGTCAGAGGGGGGTCTGCACGTTGATTATCAGCACAGCCCCATCAAATGTGCCATCACAGCTGCCAAAAGGGTCAGTGCCCCATCAGAAATGGATGTAGGTGCCCATATCAGTGCCAATTAGTGCCCATCACAGTACCAATCAGTGTCCAGCAGTAACACCTGTCAGTACCTCATCAGTACCTCATCATCAATGCTGCCCATCAGTGCCACCTGTCTGTGCCAATCAGTACTGCCAATCAGTGCCACCTGTCAGTGCCCATCACAGCCACCTCTCAGTGCCCATCACAGCCACCTGTCAGTGCCCATCAGTGCCATCTGTCAGTGCCCATCAGTGCACATCAGTGCTGCATATGAGTGCCGCCTACTGGTGCTCATCAGTGCTGCATATCAGTGCTGCCTAACAGTGCCCATCAATTCTACATATCAGTGCCTCCTCATCAGTGCCCATCAGTGCCACCTTATCAGTGCAAACTCATCGGTGCTGCCTCATTAGTACCCATCAGTGCCGCCTCATCAGTGCCCATCATTGTAGGAGAAAACTATTTTTTAACCAAAACAAAGAAAAAATAGTTTTTTTCAAAAATGTTCATCTTTTTTAGTTTGTTTAGCAAAAAATAAAAACCCCAGTGGTGATAAAATACCACCAAAAGAAAGCTCTATTTGTGGGAAGAAAATTATAAAAAAATGTGTTTGGGTACAGTGTTATATGACTGCGCAATTGTCATTTAAAGTGTGACAGCACTGAAAGCTGAAAATTGTCCTGGGCAGGAAGGGGCAAGTGCTCTGTATTGAAGTGGTTAAAGCTGATTTCTGGGGAAAACAAGTCTTCCTTTGCTTGGGAGCTGCCCCCCGCAGAGCAAGAGTTAAATGCTTGTTTAGGTCCAGGGGATCACCAAATCAAACTTTTACATACCTGATCCCTTGTTCCTTCCTTTTCACTACATTCTAGTGCTGGGCTGGTCCCCAGTGTCCTCTTGTCCAGTGCAGGGCTATGACTTTTCATTGTTGTTGATGATGTCAGAGGACCTGACATTGGTGAAGCATGGGGGAGAAGAGGCAGTGAGCACTGGCCTAAAGGCCTGGAGGAAGTGTAGATCACGTAGGACAATGTGCCTTTTCCAGTACCACTAGACCAAAACAAGCATTTAAAGTGTTTGAAAACGATCACCTTGTAAAATAACCCATACAGTTTAAAACTGAAATGAAATGCAAAACATTAGTGTATAGATAAATATAGGAATTAAACAGGATTTTTAAGAATACAAAAATTGATATAAACATTTTTTTTTTATTATACAAAAGTAGAAAAGATATAAAAATCCATCATATATTCAATAGAATTTCATAAATGCAAGCAGAACATTTTCTCTACATGTTTCGCCGTATAATTTGGCTTCTTCAGGAGATTGTCTTGCACTACTGAAATATAAATTAAATGTCATCCTTTAATTTATATTTCAGTAGTGCGAGACAATCTCCTGAAGAAGCCAAATTATACGGCAAAACATGTTGAGAAAATTGTCTGCTTGCATTTATGAAATTCTATTGAATATATTATGGATTTTTATATCTTTTCCATTTTTGTATAATAAAATGTATTGTTGATATACATTTCTGTATTCTGTTTGCATCTCAAAAATCCCGTTTAATTCCTATATTTATTTATTCTTCAAATAAGGGATGTGGTGCCTACCTATAGTTGATCGGTAATTCAACAATTCTCATTAGTGTATAGATATAAAAAAACATTATAAATACCATTTTTTCCTTTTTTATATGTGATCACATAATCTCTGTTCTCAGCTGCATAAGAGCTGGGGGGGGGGGGGAGCAACAGCACACTGAAAACTGTGAAAGCTCTGTAAAGGACTTTCCTTAGAAATTAAAATTAAATCAAATTGGCTTAGGAACGCCTATTCCCCGCAGAAATCCCCGCTTGGAGCCGGATAACAACGGCTGATAAAACGATAAGTACAAAAAAAAAACAGCATACTGCAGATGTCAGAAAGTTGATTTTTGGGTGAACCCCCTGCTTTAAAGAATAACTAAAACCTCCTATCCCTTTCGGTCACGAAGGCTACCATCTTAGCCTGTTTGATTTGCAACTGCCATGGTGCTTCTGTTATCAATTATAGCTCCAGCCATTGGATGGTTTGGCAGTTTGGTTGGAAGCACAAGCAAATGTGACAGCATTTCTGACATGCCAGGAAGATAACTGTTTTTTTTTAAATTGTTAAATTGGTGGGTTTAGTTTAGCTTTAGGCCCCTTTCACACGGGGCAGAATGCATCCAAGCAGATTCACCTGCTCAGCAGGGGATCTCTCCGCCGCTCCCTATGTGGAGGTCGAAAGGTAACCAACTGCATGTCTGTTTTCATCCGATTGTCATCCGATCCTATCCACCAGACAGATGGCGAACATGTCCCCATCAGTCTGTTCAGTGGCGGAACTACCGCCATAGCGACCCACGACCCAGTGAGGATCAGGGGGGCCCGGTGAGGATAAGAGCAGAGCCCCGGCCCCCATCCCGTTCGGCCTGCTCCGCTGTGAGGCTAATTGCCAGTGAGAATGGCAGCGCCGCGGCACTCTTCCGGCCCCCCCCCTTCTTCCCCGCTGCAGAGAGTGGAGGGAGCGATGAAATGAGGTCTCGAGTCGCTGCTAGCCCCCCCCCCCCCCCGCGCATCTCAATCCGTGGGGCAGCTCATGCTGGAACTGCTGTCATTTTGCTAGCACCCCCTCCCCCCCTTCTCAATCTGCGGTGTAGAGGAGGGGAGAGGAGAGATGAGTCTGCCCATGCAGCTGGGACTGCTGGACATCACTAGCACCAAGCTTCATTCGCCCCCCCCTTCTCATTCGGCGGGGCAGAGGAGGGGAGGAAGAGCTGTGTCACTGTCTGCTTATGTAGCTGGAACTGCTAGCACCTGACCAAGCTTCCCCCCCCCCACTCGCTTCTCACTGCGCGGTGCAGAGGAGGTGAGGGAGAGGAGAGAGATGTGTCTGCTCAGCAGCTCAAGCATCTGATGTAAGGGGGGGGGGCCTCTGTGCAACCTCTGATGTAATGGGGGGCCTCTGTGCAACCTCTGATGTAATGGGGGGGGCCTCTGTGTGCAAACTCTGATGTAATGTGGGGGCCTCTGTGCAACCTCTGATGTAATGGGGGGGCCTCCGTGCAACCTCTGATGTATTAGGGGGGGGCCTCTGTGCAACCTCTGATGTATTAGGGGGGGCCTCTGTGCAACCTCTGATGTAATGGGGGGGGCCTCTGTGCAACCTCTCATGTAATGGGGGGGGCCTCTGTGCAACCTCTCATGTAATGGGGGGGCCTCCGTGCAACCTCTCATGTAATGGGGGGGCCTCTGTGCCACCTCTGATGTAATGGGGGGCCTCTGTGTGCAACCTCTGATGTAATGGGGGGCCTCCGTGGAACCTCTGATTTATTAGGGGGGCCTCCGTGAAACCTCTGATGTATTGGGGGGCCTCTGTGCAACCTCTGATGTATTGGGGGGCCTCTGTGCAACCTCTGATGTAATGGGGGGGGCCTTCATGCAACCTCTCATGTAATGGGGGGGCCTCCGTGCAACCTCTGATGTAATGGGGGGGGGTCTCTGTGCAACCTCTCATGTAATGGGGGGCCTCCGTGCAACCTCTCATGTAATGGGGGGGCCTCTGTGCAACCCCTGATGTAATGGGGGGGCCTCTGTGCAACCTCTGATGTAGTGGGGGCCTCCGTGCAACCTCTGATGTAATGGGGGGGCCTCCGTGCAACCTCTGATGTAATGGGGGGGGCCTCTGTGCAACCTCTGATGTAATGGGGGGCCTCCGCGCAACCTCTGATGTAATGGGGGGGGGGCATCTGTGCAACCTATGTTGTAATGGGGGGGCCTCTGTGCAACCTCTGTTGTAATGGGGGGGCCTCTGTGCAACCTCTGATGTAATGGGGGGCCTCCGTGCAACCTCTGATGTAATAGGGGGGCCTCTCTGCAGACTCTGATGTAAGGGGGGCCTCAGTGCAGGCTCTGATGTAAGCGGGCCTCTGTGTGGCCATGACAGGTCCTCTTTATACTTCTATATACATGTATAGAGCCATGACAGGTCCACTTTAGTTATCCTGATATAAAATAATGAATGTGGGGGCATTTTGGTGGGCGTGATTTATTTTTTTGGGGGGGGCAGCATTTCATTCTTGGTACCAGGCAGCACAATGTCTTGGGCCGGCACTGGATAAGAGCATCGCCGGCATGGTCTCCCAACCAGGGGAAGAGAGAGGAGAGGAAGAGGCGAGCTGTCAGCAGAGAGTGGAATTGCCCGCTGTAATAGCTTTCATTTGAACTTCCAGTGTTCCCGGGGCTCATGTCACATAACTCCACCTCTTGGCCCGGCACCTTTGATCGACAGAACGCCGGTCCAGTGTGGGACATGTGACATCATCAAAGGCGTTGGGCTAAGAGGTGGGGCTATGTGACGATGAGCCCCGGGAAGACTGGAAATTCAAATGAAAGCTATTACAGCGGGCAATCCCGCTCTCTGCTGATCCGGCCGGCTTGCTTCTTCCTCTGCACAGGTGAGGCTGTATTGGGCACAGGCAGGCCAGGCTGTATTGGGCACAGGCAATGCTGTATTGGGCACAGGTCATGCTGTATGGGCCACAGGCAGTTCAGGGTGTATTGGGCACAAGCAACGCTGTATTGGGCACAGGCAACGCTGTATTGGGCACAGGTCATGCCGCATTGGGCACAGGCAATGCTGTATTGGGCACAGGTCATGCTGTATGGGGCACAGGCAGGCCAGGCTGTATTGGGCACAGGCAGGCCAGGCTGTATTGGGCACAGGCAGGCCAGGCTGTATTGGGCACGGGCAATGCTGTATGGGGCACAAGTCACGCTGTATGGGGCACAGGTCACGCTGTATGGGGCACAGGTCATGCTGCATTGGGCACGGTCACGCTGCATGGGGCACAGGTCACGCTGCATGGGGAACAGGTCACGCTGTATGGGGCACAGGTCACGCTGCATTGGGCACAGGTCACGCTGCATTGGGCACAGGTCACGCTGCATGGGGCACAGGTCACGCTGCATAGGGCACAGGTCACGCTGTATGGGGCACAGGTCACGCTGTATGGGGCACAGGTCACGCTGTATGGGGCACAGGTCACGCTTCATTGGGCACAGGTCACGCTGTATGGGGAACCGGTCACGCTGTATGGGGCACAGGTCACGCTGTATGGGGCACAGGTCACGCTGTATGGGGCACAGGTCACGCTGTATGGAGCACAGGTCACGCTGCATGGGGCACAGGTCACGCTGCATGGGGCACAGGTCACGCTTTGCTATGGGGCCCTGTGATTTCTAGTTACGCCCCTGAGTCTGTTACTTAGCGGACCAGATCGGATGCCGGCGGGTGACAGTATACACATGTCCTCTGACATATAGAGAACACTGGATGGTCTGATCGGGTCCGCCTGAGAAACAGACAGGAGGACCCGATCAATCCACTGGTGTGAAAGGGGCCTTAAAGCATTAGTAAAATTGCTGCTCCCCAATATAAACAATGTAATTTTTTTATGCTGCTGTACATGTTGCCCAGTTCTTATGCTATTTGTTTTCCAATCCTATACCTATTTGCCTATAAAATGGGCATTAACCTTTTTTTAACATTTGGCTCACATTGATGTCAATGGAGTTTGGATTTGGCTGCTGAACTTTAGTTATGTTCTGCAAACCCACCTTGAAATAAATCCAGGTATGTTCAGCTCATACCTGACTATGAGATCCTATATATCTCAGTGGGGATGATTTACTAAAGTCAAATAGACTATGCTCCATGCAAGACTATGCTCCATGCACTAATTTTCCCCAGAGTACAGTAAATGCGTTAAAGCTCTGCTGATTTCCATCATCCAATCATGTGCAAGCAAAAATGTTCATTTCAAATTTCCTTGCACCTGATTGGGTATTACGGTATTTACAAAGTGAAGCTTTACCAATTTGACATTTACTAATAAAAAAATATTGCAATTGCACTTGCAAAGCACACAGTCTATTTTCCTTTAGTAAATCAACTCCAGTGTATCATATTTCTGTGCAATTCCCCATACCTGTGTTATCTGTTTCATCAAAATTCATATTCTCCTGAAGAGCTGGCAGAATTTACTCTAAGCTTACATGAATATGATATGCATGAAAATGGTTTATCATACTTTCCTGTGTAACCTGAGATTGTTAATTTAACATTTAAACACAGTGGACAAAGCCTTCTCACTCTTTCTGCATTTGAAAAAGAATGTTAGAATATTTAACCATTTGCCATTAACCATGCTTTGGTCACCGTAGTACAGTTACAGGCAAATCATGTTTAAACTAGTAATGCAGCTTGTAATATAAATATACATAGGTAGATTCACAAAGAGTTAGGCCGGCTTATCAGTAGATAAGCCGACCTAACTCTGAATCTACGCCGGTGTTTAAGTGTATTCTCAAACAGAGATACACTTAAACAAAGCTAAGATAGGCCGGCTTGCGCCGTTCTATCTTAGCTTGCAATGTTTCTGATGGCCGCTAGATGGCGCTTCCATTGCGGCCGGCGTAGATTATGTAAATGAGGGGATACGCCGATTCACGAACGAACGCCAGTCCTACACCGTCGCATTACGTCGTTTCCGTAAGGCCTTAGACGGCCTAAAGTTATTCCACCTATGAGGTGGAATAACAATGTTAAAGTATGGCCGCCGTTCCCGCCGTGAGGTTCGAAATTTTTGCATCGTTTGCGTAAGTCGTCTGCGAATCGGGAGTTACGTCGTTTACGTCCGCGTCAAAATCAATAGGCCCGTACGGCCTACTTAGCTGCAATGCGCACTGGGAAATGTAGTCGCCCGGCGCATGTGCAGTGTCAAAAAACGTCAAAAAACGTGAGGTCAAGCCTCATTTCCATACAACACGCCCCCCTCCAAGTCATTTGAATTAGGCGCCCTTACGCCCGCTCGTTTTAGGCTACACCGCGGTAGATTAGCAGGTAAGTAGATTGTGAATCACTACTAGCCTAACTAATTTACGGCGGTGTAGCCTAAAAAGGCTAGGCTAGGCCGTCCTGAATTTAGGCCAATGTACGTGAATCTACCTAACAGCATATATGTGTGTAGCGATAACACCTGAAGGGGTCTCTGGAGAAGAATGGGTCCCCCTTACCTGTTTGGAAGCTACCTGACCTGTAGCACATTGACAAATTAAGGTTCAGTCCAGGGGTCTTTAAAGGTTTGTTGTCTTGACAAAAAAGGCAGGGAGGAGGATTGGGGATTCAGGATACCCGAAGGCACGCCCAAAAAATATCAAAGGACAGCTTCCTGAACAATCTTGTCACAGCAGTATTTGGTTCTAAATTAGCAGCCGCTAAAAAAAAAAAAATGCTGAAGAAAGAGGGGACAGCCAATAAATCTGAGACCCTATGAGAGCAGTCACAGTTCTTGCAGCAACTTTGGTGTCTCACCCTCAACAAGTACTTCCACGTCTGGAGCTGCAGGTGAAATGCACCCACCTCTCCAGCTGAGCTTCCACAGGCAAGTTTCCTTCACGCAAGTCTTCTTTAGACCCTCAGCCCATGGCACATGCTGAGACTTGGTAGTAGTAACTCACACACACACATGCTCCCTCCCAGACAAAAAGCCCAAAGAAAAAGAGCTTAGATTTGATCAATTGAAACGTTTATCTTCTCCCCAGCCATACCTTCTGGGTCAGCCTCCCAGGGACTGGCTAGGGTCAGATAACTATTCAGAACCCAGGAATATAGTAATAACATAATGATTCATAAATAACTGACAAACTGGTGTACAGTCACCTCCACAAATAGTCCATCAATGTGTTAGTCCACATCAAAACAATATGAATGAATCTTCAATCCTAGTGTGCACGTGAAAAAAAAAACTCCACCAAAAGGGAGAAGATGGTGGCTAACCTTGTATTAAAGAACTTTAAATTATAAAAGGTCTAATGGCATCTGTTCCCTTTTAAAAAACAATGTAACTCCTTTTTTTACTCCTCCAATAAAGACAGCTCCAAGATACATAAATATAGGCTATAAAAGGATTAAAAAGAATAAGACAAATAGTGCCCTCTGTACATAAATCCAGGTCAATTTATTCAAACAATAAAGACACAATCAGAACGGGGTCACTCCTAGCTTAGTCTGCAGCTAGTACACACAGAATCCTCTGCTCTGGACTGATGTCTCTGTATTTTTTTTACCACTTTTATATATGACAGCTTGCCATTTTCAATGGTTAATAAGGAAACAGCAGGTGCATACCTAGCAACCACCGCTGTTACCGCCACATTTCAAAGCCACTGTATCTAATATTTAGGGACTCATTAATGACAGGAATAGTACCACGGGATTGGCATAGAGCCAATGTGGTGCCTATATTTAAAAAGGGAACAAAGTCTTTACCAAGTAACTATAGACCTGTTAGTCTAACTTCTATAGTTGGGAAGATACTGGAACGTTTAATAAAAGACCACATGGATGAGTTCTTGCTGGAAAAAAACTATTTAAGCAGCAGACAATATGGATTCATGAAAGACAGAAGTTGTCAAACAAACCTGATTTCCTTTTATGAAGAGGTAAGTAAAACCCTGGACAGAGGGGTGGCTGTGGATGTGATATATTTGGATTTTGCAAAAGCGTTCGATACAGTTCCGCACACACAGCTCATGTGTAAGGTAAGGTCTACAGGATTGGATATATCAGTTTGTAAATGGATAGAAAACTGGCTGAAAGACAGAATTCAGAGAGTCAGGGTTAATGATTCTTACTCTGAATGGTCCAATGTTATCAGTGGTGTACCCCAAGGTTCAGTGCTGGGACCCTTACTTTTCAATATATTTATAAATGATATTGGGTCTGAGATCAAAAGTAACATTTCTGTCTTTGCAGATGACACCAAGCTATGCAGTGGAATAACGTCCTTGCAGGATGTCGCCAATTTACAAGCCAACCTCAATGCTCTGTCTAATTGGGCGACTGAGTGGCAGATGAGGTTTAATGTTGATAAATGTAAAGTTATGCACTTAGGGACTAAGAATATGCATGCGTCATACATACTAGGGGGAGTACAACTGGGGGGATCTGTAGTGGAGAAGGATCTGGGGGTTTTAGTTGATCATAAGCTCAATAATGGCATGCAATGCCAAGCTGCGGTTTCCAAAGCGAGCAAAGTCCTTTCTTGTATTAAGAGAGGTATGGACTCCAGAGACAGAGATATAATTTTGCCCCTGTACAAATCATTAGTAAGACCTCATCTGGAATATGCAGTTCAGTTTTGGGCACCAGTTCTCAAAAAGGATATCGGAGAACTGGAGAAAGTGCAGAGAAGAGCAACCAAACTGATAAGAGGCATGGAGGAGCTCAGCTATGAGGAAAGATTAGAGGAACTGAATTTATTCACTCTTGAGAAGAGGAGAATTAGGGGGGATATGATCAACATGTACAAATATATAAGAGGTCCATACAGTGTACTTGGTGTTGAGTTATTCACTTTACGGTCAACACTGAGGACAAGGGGGCACTCTTTACGTCTAGAGGAAAAGAGATTTCACCTCCAAATACGGAAAGGTTTTTTCACAGTAAGAGCTGTGAAAATGTGGAACAGACTCCCTCCAGAGGTGGTTCTGGCCAGCTCAGTAGATTGCTTTAAGATAGGCCTGGATTCTTTCCTAAATGTACATAAAATAACTGAGTACTAAGATTTGTAGGTAAAGTTGATCCAGGGTAAATCCGATTGCCTCTCGGGGGATCAGGAGGGAATTTTTTCCCCTGCTGTAGCAAATTGGATCATGCTCTGCTGGGGTTTTTTGCCTTCCTCTGGATCAACTGTGGGTATGGAGTTGGGTGTATGGGATTGTATTGTGTTTTTTATTTTGTTTGTTTATTTTTTTGTGGTTGAACTGGATGGACTTGTGTCTTTTTTCAACCTGACTAACTATGTAACTATGTATTGCTTACATGGCCAGGAATCCCCTGCCACATAAGCAAATAGATGAGGATAGCAGTGACATCACTGCCCAAATATTTTTGAGCAATGACATACTGTCACTACTATCCCTACCCCTTTCTTTATATAGCTGATAACAGCTTGGGAGCTGTCATTAGGGGAGTATTACCACCAAGATTGGTCTGCAGCATCGGTTGAATTTTTAGCTTCAGTGAGTCACAAACAGTGGGTATTGTGATTGATTGTGGAGTTACAATTGGGATTTTTTTTTTTGCAATAAAGGACTTGTTTGGGTGTCTTTATTTGTAGGTTAATTTTTTTTTCTTTGTATCCCTTAACCATTCACATGTGAGGGGGCAGTATCTATGGGCCCATTTATTTTTAATGAGGGCTTCCAGGTTCCAATAAGCCCCTAGCCTGCAGACGTCCACAACCGCTGGCCAGGGTTGTGGGCAAAAGGCCCTTGTCCTCATCACCCACCACCCCTTCCCATGTTAAGGGCACGCCCTCCTCCACCCCCTTTTCCTGAACAGTCAGACTGCATGCTTGGATTAAGGGTTTGGTATGAAATCCTTCGGGGGACCTCACAGGTTTTTTTTTTGCACAAGTTACACCCTTAAATTCCATACCAGACCTAAATGGTCTGCTATGCTTTTTTTGGGGGGGGGGGGGGCTCTATGCAAATGTTTTTTTTATCATTATTGCTGTAGGATGTGCTACAGCAAAAAATTACATTTACAAAAAGAAAAAAAAACCTTCATGCCTAGGCCTTTTTCAGACATGTGTTGCTTACAAATTAAAATCCGTATTTCTTACTAGAAAATTACATAGAACCCGCAAACATTATATTATACATGCATCACCCCGTTACAACCCTTTTAAGCCGAAGGCTGCATATTTGCGCTACATCAGTGTGAAGGGGTTAAGCTGCTGGTAAATGTAACTTCATTGCTGTCTTTCCTTAAAGGGTCCCCCAATCTAATTTCGGGGAATTTCGGAGGGGCCTATGCCCCTTTTTTTTTTATCGAATTTGACCGATTCGTCTCCCATTAATTTCAGTGCGGCTCAGGTTAAGCATCCAAACTTCCAGGTCAGTTCATCTCATCCCTACTTATAAAGACCAATAGACCGGGGTCTCCTTGGTGAAAGACCATGTTTACTTATAACAGGAAGGATTCACCATATTGGATAGGTTAATATATGGTAGAATGTTTGAATTTAAAAAAGTTTTTTATAGTCCCATCTTAAGACTGTCGCTGAAAGAGTTTGCTTTTTTCATCCTCTGTTACAAACATGGGTAGGAATCACTTAGCTTAGAATAACTCTGACTGTGCACCCTTTCTTCTGCAAATAAAAGAGCTGATTTTCTTATTTACCTTTCAATGCACCTCTTCCTCCCAAACAATGTCTTTGTGAATTGTTAAAAAAAAAAAACTCATTCCCAGCAGGAAGTATAGTGATTTAACCTGCCTTTAATTTATGCAAAGGTTTAAGTGGCTTCGTTCATGCAGGTGTGACCCTGCCTATATTGGACTATTTGTGACTGTACAGATCTGGCCAAAATCTATTTGTATGCAAAAAAAAAGTCAAGCTGTCAAAAAAAACTCCCTGCACCTGTATGAGCAGATAAACCTTTCCCTGCCATTATTCTTAAAGATCAAAGCCCATTAGTGAGAAGAACTGGAAGTGAAGGGAGAAAATGACAGACCAAGTTGTCCATCAGCTAAAAAGTTCATATACCTGAAGGAGCCTTTGTCTGACACAAGCGGTACGTGAGCACATTCTTTCACTTTAACAAGCCCAGAGGAAGACATTCATTCCCTCTTTTTATGGTGACACATTGGCAGTATTCATGTGTTTTTAACCTTGAATAATTTTTATTTATTCCTTAATCTCCAAACAAGTTTTATCCTGTCCACAGGTCAGTTTTGTTACAAAGGCCAATTAGTGGTGTTACCTAGCCTGGAGCAAAAGCCAAGTAATAGTGGGTCCAGCCCCAGCGACATGTGATGAATAGCCTGTAGAACTGTAATTTGAAAGGGGGGCCTTTGAAGCATTTACCTTACATGGAACTCTATTGTCAATGCACGCTGTTTGATCTTAAAATAATTTACTTAATGATCTCACCGTGGGAGCAATTGGCCAAGCAAGATTAGGCTGTAAGGCCTAATGGACATGGGAAAAGTTAGAGCTGCTCCAAGTAAGGTATGCACAAGATGAGATTGGTATATTCTTTGAGAACGGAAGAGATGATCAAATATGACAAAAGCTGTTTGTATCAATAATGGGCTAGATTCATAAAGGAGTTACGTCGGCGTATCTCCAGATACGCCGTCGTAACTCCGAATGCGGGCCGTCGCATCTCGGCGCCTCAATGTTGCCTAAATACGAGCGGCGTAAGTCTCCTACGCCGTCGTATCTTAGGGTGCATATTTACGCTGCCCGCTAGGTGGCACTTCCATTTCCGTGTAGAATATGCAAATGAGCTAGATATGCCGATTCAGAAACGTACGTGCGCACGGCGCATTGTTTTACGTCATTTACGGAAGGCTTTTTCCGGTGTAAAGTTACACCTGCTATATGAGGCGTAGCCAATGTTAAGTATGGACGTCGGGACAGCGTCAAATTTTGCGTCGTTTACGTCGTTTGCGTAAGTCATACGCGAATAGGGCTGTGCGTAAGTTACGTTCACGTCGAAAGCATTGACTATTTGCGGCGTGATTTCGAGCATGGGCACTGGGATACTTTCACGGATGGCGCATGCGCCGTTCGTTAAAAGCGCCAATTACGTGGGGTCACGATTAATTAGCATACAACACGCCCCCTACCAGCCTATTTTGAATTAGGCGGGCTTACGCCGGCCCATATACGCTACGCCGCCGTAACTTCGGGCGCAAATTCTGTAAGAATACGGGACTCGCCTCTCAAAGTTACGGCAGCGTAGCGTATATGAGATACGCTACGCCCGCCTAAAGATAGGCGATTCTTACTGAATCTAGCCCATAGTGTTCTTAATTCTTGATCAGGCAGTCTTTTATGGAACCTTATAGGAAATGCTCATTTGTGGCTTAGCATTGTGAAGAGAAAGCAAACTTAAAGGGGTTGTAAAGGTAAAAATATTTTCCCTAAATAGCTTCCTTTACCTTAGTGCAGTCCTCCTTCACTTACCTCATCCTTCGATTTTGCTTTTAAATGTCCTTATTTCTTCCGAGAAATCCTCACTTCCTGTTCTTCTGTCTGTAAGTCCACACAGTAATGAGGCTTTCTCGCTGTGTCATACTCGCCCCCTCCCTTGGACTACGGGAGAGTCAGGACGCCCACTAACACACAGCTCCTTTCTCTACCTGCAAAGTAGACAGCATCCTGACTCTCCGGTAGTCCCAGGGAGGGGGTGAGCACGACACTCCACACCAGAGAGAAAGCCTTGCATTACTGTGTGGAGTCCCTTGATTTGCATAGATTT
Organism: Rana temporaria; assembly: GCF_905171775.1. Lineage (NCBI taxonomy): Eukaryota > Metazoa > Chordata > Amphibia > Anura > Ranidae > Rana > Rana temporaria. The sequence continues at coordinate 86,085,736 of NC_053493.1, read as the reverse complement.
CCTCTCACTTCCTGTTTGGTTATGGGGCAGGAAATGAAGGGAAATCTCTGCAATGGGACAGGGATGGTAAAAAATAAACTGACCTGGGCTATAACCATCCCTTACTCTATCCAAAATGAAAAAAAAGTGTTGCTTATAGTTCTACTTTAAGCACAAATTTGTGATATTTTTATGGAGAGGACTAAGAAGAAATAACCATGCCAATGGTGCAGCAGAAAACATATAGCACAGTGAGGAAGGTTTGTGGTCCAGGATGATAGGAAAGTCAAAATTAGAAACACCCCCCCCCCCCCACAGTTGCGGAATGCTGGCCACCTGCATGGCGGAAACAGTGCAGCCACTTTATGGGGGCACTAGACTAATTTGCCTCTCTGCCCAGTCCGCCCCATAAGACTGGCGCTACACTAACAGTGTAGCGCAAGCCTGGCGGAGACTCTTTCCGTGCTGCCCCCTGCAAAGTGCTGCCCTAGGCCTGGGCCTTGTTGGCCTAGTCCAGGATAAAGCGTTAGGCGAGGTTGAAAAAAGACACAAGTTCAACCTATGTGTGTGATTATATGTCAGTATTACATTATATATCCCTGTATGCTGTGGTCGTTCAGGTGCTTATCTAATCGTTTTTTTTTTAACTATTGATGCTCCCCGCTGATACCACTGCCTGTGGAAGAGAATTCCACATCCTTGCCGCTCTTACAGTAAAGAACCCTCTGTGTAGTTTAAGGTTAAACCTCTTTTCTTCTAATATTAATGAGTAGACACGTGTCTTGTTAAACTCCCTTCTGCAAAAAAGTTTTGTCCCTATTGTGGGGTCACCAGTACGGTATTTGTAAATTGAAATCATATCCCCTCTCAAGTGTCTCTTCTCCAGAGAGAATAAGTTCAGTGCTTGCAACCTTTCCCCCAAGGAATTGCCTTAATTTGCAGAGATTTCCTCTCATGTCCTGTTTGGGTATGGGACAGGAAGTGAAGAAAAATCTCCGCAATGGGACACAGATGGTGAAAAAAAAATCTGACAGGGGTTATAACCCTCCCTTGCTTTATCCAAAAAAAAAAAAAAAAGTTTTGCCTATAGTTTTACTTTAACCACTTCCGGACAGCTCGCCCTCATTTTACATCGGTATTTTGAAGAGGGGAATCGTTGTTATGGCAGCAGCTAGCTACCATAACCCAGGTATCCTCTTCTTCAGCCTTCGGTCCGCTTCAAGATAAAAGTGGTCTCTGTGGTGGATTTGCTGTAAGATCATTTTTATCGGTGGCGGGAGAGGGCCCGCCCGCTGCTTTCCGGTGCCCTCTGCCGCCTACCGGAGCCAGCGGAGGTGATTGCGTCCTTTCCCTGGCTTGGTATGTAGATGAGTGAGGGGAAGATGGCCCCACCCATCTCTATATCATTGCAAGGCGGAAATGTCGCTTCCTCCCATAGCTCTTAAAAGGTAAAATAAATAAGAAAAAAATTAAAATTAAAACGCGCCCCATCCCACTGAGCTTGCGTGCATAAGTGAACACAGGGCCGATCCTAGGCAGGGTGCACAGGGTGCATTGCACCCAGGCGCCTGCAGAGGTGGGGGCGCCGAACATCTAACAGACTCTTTAACAGAAGCCCTCTCTGTGTCCATCACAGAGGCCCCTCTCCAGGTCCCAATAAAGTACTCTGCTTCTCTTCCTGTATTTTGTTTATTGTTAAGAGATCATGTAAGTATCCCAGGTTAATGAAGACTTCGTGGGGGAGCATCTCTGTGGTTGAGTCATTGCCATATAAACATTTGTAAAGGGGAGGAGTTAGTAAAATGACGACACCCATGTGGGGGCGCCAGAAATATTTCTGCACCCAGGCGCCTGTGACCCTAGGATCGGCCCTGAGTGAACACATACGTGAGTAGCGCCCGCATATGAAAACGGTGTTAAAACCACACATGTGAGGTATTGTCGCGCTCTTTAGAGCGAGACCAATAATTCTAGCCCTAGACCTCCTCTGTAACTCAAAACATGCAACCTGTAGAATTTTTTAAACGTTGCCCATGAAGATTTTTAAGGGTAAAAGTTTGTCGCCATTTCACAAGCGTGCACAACATGTTGGGTATCAATTTACTTGGCGTAACATCATCTTTCACAATCTAAAAAAAATTGGGCTAACTTTACTGTTGCCTTATTTTTTAATTCATTGAGAGAATTGTTTCCAAAATCAGTGCGCTTGTAAGACTGCTGCGCAAATATGGTGCGACAAAAAGTATTGCAATGACCGCCATTTTATTCTCTAGGGTGTTAAATTTTTTTAATATATATATACATATATATAATGTTTGGGGGTTCTAAGTAATTTTATAGCAAAAAAAAATGTTCTAACTTGTAAACACCAAATCATTTTTCAGTGTTTTTTGCAATAGCTTTTTTTTTGCATTTTTTCATTTTTTTTCTTTCTTTTCAGTATTTTTTAGAGTTAGTGTTTTTATGTGTTTTTTTGTTTTTTTATTTATTCAATGGGATCAATAAATAAAAAAAACGCCAGTGAGCTGTGTTTATGGGCGTTTTTGTTGATGTTAGAGCGTTTTTACAGCTGAAAAACTAGTTTTGGGTTTATTTACAGTCCAAAACCGCCCCTGCCAAAAACAGTTGATAACAGCCAATGTGTGATTGGACACATAAGACAACATGATGGGGAGTTTATTGACTGTAGAAAAAAAATGTCTGATGCCAAAAACAGCAGCTGTTAAAATGTCCAGTGTGCATGAGGCCTTAAAATTGATGTAAACCCGATTCATGAAATTTGAGCTGGGCACATATATATGTAGTGTTTTGTTATCTCTCTTCAAAGCACTATGTCCCATAGCTGTCTCTTGCTTTGTAGCTCTGTTATCAGTCTGATAACTTCTCATACATTCTCCGAGACAGGAGATAGAAGTGTGTGTCGGGGGAGTTTGCTATAAATAGATTAGCTTGCCGTCTCAGAGCAGAGCTGTGAAAGCATTTCATTCTTCTACCAATGTGGAGGGGGGTGTGTGCCTTTCCTCCAATCAGCTGCTCCCAGTGTAATCCAAGCTTTCTCTAACAGTGCAGAATGAGGACGTTAAAATTCTTACCCGATGTAAGAATTCTAAAGAATATAGCAAGATGAAGACAGAAGATATGCTTTTAAAACTTTTGTAGGATGCTTTGTTTAATCTCTGTGCATCATCTAAAACTGATCCCATTCACTGGGTATATGTGAGGGTTTACATCCACTTTAAAGGGGTTGTAAGCCCTTGTTGTTTTTCACCTTAATGCATTCTTTGCATACTGTGCATTACACACTCCTGGACCCTACATACTGTGCATTACGCACTTCTGAACCCTGCATTCTTTGCTGTACACACTCCTGGGCCCTGCATACTATGTATTATGCACTCCTGGGGCCCTGCATTCTTTGCTGTACACACTTCTGGATCCTGCATACTGTGCATTACACACACCTGGACCATGCATTCTTTGCTGTAAAAACTCCTGGACCATGCATACTGTGCATTATGCACTCCTGGACTGTGCATTATGTGCATTACACACTCCTGGACCCTGCCTACTGTGCATTACACACTCCTGGACCATGCATACTCTGCATTACACACTCCTGGACCTTGCAATCTGTGCATTACACACTCCTGGACCCTGCATTCTTTGCTGTACACACTCCTGGACCCTGCATACTGTGCATTATGCACTACTGGGGCCCTGCATTCTTTGCTGTACACACTTCTGGACCCTGCATACCGTGCATTCCACACTCCTGGACCCTGCATTCTTTGCTGTACAAACTCCTGGACCCTGCATACTGTGCATTACACACTCCTGGACCCTGCAGTCTGTGCATTACACACTCCTGGACCCTGCATTCTGTGCATTACACACTTCTGGACCCTGCATTCTGTGCATTACACACTCCTGTTCCCTGCATTATGTGCATTACACATACCTGGACCCTGCATTATGTGTATTACACACTCTTGGACCCTTCATTCTGTGCATTACACTCCTGTTCCTTGCATTCTGTGCATTATGTACTTCTGCATCCTGCTCTCTCTATGTCATGTACTCCTAAACCCAGCTCTGACTACAGCCCTAACTTGCATTAAACACCCTGGACCCCTGCAGCCTGTGTTATGTATCCTAAACCTGACTGAAGTGCATTGGACCTCAACCCCTGTGCTCTGCTTTACACACCGCTGCACTATATACACAATACTGTACATTATATACTTCTCACCAAAGTCTTCATTGTCTCAACATTTGCTGGTTTCTATGTAGTCCCTGACTATTTTAATGAAGTTCCTCTTTAAGGTAGGCTCAGAAAATGCAATCAAAGCATATTTTATAGGTACAAGAAAGTACAGCTTTGTTTAACCACATCCCTTAAACCCCTCCCACTGCTAAGCGCTTTGCCATGCCCACATTTTGCCATGGCGCGCTATGTTCAAAAAGTTGAGAGGCATGGGAATCTCCCTTGAGGGCTATTGTATTCAGACCACCACAGCACCTGTGGCCATCTAAATACCCGTACAATTACTGCATCTGATGCAGTCACTGTTCGACCAACAGTTTTTTACCCGACTCCATCAATTTTTCAGTTGAAATTTGTCAAGCAAGGTGGGGCCCACTATTTGAATTTATGCTGATTCAGCAGGAATTGGACAGAATTTGTTTGGTAAGCATAATGTCAAACTAAACTCTCTCAATCAACAATAACTGTTAAATCTTATGCTGCTAAGACAGGAAGGAATATTACATTCACCTGTTTTAAACTTCATGCCTAGGACAAAATGATGTTATACATTGCAGCAGTCTTCATTGGCATTTTATTTATTTCATCTGGAGGAGTGGCTTTTTTAGCTAAGCACACCCTTCTACCTACAGGGCAGATGAATTTCAGGAAGTAAATTACATGAACCATCTGCCCTTATTCAAGATGGCCAGTGCTAAAAATGCTAGGGGGTGTTTTTCAAAGTGTTTTCTCTACAAAATAAATCACGGAGACAAGAATGAATGGGTGAGTTTGCTTTGAATAATGAAAATGAATCAAATAGCGTTTTCAGTTTGTGGTGCTCATATACAGTTAAGAGGCCTTGTTATAACAAACATGTATAAAGCCTAAAATATCCCATGATGGATTGTTATTGCAAACTCTGAACATTATTCCAAACAAGCCTTGTGTAGTCAAGCTACTTAATGGTAATAAACACGATAAGCAATTTAGATATATTCCACGCAGTCATGTACATCACATACAATAAGCTAAACGGTTCCATAATCAACCTGACATTCCAACTTGTTCAGTGAGATGTGGAACTGTACAGCGCCAATTACATACATAATTCGAACTGAATTTCTTTCCATTCTCCTGTCAAACAATAGATTTCTTTATACAATGGTTGCAATCATGCTAAAGTGCGCTGTAACATAAGCAATGCTACTTACATTGTTTTGGGTAAATTCCCTCATTTCATTCCTCGGCCTTGAGATGAAGGAAGAAATCAAACTTAAATTGTTCCCTTGAAATGACCACATTATATAGAGATTATTGTTCGTTATGAAATTATGCCACAATGCCAATGCCTCTTACAGCTTGGTGGTAATGATTTCTGAACAACTGTTGACTCTACTTTGCTTGTCACTGAATAAAGGCATGGAACTTCTTAAAGGACCCCCAAGTGTAAAACGGTTTATGTCAAAACATTCATGGCTGGATATGTAAAAGTTATATGAGAACAGGAAATAGTTCAGAAGATTATGGGACAAAGGGAATATTTAAAGGGACTATAAAACATTTAACACATCCCTCTAGAGGTGAACAAGGCATATATAAGTGTTATTCCTAAACCTAATAAGGACTCTACTGAGGTCCTTAATTATCGCCCAATATCACAAATTAATTGTTATATTTAAAAGTTCTTATGAAGCTTCTGGCCTTCCATCTTAATACTTTCTTAAACCAGTATTATCATATAGATCAGTTAGGATTTATTACTGGGCGCCAATTGTTGGATCAGATTCATTGGTCCATAACACGGATTCCAGCACCACGTGCTAATTGTAATGCTCCTCTCTCTCTGGAACTTTTACATCTCTTGTTGGACCTTCATAAGGCCTTTGATTGCTTAAATTTGGATTATTTAGTCACCACTTTATAGGCCTTTGGGTTCGGATCCACATTTCTTCCTATTAAAAACTTTATATAAATTTCCCCTAGCTCAGTGTATATATCCCCATCATTCCCTATCTGAAGCGGGTTTTGCCCACTCTCTCCTTTACTCTTTGCATTAGCAATTGAACCCCTAGCTATGGCGATTCGCTCCCATCCCAACATTAATGGCATTTGTTGTGGACAACAGGAGCAGAAATGCACCTTATTTGCCATATGATACTCTTATGTATACTAGTAATCCTCAAGAAACTTTACTTCATCTACTGTCCCTACTGGGTACATTTTCACGACTTTCTGGCCTTCCTCTAAACTCTCAAAAAAATTCGTCTCTTAGGCCTCGTACACACCAGCTGGGATCATTTGGTCTGATGGCTGTACACACCATCAGACCAAATTTCCCGCGGACAGGATATGCGGTGACGTGGCCGCGCCGTGGCCACGACGATGACACGGCGACGTGCGCAACCCTGGAAGGTCAATGCTTCCACGCATGCGTCGAATCACTTCTACGCATGCAAGGGCTTTTGGCCGAGCGGACATGTCCGGTGAGTTGTACAGACGACCAAACATTCCAGCGGACATGTTTCTTAGCATGCTAAAAAACATTTGTCCGCTGGAAACCTGTCCGCTAGGCCGGGAATCCGGTCCGGTCGGCCGTACAGACAACCGAACATGTCTGCGGAAACTGGTCCGCAGACCAGTTTCAGCAGACATGTTCGGTCGTGTGTACGAGGCCTTACTGTTTCTTTGCCCCCTTCAACAATACAAACTCTTCTTGATACTTAAAATTTTCAATGGCCACAACGCTCTCCTCCATATCTAGGGGTTCAATTAACATCCTCTCTTTAGACCCTTTATAGGGCCAATTATCCCCGGCTTTACAAACGACTCCGGGAAGACCTTTGATGTTGGGCGGATTATTCCTTATCTTGGTTTGGCAGAATCAACTCTATCAAAATTATCAAATGGTTGCAGGAAAGAAATTTGCACTGTCCATGGCGTAAAGGATATTAGCCAGTACAGTATATATGGGATTATAGAACCTTCACTGAGAGAACAATTACAGGAAAGTATTTGCAGTACAACTTAAAAATGACTTGGCTGATTGGTTAGAAATGATACATTTGGGGGTAAAGCAGATATGAATCTTATGTTAAAGAAGCAAGAAGGGTATATTTAGTCTATACAGTATATCAAGCAATTTTTGACTCTAAAGTACTATACATAAACTTTTAAAGAGTAACTCTACTTTTGTTGAGAAAAAAAAACATTCTATGTACATTGCAAGGATTTTAACACACTTTGTTGTAGATTCCTAATTTTTGTTATTCTGAAGAAATCCCTGTGTGTTTGTCTGTGTCCATGTGTGAACTGAATCTAATGGCAGTGGTTTCTTAATTATCAACCAGCTGCTTCATCTGCAGGGCTCTATTGAGGAAGATTGCAGGGTCTACATCCCCACAGACGTGTTTCCTATTGGTAGTATCTCCCCCAAAATGACCTTTTTTTGCAGGGGGTGACTGATATATGACTGGTATCTTAGTGCAGACTTCTGGGTGTCATGGATATGCAATAAGGTCTGACAGCTTACCTGTCTCCATGTGTTCATTATAGGCCTGACTCTGTTTTGGCTGCCTTTTTATCATGAATAAAGTGACAAGTGCTCCCGCGCTACTATAGATCCTTGAAATACAAACGCCTCAACAAATAATATACAGTGCAGCAAAATCTAGCAGTGTTTTACCAAACACAAAAATAGAGATAAAATAGTTAAAAGTGATTCTGCGCAACGTATCTCACATTGCTGTGACACATAAATATAAACACCAAAAATGTGAAATGATACTGAATTAGAGAGAAGTGACAGGGATTACCCATAAAGGATTTCCATGGTGTGAGAGATTCGATGCTCATCTTTATCTACTTAGAGGTAAGAGGCTTGTGAGCCTAGTGAAGGATTTGATCTTCATCTGCTAGTCACTTATTCAACACCTGATTCAGCATACTGATCGGATCATCTGGCAGCTTTTTTATACATATTCTATGGAATTTGTTTCACTGAAGGACTCATTTTTGCTCGTTTTGCACATCACTTTTATTTAACATTTGTTTGGCTCTGTATCAGTTGTTTGTTTTGCACTTTTATTTTGTTGCAATATTTGAGCTATTAGCTCTCCTGTACCACTTGTATACACGGATTATTCAGTATATTTATATTTATACTTTATCTAATTCAGTATCATTTCACATTTTTGGTGTTTATATTTATGTGTCACAGCAATGTGAGATACGTTGCGCAGAATCACTTTTAACTATTTTGCCTTTTTATCATCTCTCCTTCCTGTATGGCTCCACCCCAGGCCATCCCAGGAAGTCTATATTAACTATTATGCTGTTTAACTTTGTTTGTAGCTTGAGTTCCTGTCTGCCGTATGATACGTTAACCTTTCTGTGTACCGATTTTGGCTCATCCCTGACTACTCTTGTTTGCCTGTGAACCTGACCTTTTGGCCTGTCCCTTGGTTACCCTAGTCTGCCTGTTGCCCCGACCTCTGCATACCCATCACTATCCCTTGTGTTCTCAGTTCTAGGGGACGCCAGGGGTCGTGACCTGGATCCAGCTGCAGCGAAGGCCATCCTCACCACCAGAGGCTCTGGTGAACACCAAGCTGGGTCTTAGACTCAGCGCCCTGGACAATCTTTGGCTCGCACATCCTCTCTGTGCGCAGCAGTCGGCTATAGGGTTTACTACCATGTGGTGCATCCCTGACCCTAACGGGGTGCACTTGTCACCTGGCCACAGGTGACCTGACACTGGGAAAATCAGTGAGCCAATCACACAAGCAGGAAATTATGTTTCTGGTGGGGGGAGGGGGGGGCGGTCCAGGTAGCCATATTGCATTTTACAGAAATTACAGAGCTATGGATTGAAAGGGAAAGGTAATTTTTAGGGTTGTCCGGGACCGATACCGAGCATTTGCGCGAGTACTTGTACTCGCGCAAATCCTCCCGATGCCAGACCCGATAGTTTTCATAAGAGCTGGGGGAAGAGCGGGGCGGTGACCCAGCGGAGAGCAGGCAAAGAGAGGAGTGGGGGCAGAGAGCAGAGCAAGAGAGGTGGGAGGCGGGTAAGTCGAATAGTCGGAGGAGGACTGGACTGTGATAGACGGACGAGGATAGGCGGGTACTGATCCGGAGCCGTTACCTGCCACACAGCATTGTGGGTGAGCCGATCAGCAGCTCAGCAGCTTTTGCTCCTTGTGCTTCTTCCTTCTCTGGAATGCTGGGGCGGGATTGGCTTATTAGCAATCATTGCTCTATGACTAGTGTGGTTAAAGGGTCACTCCACTTCCATCATAGCAGTGCTTGTAGCTTTGAATGTATCATGTATATATATGCACCATATTAATTTTACACAGTGCTCTCTCTCTCTCTCTCTCTCTCTCTCTCTCTCTATGTAATAATCACATATCCTGATATACAGTATCTTATAGGGGTGCAACGAATCACAGTTGATCCGTGATCCGAACGGGTCACCCCCTTCGGATCGGAACACACTGTGATCTGCGGATTGCCACGGCTCCGGAGCTAGGCCGAAGCCGCGTCCTTTCCTAATGTTACGGCGGCGGCTCTGGGGCTAGGCCGAAGCCGCAGCCTTTCCTAATGTTATGGCCGCAGAAAGGCCGCGGCTTCGGCCTAGCTCCGGAGCCGCCGCCGTAACATTAGGAAAGGCCGCGGCTTCGGCCTAGCTCCGGAGCCGCGGCCATCTTGGTACACCCGGCGGCGGCCCTCCTCTGTTTACACCCACAGAGGAGGAGCCCGCACTCGTGGGACACACCGCTCGGTGAGTGTCTGTCAGTACTAGCTGGGGGGGTCACTGTACTGAGAGAAGGGGGGTCACCGTACTGAGAGAAGGGGGGGTCACTGTACTGAGAGCAGGGGGGTCACTGTACTGAGAGCAGGGGGGTCACTGTACTGAGAGAAGGGGGGTCACTGTACTGAGAGGAGGGGGGTCACTGTACTGAGAGGAGGGGGGTCACTGTACTGAGAAGGGGGGGTCACTGTACTGGGGGGGTCACTGTACTGAGAGGAGGGCGGGGTCACTGTACTGAGAGGAGGGGGGGTCACTGTACTGAGAGGAGGGGGGTGTTTGCACCGAGGGGGTACTATAGTTGGTGGGGGGGGACATGTGAATATTACAGTGGGGGAGATTTTTTATTTTTTGCCGATCCGAAAAATGATCCGATCCGTGACTCCTGATCCGAGGAATGATCCGAACCGTGAGTTTTTTGATCCGTTGCACCCCTAGTATCTTATGATTGTAAAGATTTATTTGTATTTATTTTATTAAAATACCAATACGTATGTCATACGTACCTGTTCAGTCCGCCAGGCAGATGGGAACTGTCATGTACTAGTTGCACAATAGATGAATACACTGACCACCAATGTAAGGAGCATTCTTCATATCATTAGTCTGTGTTGTGGTTTAAAAACTGTCACATGACATTAAAAAAAAGTATCGGTAATCGGTATCGGCGAGTACATGAAAAAAAGTATCGGTACTTGTACTCGGTCCTAAAAAAGTGGTATCAGGACAACCCTAGTAATTTTTATTAACACTCAGTTACAATATGACATGAGTACCAATTGTATACATTATATTATCATTATTTTTTATTTGCTATTTTTTCCCACGAAAGTGGAGTTACTCTTTAAACATCTTTTTGACACTTTCACCCTGCATTCCCAGTGATGTACATGGCAGGGAAGTTGGCCTGATACAAAGCCACAGTGCTATGTCACTATAAGTACCATTTCACTTGGATTGCGGATTTTGGTCCATGCTGCCCTTTCCATTGCTGTGGGCAGAGAGTGGTGGCTGATGGATGCCTTCTGCCTACTCTTCCAAAAGTCAGAAGCTCTGACGGGCAGGATTACATGTACTGACTACTGGAAGACTACAAGCATGCTGTGCTTTACACGGCTGCCTGATATGTTACAGAGAGAGCATGCATAGTAGTGCGACAACATCACAGCTACATTTTAGGCAGTGGGTGAGTGTTGTCACACTACTACAGAAAGCCCAATATAGGCCTTCATGTGACTAGCAGAATCTCTAGATCTGATTTAGGAGATTAGAAGAGCAGAAGTCAAAAGAACTAAGCAAATAATATATGCAGATGCATGAAAAAACATACACAGAAATGTAGTTTTATGCCGCGTACACACGATCAGTCCATCCGATGAGAATGGACCGATGGACCGTTTTCATCGGTTAACCGATGAAGCTGACTGATGGTCCGTCGCGCCTACACACCATCGGTTAAAAAAACGATTGTGTCAGAACGCGGTGACGTAAAACACAACGACGTGCTGAAAAAAACTAAGTTCAATGCTTCCAAGCATGCGTCGACTTGATTCTGAGCATGCATGGATTTGTAACCGATGGTTGAGCCTACTAACGATCGTTTTTTCTCATCGGTTAGGAATCCATCGGTTAAATTTAAAGCAAGTTGGCTTTTTTTTAACCGATGGTTAAATAACCTATGGGGCCCACACACGATCAGTTTTGACCGATGAAAACGGTCCATCAGACCGTTGTCCTCTGTTTAACCTATCGTGTGTACGAGGCCTAAGGCCCCGTACACACGGTCGGACCAAACCGATGAGACTGGCCTGTCGGACCGTTTTCATCGGTTCACCTCTGAAGTGGCCGTACGGCCTGATATGTGTACACACCATCAGTCCAAAATCCGATCGGGTCAGAACGCGGTGACGTCAAACACACGACGTGCTGAATAAAACTAAGTTTAATGCTTTCCAAGCATGCGTCGACTTGATTCTGAGCATGCGCGGGTTTTGAACAGATGCTTTTCTGTACTAACCATCGGTTTGGTCCGATGGGGCAGCGGTCCATTGGTTCGGTTTTGAAGCATGTTTAGAAATTTTGGACCGAAGGAAACCAGACCGATGGCCTATACACACGGTCAGTTTGGTCCGATGAAAATGAACTTTGGTTCATTCTCATCGGACCAAACCTACCGTGTGTACGGGGCCTTAGGGTTTACATGCACTTTAAAGGGATTTTTTTTATATTTGCCAAGACTTCTCTCTTTAAAATTAATTACTGATTTTTTGATTTTTTACATGAGAAAATAATTTACTGTAGAAATGCTGTACTTTAGTGCTGAACTGTGCAGAATTACAGATTGGGAGGAAATAGGACTCTTGATGGGAACAGTGGTCTAGCACAGCTTCTTATCCTCCGAAATGTCTCACAATCTCTGACATAGCATTCAGCAAGTGCCAGACTCATAGAATTAATCCCGCCATTATATCTGTTCTGTAGTTTAGAATATTATAATATCTACAATTAACTGGAAGATATCCAAAAATCCAAGTACACACTGTGGGTAGATTCATTCACAATGTAATTAATATAGAAAGAAATAAAACTGAGAGATGTAATAACCTTAAAAACATGAGTATTATGTGTAAATAACTTTAAATTAGAGTTAAGAAATACAATTTTGGCCATATTCTACAGTGTTGTGAAAAAGTATTTTCCCTCTTCCTGATTTTTTGGTGCATATTTGTCACACCTAAATGATTTGGATCTTCAAACAAATTTTATTGGTTTACAAAGATTACCTGAGTAAATGCAGTTTGTATATGATAATTTAATTTATTAAGGGAAAAAATCTGTCCAAACCTGCCCGGCACTATGTGAAAAAGTAGTTGCCCCTAAACGTAATAATTGGTTGTGCCACGCTTTGCGGCAACACCTGCAATCAAGTGTTTGCCATAACTAGCAATGAGTCTTTCACATCACTGCGGAAGAATTTTAGCTCCACTCTTCTTTGCAAAATTGTTTAAATTCAGCCACAATGGAGGGTTTTCGAGCATAAAGGTCCTGTTTAACCACTTGCCGATTGCCTTCCACAGATATACTGCGGCAAAGGCGGCTTAGCTGCGCAAACCGACATACCTGTACATGTGATAGTGTGGGCGCGCGCTCGCCCACTGCTTGCCTGGGGAGCTAGCGTGCAGGTTCAGCGGACTTGATGTCCGTCGGCCACCCACGATCACAGTACACAGAGGCAAAACGGGGATCTACCTAAGTAAACAAGGCGGAATTCCTGTTCAGACAGGGAACAGTATTGAGATCTGCTGTTCCCAGTCATCAGTGTTGTCTCAGCAAGCCCAGCCCCCACACAGTTATAATACACCCAGGGAACACAGTTAACCCCTTGATCATTACCTGGTGTTAACATCTTTCCTGTCATTTATACATTGATCAGTGCATTTTTTTTAGCACTGATCACTGTATTGGTTTTTCTGGTCCCCAAAAAGTGTGACTTAGGATCAGATTTGTTCACCGTAAGGTCACAGGTCCACCAAAAAAAATCACAGGTCGCCACCATTATCAGTAAAAAAATAATAATTTATAGTCCTTTAGTCTATCCCATATTTTGTAAACACTATAACTTTTGCGCAAACCGATAAATATACACTTATTGGGGTTTTTTTGTTCCAAAAAATATATAACAGAATACATACTGTCCTAAACTGATGAAGAAATTTCAATTTTTTAAAAACTATTGGAATCTGTATTATACATTTTATAGAAAGTAAAAAATGTTGATTTTATTTCAAAATTGTTGCTATTTTTGTGTATAGCGCAAAAAATAAAAACCGCAAAGGTGATCAAATACACCAAAAGAAAGCTCTATTTGTTGGAAAAAAATACATCAATTGTGATTGGGTACAACATTGCTCAACCGCGTAATTTTCAGTTAAAACGACGCAGTGCCATATCGCAAAAAATGGCCTGGTCATTAAGGGGCAAATCCTTTTGAGGCTGAAGTGGTTAAAGTGTAACTCCACTTTTATTGAGAAAAAAACATTCTCCTCCGGGTGATCTATGTACATTAGAAGAATTTTAATAAACTTAGTTGCAGATTCCTACCTATTTTTATTCTGAAAAGATCACTGTTTTTTCCTCTGTGCCCCTGTAATGAGGGAGTCAAATGGGAGTGGTTTCATAATTATGAAACAGCTGCTGCAGCTGCAGGACATACTAGCTCATTATGCCTTTTGCCTCACAGGTTTAAAAAAAAAATCTGCTGGTATACAACCGCTTTAAGAAGGTTTCCATGTCTAATATAGTCATCCTCATGAGTGTTATGCAGTTGTTACGAAGGCGACAGTATTGACTTCTAGGGATATTCTGAATCAATCTAGGGTGGCAACAACTATAAAAATGAATATAAGGATTACAAGCTGTGGGCTTGGTACAGCATTGGGCAAAAATATGGGAATTATCATGGGCCAACTCTAATGCCGCGTACACACAATAATTTTTCAGCATGAAAAAAAACGTTGTTTTTAAAAAACGTAATTTAAAATGATCGTGTGGGCTGCACATCGTTTTTCAGGTTCTGAAAAACGACAAAAAAAATTCCGAACATGCTGCATTTTTTAACGTCATTTTAAACAATGTCGTTTTTCGGGTTGTAAAAAATGATCGTGTGTGGGCTAAAACGATGTAAAAAAACCGCACATGCTCAGAAGCAAGTTATGAGACGGGAGCGCTCGTTCTGGTAAAACTACCGTTCATAATGGAGTAAGCACATTCATCACACTGTAAAAGACAAAAAAGCGTGAATCGTCTTTTACTAACACGGAATCAGCTAAAGCAGCCCAAAGGCGAATGTAACTTCCCCTTTAAAGTGCTGTCGTACGTGTTGTACGTCACCGCGCTTTGCTAGATCATTTTTTAAAAACGATGGTGTGTGGGCAACGTCGTTTTAATGATGAAGTTGGGAAAACGTAGTTTTTTAGACATGCTGAAAAACAAAGTTTTCTTTCATGCTGAAAAATGATTGTGTGTACGCAGCAAAAGTCTAAGAAAGGGAGTTTCTCGCTATCTTGCACATAAGTGAAGGAAAGTCCCAGTGAATTGTTGTTACAATATTGTGCAAATCAATCAACTGTATCAGCAGTACCATCCCATATATTACATAGTTACATAGTAGGTGAGGTTGAAAAAAGACACAAGTCCAACCTATGTGTGTGATTATATGTCAGTATTACCTTGTAGACATGTGTCTTCATTTTTGTCTGAATGCATTTTCGTCTGAATTTCTGGGATTTGCGTGTTCGTTTTAACAAACGATAATGAACGCGCAGAATCCAAAATCCAAAATAAAAAATTCTTTATTTTCGTTTCGTTGCAACAACAGTTCGATATAGATAGAAGATTTGACATGACAGTGACAAAAGCGATCTGTGTCTATCGAACCTGCGGTTGAATGTGCCTAACCTACATAGAGAGAAAAGATTTGAAATTATAGAGACATGAAGATTCGACAAAGCAGCTAAAAACATACGATTGCCGCGAGCGGACATTTCCGGTCCCATAGGCTATAGAAGAAATCTAATGTTGATTGACTAGTAATAATAATTAATAACTATAATTTTTACTAGTCATACAACATTAGAATTCTACTATACCTTGTGGGCGGAGCATTTGACTGGAAATTTACGATAACGGCATCATACAGTTTAGCTGCTTTGTCAAATCTTCTTAGAACATCTGACAGACACCATAAGCCTTCAATTGACAGATTCGACCTAATTCGGATTTTCGGACAAATGCATTTTTTAAAGAAACAAAATAAATGAAAACACATTTCGGGAGTAACTAAATAAATGTATTTTTCGAACGAAACCGAAATTCCAAAAAAATATATTTCAGTGTGCACATGTCTATTACCGTCGTTCAGGTACTTATCAATTTTTTTTTTAAACTATCAATGCCCCCCCATTGAGACCACTGCCTGTGGAAGGGAATTCCACATCCTTGACGCTATTAAGGTAAAGAACCCTCTACATAGTTTAAGGTTAAACCTCTTTTCTTCTAATTTAAATGAGTGACCATGTGTCTTGTTAAAGTCCCTTCCGCAAAAAAAGTGTTATCCCTATTGTGGGGTCACCAGAATCGTATATGTAAATTGAAATCATATCCCCTCTGAAGCGTCTTTTCTCCAGAGAGAATAAGTTCAGTGCTCGCAACCTTTCCTCATAACTAATATCCTCCAGACCCTTTATTAGCTTTGTTGCCCATCGTTGTACTTGTTCCATTTCCAGTACATCTTTCCTGAGGACTGGTGCCCAGAACTGGACAGCATACACTAGGTGCGGCCGGACCCGAGTCTTGTAGAGCCGGAGAATTATCTCTGGAGTTAATCCTTTTTTTTTTTAACAGAGATAGTTAATCCTTTTTAATATATGCCAATATTCTGTTAGCTTTGTTAGCAGCAGCTTGGCATTGCATGCCATTGCTAAGCCTATCATCTACTAGGACCCCTCTTTTCCATCCTAGATTCCCCCAGAGGTTCTCCCCCAGTGTATAGATTGCATTCATATTTTTGCCACAATGTCATAATGACAATGTCATCTATGTTTACGACCATAAAAAAGGAGCAAAAAGCAGCAAAAGGGTTGTTATTAATAGTGTAGAGATGTTCCCACAGGTCCATAGTTAAATTGGCAGAGCTTGGGGCAACATTTGCCCCCATAGGTGTGCCATTCTTTTGAAGATAGAAGGTACCATCAAATTCAAAATATTTATGTTTGAGGGAAAAATCAGTTGCCTCAAGGATTAATTGGGCTTGTCTTGCATTCATGAGGGGGTCATTGGCTAGAAAATGTTCAACAGCTCAAAGGCCCACCTCATGGATGATAGACATATAGAGGGATGATACATCAAGTGAGACCCATGTGTAGGTGGGCTCCCAAGTGTATGGTGATAGCATTTCCAACAGATGTATACCATCCCGGATGTATGATGGTAACTGTTGCGCAAGTGGTTGGAGGAACTGGCCAATGTATATGGAAAAAAACTTTTTTTACACTGTCCATAGCTGCTACAATTGGGCAGCAAGGTGGATTGGTAAGGTTATTGTGAACTTTGGGCAAGTAGTAGAAATATGGGGTTTTATAAAAAAAATCTTAATAAAGGAGGCCTCTACTTTGGTGATGATATTATTCTCTAATGCTGAATTGACAAGGGAAAATGCTTCTAAGGAGAACACTGGAAGAGGGTCTTGAGAGAGTTTTAAATATGTGTGGAAATCAGACAGTGATGTTTTTCATTGCCTTTGCCGATCCTTGTAGTCCCCTCCAATCAGGATTATATCCCATAGAATATTTAAGGACAAGCTTGCTATTACCAACATAGGCCTGTAGAAGGAACCGAATGCTCCAAGCACTTAGCCTTACTATTCCTTCACTTGTCTGTGATCTTCTGGCCGTTCTGGTGACGTCATATTCGTGGGGTGTTCCACACTGTGGCAATGCGACTTCCCGATTCCTTGAGGCTCCAGGAACTACTCTCTCCCTCCACATTGAGCGTCTGGAACTACCAAATTAACCGACCACACGCACCATTATGACAGCACTGAGATCTACACACAGATGAGCCCATTATCTATGTACATCTTGTAATCCTGTTTTATCCATTAAATCTTTGGGATACTACACTTAGTTGGCGCATCCTTCTCTCTCTCCACTCACAAAAGCAGTAAATTATGTTTCTGAGGTGGCGTTCTGTACACATTCAGGTAGCCATATTGCATTGCATTATACAGAAAATTACAGAGCTGCAGATTGAAAAGAAAATTTAATTTTTAATAATATTTAAATCACAATATGACTTGTGTCGCTATTGTATATGCTATGTTATTTTTATTTACTATTTTCTTTCCCCATAAAAGTGGTGTTATCCTTTAAGGTCATGCCACAGCATTCAATAGGATTTAAGTCTGGAGTTTCACTAGGACACTCCAAAACCTTAATTTTCTTTTCTTTTTGAACCATTCAGAGGTGGACTTGCTGTTGTGTTTTGAATCATTGTCCTGCTGCTTAACCCAAGTGTGCTTGAGCTTGAGGTCATGAACTGATGGCCAGACATTCTTCTTCAGGATTTTCTGGTAGAGTGCTGAGTTTATGGTTCCATCAATTATAGCAAGTCATCCAGGTCCTGAAGCTGCAAAGCAGCCCCCACCACCATGTTTGACTGTTGGTATGATGTTCTTTTTATGAAATGCTGTGTTAGTTTTACACCAGATGTAATGGAATGCACACCTTCCAAAAAGTTCAACTTTTGTTTTATCTGTCCACAGAATATTTTCCCAAATGTCTTGGGGTTAATCAAAATGTTTTTTGGCAAATGTGAGATGAGCCTTTGTGTTCTTTTTGATCAGTAGTGGCTTTCACCTTGGAACTTTACCATAACATTTTTGCCCAGTCTTTGAAGCTAAAATAATTTCCTGATGACGGCCCATTTATTAGGCTGAAACACGTCATAGTTGATTTGCATTATTGCGACACACTTCCGCCCAGTGTCACTTCGTCCTAATGCTGAATATGACAGACTGTGTCACTTGCTGCTCTGAAGCCGCCATGTTTTGGCTCAGGTATGGGCAGCTGGTGTCCGGTGATTGGTCAAAAAGGGTCATGTGCGGTGATAGGGCTGGGTTGCTCCGGGAGTCTGCCCTGCTCCGCTGTGTGAGCCACCGCCTTCTTCTCCTCCTCCGATCCAGACTGGATATCTCCTTTCCCTATTGCTGCAGCCAGTCTGGCACTGGCGCGGGGCGCCTGCTCTACTACACATGCACATGTGATGAAATTACATCTCCTGGGATCTTCCTCACTAAGTGAACTGTGGCATGTGACACAATGTAAAGAACAGTCACATAGGGCACTCTACACTCACACAGTGTACACTACACACATACAAAGCATCACCCTCTCCCCCACTTATCCCCAATGTCCCTCCTGTCCCCCCACTTATCCTCAATGTCCCTCCTGTTCTCCCACATATCCGCAATGTCCCTCATGTCCCCCCAATGTCCCTCCTGTCCCCCCACTTATCCTCAATGTCCCTCCTGCCCCCCAATGTCCCTCCTGCCCCCCCCCACTTATCCTCAATGTCCCTCCTATCCTCCCACATATCCGCAATGTCCCTCCTGTCCCCCAAATGTTCCTCCTGTCTCCCCACTCATCCTCAATGTCTCTCCTGTCCCCCCACATATCCTCAATGTCCATCCTGTCCCCCCACTTATCCTCAATGTCCCTCCTGTCCTCCCACATATCCGCAATGTCCCTCCTGTCCCCCCAATGTTCCTCCTGTCCCCCCACTCATCTTCAATGTCCCTCCTGTCCTCCCACGTATCCGCAATGTCCCTCCTGTCCTCCCACATATCCACAATGTCCCTCATGTCCCCCCAATGTTCCTCCTGTTCCCCCACTTATCCCCAATGTCCCTTCTGTCCCCCCACATCCCTCCTGACCCCCAAATGTTTCTCCTCTAACACCACTTATCCCCAATGTACCTCCTGTCCCCCCAATATCCCTTCAGTCCCCCCAATGTACCCCCTCTCCTCCCACTTATCCCCAATGCCCCTCCTCTCCCCCCACTATCCCCAATGTCCCTCCTGTCTCGCTAATAATCCCAGATGTCCCTCCCTCTCCTCCCACTTATCCCAAAAGGTTCTCCTCTCCCCCCCCACTTATCCCCAATGTCCCTCCTGTCTCGCCATTAATCCCAAATGTCCCTCATTTTCCTCCCCCTTACCCAAATGTTTCCCCCCCACTTGTTCCCAATGTCCCTCCTGTCCTCCCAATGTTCCACATGTCCCCTCAATGTTCCTACTGTCCTACTACTTATCCTTAATGTCCTTCCTATCCCCCCAATGTCCCTCCTGTCTTCCCACTTATCCCCAATGTCCGTCCTGCCCCCCCCCCAATGTTCCTCCTGTCCCCCCACTTATGCCCATTATCCCAAATGTCCCCCCTCTCCTCCCACTTATCCCCAATGTCCATCCTCTCCTCCCACTTATCCCCAATGTCCCTCCTGTCTCACCACTTATCCCAAATGTCCCTCCCTCTCCTCCCACTTATCCCAAATGTTTCTCCTCTCCCCCCACTTGTCCCAAATGTCCTCTCAATGTACCTACTGTCACAAGTAAAAAATAAATTCTTTAAACAAATAAAAACGTTTTATTTTTTCCTATTAAATTCCATCTGATAACGATGACTACTAAATCAGTCAAACTATGAAGGTCTAAAGCCACACGATCAGAATATGGTACACACGATATGGTACACAAAATATGGTACACACGATCAGAATATGGTACACACGATATGGTACGCAAAATATGGTACACACTATCAGAATATGGTACAATCGTACGATAATCTGACCGTTAGTATACAGCTTTCATCCGAAATTTTCCGAAGGGACGAACACAAACATTTTCCTCACATGATACCAGGGATCAGACGATTTTGTTTAATCAGTACAGTTTTCATCCAAAAATACAATACAAATACATTGAATCACTTCTGAATTTTTATTCTGCCGTACGAGAATTTTCATATTTCAGTAACCTTTTTGTTATCGATATGGAGATTAGCATGCAAATAAGCTGTACGATCATTCGTCCGATAATCTCTTTGTGTGTACTAGCTTAAGAATCCACTTTGGCTTTTAATCAGGGACTCCCATAGTGTTATCTCCTGTCAGTTTTTCTATATTCAAAGGAACTTCTACTGAAAATCAGTGTGGTTGTTTTCAGCATACTAAATGTCACTGGGGAGATTTCCTCTCACTTTTCCTGCCCAAATATATATTTTAAAAAGAGAAGGGGAATTCTTCCTTTGAAGATTGTCACCAAAACAAGTATCCTCACTGTGAGATACCCTCATCTTGTTGGCCCCTGTGACAGCTGGTAGATTTTTTTCATTTCTGTACCAGCAATTCAGAAAGTGAGGGTGAGTCTCTTCAGCTTCCCCTCAGCTCCAGGCAGTAATACAAATCTAAATTTAAATGCATATTTAATCCTTTAAACTTCTAATATCAACATGTTACTTTTAATTTTTCTGTTGTTTGAGAATGCTCCCAGGCAAATATTATGCATGTTGTAATTACAGTGAGAAATTAGCAATGTGTGTACTTTGTGTGCTTCCAAGCCTATGGAAAATACTGCACGTTTTTGAGCCTCCTTCAAGCGACCTCATAAGAATGAACTATATCAGCAAATCAGCATGAAGTCAATTATGGGAAATGAGTACCTGCTTCTGTACAATGTAACTACAGGGGTCAGAAGTCATGTTCAGCACTGAGTAGTAATAATTATGTCTTCATAGATGGACGTCCACTTTTTTCTTTGACACAATAATATAAGCAAATCAGTGTGATATCAATTAATCGGAAATTAGTACCAGCTTCCCCATAATGTGTCCATGGGTTTCTTGAAATTCTCATAATATAACCATGGGATTCTGGATCACTGCGTCTGCAGTAGATAGGTGGACAGCACAATCTTTTTCTTGTCACAATGGAAAATAAGTAAATATAATTGTATTATTTCACAATAATGCAAAAAGTAAGTAAATATAATGGCACAATATAGAATGCTTAATGAGTAAAGTATTCATTCCTAATAACAGTCTTTTTTTCCTCTCCGTATCCCACACAATTCAGGGGCTTTTTTATCAGGATTTATTTCCTTTCCTTTAAAAGATATTTATTTAGTAATCTTTTCCATAAATTTAGCATGGAGAAAATTATTAGGTTTACGGTAGTAAATATGGACCATCTGCATGCCTTGCATAATCATAGATGAATAAACAAGTTTATATACTTAAAGTAAACCTGTTACTTTAGTAACTTGCAGAATCCACCCCCATTCTGTGCTAGGAAACCTTTTGTACATACACTTGCTATTACTCCTACATCAATCTAATGCCCACCTCCGTCCCCTCAGAGTAACCTAATATTGAAAACAATTGCACACTGTATGGCAGAAGGAGCATGATGTCAACAATTTATTTTGTGATGCCCCAGTGGGATAGCAGAGCAAGGAATTTGTGCAGCGGATTGCTAATGTCAGTTATTGGCAAATCATCCAACTTGCCTTCACTTGAAATTGTACTAACACCTTTAGGTATTCTGAGGCCTCGTACACACGACCGAGTTTCTCGGCAAAAACCAGCAAGACACTTGCTGGGAGATATTTTTTTGCAGAGGAAACTGGTCGTGTGTACATTTTCGTCAAGAAAACTGTCGAGAAACTCGACGAGCCAAAAAGAGAGCATGTTCTCTATTTCCTTGACGGGAATGGAGAAAATTGGCTTGTCGAGTTCTTCGACAGCCTAACAAGGAACTCGACGAGCAAAACTATGTTGATTTTGCTTGTGATATATTATTATGTTAATTATTTGACCTGGCTCACTAAAAGCAGCTTTTTTGGCAGGCCAGTTTGTAATTCTTCGTAAAAATTTCCTCCAATTATGCCATTGTAAAGTTTAATAAAAGACATGAATACCTGCATTTTGTCAATTTAAAGAAAAGTCAAATAAAGAGTGTGGGCTAAATTTAGATAGCCCGCAGTAAGTTTGTGCGGGCGTAGCGTATCTCAAATACGCTATGCCGCCGTAACTTAGTGAGGCTGGGGATGGATTCACAAAGAACCTGCGCCCTAAGTTACGGCGGCGTAGCGTAAATCTGCCGGCGTAAGCGCGCCGAATTCAAATTGTGAAGAGGTGGGCGTATTTTATGTAAATAAAACATGATCCCACGTAAATGACGTCTCTAACGAACGGCGCATGCGCCGTCCGTGAACGTATCCCAGTGCGCATGCTCCTAATCACGTCGCAAATAGTCAATGCTTTCTATGTGAACGTAATTTACGCAAAGCCCTATTAGCAAACAACTTACGCAAACAACGCAAAATTCGACGCTGTCCCGACATCCATACTTAACATTGGATCCTCCTCATATAGCAGGAGTAACCTTACGCCGGAAAAAGCCTTACGTAAATGACGTTAAAAAATCCGTCGGGCGCACATACGTTTCTGAATTGGCGTATCTAGCTCATTTGCATATTCTATGCCAAAATCAATGGAAGCGCCACCTAGCGGCCAGCGTAAATATGCACCCTAAGATACAACGGCTGGGGCCCTTTAATTCTCTCAGCATAGAACTCAGTCTTAACTGGCAGTATTTGTACTTCACTAGGAGATATTGAACACGGCAGTCCCCATTGGCAGACTCTACTGATGGTTCCAACTCTTTAGCAAACAATGGCCAATATACATATACTACTAGCCCATAGGCCTGTCACCACTCTGGCACTTTGGCAAAGTCCTCCTAGACGTGGTCCATTATGGCGATGACTGTTCCAACACTCTGGATGGATGTAGATAAAAGCTAAACCACAGCTCCTGAGTCAGGTGAAAGACTCCCCCCCCCCCAAGTTTTGGATTATTTGTTGAACATCCTTCCAGAAGTAGGTTAATTTAAGGCATGATCAGAATATGTGTAACATTGTTCCTTCCTCCTCCCGGCACCTCCAACAAAGAGCAGCAGGGTTAGGGTAGAACTTATGTAACATCTGGGGGTGTGGTACCATCTTGTCAGAATTTTATATTTGGTCTCTTGAATATTTGTACAAATGGTTGATTTTAGGGAGAAATTAATAATATTTTGTTGTTGGGCCAGTGTGAAAGTGTGGTGTAGTTTTGCCTACCACTTCCTCCTACAAGGTAAATGTGGCTGTTTCAAAGAGTGATCAATAGTTTTTTTGTTTTCTAAAGCACTTGCGGTAAGGTCCCTTCGTCTGAACAATATTTCTCAAAAGTGGTTAGGTGTCGAATAAACCTCTGTGGATTCGGAAAGGAGCAAAAAAAATGATGTAGCTGTAGGGCATTCCAAAATGGTAGACGGAAGGGACCAGTGTTCTCCATCAGCGCTGTGATGGTGGGCCACTGTTCTGCTGTCAGAAAATGTGATGCTTGGTAGCGATGGGTATGGCGTAGGGTTCAAAAGGTCTGGTCTCTAGGGCCTGGGGGGAAACTGTGGGTTCCCCAGAATTGGCAATAAGGGAGAGTCCATAGTAGAGAGAGAAGCCTGTGTAAAAAAATGGGAGCATATGCAAACAGTGAGTCCTATCAGAGGATGCGACTTCATGTCAAATGGCAGATTGTCAAAACCCCAAGGAGCTCCCCTCAATGTTTCACCCATTTTAGCCTGCTCTATTTGCACCCAGAGCATGTTGGAGAAGTGGTGTTGGCAATCTATAAGCCTACCTGGATGTACAGATTGGTAGTATTTCAGGATGTCGGGAAGTGCTATTCCTCCATACTGCTTACTCAAAGAAAGTTGTCGTCTGGGATTACAAGGTCATTTAAGTCCCCAAATGAATTTGATGAATAAGGCGTGCACCTGCCTAAATTAGTAAGATGGTATACTTATCGGTAGGGCTTGAAAGAGATAGAGATATTTAGGCAGAATGCACATTTTGAGGAGGTTGCATCTACTAAACCACGAGTGCAAACCCCAGGGCCAGGTCTCCAGTAGAATACAATTTTTTTCAAAAGAGAGGGAAAGTTAAGTTCAAAAGGTACGAGACAGTTTGGATGGGATAATTGTTCCCAAATATTGCAACAGCGAATCTGTCCACTTGAATTCGAAGCTCGATCTCAGGGTCTGAAGAAGGGCAGGGGGAACTCCGACTCTCATAGTCTCCGACTTACCAAAATAGATTTTAAAGTTTGACAGCATGCCGTAGGTTTCAAATTCAGACCCCCCCCCCCCACAATTTTCAGCCTACCTCTCAAGCCTGACCTCTCCATATTCCTGGATAGAAATCTATTGGTACTGTAGCTATTTCTCTCCAGGAGCAGCCTAAAACAGCAGCACAGTGTGCGCAGAAACAAAGTTCCCTTCTTCTGTCATGCAATTTGGTAGCAGCTGGAGCAGCATTTGGTCCAGCATCCTTCTGCTCTGGTTTCTGGCACACCAAGCTCAGTGCCCCTCACCACAGTTTATTTACACTGTCCCTCAGCTCCCAGAAGGCACTCTGCAGCAATAATATCCTCTATACACATGCTCCTGTGCACACTGTCTGCCCGCAAAGTCCATGGGTCTTCTTAGTACAGGGGGACACTTACCCCTTCTTCGGGCCCATTCTGACTATCCAAGCTGGCGGTTTGGCAGGTTTAACTACCTGGCCAAAATAGCAGCCAGTTAGAGTTTATTCCTAGACTCATTGCTATGGAAGAACCTAGTCCAGGCTACAGTACAGCCGATTACAGTTGAAAAGGTTTTCTTATGTCTATTCTTAGCTGTCCTGTTAAAAAACAAAAATTGTTTACAGTGCTCAATAGTTAATTCAGGAGAGGGACCCATACTCAACCCCCCCTCCCCAGCCAGGTCTATACACACAAAGCTTTAGGCAAAAGCAACTCTGCTCTGCCGTGTTTTCTCTTTCGAAAACCCATAATGGTCTTTGTATCCTGTGCTTTGCGTGTAATAACATTTTTTTGTAAGGGGCATGGCTAGCCACTGAAGTAAATGGCTGCAGTGTGAGGGAGCTCTGCTATATCAGACTTCCCTGAGCCGACTACCGAGCGACTATACAGCACTAAGTGGTACCGATCTGTTCCGGAGATAAGCAGGAACAAAACGGTAATGGTGGCTAAACGGAAATCCAGAGAGGGCCCCAAGTAAATTAAGCGAATTCTACAGCCCGGCTGGGCCTCAGAGACACCAAGATGGCACTGATCCCGCCCCTCTCTATCACACAGAGCAACATGCTGCAAGCTCTGAACGCTCTGACAGGGATGAGGAGAAACAGTATGCCTCACAGACACAGAGCGACATTGATCACCAGGATGAGTTTCTCAGCCCAGTGAAACAGAAGAGCAGGATCTCTGGAGGTAATTTTGCCTTTTTTAACCCTGACAATGCCTATAGCCCAGATAACAACCCATATGATGACAAATTGAATGCTATACCGACAGCAGGGCAACCCATTCTGGACACAACAATTAAAGACATGATAATGTCACTCAGAGGTTCCCTGCAGCATGGGATGCTGAGCTACATGCATAAATCTAAAATGGAAATTGAGGCAATAGGAGAAAGAGTAGACTATGTTGAGAAGAAAATGTGTGACTTTACCTCAGCGCACAACGAATTAGCGGACTCTCATTATGACCTGGAAGAAGAAGTGAGACAACTCAGGATTAAGGTTGGAGATATTGAAGATAGAAGCAGGAGGAACAATATAAAGTTCAGAGGAATACCGGAAAATGTGAAACCGTCAGATTTGAAATGCTTCATTAAAACCATGATATCAGACCTGATTCCTTCAACTTCAAAACAAGAGCTGGAAATTGATAGAGCTCACAGGCTACCTAAACCACAGCAGAGTAACTACCGCGAGATGTCATTGCCAGAATTCATTTTTTTTGGGGAGAAGGATAAACTTATGCAATATGCTCAACGTAACTCACCACTTCCTGACCCCTATGCGGGAATTATCCTCTACTCGGATCTCTCTCAGGCGACAATATTAGCTTGCAAAAATCTAAATTCAATTACGAAAATTCTACGTAACCATGGAATAATCTACAAATGGGGGTTCCCCACAAAATTGTTGGTGGACTGTCTTCAAAGGATCTTCCCACTCGATTAACAGCATGGACCAGGGTTTTAAAATCCTTCTCTCCTGGGGTCTAATCCCAAACACAGAGAATAATCCAAGACTGGAAGAATAACTAACTAAGAGCCAGCTGTCTAACAAAAATATGGTCTTACCCGGAATATCATAACTATTCCTAATGAT
Organism: Rana temporaria; assembly: GCF_905171775.1. NCBI lineage: Eukaryota > Metazoa > Chordata > Amphibia > Anura > Ranidae > Rana > Rana temporaria. The sequence continues at coordinate 86,058,865 of NC_053493.1, read as the reverse complement.
AATAGGAAAAATATTGCGCTTATTCAGAAACTGTGTGAAGTGAAAGCTGCGACTAAAAAAATGTTATACAACATAAACAACAATAAACGAAAAAAGAAGTCGCGCTAATTATAACTCATAAAGATGCACTGAGGCCAGCGCAAATTAAACCATAATGCAAAACATGAAAAGCATGAATAAAATAAATAAACGTGCTGTGAGCAAAACGATATTCATATAAAGTGACACGGTAACGTGTAGCCGCAATCAAGAAAAGTAGTCCAAAGCTAAAAACAGTTCATATTCAGTGGTCTCCCAGTGAAAATCTTTAATCCACAAAAAGTCCTGGAAAAGTGATGACAGAAAACACCTCCACCACGATCACATACTGACTCTTACCAAAGATGTACGATCTCTAATTTATAGGAGATTATAAACAGCATAGACCAATGGTTTCTTTGAATATTATCACCAACCCAGGGAGCTCTCAGTGTTATGTTGCCTCGAGCAATGCACCGGTGGAAGGTATATGGAAGAGAGGAAGGAACTCACATAGCATAAAATCCTTGGGTGTTTATTTAAAAATTATAAAGATGTACACTTACATCAATTCTGTGACATAGATAGTTTAAAATTACAAGCCGGCCGGCTTCTGAAACGTGCAGCCCGTATCTTCCGGGTCTGATCACTTGACGCGGTGACGTCAGAACGTCGCCTCCCCATATGTATGATACATGGAGATGCTTGCACACTACAGAAAAAGACTTCACCTTCTTTTCTAATGTGCACAAATCCTACTCCAGATTGGATTACTTCATCACAGACAAAAATCTCCTTCCCAAAATAGTAAATGCTAAAATTCACAATTTAACGTGGTCCGACCACGCCCAATTACACTAGAGATCAATTCCAACCAATTCAGCCCCAATAATTATTTGTGGAGGAATAACACGTTTATTCTCTCTCAGGAGAAACATCAGTCTGTGATGAAGAAATACATTGAATAATTTTTTGTACTGAATGATAATGACAATATTAATGATTCTACTTTATGGTGCTCCCATAAAGCCTATGTTAGATGCCTCCTAATACAAATAACCTCTAGGGAAAAAAATATAAAAACCAGAAAGATCTACATAAAAATAAAACTATAGACATAAAATTAGAATGTCGACTTTCCAACCTAAGAGAGGAACTCAAATCTATCCTAATAGCTGATCAGTAAAAGTACTTTAGAAAACTAAATTTAAAATATTACTCCGAAGGAAATAGAGCAAGTAAACTCCTTGCTTCCCAATTGCGCCAACGTCAACAAAAAAATAAAATTCTTAAATTAACTCACCACAGCTCAGGTAAAGTATCAATCAACCCCCAAGACATCGTAGACACATTCTCACAATACAGTATTATTAGGCGTTGTACAACCTTAAAGACGACATGAACACCCCTCAACCTAACACCAATAAAATAAAAGCGTTTCTAGACAAAGTTAAAATGCCCTCCATTGACCCATTATCCTTAGAAAAGCCTAATAATACGATTTCCAGTGAGGAAATTCTGAAAGTCATAAAAAAAATTACCTAAAAATAAAGCACCAGGTGCCGATGGCCTACCAGGAGAATATTATTCGACATTCAAGGACGTTTTAATCCCTTACCTGTCCAGACTGTTCAACCAAGCAGTAATTTCAAAAACCTTCTTAAAAGAGCTTCTAGAAGCAGTAATAATAACACTACCAAAATCCGGAAAGGACCCTACATCTCCCTTAAACTACAGACCCATTTCTTTATTAAACTCCGATCTTAAAATTTATGCGAAAATACTGGCAAATAGACTAGTTAACATAACCCCCTCACTAATCAAACCCGACCAAGTAGGTTTCGTCAAAGGTAGACAAGCACCCGATAGCACTAGAAGAATGTTAAATATTATCAATCGAATACATAACGACCGTAGTCCCGCCCTACTTCTAGCATTAGATGCTGAAAAAGCTTTCAATAGCATGCATTGGGAATATATTTCTCTAACTCTGACTAAATTTGGCCTTCATGGCTTTATTCATTCTGCCATCATGGCTTTATACACTAATCCCACAGCAAGGGTTTTCTCATCAGGCACTCTCTCTATAAATTTTGCACTTACTAACGGGACCAGACAAGGATGCCCTCTATCCCCATTAATATTTTCCCTAGCGATAGAACCCCTAGCGGAATATATACGTTCCTCCCCAGATGTCAAAGGTATACAATTGGTCAAGACGAACACAAATTAGGTTTATTTGCCAATGACATTATACTAACTTTAGCTAACTCTGAAATATCCTTACCATCAGTAATTGCAGCATTAGAAAAATTCAACGCTGTGTCATACTATAAAATCAATCAAAATAAATGTTATATCCTACCTATGAACATACCGAATTTATTAGCAAACAACCTTAGGGCATAGTATGGTTTCAGCTGGAACAACACCTCATTAACTTACTTAGGAATACAACTAACCTCACAACCATCCAAAATTTATGAAAATAACTTTCCTCCCCTCTTAGATCGTATTAATCAAGACCTAATAAACATACAGAAGACTCAACTATCTTGGGTTGGGAAAATAGCTGCATTTAAGATGCAGACATTGCCAAAAATACTTTATTATTTTAGGTGCCTTCCTATCCCTATACCTGCCAATTTTTTTCAGCAATTAAATACCAAACTTAAACAATTTATTTGGAATAAAAAAAAAAACAAGGATTGCATTTTCCATCCTAACCACCATTAAAACTCACGGAGGCATGAATTTACCAGATATCAGGAATTACTATTACGCTGCCATTTTAGATCAGATGAAGTACTGGTTCTCTCCCCAGAAAGACAAACTATGGTTGAACATAGAAAAAAACTCCACTAAGAACTCTGACTTGTATGCTCTAGCGCTACCTAATGCTGTACTTCCAAAAGTAGTCAACCCTAATTTACTTAGTGTTAAGGCCACATTATTTGCTTGGCAACACATACTATCTAAAACTAGACATTTAGGGAAGAAATCCAGATTATGTCTCCCTACAGAAATTATTAATTATTGTAAGATACGGTTATCAGTAGACAATTGGACCAAACAAGGTTATCATTTATACGATAATTTACCTATGATTTATAAAAAAAATATTCTGGACAAGCTGGGTAGGTATAAGCGTTTGCAAGAATTCAACCCAGATAATAAAATAGAAATACCATCGATAATATGGGAATATTTATCCCAACAAACGAGAGGTATTAAGAAAGGCATCTCTTTCTTCTATGACATTCTTTCATCTTAACCAGAAGGCAAAAACGCTCATATGGTGAAATGGGAGAAAGACTTAAATGTAAACTTTTCCTGAGATCAATGGAAGAAATCTTTCCAGATAATTAACAAAGCATCCTCATGCATCGAACACTGGGATAACGCCCAAAAAATAACTAATAGGTGGTACTTAACCCCTTACAGACTTTCCAAAATCTACCCAACCACATCTGACATGTGTTGGAGGTGTAATGAGCAAACTGGGAATCTTTCACATACTCTCTGGAGTTGCAAAACCTTGAGAAGCTTTGGAACTCAATCTCAGCCTTTATAGCTGACATCACAGGTAACCTTCTCTCGCTTACACCTGCTTCAGCCTTATTAGGCATTGATCTTGAGAAATATCCCACCATGTATAGAACCATTGTGACCCATATTTTATTAGTCTCAAGACTTACAATTGCGAAACTCTGGAAATCCACAGAAGCACCCAATATTTCTACGGTCATAAATAGATTAAATTCCCAGGCACAATTTGAACTACTACTAGCTTACAAAAACCACTCTACTACCACCTTCAGGAGAAAATGGAGAGCATGGTTATCCCATCCTAGAGCCTCCTCTTACCTAAAAGATTGTAGTATTTAAACTTACTTGAGTGTTTGAAATTCTGTATTTATCCTTCTGAGCAGCATCTTGGTGTAGTACAGCACTTCAGCGTTCCTTCCCTTTGTTTATTTTATATATTTTACTGTTATTTATTTTAGTGATTATTACATTTTTACCTTATTTTGATAATATTATCCTACTGATAGTGGGTTAAGGCTGCTTCATTGTTTATCGTGATACCTTACCAGTCCTACAGTTTGAACCCATTTGAGGTAGGTCGGTCTGGGTCATCAAGGCCCGAAATGTATACATTAGGCCTTGACAGTTTTTTATATTACAATGTTATGTTGTATGAGTGGCAACTATGTCCTGTGTACTTTGCGCTTACTTTTGTTTGTATATCTCTGTTTGATAAAATAAAAAAAAAGTAAATTGGAAAAAAAAATAATTGTAAAATGTGTAAAAATATGGTATATTTGTTGTGAAAATGTAAAAATGATCAGTTTAATTAAATGAAACATATTGTAAATGTAGTTCTTATTCCTATAGGAGCCGCTAAAATTTGCCAAGGTTTTTTCCCCAGTGGATTTCCCTGCAGCCAGGCACACAATCTCAGAAACTCTTTTCCTCAATAACCAGTCTAGGGCTGTTGTTTTTATTTTTGTAGAACTTGGATAGGGTTGAGGGAATTGAATGGAATACTCCAAAAAAAAAACTATGTGCAGGTTGAGAAAAATTAACTCCTTTCTGAAAAGCTGAAACAAAAGTCCTTGCTTGTAGCAAACTGTCGAATTGGCTTTGCAGTGGAAACAGTTAGGCCTCGTACAGACGACCGGATCAATCAGCTGGGATTGATCCTCGGATCAGTTCCAGCAGATAGATCCGGTCATGTGTACGTCCGAGCGGACATTTCCCGGCGGATAAAAATCCAGCCGACGGATTCCCAGCGGATAAAAATTTCTTAGCATGCTAAGAAATCTATCCGCTGGAATCCAGTCCAGCGGACTGATCCGGTCGTCTGTACAGACTCACCGGATCAGTCCGTCCGCTCCCCTCCCTCGCATGCGTCGTAATGATTCGACGCATGCGTGGAAGTATATACCTTCCAGCGTCGCGCACGTCACCGTGTCATCGTCGTGGCGACGGCGTGACACGTCACCGCAGATGTATTCCGCGCGTATTTCGAACTGATGGTGTGTACAGCCATCAGATCCAAATCCGCCAGAGGACCGTTTCCAGCGGATATCCTCTCGTGTGTACAGGGCCTTAAATGCAGAGCTGAAGCAAAACTACTTGCATATAGCAAACTGGGCTTCACAGAGAACTAAATGGACACTAAGCACTTCGGGAACATCAGCTGATATTCCCTTTAGAAAAACACACATAGCTGACTGTCTAGCACAAGAGCACTTTTTAAAGGACTTTTTAATCAGTCACTTTTTCCATTAGTGGTATTTACCACAATAATGAACTGCACTCTGATTTTGTTTATTTATTGATTAAGTCTGTTTGGTGTGCATTTTGGTTATTTTTCACATCACTTGATTGTGTCAACGTTTGATTTTGAATGTAAAACTTGTTCTAATTGTGTTATGCACATGTATGCAATTTTATTGTCATTATTCACTTAATATTACTGTTTTTTAGCGCCCCCTACCCTCTTTTCACTTATCACACATTTCAGTTCACACTGATTTTTGGGGTGCAGCTTATTTTTAGTTTATTCTGTAGCATTTTTTACACTTAATGCTAATATACATTTGGTTGGCGCGAGATTTACACCTTTACAAGAGGGGTTACAGCAGCCCAAAAATCTCAGAGATCTCTCACAGTAGTCTTTACTCAAAAAATGTCCAGAGACAGTTGGGTTTCTCCTTCCAATTGCCAAGTGACACCTTTCTCCAGTGATACCAGACTATATCTTCAGCAGACAGCCACCCTCAGTCAGTGTCATGAATTTGCAGCAATGATTCATGCCCTGTCTGTCTTCTTACCTCTCTGCATGTGTTTAGCTTAGAGATTGTGCGCTTCTCACCTGTGTGCTTAAGTAATCTTCCCTCAGCAGGGCTCCACCCCAGCCTCTAAAAGGAAACACTATTTAACCTTGTGCGCTGCAAGCCAAGCCTTGCGGATCAACATTAGTGTGTTAAGCTTCCTGTGTGTTTTTTGCCATGTACTCTATGTCTGTTTCCATATACCGACCTTGGCTTGTTCTCTTGAATATCCCTGTCTGCTTGATACCCCGCCCTTTGGCTTGTTCTCCTGACTATCCCTGTCTGCCTGACACCCTGACATTTGGCGTGTTCTCCTGCTTATCCCTGTCTGCTCGTTGCCCCGCCCCTTGGTTTGTCCTCCTGACTATGCCTTGTTGTCCTAGACTTTTGCTTCCTCTCTATCCATCTGTAGCCCACCGTGAGCATGAGCTGGGAGACCCTGGGGCCGCGACCTGGAGTCAGCTGCAGCGATCCTTACCATCAGAGGCCCTGGTGAAAACCTGCTGGCTCTTAGGCCCCGTACACACGAGAGGATTTATCCGCAGATACGGTCCAGCGGACCGTTTCCACGGATAAATCCTCTCAAAGATTTCCGCTGATTTCGATGGGATGGAGTGTACACACCATCGCATTGAAATCCGCGCGGAAATCCTCTGCCGATGACGTGTCGCGCCGTCGCCGCGATTATGATGCGGCGACGGGCGCGACGCTGTCATATAAGGAATTCCACGCATGCGTCAAATCATTACGACGCGTGCGGGGAATCCCTTTGGACGGATGGATCCGGTAAGTCTGTACAGACGAGCGGATCCATCCGTTGGAATGGATTTCAGCAGATGGATTTGTTGTGCAGCACAGCAAATATCCGATCTGCTGGAATCTATCCCAGAGGAGATTTCTCCGCGGAAACAGATCCGCTGGCGTGTACACACCATAGGATCTATCCGCAGAAACCCATTTGCTGGGATTTATCTGCGGATGGATTCTATCGTGTGTACGGGGCCTTAGACTCAGCGCCCTGGAGAATCTCATGTTCTAGCTCCCTGTGTGCTCCATATCGGTGCTCCAGTGGACCTGCTTTCCTGAACCACCCAAAGCTCCATCCGCAGCAGTCAGCCGAAGGGTCCACTACCTTAGCAGTGCGCTAGTGACCCCATCGGTGCAAATCTGTCATCTGGACTTAGATGACCTGACAGTCAGCTCTCTGTAGCTTCAGAACCCAAGCCCTCAGGTCACCATGACTCAGTGTGCCCATGCCTCACTGTGCCTCACTGTGTCCATGTCTCACTGTGTCCATGTCTCACTGTGTCCATGCCTCACTGTGTCCATGACTAGACATGTTTAACATGGGAGTATATAGAAGGGGTGCCGAGCTTTGAAAAATCGGTGCTCCCTGGCCATAGGTCCCCCGGACAACAAACTTGTAAAGGAAGAGTGGGGCTATATGTGTGCCAAGTTTGGAGTCCAGGGGACCTACGGTCGGCCGGTACCAGGTCCCCAAACTTACCAGACAAATGACCGTTTAACATTAGAGTCTATGGAAGGGGTGCAAGACTTTGAAAAATCTGTGCTCCCCGGCCGTAGGTCCCCCGGACAACAAACTTTGCACACTTGTAGAGGAAGAGTGGGGCTATATGTGGGCAGGTACAGAGTACCCAAAGTCTGGGAGATTAGGCGCAAAAAGGTGACTCGAGTGTAAGCCAAGGGGGGCATTTTCAGCACCAAAAAATGTGCTGAAAAACTCGGCTTAGACTCGAGTATATACTGTAAGTTTTATTTTTACAGTATATAAATGATATTCATTTGTATATTATTTATTACAAGGGCAATTTAATATTTAAAAATACCTCATAATCGTATGTCTAATTTAGATATGTAAAAATAAACATCATGGGGCAGATCCACGTACCTCTGCGCCGGGCGCAGCGTATCTAAGATAAACTACGCCGCTGTAACTTTGTGCTTTTTTTTCAAATCCTGAAAGAATTTACGCCGTAAGTTACAGCGGCGTAGTGTATCTTTGACTGCGTAATGGCGCGCCATTCAAATCTCTGTGATGGGGGCGTGTTTTATGTTAATACGTCGTGACCCGACGTAAACAAGGTTTTTTTTAACTGCGCATGCGCCGTCCGTGGGGGTATCCCAGTGCGCATGCTCGAAATGAACCCGGAACAAGCCAATGCTCACGACGGTGACGTCATTCTACACAAATTCCTATTCGTGAACGACTTACGCAAACAACGTAAAAAATAAAAAATTGTACGCGTGAACGACGGCCATACTTAACATTGAGTATGCCTCATAACAGCAGCTTTAACTATACGCCGGAAAAAGCCGAACGCAAACGTCGTAAACACAATGCGCCGGCCGGTCGTACGTTCGTGGATCGCCGTAAATAGCTAATTTGCATACTCGATGCGGAATTAGACGGAAACGGCACCTAGCAGCCGCCGAAAAATTGCAGCTTAGATCCGACGGCGTACTAAGACGCACGCCTGTCGGATCTAGCCGAGATGCCGTCGTATCTTGTTTTGAGGATACAAAATAAAGATACAACGCAGGAACTTTGAAATTACGCGGCGTATCAATAGATACGCCGGCGTAATTTCTTTGTGGATCTGCCCCAATATTTCTATTCATACTAGACCATCTACCTACAAATCGGTACACTACAAAATCCTAGCTAAAGTCCACTAGATTAATAAGTGCGCACAAGCTTTATAGAACAAGATAAGACAGGTCCAACACACAGACAACTTTTTATATGGACTAATCATGTAATAACTTAATCAGATCTGAGTAAGGCAGGATGCTGATAACATCTGTCTGCAGGCTACTGCATGCTATTTCTCTTATATTGAGCTATTTCAGACTGCTCTTTGTACAACTTTAACAATAAAAACTTTTATGTGCATCTTTTACAGTTAAATGAACAAAAGTGCTACTAAAACTATTTTTACTACTGCTAGCATTTTTTTTATATTTTAAATACATTTTGTTCCCTAAATAGCCAAAGTTTGAGACCGGAGTAAACATAGGACTAGTCTATCACAATGAGTCCCAGGATATTTCTTTCATCTCTGGACAGACAGGGCTTTAATATGGTTGAAAATTTGAATACATATATTTTTATTTATTTGTTTTTTGTTGGGAATAAATAGTAATAAGTTAAAAGGTCATTTCCTAAAGCAACAAATACAGTACATCATTTTCACCCCCCATCCCCCCCCCCCCACATATTTAGCCAAAAATATACTCAATACCCGCTGACTATATTTATATCACATTAGCGTGACTCTTATGTAAAGTAGTGGAATGGTAAAGCTCAAAGCCAATGAAAGTGTTTTACTTTAGGAAACCCTCATTCCCCTTTTAAAGCTTCATTGTGATATAAAGGGAAACAAGCGTTTTGGTGTAAATTGTTGGTTTAACATTAAGGCAAAGATAAGTCAGATTGATAAGTGAACAAATTAGCAGGACAGCAGGTTTCAGGTTTGTGATCCCTAAAAATTTGAGTGTGCAGCAACAGGTCTAATGGTGAATGCAGCCAGCAATAGATCAATATTATATATAGCAGTGATCTATTTTTGCCCAAGCCCCTGTACTCAGATGAAGTGCTATCATATCACTGGTGAAGTCACTACACACCCAATGTAAACAAAATGCAAAAGTCCAGGAACCGCTCCTCTCTGACAGTGAGTGATCGCGATTTCACTCCTGTCAGGAGGAGCAGCTTCGGTCACTTGCTGGAGAGAAGATTAGGCTTTCTGCTCCCCTTTAATGTAAGGGGCTGCTGATGGGACACTCTGATGTAAGGGGCTGCTGATGGGACACTCTGATATAAGGGGCTGGTGATGAGACACTCTGATATAAGGGGCTGGTGATGGGACACTCTAATGTAAGGTGGTGCTGATGAGACACTCTGATGTAAGTGGCTGCTGATGGAACACTCTGATGTAAGGGGGTGCTGATGGAACACTCTGATGTAAGAGGCTGGTGATGGGACACTCTGATGTAAGGTGGTGCTGATGGGAAACTCTGATGTAAGGGGCTGCTGATGGAACACTCTGATGTAAGGGGCTGGTGATGAGACACTCTGATGTAAGGGGCTGGTGATGGGACACTCTGATGTAAGGGGGTGCTGATGGAACACTCTGATGTAAGGGGCTGCTGATGGGACACTCTGATGTAAGGGGCTGCTGATGGAACACTCTGATGTAAGGGGGTGCTGATGGAACACTCTGATGTAAGAGGCTGGTGATGGGACACTCTGATGTAAGGTGGTGCTGATGGGAAACTCTGATGTAAGGGGCTGCTGATGGAACACTCTGATGTAAGGTGGTGCTGATGGGACACTCTGATGTAAGGGGCTGCTGATGGAACACTCTGATGTAAGGGGGTGCTGATGGAACACTCTGATGTAAGGGGCTGGTGATGGAACACTCTGATGTAAGGGGCTGCTGATGGAACACTCTGATGTAAGGGGGTGGTGATGGAACACTCTGATGTAAGGGGGTGCTGATGGAACACTCTGATGTAAGGGGCTGGTGATGGAACACTCTGATGTAAGGGGGTGCTGATGGGACACTCTGATGTAAGGGGCTGCTGATGGGACACTGATGTAAGGGGGTGCTGATGGAACACTCTGATGTAAGGGGCTGGTGATGGGACACTCTGATGTAAGGTGGTGCTGATGGGAAACTCTGATGTAAGGGGCTGCTGATGGAACACTCTGATGTAAGGTGGTGCTGATGGGACACTCTGATGTAAGGGGCTGCTGATAGAACACTCTGATGTAAGGGGGTGCTGATGGAACACTCTGATGTAAGGGGCTGGTGATGGGACACTCTGATGTAAGGTGGTTCTCATGGGAAACTCTGATGTAAGGGGGTGCTGATGGGACACTCTGATGTAAGGGGGTGCTGATGGAACACTCTGATGTAAGGGGCTGGTGATGGGACACTCTGATGTAAGGTGGTGCTCGTGGGAAACTCTGATGTAAGGGGGTGCTGATGGGACACGCTGATGTAAGGGACTGCTGATGGGACACTCTGATGTAAGTTGGTGCTGATGGGACACTCTGATGTAAGGGGCTGCTGATGGGACACTCTGATGTATGGGGGTGCTGATGGGACACTCTGATGTAAGGGGGTGCTGATGGGACACTCTGATGTAAGGGGGTGCTGATGGGACACTCTGATGTAAGGGACTGCTGATGGGACCCTTTGATGTAAGGGGGCTGCTGAGATGGGGACACTTAAATTTTTGTCCCAGCCCTGTCGTGATGTGAAGATCATTCTTGAAGCTAGGTTAGAGTCCCTTTCTCTTAGCCACAAGCCCTGTGCCATTTTGCTCTCTACCACTGCCTCTATCACTTCCTGTCTTTTTTATCAGTACAATTGTGCAACCAAAATATATTAAATTTGATATAAATGCTATGCTCCTGTTTGCATGTGCCTCCACTGCGGGGACACTCATTGTTTAGTGTTAGGACCACAGATTACAGGGTGCCTTGGCGCGGCTCTGTGGCTCACGCATGCGTTTTCAAATGCGTGCGGAAAAAACCCCTGTTTTTAACGCATACTAGACAGGGTTAATTTGGTTGTTCTGCAGGCTGGTCGGTAAGGAGGTCTGGTTTATTCCTGGGCATTCTCCAGGTTTTGTTGTTAGCTATGCTCCTGTTGCCTTAACATGCCTCACGTGAAGTGTTTAAGAAAACATTTTACTTTTCCTTCGCTAATTAAACCATCATATTATACGTCTGGCTCTGTATTTCACGCCCCAATATAAAAAGCCAAGACACATACAGTGGATTACACAAATAAAAGAAAGCCAAGTGCATTGAGATGAAATTCTGCCATGTGTTCCTTTATATGTGTGACATTCATCATGATTTTATTGTTATATCTACTTGCAGGTCAAACAACAGAAGCTATTTAGTAAGGATGACTCAACAGTTGGGGCATTTTTTTAAACAATTTATATAATTAGGTAAAATGGAAACTTAGATTGTGCATGCACTAAAAAGGCTCAATTTAAATAATAATAACTTCCCGTAATTGGAAATGATTAAAACTTAACAATAAATATTTTTTAGCCCATGCTAGTAAATAGTAATCATATGTATAAAATGAAAACCAGACATATAAAAAAAAAAAAAAAACATGTGCTCAGTCTAAATCATAGAGACTTTAAAATGCTGAAGCACTGTTGGGTTGCATCAAATTTGCAAGTTCTTTATCCCCATTGAAAGGTGAAATTAATGGTTTTCACTGAACCATAGGAAGCTTTTGTGAATATTCTATTCTCTAGAGACTGCTGCTTAATTCCACTGCCACTGGTTGGGATAAGAATTGCATTCACGGTATTAAAAGTGTTTTTTTTTTTTTTTTTTGCATTGTGATGCATGAGGCAATGGAGCTGCTTAGAGACGAAAGACTTACAATTGACCTTGCATGGCAGGAGGACTATTGGAGGAAAGTATGTCACGTCTAAACAATTGCAGCAGCAGTGCAAATAGGCCAATACATAGAAAAATGCAAAGACAATTAATTGTAATTAAGAAGGAAAAACCATAAACAGATTGACTACTGAGAACAAATTAAATCTGTCTGAAAAATGAATGACAAATATAAAACGAATAAAGATCTTACAAATGTAATTCTTTTATATGCCAATAATGTCTTTAAATAAATGTTATTTAAATGCTTGGTAAAAGAAAAAAACATTGCTGCAATATGGTATAAGTGTGCCGGTGTGCGCACTGTATTGCACATTTAAAGAAAATGTAACAAAAAAATTAAATACTAATAATAGACATTTGGTTTTGAAATTCTGAAGTACTGCAGTGATCCAAAGCAGTCAGTTGGATTTAACTCAAATCAATGAAAGGTGTATTGTAACTCATTTTCATGGAACACTGTACTCTAAAAACATCTATTTTTCTACTCTTTTAGGAGGTGATCTAATAAAGGTTTATTGATTGGGAAACTGTGCTTGCTCAAATGATATTTAAACGACAACTGGATCTTTGGCCCTTTAAGCCATGTCCGCCTCCCCAAGTAAAGCCCACTTAGAAGAATACTTACCTTCATTCCTGATGTAGTACTTGTACGGAGCCACACACCTTCAGAAAGCACCCCTGCTGAGTCCTCTTCATCATGTGGCTTTGCAAGGTCCCATTCTTTCCTTTGAGGAGCTGTGCTCCTGACTATTTTTATTCCCTATGCTGCTAGCATTAGAAAATAGGTAGGAAGGTAAATTATAGTTGCTTGTTTTAAACTTGTTTTTACATTTCTTTAGTTGTTTCCTAGTTTGTGGCCTGGGCCAAGATGTTGTCAAACATCTCATGAGTCTACATGAACATATTTTTCCTTTCATCTAAAGAAGGGGAGGAGGGGCTTTCTTAGCTGAGCACACCCTCCTGCCTGCATGTCTGAGCTAAAGGCAGGCGGATACAGGAAGTAAATGCTACATAAATCATCTGCCCTTACTCAAGATGGCCACAGCTAGAAATGCTAGAGGGGTGTTTTTCAAAGTTCTTCAAAGTTATTTCTTAACAAAATAAAGAATGGATGGAGACATGGATGGATGCATGAGTTTGTTCTAAATTATCAAAAATGAATAAAATACCGTTTTCAGTTTGTGGTGTTCAGATATAATTTAGTCTTACTTTTAACATCAGCATAACATGTATTCGATATTTACAAAGCACGGGCAATTTACATATTGTATCATCACATCAGTCCCTGCTCTCAAGAAGCTTACAATCTAAGGTACCTATGTCACAAATATGCATACATACACATGCACACTACACACAATGGCCATTTAACTTGACATGGCAAAAACAAGCATGTTTTTGGAGTGTGGGTGGAAATGCACACAAGCACAGGGATAACATTCAAATGCCAGGTGGCATCCTGGTTGGGATTTGAACCAAGTTCACCAGTGCTACAAGGAAGAAGTTCTAAGCCACAGTGGAGGAGACCTTTATAATAAACCAGCCTTTTGTTTTGAATACATAATGCACTGTTTAGTCTAGCATACTGTAGATCCAACTGTATCTGAGGTTACTCAATCCTGTGTATGCAGATTAGAGTTGGGCAGAACACACACACCCCACCTTCTGGTTCTGTTTGTGCCAGAACTCTCAAAACATCACAAAGTTCAGACCTGAACCGGTAACCCTATTAAAGTCTATGGTACCTGAACGTGAAAAATCAAAAGTACTAATTTTGAAGACTTAAATGCAAGTTATTGGCCATAAAAAGGATATGGGGGTCTGGGTAAAACCTGACATGGACATGGTATACTTGGATTTTGCAAAAGCTTTTTATACAGTTCGGCACACACGACTCATGTGTAATGTAAAGTCTACGGGCTTGGAAATATCAGTTTGTAAATTACAGAATTCAGAGAGCAGTGCTTAATGATCCTTACTCTGAATGGTCTAAGGTTATCAGTGGTGTACCCAAAGGTTCAGTGCTGGGACCCTTACTTTTTAATATCTTCATAAATGATATTGGGTCTGAGATCAAAAGTTACATTTCTGTCTTTGCCGATGACACTAAGGCCCCGTACACACCATAGAATCCATCCGCTGAAAAATCTCAGCGGATCGATTTCAGCGGATAGATTCTATGGTGTGTACATTCCTGCGGATATTTATCCGCGGAAATTTCCCGATTCCAGCAGATAAAAATTTGTAGACATGTCTACAAATCTATCCGCTTGAATCGATCCCAACGGATTGATCCGCTGGTCTGTACAGACTCACCGGATCAATCCGTCCGAAGGATTCGACGCATGCGTGGAATTCCTTATATTACAGCGTCGCGCTCGTCACCGCGTCATCATCGCGGCGACGGCGCCACATGTCATCGCGAGGGGATTTCGGCGCGGATTTCGATCCTATGGTGAGTACACTCCATCGGATCCAAATCCGCTGAAATCCTCGAGAGGATTTATCCGCGGATACGGTCCTCTGGACCGTATCCGCGGATAAATCCTCTCGTGTGTACTAGGCCTTAGCTATGCAGTGGAATAACGTCCTTACATGATGTCTCCAATTTACAAGCCAACCTCAATGCTGTGTCTAATTGGGCAACTATGTGGCAGATGAGGTTTAATGTTGATAAAAGTAAAGTTATGCACTTCGTGTGGCAGGCGTAGCACTATGAAGTGCCTTGTGTGCTGTGGCATTAGAAGAATTTTAATCTCTGAACTTTTAGTCCAACTCTGACCTTTTAGTCCATCCAATCTGTTACTCTATAATTCCTCTAGCGCCGTTCTATGGAAGCAGTATTTTTAAAGAGCACACCAAACTCTTAAGATAACTTCTTTATTAACTTCAGCTTTGCTTCATATATAACAGCAGCAGGCAGTCCATGTACAAACATGTGTTGAATAAAGTATAACAAATGGCGGTTCAACTGTTCAATCTTGTCATTCTACATAAAATGGTACATATATTTCTTTATTCAGTATCTGTACTCTCACTTTAAGTTATTTAAAGACTCTCTGAGGCTTTATCAATAGTTTCATTTGCTCTATATTGCTGTTTGCAGTTTGATAGCACGTTTGTTTGCTTGCTTGAACATTTGCTATGATGTTTGATAGCACATTTGTTTGAACTATTTTGGCCACTTGCTTCCATAAAACAGAACTCCGACTGGTGTGTGTCTATTCAGTTCCTCTCTCTCTGGTGTAATGAATTCTAGCAGTGTGCTGGGAATTTTCCAGACAGAATGAGTGTAAGGCTGGCTGTGATTGGCCAAGACTCCTGCTCAATGTGAGATTGGCTGTGATTGGCCAAGACTCCTGTTAAATAACAAAAACGTAACTCTATGCTTTCTGGTTTCAATTCTGCTGGGTCTTGAGCTTACCTTACAGTATATAGAACAAATCTTAAAAGGCATATTCTCTCTTTTTGCTTCTGTGAACACAATATCCAACTGTTATATGACATTCAAAATATGAAATCACAGTAAATAACTCTGCTTTTATCTCTCACATATGAGCAGATGAACTGTATTAAGGTCATTAGCAGATCTAGCTGTATATGCATGTAAGTCCCATTAGAAACCTAGGACAGGTCTTAGCTGGCCAGCTACCCTTGGGGGATAAGAATATGCCTGAATCATACATACTAGGGGGGAGTACAACTGGGGGGATCAATAATGGCATGCAATGCCAAGCTGCGGTTTCCAAAGTGAGCAAAGTTCTTTCTTGTATTAAGAGAGGTATGGACTCCAGAGAGAGATATAATTTTGCCCCTGTACAAATCATTAGTAAGACCTCATCTGGAATATGCAGTTTTGGGCACCAGTTCTCAAAAAAGATATCGGGGGAACTGGAGAAAGTGCAGAGAAGGGCAATCAAACTGATAAGAAGCATGGAGGAACTCAGCTATGAGGAAAGATTAAAGAAATGTATGTATTCTCTCTTGAGAAGAGTACATTAAGGGGGGATATGATCAACATGTACTAATATATAAGGGGCCCATATAGTGAACTTGGTGTTGAGTTATTCACTTTACAGTCAACACAGAGGACAAGGGGGCACTCTTTACATCTAGAAGAAAAGAGATTTCATCTCCAAATACAGAAAGGTTTCTTCACAGTAAGAGTTGTAAAAATGTGGAATAAACTCCCTCCAGAGGTGGTTCTGGCCAGCTCAGTAGATTGCTTTAAGAAAGGTCTGGATACTTTTCTAAATGTACATAATATAACTGGGTTCTAACATTTATAGGAAAAGTTGATCCGGGGAAAATCTGATTGCCTCTCTGGGAATCAGGAAGGAATTTTTTCCCCTGATGTAGTAAATTGGAGCATGCTCTGCTGGGGTTTTCTGTCTTCCTCTGGATCAACTGTGGGTACAGTATTGGGTATATGAGATTGTAGGATATTTTTAATTTTATTTATTTTTATAGTTGAACAAGATGGGCTTGTGTCTTTTTCCAACCTGACCAACTATGTAACTATGTATCCATGCATTTTTTTTTTACAGGATTTCAATAATACTAAAAGTGAAACAATCAAAATGAAAAATTCCTTTAAATATAAAGCCTGGGGGTCGCCTAAGACTGCCTGCAAAGTGGTGCATCTATACCGTGTATAGAACCTGCTGCAGCAAAACTGACTTTAAAAAGAAAAGACATTTCAATTGCCCGTAATACAATATCATTGGCGACAATACAAAAATGTTTTTAAAAATGGTGTAGGGGTCCCCGCCCCCCAAACCATTCCAGGCCATTTGGATCTAATATGGATTTTAAGGGGAACCCCACACCAAAAAAAACAGCGTGGGGTCCCACCCAAAATCCATACCAGACCCTTATGCGAGCATGCAGCCTGGTATGTTTCATGAGGGGGACGCTCTATCGTCCCCCCATCCATGTCAGGAAAGAGGGGGATGTATGAGCGCCCCCTCCTACTGAACCATACCAGATCCCATGTCCTCAAAATGGGGGGTGATTTGGGATGGGGGGCTCTGCCCTTAACAACCAGCTATGCATTATGCAGCACACAGTGCATTGTGGGGTACTCGGCAGACGAGCAGAATGGGCTAACAGGCGATGTTCGGTCCGAACTTTTGCTTGGCTCAAACTGTTTGCCCAACTCTAATGAAGATCAAACTGACTTCTGGGAGAATAAGCTCCAAGCTTGTTTAGGGGTTATGAAAAGCAATGAAAGACATACAGTAAATGGGGATAACGTTGTGCCAAAGTACATATCTTGGTCAATGCCCTGTGGGTGATTCTCCCTAAAGACCTACTTTACTCAATTCTACAAAATCACATACAAGTGCTAATACCATAAACCCATACATTCTTTCATAAAAAAAAGTTTAAATCTTTTCACTTTTCAAATGAGATAAATGTAAAAAAACATATAAAGGTAGTTATTACACTGAACGTTTTCTTTCCCATTGTGTATGTGACAGTCAAATTAAATATACATTTAAAATAATATATTTTAATAAACAAAATCTCCCTGACAGGTACAGATCCCAGCCGAATAATTAAAACAAGATTTCGAATTATGAGCTGATCTATGTGCTGGGATAACCAGGATGATTTATAAACCAAATTGTAAGTAATGCCGTAGCGTATTCTTTGTGGAATTCTCTGTCACATCCTGTGTGAGAGATATAGTATTATAAATCTGCCACCTATAATCACACAACATACATCTTTCCATTTTATAACCAGGGGCATTATTTTATAGCTTAATAATGCATCACATTCTCCGGAAAAGAAACATTTCACACAATTTCTTCAGTGGAGAAACATGTTTGTCTAAATGTTGTTATCCCAGTTTTAGATTGTTGAGCCTACTACTTCATTGGCATGGATGAGAACTGCCAATTATCAGAGAATTTACTGTCTAAAGTGGAGAAGATGCATTTTAGCAAAGAAAAAAAAAAGCAGTAAAGAAAATGCACATATAATGTAAGGAATGTGACCATTTATAAAATGGCAGTGTTTGGGTACATACAATATACTGTACAACTCTGCATTATTCCATGGTTACTCTATGGAGCTACAGCTGGGCTGTAAGTATAAATTGCTTTCCAAGGGGAGTACATAAGGAATATATGTGGAGAATTATTGTTGCCTTGGAGATAGAAGACTCCAGAAAGTAGTCTTGTACAATATCTTACAAAAGTGAGTACACAGCTCACATTTTTGTAAAGATGAAAAGATATAATAAAATATTTACAAAAATGTGAGGGGTGTACTCACTTTTGTGAGATACTGTATGTCCATGGCACAGTTTGTGTGAATGTCCATAGTGTCCACATGGTTCTCTTTGAAAGGACTCTTCACCCGTCTAAGGCAACATGTAGACATGCGGCTGCCACACCTCTGAAAAGCAACCCGTGGAGGAAGCATTTTTCAAGGGTGTTTTGGCCTGATTTAACCCACTAAATGTGGCATCACTGTACCTCAGCTGCTTGCATTGCATGAGGTTGGGGCATGGCCCCATTAGATTTGGCAGGCAGTGGGGGATAGTGGGGGACAAGGGGAATAATTTTTGCCTCTGCCACGAAGCAAAACATTGCAGTCATGGCATGTGTACACTCCCTGTCTGATTACCTTTGCAGCTTAACCCCCCCAAGACTGGAGTGTTTCACACACTTCCTGTCCAGGCCATTTTTCAGATTTCAGCATGTCTCACCTTTAATGACAATTATTTAGTCATGCAAAACTGTACCCAAATTAATTTTATATCTTTTTTTGAGACAGATGTAACTTTCGTATTTAATCGACTGGGAACCCTTTAAAAAAAAAAACACAACAGCAATGGCACTGTATGCAACGGCAACAGAGAAGTAGAATATCACCACTCTTTTTTCTTTTTTTTGTGTGTACAACAGTGCCCAGCACTGTACTACACACTCACTCTCATCTCACAGATGATTGGTGTGAGAAGAAATACTTCACAGGCTGCAGCATTGCTGTTTATATTGTGACTGCTGTGATTAATCACAGTGATCACATGGTACAGGGCCAATCACAGCTGCCCTATATTCCAATTTGTGATTCATTGTGTCTTACAGATCACACTGCGCTAAGCCAGCTGCTGGTACAGGCTTCTGGGTGGATCCCGACCATGTGGTCAGGATCATTTTAGAGCTTAGACCGGGTCTGTGATTTCAGCCAACAGTGGGCTTTAGCCCGCTGTCAGCTAAAAATGGGTCACAGGAGTGCAAAACTAACTGCATTTATGTGATCCTTAGGAGAAGTATAGCCAAAAAAGTTTTGTAGGTAAACGTCTCAATAAATATTATTATATTAATATAATTTTTCTGTACTTTTGACTTTATTTTTTAAGTTGATGACAGGGTCTCTTTAAGGTAATATGTTCTTTTGTCCTGCATGTGCAAATACAGGTTTCCTTTAAAGAGAAAATACAGTGAATTTGGGGTTTATACATATGTTGAGTTAGAACTGCGGTGCTTATACTAAAGCTTTTATGTAACTTTCAAATTTTTATAATTGCGTACTTTAGTCATTAGCGGAAGATCTGTTTTTCACTGTAAAAACTCAGCCTCCCTGCCTACACCTGTTAAAATCAGATTTTAGCTATTTAAAGCTTTGATTTTAGATGTTCTGCAGTGATAAGATTATTTATATCAAGGTGATCTCTTTAAATCTATATATAAAAATCATAAACAGAACAAAAGTGCGTTCATGAGTCCTTATCTTTTACAAGATACATTAAATAGTAAAGCCACAAAGATCTGTAAAAATCAATTGCCAATACACAGTAAAGCCAACCAGGGTTCATATAAAGAAGAATTTAAAGCAACACTGTCATGTAAAAAGAAAAACAAAATAGAGTCATGTGTAAAATGCTGCATGTACCTGCAGCAGTCTTCAAGTCCCCACTGCGATCCCCAAGTTGCCAGGCCATTCTGACAGAGAATGCATTGGTACTTCCTGATAGAATTGAAGCTGAAAGTTTAGGGGTCACCCTTGAGCACCCAAAGGAGAGCAATAAGGTGTCATGCTGCACAGGTTTCATTATATTGTGGGTGTAACAAAATCATGCTAACTGTGGGGGGGGGGGGCTTAGAATTTGAGCTTACTCACTGTGCGGACACTAACATATAGCACAGTCCTTGTACCTACCAAATATTCTTAAATTACTGTGCCACAAGCGAGATTCTAGCAGACATAGCAGACATATGCCAACTTCCTTCAGCATAATCATTTGTACAAAGTGAAACTTTTCCATTACATGAACTGAGGCTTCGACTGTAGCCTAGCTGCTGCTCCTACCCCATGCACGAATGCTTTGGGAATTGTTGACCCCCCATGTCCCCCTTATCTACGCCCCAGGCTGCCTAATGCACATTACTTTTGGCCAGTGAGGCAGGTTATCATAACGATGAACCATTGGTAATATGTGGGAGAAGGCAAGCAACTTTTTATAGCAGAACATTTCAGAGCTTCCTACAACAGAATGGCTTTGCTGCATTAAGAAGGGTTTATTTTTTCATTTTTGTCATGACAAAATAAAAAATAGAACTGGTCTGTCCCGCTAACTAAAGGAGTCTATTATTATATTGTCAAAAAACAACCAACAGAAAAAAAAAACACAGCAAAAAAACACTAAATGGACTCCCATGAGAGAAAAGCGGATGACCGATATGCTGGAAATAGTCTATAATGGTGTCAATACTGTTAAAACCATGAAAGAGTTTATTAAAACAATGATCTAGAACAATGTAAATCAATGAATACAGAGCTCCCCTCTGGCAGATGGAAAATCCAAATTTTTTGGCTCTATTTCTAGCACTGCTCCTGGTGCGGAAGCTCCACACAGCTGCTCCCCGCATGGTACCACTTATCGTCACCAAGGGACTCTCCGTCCTGGTCCCCTAGCGACTTGTTTTTTGGTTATATCATTATATTGTGTCAATTCAATGTAAATTATCTTGTAAAATAGTATTTCAGCTTCCTGGGGTTACAGAGATAAAGGAAACTCTTTATATTTAACAGGAAATTAAGAGAACTCATGTATAATCACAAAAAAATATATATATATATATATATATATATATATATATATAATATAAATAAAGCCTTTAAGCTAACATTGGAAATATTAAGGTCTAGGTTACTTGATAGTTCAGCCCATAAGTGTTTAATGCAGCCTTGAAAGCAAGCATTTTAGTAAATGGCTAATATTATAGCACTTTGGTAGCTAACTGGTCTACATTTTTGGCTTCAAGCATTGATGTTATTTATGATGTTATAATAGTGTCATACTTTACATTGGCTTTGTATCCCCCTCCAATACATCAGTTATCTCTGTGTTTTATACTCCCAGAAATAAAAAACCTTTGTTTGGCCTTTGACTAAACAAGCCATGGAGTGTGTATTTCTATGGTAGGGACAGTAAATGACTGATGCATAAAACAATACAAAGGCTCTGTAAAAAATATTGCATTATACTGTATGTGTGTAAAACTTGCTAAAAAGACAGTATTGTAGATGCCAGGCAGGGACTTCTTTCACATCTGCGGAGGGATACAGTGGCTCAGAGTCGCAGAAGCCAATGCTTTGTATAGAGTTCTGGCTGCAGGGGACTTTGATTGATATATCCCTGTGCTTAGTGGAGTGGCTGTGTTTGGGCATAAAGAAGAGGTGGAGAGAAAAATCTGCAGAGAGAAGGAAGAAAGATAGCCAATGGAAGCTGCACTAGAACCAGCCCATTCCCTGGCCTGGCTTATTTGACTTGTAAGCAAACATGAGGAGGTGCTGACAGCTGCAGTATGTGGGAGAGAGAAGAGAGGACACTGCCTGAAATGGGGGACAGCCTTCAAGAGGCAAACAGATTCCAGTCTCAGCCTTTGCCTGTAATGATCCACATTAGTTTTTTCTCTTGCATATGGTCTGCATGAACCAGGGGTCAAGTCCTGGGGAAAAAAGTGTGGGAACTACCACCCAAGATCCACTCCCCCACCAAAAAATAAATAAAATGATGATACGCTCATATGCATAATTACTAAACCGCATGTTTTTTTTTTTCGATCCACTGTACCTTGGTAATCCTTTATGTTACTGGCCGCTTCCTGTATATGGATTTAACGGGTAGTGTGCGGGTATTCCGTCACTTCCTCGATGCCACAATGTCTCCTGGGAGCATTTGTCATTGTTCCCAGGAGACATTGCGGAGGTCTGCCGCGAGTTATCGCGGGATTTAGAAAGAACTTTAAGCAAGTTCTTTCTAAATCCCGCAATAACTCGCGGCAGACCTCCGCAATGTCTCCTGGGAACAATGACAAAAGCTCCCAGGAGACATTGCGGCATTGAGGAAGTGACGGAATACCCGCACACTACCTGATGAATCCATATACAGGAAGTGGCCAATAACAAAGGATTACTAAGGTTCGCCTGCCCCTGACATTGACTCGAGCTGGGCATCGCCGCTTAGTGAAGGATTGGCTCAGGTGGCTCGGCTGCTCTCGGCTGCTCTAGTCCTGCAAAGGGAACTGCTTTCCTGCTGTGAAAAAAGTGCAGGGACTCCATTCCCACGTGTTCCCGCAGCACTTCAGCCCTAGCATGAACGTATTCAGTGTATTTGGAGCTAAATTTCCTTCATCCAGGTGTCCAGGCAACTCAGGTGCAATGTACAGCCTGTCACTGACTGTGCTCCTGAATACAGCGGTGCAATCATTACACATGAGTACAGTAGCATACAGCCAGTGGCAATGCGTAATGCAGGGCACAGGGGCGCCGCCCCCCCATCCATGTGTTCGGCCCCCTCTAATCTACATGCAGGGCGCTGGACGCATGGATTCCAAAGTTTTTATTTTAGAAGCTTGTAATAAGAGCCAGAGACTCTAATAGGCTTCAAAAAAGGGTGGTCTCGAGGCGCAGTGCACGCCCTCTTGTGTGACAATAGCGAATGAATATTCACTATTGTCTTCCTGATTCTCCTCACTGCCAATCAAGAAGTGGGTCCTGAGACCCATCACCTGAGTGGCCGAAAGGAGAGACGATACTATTGGCCGCCTAAGAGGAGGAGTTTTAATATTAAAACATTTTTATAAACTCGATGTTAACAACCCATTGACATCATCACTGCATACAAAAGGAATCTGCAATGCCCAGGCACCATGATGAGGGATTTCAGCAGTGGTGATGTCACACCTGTTAGTGTGCATTACTGCTTATTGAGACTACAATTCCCATTAGAAATTACTGTATATGATGCACAGGCTGGGGGACATGTTTGTGGTAAAATCAAAGTGGGTAGTTCAAGACTCAAGGGTCCGCCAACTACAGCAAGTAGCAGCATAATTACATCACTCACTCACTGCAAAGAGAACTGTGCAGGGGGAAATTAAAGACGAACAGGGGGATAGCAAGCATAGTAGCAACCACTGCTCTTGTGAAATGATTGTTAAATGCCAAAGAAGTCTTGTTTTTTCACTACCTGGATAGGCCTGTGTACAAACAAGATAGGTTAAAAACACCATTGTATACATGTAAAACTCCTGCCTAAAATTCAGCTTTACCATTTGCAGCCTCAATACATTTCTTATGATTTGTGCCCTGAAATTAAACCATATCTCCCAAAACAACTAGCAATGCAGTAGGATCCTTCTGGTGCCCATACTTTATCCTTTCACTACCGTCCACCAGTGAAAAAATCTGTAAAACTGACTTTTCCTAATTGTTTGTAATTGTATTCTACCATATATACCCCCTAATGTGACAGTGACCAACCAGGAGACTGGCTGCTTAGGTGCTGTATTGTGCAATAGAGAGGGTGTCCACATGTACCCCATTCCTAGAAATACTAGAAATGTTGGCAGAGCATCCATCAATAGGCAAGAAAGGATGTATTAAAGTAAAGTTAAAGCCAAAACATTTATTTTAATTTTGGATAGAGTGGCAAGGGGTTAATACCCTGCTGTTGTTTTTTGTTATCTATGTCCTTAGTAGGGAGATATACTCCTTCTATTTTTCCCAGTGACCATGGCTGAAAATTAAGAAGAAGCTAAAAGTTTGAGTTACTATCAGATTAATTGAGGAGAAATTTTCCATCGGGGACACTTGTACCGGTAAAAGCATTCTAAGGGCCAATTCAAACAGGCAGCAAAGGCACAGTAAAGACAGGTGTTTTTTCTGCCCCATGACTGCCACCAAAATTCTAACATGGCAGCTGGACTGCTTGATACACATACCGTGGCTGTGATGCCCTGCTTCATGCTTGTCATGCTGCTTTACCCCGGTTTGCAGAGTTTGTCTCCAGAGGACAGGAAGTAAAGAGATTTAAAAAAAAAATGAAAAAGCCTAAGTTATACTGTTTGAACAACAAAGGGTGCCTACCAGGCCCGGACTGGGACAAAAAATAGGCCCATGCATTTTAAACTGGGCAGTCCAATCCCTGGGGGAAGTAGGGCGGAGATGTGGAGCGAGCAATCGATGGGTGGTTGGTGACCAGATATTCATTCTGAAAGACATCCCAATACAGCAAAGAGACATCCCTATATTTCAAAGAGACATCCCCAATCCAGCAAAGAGACATCCCCAGGACAGCATATAGACATCCCCAGACCAGCAAATAGACAGCCCCAGACCAGCAAAGAGACAGCCTGCAGACCAGCAAAGAGACGGCCCCAGACCAGCAAAAAGAAAGCCCCAGATGGGCAAATAGATGGCCCTAGACCAGCAAACAGATGGCCCCAGTCCAGCAAAGAGACGGTCCCAGTCCAGCAAGGATGACAGCCCCAGACCAGCAAGGAAGATAACAGCCCCAGACCAGCAAGGATGACAGCCCCAGACCAGCAAGGATGACGGCCCCAGACCAGCAAGGATGATGGCCCCAGTCCAGCAAAGAGATGACCTCAGACAGCAAAGAGATGGCCCCAGACTAGCAAAGAAACAGCCCCAGACCAGCAAAGGGACAGCCTCAAACCAGTAAAGAGACAGCCCCATACCAGTACATAGACAGCCCCAGACCAGTACATAGACAGCCCCAGACCAGGACATAAACAGCCCCAGACCAGTACACAGACAGCCCCAGACCAGTGCATAGACAGCCCCAGACCAGTAAATAGACAGTCCCAGACAGTACATAAACAGCCCCAGACCAGTACACAGCCCCTGACCAGTACACAGCCCCTGACCAGAACACAGCCCCAGAACAGTACACAGACAGCCCCAGACCAGTACACAGCCCCTGACCAGTACACAGCCCCTGACCAGAACACAGCCCCAGAACAGTACACAGACAGCCCCAGATCAGTACACAGACAGCCCAATACCAGTACACAGACAGCCCCAGACCAGTACACAGACAGCTCCAGACCAGTAATGTAGAAAGCCCCAATCCATTCCCTTTCCCTGTCGCTACAGAGCGGGATGTAATGCACTGGGACATGGTTTTTTTCAGTGTGCAGTGTTAGGAGAGAGGCCACCGCCATCTCCTTGAGTGCAGCTATACCTCAGTGCCCACAAGGTGTCAGTCCAGTGCAGGCGCTTCCTGCATGTCACAGGAGCCTTCTCTCCCACCTCCTTCTGCACCTTGTAAGTGGGCTGGAGCCAGCCCTGCTTTAGGAACGCCCGTATAGTGGGAGGTGAGCAGCAGCCGCGGTCTTTGTTAACCCTGTCTGGACCGTGGTGGCCGCTTACCTCCCACTGTGCGGCCCAGTCATCAAGAAGCTGCTCTTCCTAAGAAATGCAGCCCATGGGCCACGGCCCATCAGGCAAATGCCTGGTGTGCCCTATGGCCAGTCCAGGCCTGGTGCCTACTGTACAACAAGGGGTGGTTTTAGAGGTTGTTTTAGTACAGATGTCTTACAAGTATTTGAGAGATGGATTCTAGTGTGCAAGTGGGATCTTGTGTTAAAAATCTGCACATTAAAATGTATTTTAATTCTCAGGTCAGGAGAAAATTTGGGAGCTAATGACAGGAACAAGAACTTCAGAGTCAGCTCAAATAAAACCACCACAGACCAAATTCATTAATGGGTCGCTGACAGATAAACCTGCTAAATCACCAGGCATTAGATAGCCTTTGGCCATCAGTACGATTGGGCCCCAAGCACTATATTTTGGTATTTTTGCTGGTTCAGCCTACCATGGCTTCTTCACATGCTATGGCCTTTCAGACATGGTTTTATGTGCTGATTTATTTAAGTGGCCAAAGTTACGTTTGACAAGGCGTAGGCAGCAAGCCAAGAAAAAGATACAGGTTCTTTAAGGAAATACTTGTTATTTTTACAGCCAAAAAAAGGTAGACAATACTATAGCCATAAATCAAAACGTTGAAAGGAGCTTGGTGCCAGAAAGATTTTTCCCTCCAGGGAGAAGTTTAACATTGTTTCATTATGTGTCACTTTTTTCTATTGCCTGAAATGAGAGCAGATGATCAGAACTGAAGTAGCTGGCCTTTCTTATGTTTATAATGCTGTAATCTAATGTATATTCAGTTTGTTTGTCTTCCTTTTTACGTGTATTTAAATTATGTTTTCAGTTTTGCTTTATTCTACTATTTTTTTAAAGCCATGTTGTAAAACAAAGCCTGGAGATTCCTGATGCAAAAAGAAACAAAAATAGTTGAAAACAATATTTACTACAAGACGAGTTCTGGGCTCACCTCAGGCTGTGTTCGGGCTGGTCACATGATGCATGTGTTCTTTTTGCCTATCATTCCAGCAGTCCTCAGTGACGTAGGGTCCATTTTAAAAGATGTGGTCTGGAATTGATACCTTCTTTAATTTATCCCAAAGGTTTTCTATTGGATTGAGGTCAGGAAAGTCAAGTTCCTCCACCTCAAACTTGCTCATCCATGTCTTTATGGACCTTGCATTGTGCACTGGTGCAAATCATTTGGTGGTGGGGGATTATGGCGTGGGGTTGTTTTTCAGGGGTTGGACTTGGCCCCTTAGTTCAGTGAAGGGAACTCTTAAGGCGTCAGCATACCAAGACATTTTGGACAATTTTATGCTCCCAACTTTGTGGGAACAGTTTGGGAATGGTCCTTTCCTGTTCCAACATGACTGCGCACCAGTGCACAAACCAAGGTCCATAAATACATGGAGGAGCGAGTTTAGGGTGGAAGAGTCCTAAACTCAACCTGATATACCACCTTTGGGATGAATTTGGAGTGGAGACTGCTAGCCAGACCTTCTCGTCCATCAGTGCCTGACCTCCAGGGCCGCCATCAGGAATTATGGGGCCCCTTACACAGGTTCAGGCATGGGCCCCCTGGAGCAGAGAACCGGGGGGGGGGGGGTGCTGCCGCCTGGAACTGAGAAGCAGGGGGGGCTGCCGTGAATTGAGAAGCGGGGGGGGGGGTTCATTTACAAAACAAAGAAGAAATAAAGAAAAATGTATATACAAAAAGGGGGGTAGCCATCCGGGCCCCTGGGGACCTCTGGGCCCTTTAATAAAAATGAAAAAAAGAAATATATATATATAAAAAAAATATATTTTTTTTTAAAAAAAGGGGGGTTGCCATCTGGGGCCCTGGGGACCTCTGGGCCCTTTAATATTTTTTTTTTTTATGAAAAGAAATTACAAAAAAAGGGGGGTTGCCATCCGGGACCTCTGGGCCCTTTAATAAAAAAAGAAACCTCTGGGCCCTTTAATAAAAAATAGATAAAAAATAAATATATAAAAAAATAAAAATAAACATTTATAAAAAAAAAGGGGGGGAGTTGCCATCCAGGGCCCTGGGGACCTCTGGGCCCTTTAATAAAATAAAAAAATATATATAAAAAAATAAACAATAAAAATTGGCCCTTTAATTAAAAATATATTTATTTATTTTTTTTATAAAAAAAAAGGGGGGGGGGGTTGCAATCCGGGCCCCTTACAGGTGTACTGCCTGTACCCCCTGATGGCGGCCCTGCTGACCTCACAAATGCACTTCTGGAAGAATGGTCAAACATTCCCATAGACATACTCCTAAACCTTGTGGACAACCTTACCGGAAGAGTTTAAGCTGTTATAGCTGCAAAGGGTGGGCCAATTCATTATTTAACCCTACGGACTAAGACTGGGATGCCATTAAAATTCATGTGCGTGTAAAGGCAAGTGTCTCAATACTTTTGGAAATATAGTGTACCTTTTCAATGGCTACAAATTATAAAAAAAAAATAGAAAAAAAGCGCTTAAACCTCAGACATCTGTACAAGTATTAAAAAAAAAAAAAAAAAAAATTGTGTTTAAAACTTTATCATACCCGGGATGTCTACTAGACTCTTGTTTGGACAGATTTAAGTGTGTTATTACTAAGAATTACAGGCCTACAATGTAAAACGCCAAATTTCTATGCAAAACAATGTACCGTTTTGAGCCAGGGAGGCTACTGCATAAGATGCATTAAGGTGAAAAAACACTTTACAACCCCTTTAATGCCTTTTTTGGGAGTTTGAAAATCAATTTCTTCACATTGCTTGCACAAGTTGCATCTACAGAGAGGAATAAGTCTAGCTTCATGTTGTAAGACATTGTATGTGATTTGCACCCCCACTGCGGTGCCGATCACATCCAATGTCTGTGCAGTGCGAGCTCAGCCATACAGTTGTATGGCTGAACTCGCTTTGGATTTGCATAAAAAAAGGTGCAGGGACTTTTTTTTCCGCAATGGAATCAGATCGTATGGGTGTTCTCTACCATGGGATCCGATTGCTGTCTGAATCCACTGCGATCTGTGAACCAATCTGGGGGGTGTCATTAACATTGTATTGACACCTGCAGCAGTTCGGAGAGGGCAGTGTGAACTGCAGGAGAGATGCAATAACCAGTGCTAAAATCGTGCTGGTTTCCTCATCGCTACAGGGTGAACCCAGGCTAAGGGTTTGTTTTAAATTGCTTTTAGGGTGAGTTTACCACAGAATGCGGCGTGGGAAACCCGCATTCCATACGTGTTTTCCGCACTGTGTTTAAAACACACTGCAGTTGAGATCTGCAGTGGGTGTAAATGTTCACTTATGTCACCCAAAAATGCAGGTCGCAAAAGCAGTGCGTTTTCCTTCACCAGATCGTACAGTAGTAAAAAAAAGTACATGCTTTACTTTTGGTGCGGTCCAGGACATTTAAATGGGCTGAAATCACATTGCACCTGGATCGCATGTGAATCGCACAGGAGTGCACAGTGCATTCCTGTGCGATTTATGGTGTGAACCAACCCTTACCACTTTTAATGTGTAAACATTTTAATGTGCTTGATCTGGGCACAGGTTCATTGATAATGCTAACCAGGTGGTGGCAGATGTTTTTTTTATCAACAAAACCCATACCTCCCAACATTTTGAGATGGGAATGAGGGACACCTACTAGCAAATGTATGTAGGCATAGGACAAACCCCCTTAAAGGAGAAATACCCCCCCCCCCCCCCAAAAAAAAAAGGTTAATAAAAAGTTAATAAAATTCATAAGTGCTTTTTTTAACACTACTATTCAGATGAAAGGTTTAACACTGGGAAACATTTTTTGAAATACAAAAAGTGCATCTTATATAAATCTGTATTGATCGGACCAAAATGAGGGACAAATGAGGAGGAATGAGGGACAGAGAGACATTTCTCCACATCAGGGACAGTCCCTAAAATGAGGATAGGAATAAATACTGCGCTGGTCAATTCAAACGTAAATGGTATGAGACCAGCCACGAATGAATAAAAAACATGAAAAAATAACAAAAATAAAAATAACTGGTGAAAAACAAAAAAACAAGCTGCTGCAACTCATATGTTAGATGGACATAAATACAAATGGTTGTGAAAAGAGCTGCGCTGCAAAATGTGAAACAATATCAACGTGACGTTCAAATATAAATAGGTGCTACCTGCACAAAACACTGGTGAAATCTGAGAAAAACCAATGAATAGTGCAAAGTCCATATGAGTGGAGAAATCGCAGAGAAAATCAAAAAGAAGGCAGAAAATTCTCCAAATGGGTGAAAAGTATCCTGGCAGTATCCCGTGAATCTGTAAGACAGATGATAGTGTCCTCCACCAGTATAACCTAGCTGCTTACCAGATGATTGAAATAATTAAGCATGTAGCCAAGTAAAACCACCGAGACAGTTTCCAGGATCTCCAGGGTACGTTTTTCACTTTCACAGATCAGACCACTCAATCTCCATAGTGTAACCCAAAAGAGAGAAGGCTGACATAGTGTTTTACCATAAAAAAGGTTTTTATTAATAAAAAGTATTGCACTTACAATTAAGCAGTAAAAATCGTGCGTGTCGTGTGTTTAGCCGGCCGGCTGTACTGTCCGCTCGTCCTTCCGGATAGACAGCGCAAATCGTGGTGACGTCAGCACGCCGCTCTTCCCAACGCCGTTTTGTCCAATGACTTCTTCCAGGGGTACCCCTGGAAGAAGTCATTGGACGAAACGGCGTTGGGAAGAGCGGCGTGCTGACGTCACCACAATTTGCGCTGTCTATCC
The DNA here is from genome assembly GCF_905171775.1 of Rana temporaria. Taxonomy (NCBI): domain Eukaryota; kingdom Metazoa; phylum Chordata; class Amphibia; order Anura; family Ranidae; genus Rana; species Rana temporaria. The sequence goes on along the minus strand of NC_053493.1, from coordinate 86,028,070 downwards.
GGAAGGACGAGCGGACAGTACAGCCGGCCGGCTAAACACACGACACGCACAATTTTTACTGCTTAATTGTAAGTGCAATACTTTTTATTAATAAAAACCTTTTTTATGGTAAAACACTATGTCAGCCTTCTCTCTTTTGGGTTACACTATGGAGATTGAGTGGTCTGATCTGTGAAAGTGAAAAACGTACCCTGGAGATCCTGGAAACTGTCTCGGTGGTTTTACTTGGCTACATGCTTAATTATTTCAATCATCTGGTAAGCAGCTAGGTTATACTGGTGGAGGACACTATCATCTGTCTTACAGATTCACGGGATACTGCCAGGATACTTTTCACCCATTTGGAGAATTTTCTGCCTTCTTTTTGATTTTCTCTGCGGTTTCTCCACTCATATGGACTTTGCACTATTCATTGGTTTTTCTCAGATTTCACCAGTGTTTTGTGCATGTAGCACCTATTTATATTTGAACGTCACGTTGATATTGTTTCACATTTTGCAGCGCAGCTCTTAAAATGAGGGACAGTTGGGAGCTATGCAAAATCTCATATGATAACCATGTGAACTGACTTTTACATACTGAATATTGCAAAAATCGATACTATAAGTTACATCCTATTAATTCAGCAGATTTTGCAGTAACAATATACATTAAAAAATATATTAAATAATGCATAGAAATGAAAATACACAAAATAAGGAAGAAAACATGGCTTGTGTAGCTTAGGAATCAGAATTAGGCTGAACCCGTGCTGGAGACAGAAGCATGCAGGATGACTCTGCTTACTTTATAAGTGACAGGAAACAGATTGATGACTTGTCACCATCCATCATGTATTTGTCTGTGTATGAACGTTATGTCTTCTTCATATTTACATCTTACATCGTGTTTTTAGCAGGGAACCTGTAGTGTCCTCAGAGACAATGGTGTATGCTTTTATAATAAGACACAATTAGACTCCTTTCACACTGACAGCATACTTTACCACCAATCTCCCCCTTCCAGATTTGTAGGCATTCAGCAGTCAATACTGCCAGTTTCTAATGCCTGTTTTTTTTTTCATGTTTTTTTAAATTATTTTTATTTCAGTTTAGGACCACTCTGCAACTGTGGGCTAAGCTTGGCTCATGGTTGTGGTGCAGTCCCATTCCCTTTCGTGGGAAAGTTTAACAGGCTTCATAAACTTACCAAACCATATCCTTCTTTATTGGACTCACAATGTGCAATCATTGAAAATGAAAGGGGAATAACAGTGAGCACCCCCAGGTGAGTGTGTCAATGACAAGTTGGACTCAGGAAATGAACCAAATGATATTAATCTGAAAAGGGCAGGACCTAAAAATGTAAAAAATTTAATTTCTTCATTTCTTCATCAGTTTAGGCCAATATATCACCAACCTCTGATGTAGTCACGTGATGTGACGTAACGCGCAAGGTTCCAGACGTGACCGGAAGTGACGTGATACCCCGACCGTCCCACCGGAAGTGTCTGTGTTTGTCGTTTTTATCCGTTTTTCTTGTAAGCAAGTTTTTAGCTTCATTAAACCACTTGAGTTTTGTCATATTTCACAATGAGAGCTTCCATTTCTTTTCTCCATTCATGTTAATACTCATGGTTGTCGTGGTGAGCTGATCCTATCGTGTTTGGATCTGGACTGCTTCCATATACAGAGGACACCCCAGACTTCGTCCAGGAGCATTTTCTGCTGTTGGGAGGTAAGCGCTCTGTGAGCTCAATTCCTGTGAAGATCCATCCAGATTGTTGCATTGCCGTCCATGGGCAGGAGCTTTTGAATCAGTTTTTGCACTTATTTTACCTTTTGGACTTGATTTTGTTTCAGCGCAGAACTTTCTACACTTTTTAGTGTTTGGTTGCGATTTTACACAATTTGTATGATTCCACTTTATAGATTGTAATTATATCAGTATTTACTGTTATACTATTCACTTTTAGTGTTTCAATTTGCGCTCATCACTTTAATTTTCAATATATATTCTGCTACATATTTTTTGGTAAAAAAAATCCCAATAAGTGTATATTGATTGGTTTGCGCAAAAGTTATAGCGTCTACAAACTATGGCATATATTTATGTCATATATATATATATTTTTTTACTAGTAATCATGGCGATCTGCGACTTATATCAGGACTACGATATTGTGGCGGACAAATTGGATACTAACTGACACCTTTGACACTTTTTCGGGGACCAGTGACATTATTACAGTGATCAGTGCTAAAAATAGGCACTGTCACTGTACTAATGACACTGGCTGAGAAGGGGTTAACATCAGGGCAATCAAAGTGTTAACTGTATTCCTAGCTGGTGTTTTACTGTAGTGTGGGAGGTAATTTTACTAGAGGAAGGCATAGATCACTGTCTCTGCTTTGCAGGAACACAGGATCCATGCCTTCCTTACTGACAGCTATGTAAACAAGGCAGATCACCATTCTCTGGCAGACATCAGGTCCCTGGGACCCGCTGTGTAGTATCACAGTGGCGACACACACTCGCACCCGATACCCAGAAGTGCAGAATCACGTATATATACACAATCCTGTGCAGCGCAGCCACTCTATAGCAGTAAAACTGCTATAGGGCAGTCGGCAAGTGGATATGGGAGTGGCTTTATAATTACTAATCAGCTGCTGCACCTGCAGGGTCTGCATCCCTTTAGATGTGATTTGCATTTTTATTGCAGGGGGTGGCAAAAACCTGACTTGAGTCTAAAGCCCTGTACACACGGTCGGTCCAAACCGATGGAAACGGACTGAAGGTCAGTTTCATCGGTCCAAACCGATGGTGTGTGGGCCCCATCGGTCAGTTATGCTTCGGTCAAAAATGTTAAAACTTGCTTTAAAATTGAACCGATGGACGCCTAACCGATAGGTCTAAACCGACGGTTAGTATGCAAAAGCATTGGTTAAAAACCCGCGCATGCTCAGAATTAAGTTGACGCATGCTTGGAAGCATTGAACTTCATTTTTCTCAGCACGTCGTTGTGTTTTACGTCACAGCGTTGGACTCGATCGTTTTTTTTAACTGATGGTGTGTAGGCACATCAGACCATCAGTCCGCATCATCGGTTAACCTATGAGAACGGACCTTCGGACCGTTCTCATCGGATGGACTGACCGTGTGTACGCGGCCTAAGGGCAGACTTCTGGGAAAATTAGTGAGCCAATGACACAAGCAGGAAATGAAATTTTCAGGGGGCGTTCGGTACACCATCTGTGTACAGAACACATCCAGGAAGCCATATTGCATTGCATTTTACAGAAAATGTACAGAGCTGCAGATTGAAAAGGAAAGGTCCTTTTTAATAATATTCAATTACAATATGACTTGTGTTGCAATTGTATACGCTATATCAGGGGTGGGCAATTATTTTTTCGAGGGGGCCACATGAGAAACTAAAAATATTTTGGAGGGCCGGGCCAAAAGGCTAAACTCAATACTGCATAAAATCAATTGTATTTCTTTATAAAAAGCAGTAAATATCATTGTTGGACAACTGGTACGAGTACTTGTTATAGACATGGCACAGGAGGGGGACAGAGGCTGGGGACATGGCACAGGAGGGGGACAGAGGCTGGGGACATGACACAGGAGGAGGACAGAGGCTGGGGACATGGCACAGGAGGGGGACAGAGGCTGGGGACATGACACAGGAGGGGGACAGAGGCTGGGGACATGACACAGGAGGGGGACAGAGGCTGGGGACATGACACAGGAGGGGGACAGAGGCTGGGGACATGGCACAGGAGGGGGGCAGAGGCTGGGGACAGGCAGCCACTGTTTAATCAATAACAATTGATTAAACAGTGGCTGCATGTGATGGCACAGTGGCTGCGTGTGATGGGCACAGTGGCAACAATTGATGGCACAGTGACTGCGTGTGTTGGCACAGTGGCTGCATGTGATGGCACAGTGGCTGCGTTTGATGGGCACAGTGGCTGCGTGTGATTGGCACAGTGGCTGCGTGTGATGGGCACAGTGGCGACAATTTATGGTGGCACAGACTCATGGGCGTCCGCTGAAACTTTTTCAGGGGGGGGGCGCTTCAGCAGCGGCGATACACAGTCGCATTTTACCCTTTCATCGACTGCTAGCGGGGGTTAAAAGCTACCCCCCCACGTTAAAATTTAAAAACACCCCACTGTGCCCCCTGCATCTTTCAATATCTCTTTGTCCTACTGTGTACCCCGTCTCCACAACTGCACCTCTGGACCCCTTTACATTACACAGCACCCTGGATCACTGGACCTATTTCTATTATTACATAGTTATACAAAATTAAATGGTTCAACTCACCATAATGCAGAAACAGTTGGAGACCCGAGTGTGTCACTTGCCACCATCGCCTGCCACGCGTTGCGGATTGTCACTTGCCACGTCGCCTGCCACATGCTTATCACTTGCCACGTTGCCTGTCACATGTTGTGGATTGTCACTTGCCACGTTGCCTGCTGTCACATGTTGTGGATTGTCACTTGCCACGTTGCCTGCTGTCACATGTTGTGGATTGTCACCTGCCACGTCGCCTGTCACATGTTGTGGATTGTCACTTGCCATGTTGCCTGCTGTCACATGTTGTGGATTGTCACTTGCCACGTTGCCTGCTGTCACATGTTGTGGATTGTCACTTGCCACGTTGCCTGCTGTCACATGTTGTGGATTGTCACTTGCCACAGCGCCTGTCGCACATTGTGGATTGTCACTCGCCACATCGCCTGTCACATGTTTATCACTTGCCACGTTGCCTGTCACATGTTGTGGATTGTCACTTGCCACATCGCCTGTCACATGTTTACCACTTGCCACGTTGCGGATTGTCACTTGCCACGTCGCCTGTCACATGTTGTGGATTGTCACTTGCCACGTTGCCTGCTGTCACATGTTGTGGATTTTCACTTGCCACGTTGCCTGCTGTCACATGTTGTGGATTGTCACCTGCCACGTCGCCTGTCACATGTTGTGGATTGTCACTTGCCACGTTGCCTGCTGTCACATGTTGTGGATTGTCACTTGCCACGTTGCCTGCTGTCACATGTTGTGGATTGTCACTTGCCACGTTGCCTGCTGTCACATGTTGTGGATTGTCACTTGCCACAGCGCCTGTCGCACATTGTGGATTGTCACTCGCCACATCGCCTGTCACATGTTTATCACTTGCCACGTTGCCTGTCACATGTTGTGGATTGTCACTTGCCACATCGCCTGTCACATGTTTACCACTTGCCACGTTGCGGATTGTCACTTGCCACGTCGCCTGTCACATGTTGTGGATTGTCACTTGCCACGTTGCCTGTCACACATTGTGGATTGTCACATCGCCTGTCACATGTTGCGGTCCGGACTGTCACTTGCCTGCTCCAATTGTCCCTTGCTGTGTCCCAGAGTCAGGACCAGGGTTGTCAGCAATGTCAGGCAGCAGAGAAATTATTTAAACTCTCTAAATTCCCGCGGTGCCTACACAGAGAGGAAGGGGGCTGCTGGGCGGGCAGTGAGAGATGATGTAATCTCTCTGCTCCCTCCCGCTTAACAGCTCGCTGATTGGCCAGCACTCGCTCAGGCATAGACACTCACCAAGCCAATCCGCCCAGCCCACAAGTTCTCTCACCTGACACCCGTCAGCGGAGCCGCCCGCACTTTTAGCTGTCACTCGCCCGCACACTATGTCACTCGCTCCCTCACCAGCCCACCCAGCTGCCCACAGCCTGGCCTGCTAGCTCTCACCCATCCACGGCACTCACCGGCCATCCGCTGTTAGATTTCAGGGGGGGCCGTCCCGCTGACAGGGAGGGGGGGCGATCGGGGGAGATATACAGTGCAGACACCTCACGGCTCTCCTCTCACTGTCACAGCGCCACGGCTCTATTTACCAGAGAACTCTGCAGCGGCGCTGTGACAGGGAGAGGAGAGCCGTGAGCTGTCTGCACTGTAATTCTCCCCCGATCGCCCCCGTCTGTCAGTGGAGCTAGCTCTAATTTCATTCATTTCATTCAATCATGACATTGGCACTGGTTTCTAGGGGGGGGGGCGAGAGCCCTCCCTTGCCCTGTAGACACTCCCCCTTGGACGGATCTGTCCAATCGCGAGCAAGGGGGAGTGTCTATGCGACTCCCCCTTGCTCGCGATTGGACAGATCCGTCCAAGGGGGAGTGTCTATGCGCGGCGGGGAAAACAGCTGTTCAAACGAACGCTGTCTATAATGTTCCCCGCCGCGGTGATTAACGTGGCGGCGGCGATTTCGGCGGCGGCGGGGGGGCCGGATTAAAAGGTCCGCCGGGCCGTATACGGCCCGCGGGCCGTAGTTTGCCCAGGTCTGCGCTATATTATTTTTGTATTATTTGTTATTGTTTCCCCCACGAAATTGGAGTTACTCTTTAAATACAGTAAGGGGGATGGTGGTTAAATAAATGAACAAATGAGGCCCTGTGTAAGCTCTAAGTCACTAGTTAGGAGTCAGGGGGCAAATCATATTTCTCCTGACTCTACTGGAATGGAGTGGTGGGTGTACAAAGAGATGGTAAGAATAAAGAGCACATGAATCTAACATGAAGGCGAACCTCTCAAGTAATAAGAAGACACACAAGGGGCTAGATTCATGTACGAGATACGACGGCGTATCTCCAGATACGCCGTCGTATCTCTGAGTTGCGGCGTCGTATCTATGCGCCTGATTCATAGAATCAGTTACGCATAGATTTCCCTAAGATCCGACTGGCGTAAGTGTCTTACACCGTCGTATCTTAGGCTGCATATTTACACTGGCCGCTAGATGGCGCTTCTGTATATTTACGCGAGGAATATGCAAATTAGGTAGTTACGCCGATTCAGAAACGTACGTCCGCCCGGCGCTATTTTTTACGTTGTTTACGTTACGTTAGGCTTTTTCCGGCGTAAAGTTACCCCTGCTATATGAGGCGTATCCTATGTTAAGTATGGTCGTCGTTCCCGCGTCGAATTGTTGTTTGCGTAAGTCGTTCGCGAATAGGGCTGGACGTAATTTACATTCACGTCGAAAGCAATGATGATTTGCAGCGGAATTTCGAGCATGCGCACTGGGATTCTAAAAAAAAAAAAAACGTAAAATACGCGGGGTCACCATTTATCTAAATAAAACATGCCCACATCATCCCCATTTGAATTAGGCGGGCTTACGCCGGCCCACATACGTTACGCCGCCGTAACTTAGGGCGCAAGTTCTTTCTGAATACGGAACACAACATTACGCAGGGCTATCTGAATCTAGCCCAAGGCTTATACTGGAGAGCAGCTTCCTTTTTCTTGCTGCTTGAGAGTGGATTTCATGGAGTGACCAACAACCACTGTAGGCCTGCACTCGATGTTGAGGGAGTGAGGGGGTGGTATGCCTGTAGCGCAGTGTTTCTCAATTCCAGTCCTCAAGGCGCACTAACAGGTCATGTTTTCAGGATTTACCTCAGATGAAACGGCTGTGGTAATTACTAAGGCAGTGAAACTGATCATATCACCTGCGCAAAATAATGGAAAGCCTGAAAACATGTTGGTGCGCCTTGAGGACTGGAATTGAGAAACATCGCTGTAGCGGGACTGGATACTTTTCAATGCATGAAGGTAAACCTGTTGCTTTGCCCTGCATTGGAAATAAATTGTATTGCTAACCCCAGCCAACCAGGTAAGTGCACAGCTGCAATACAATTATATGAACCTACCAAAAAAATATTTTTATTTGACTCATTCAATGTAATGATGCAAAAATCTGGTGTGCGTAGAGTCAAATATTCTGAGTGTGTGGTATGACCATACTGTTCTGCATAATTTTCTGTGTATGGCTATGACATTGTACAATTCCAATTCTTGTGTTTGGGAGGTCACCTTACAGTTTGTAATTTACAATGGCCCAGATTCAGGTACGACTTGCCCATTTCTTACGGAGGCGCAGTGTACCGTTTTAACACTGCGCCTCCGTAAATTTCCTGCGCTACGCTTGATTCACGGAGCAGTAGCTCCGTAATTTGCGTGGGCGCTCCTGAAAAATGCCCGGCGTAAGCGCGCGTAATTTAAATGATCCCATAGGGGGCATGGATCATTTAAATTAGGCGCGTTCCCGCGCCGAACGTAGTGCGCATGCTCCGTCGGGAAACTTTCCCGACGTGCATTGCGGCAAATGACGTCGCAAGGACGTAATTTGCTTCAAAGTGAACGTAAATGGCGTCCAGCGCCATTCACGATTCACTTACGCAAACGACGTTAAATTTTTAATTTGCGACGCGGGAACGACGGGTATACGTAGCATTGGCTGCCTCTGCTAATAGCAGGAGCAGCCTTACACGGAACCCGACGAACGGAAACGACGTAAACAGCGTACGCAGGGCTCGCGTAGGGTTGTGAATCTGCGTTATACGTTGACCACTACGGGAACGCCCCCTAGCAGCCATCGTAAGAATGCAGCCTACGATATGACTGGCATAAGAGCCTTATGCTAGTCATATCTTAGGCTGCAGTCGGCGTATCAAGCTTCCTGAATCAGGAGCAGTCGATACGCCGGCGCAACTAAGCAATTGCGCTGCGTAACTATGGTTACGCAGACCCACTTGCTTATTGAATCTACCCCAATGCTTTTACGCTAGCGTAACAAAAAATATATTGCAAACAAATGGTAGAAAACTGTCTTGTACAAAAAATCGTAATGTGTGGTCACTTTCAGCATAAACAATGTTATACACACAAGCTTTCCTATTAACCCAAGGAGATAATACGCAAAACTATCCGAGCAATATTGGTATAGTGTGGACCCTGAATATTGACTCTGAATGAGTTAAAAAAAAATATTACTCTTTTCAGGGATAAGAGCTTTTACAGGCCAGAGAATGGGAAAAAAAGACACATTACTAAGTGGTCATGTGGCTAGTGCCATTCATCTTAGAAGTGACTGACTATCTGTCAAAAGTGGCAAGAGTCCCTGTTAACAGCCCTGACCTGTGCTGTAATAAAGGGAAAGAGCAAAGCAAAGTGTCCATTATCTAGCAGTTGGGAGCAGAAAATTGGTGCAGTTTGCCTCAATCTTCCTACAAGTTAAGATTTTAGATAGGTGGGGATCAGCAAGAAGCAATTTTATCCTATGATCATTTTTGTCAGATCGCATCAAACTAAGGGCATAGTTACATTCAAGATTTCAATTAAGATGTCCTAACCACAGTGACCAGTATCAAGAAAGCACATCTGTGTCTTTATTGTATTGACATCTGTACGTTCTTGGAGGATACATGATTACACGGGGGTCTGGCAGGCAAGCTATGTAAAATAATTTACTCACTATATTCTGCAAGTGTGTCGGGATTAATAGTGACCACAATCCCCGCAGTGTAATGTAAATGCAATGGGGGCCATGATTATAATCATAGAATTCACTTCAATTGTAATTTTTACCGACAAAATATGAAGTATTATTTTATGTGCAAGTTGTTTTTTTTAAGGATATCTGACATCTATCTATCTATCTATCTATCTATCTATCTATCTGTCTATATCTATCCATCCATACATCCCTCTATCTATCTATCTATCTATCTGTATGTCTGTCTGTCTGTCTGTCTATCTATCTATCTATCTATCTGTCTATATCTATCCATACGTCCCTATATCTATCTATCTATCTATCTATCTATCTATCTATCTATCTGTCTGTCTGTCTGTCTATATCTATCCATCCATCCATCCCTATATCTATCTATCTATCTGTCTGTCTATCTATATCTATCCATCCATACATCCCTCTATCTACCTATCTATCTATCTATCTATCTATCTATCTATATCCATACATCCCTATATCTATCTGTCTATCTATCTATCTATCTATCTATCTATCTATCTATCTATCTATCTATCTATCTACCTATCTATCTGTCTATATCTATCCATCCATACATCCCTCTATCTATCTATCTATCTATCTATCTATCTATCTATCTATCTATCTATCTATCTATCTATCTATCTACCTATCTATCTGTCTATATCTATCCATCCATACATCCCTCTATCTATCTATCTATCTATCTATCTATCTATCTATATCTATCCATACGTCCCTATATCTATCTATCTATCTATCTATCTATCTATCTATCTATCTATCTATCTATCTATCTATCTATCTGTCTGTCTGTCTGTCTATATCTATCCATCCATCCATCCCTATATCTATCTATCTGTCTGTCTATCTATATCTATCCATCCATACATCCCTCTATCTACCTATCTATCTATCTATCTATCTATCTATCTATATCTATCCATACATCCCTATATCTATCTGTCTATCTATCTATCTATCTATCTATCTATATATCTATCTATCTATCTATATCTATCCATACAACCCTATATCTATCTATCTATCTATCTATCTATCTATCTATCTATCTATCTATATGTCTGTCTATATCTATCCATCCATACATCCCTATATCTATCTATCTATCTATCTCTCTATCTATCTATCTATCTGTCTGTCTATATCTATCCATCCATCCATCTATATATCTCTATCCATCCATCTATAGCTATCCATCCATTCATCTATCCATATCTATATATCTATATACCTATCTATGCATCCATACCTCCCTCTATCTATCTATCTATCTATCTATCTATCTATCTATCTGTCTATATCTATCCATCCATACATCCCTCTATCTATCTATCTATCTATCTATCTATCTATCTATCTATCTATCTATCTATCTGTCTGTCTATATATCTCTATCCATCCATCTATAGCTAGCCATCTATTCATCTATCCATATCTATCTATCTATATATCTATCTATGCATCCATACCTCCCTCTATCTATCTATCTATCTATCTATCTATCTATCTATCTATCTATCTATCTAGATTTCTCTATCCATCTATCTAGATCTATCTATAGCTATCCATCTATACATCTACAGTATCTATATCTATCTATCTATCTATATATCTATCTATCTATCCATCCATACATCCCTCTATCTATCTAGCCATCCATACATCCATCTATACTGTATAAAACTGAATGTAAGAGCTGAAAATTGCAAAACATAAATATTTAACACATTTACTAACTGCTTGCCGACTGTATAACCTAAGAATACAGCAGCAAGGTGGCTCAGCTGCACCAGATCACGTACCTAGACCCGGCTGTGCTGTGATTAAACACAGTAGATGTTGTTTACTGGGTGCTGGGCAAGAGATTACCGCTGGCATGAATTTACACAGAACAGGGCTCTGCTTATGTAAACAAGGCAGAGCCCTGTCCTGTTATCGGTGAAGTAATAGATTTTCTTTCCCCCACAAATCAGGGAATGAAATCTATTACTTCCCCTAGTAAAAGTACCTCCCACAGTATACCAAAACACTGGCTAGGCACGCATTTAACCCTTTGATTGTGATAGATGTTTAATCCCTTCCCAGCCAGCATTAGTACAGTGACAGTGTATATTTTTTTAGCACTGATCACTGTATTAGTGCTAATGGTGCCCAAAAAGTGTCAAAAGTGTCAAAAGTGTCGGTTAGAGTCCGAATGTCCACCGCAATATCACAGTCCTGCTATATATCACTGATTGCTGCCATTTCTAGCACAAAAAACAAAAAAAAACAAATAAAAACTCCAGTATATACGCCATAGATTGTAGATGCACCTTTGCCCAAAGCAATCAATATACACTTATTGGAATATTTTTTTACAAAAACTATGTAGCAAAATACATATTAGCCTAAATTTGTCAAGAAATTCGATTTTTTAAATTTTTTTACAGCTTTAGTAAATAAACCCCATTGTGTACTTAAAAGTGGGGTATGCCTGTATTTGACAATGTTTCATCTAAAACATTTTTCACCTTAAAGGGGTTGTAAGCCTACTTTTTTTATTTCACCTTAATGCATCCTATGCATTAAGGTAAAAAAACACCTTGCAGTGTCCGGCCGCCCAGCACCCCCGTTTTACTTAGCTGAGCCCCGAATTTCCGTGGGCACGATCCCACGTCTTTCTCTCCATGGGTTCTCAGCTCTTCATTGGATAGATTGATAGCAGCTCAGCTATTGGCTCCCGCTGCTGTCAATCAAATCCAATGACGCGGGTGCCGGGGGGCGTGGCCGAGTCATACACTCGGCGTCTATGGGCGCCGAGTGTATGACACAGTAATGTGCCCGCAAGGTAACCCCCTCGGGAGAGAGCTTCCCAGAGGGGGTTATCTAATGCGGGGAGGAGCTGCGAGAGCCACCGTGGGACCCTAGAACAGGAGGATTGGGGCCACTCTGTGCAAAACAAACTGCACAGTGGAGATAAGTATGATATGTTTGTTATTTACTGAACCTTTAATATCACTTTAAAGCCGAGAATGCATTAACCACTTGCCAAGTGCCCACCCGTGGGCGAGCAGGGACTGTAGGAAAAGCTACATACCCATACGTTGCTGCCTACTTCCAGGTTTAGGCTGCGCCTCCTGCCCGGCTCCTGCTGTGATTGTACACAGCGGGAGTCTGTCAGCAAGTCCTGGCCAATGATTCATGGCTGGGACCTGACGATCAGCTGTGTATAATCACAGCCCAGAGCTCTGTGTTGGTAAACAATACAGAGCGCTATACCGAAGGAGTGATCTGTCAGGATGAGAAATCATTAAAAGCAGTGAAAAGCAGCACACTTTACACACATTACTCATAGTTAGGCACACATTTAACCCCTTGATCACTATAGATGTTAACTCCTTCCCAGCCAGGGTCATTAGTACAGTCACAGTGTATATAGTATTATCAGTGGCAGTTAGTCATTTCCCCTCCCATCGTCAGCTAGTGTCAGATTGACCGAGGCAGTATCGCAGCCCCGTTATAAGTTGCTGATCGCTGCCATAAGTCTTATAAAAACAAGTTTTAAAAGAAATTCCAGTATACAGGGAGTGCAGAATTATTAGGCAAATGAGTATTTTGACCACATCATCCTCTTTATGCATGTTGTCTTACTCCAAGCTGTATAGGCTCGAAAGCCTACTACCAATTAAGCATATTAGGTGATGTGCATCTCTGTAATGAGAAGGTGTGTGGTCTAATGACATCAACACCCTATATCAGGTGTGCATAATTATTAGTCAACTTCCTTTCCTTTGGCAAAATGGGTCAAAAGAAGGACTTGACAGGCTCAGAAAAGTCAAAAATAGTGAGATATCTTGCAGAGGGATACAGCACTCTTAAAATTGCAAAGCTTCTGAAGCGTGATCATCGAACAATCAAGCGTTTCATTCAAAATAGTCAACAGGGTCGCAAGAAGCGTGTGGAAAAACCAAGGCGCAAAATAACTGCCCATGAACTGAGAAAAGTCAAGCGTGCAGCTGCCAAGATGCCAATTGCCACCAGTTTGGCCATATTTCAGAGCTGCAACATCACTGGAGTGCCCAAAAGCACAAGGTGTGCAATACTCAGAGACATGGCCAAGGTAAGAAAGGCTGAAAGACGACCACCACTGAACAAGACACACAAGCTGAAACGTCAAGACTGGGCCAAGAAATATCTCAAGACTGATTTTTCTAAGGTTTTATGGACTGATGAAATGAGAGTGAGTCTTGATGGGCCAGATGGATGGGCCCGTGGCTGGATTGGTAAAGGGCAGAGAGCTCCAGTCCGACTCAGACGCCAGCAAGGTGGAGGTGGAGTACTGGTTTGGGCTGGTATCATCAAAGATGAGCTTGTGGGGCCTTTTCGGGTCGAGGATGGAGTCAAGCTCAACTCCCAGTCCTACTGCCAGTTTCTGGAAGACACCTTCTTCAAGCAGTGGTACAGGAAGAAGTCTGCATCCTTCAAGAAAAACATGATTTTCATGCAGGACAATGCTCCATCACACGCGTCCAAGTACTCCACAGCGTGGCTGGCAAGAAAGGGTATAAAAGAAGAAAAACTAATGACATGGCCTCCTTGTTCACCTGATCTGAACCCCATTGAGAACCTGTGGTCCATCATCAAATGTGAGATTTACAAGGAGGGAAAACAGTACACCTCTCTGAACAGTGTCTGGGAGGCTGTGGTTTCTGCTGCACGCAATGTTGATGGTGAACAGATCAAAACACTGACAGAATCCATGGATGGCAGGCTTTTGAGTGTCCTTGCAAAGAAAGGTGGCTATATTGGTCACTGATTTGTTTTTGTTTTGTTTTTGAATGTCAGAAATGTATATTTGTGAATGTTGAGATGTTATATTGGTTTCACTGGTAAAAATAAATAATTGAAATGGGTATATATTTTTTTTTTGTTAAGTTGCCTAATAATTATGCACAGTAATAGTCACCTGCACACACAGATATCCCCCTAAAATAGCTAAAACTAAAAACAAACTAAAAACTACTTCCAAAAATATTCAGCTTTGATATTAATGAGTTTTTTGGGTTCATTGAGAACATGGTTGTTGTTCAATAATAAAATGAATCCTCAAAAATACAACTTGCCTAATAATTCTGCACTCCCTGTATATACCAGAGTTTGTAGGCGCTATAACTTTCTGGGACTTATTGAGATTTTTTTTTATCAAAAACATGCAGCAGAATACATTTTGGCCATTCAAAATTCAATTTTTTTTATTGTATATGTTTTATGTCAGAAAGTTTAAAAAAATGTGATTTTTCTAAATTTTTGGCCTTTTTTCATTTATTTTGCAAGAAAAAAAATGCAGTGGTGATCAAATACCACCAAAAGAAAGCTCTATTTCTGTTAAAAAAAATTGTATACATTTCAATTGGTACAGAGTTGCATGCCTGTGCAATTACCAGTTAAAGTAGCCCAGTGCCGAATAGTAAAAAATGGCCTGGTCAGGAAGGGGGTAAAATCTTCCAAAGCGGTTAAGGTAAAAAATGATTAGCCTTTACAACCACCTAATACCGCACCAGAGGAAGATAAATCTGTAAATGAATACACACAGAAATATTGTGAAACTGTAAAAACATTCTTGTGTGCGTTCAATTACAGAACAATCTCCCTCTGGTGAAATGTTACAATTTATTTTCATTCCTGAGCTCCTCAGGGTAGAACATTTCCACAATGATACATTGTATACTTTAACCTTAGTGGCCAGTGCGTTGTTATTTTGTGCATTACTGAAATACCGGCTGCCTACATCAGGCGATGAAAACGAATGTGTGTGTTTTTTTGTGAATTGACTTTTTTTTTTTTTTTTTTTGCAATATCTACCTCACATTCGATATTTTACTTATTTAATTAATTTACTCTTTTATTACCTCATGTGATATTGCCAAAACATGAGTCATGTGACCTTCATGTTGAATGCAGAGTCCTTTAGTGAATTGACCCTTGTGTCCTGTAGTGATCGAAGGAATAACAAGTGAGCTCTGCAGGAGACACACTCAGGAGAATTGGCTGGCTATAGCTGTATGTGTCCCCACTTGGGTGATTTGTGATGACGATCAGTGGAGCAAAATGTGAGGTGAAAGAAAAAAATTCGAGTGGTCACCGCAAGAGAGGGTGAGAGGAAATCTTCCAAATAGGGCCACCTGTTCTGGTAATAACTGTGATTTGTCTTTAATTTCCTGTTGTGTCTCTGCAATAGTGAATTAAGGTACAGTTCCCAATGGGATACAGACCGCAAGAATACAAATTGACAGCTGTTCTATCTCTTCCCTTCTTCTTGCCTACTCTATCCATGCAAAAAAACTACAACTATAAAGTGTTACTAAACCCAGGACACTGCATTCACTGCAACCTTTTCTAATCAGCAGTTAGAGCATTCTTGTGACTTCTATCAGTGTCTGGTTAAAGCTTGTAGAAGGAGTTTCATTTTCCCCTGATCCTCTGTCTGGACAGTGCTGATTGGCCCAGTGCTGATCACACCAAACTGAGCATGTGCAGCCTGACTCCTAATGCTCTGTTCTACCAGTAGATAACTTGGAGTCAGTTAAAGAAGAGGAGAATCAGAGAGACAGGATCACACATCTTTTATACACAATGAAAAGCAGTGGCGGCCCGTCCATAGGGGGCGCCCGGGCGCCGCCCCCCTCCTGTAGTCTCACAAAAAAAAAAAAAAAAAAAAAGTTTTTTTTTTAAAAACGGCCCCTTTAAGAAAAAAAAATTTACAAAAAAAGTCCTTTAACTAAATGTACTATATTCGGGCGCCGGCCATGTGCCTTATGGGAAGTGCCACGTCAATGCAATCACAAGATTGCAGATGTGGCACTTCATTTGCGGGCTTTAAACCCGCCTTGCGGCGCAATGCAAAACGCCATCAGCTTCCGCCCTAGAATCACTATGGGCGCTGGGCGGGAGCATTGTTGTTTCAATTCAGAGGTCTCTTCCTGGTTTCGTGGAAACCGGAAGTGACGTTTGCATGGCCAGAACGGAGCTGCAAGCAAGGTAAAAGAGAGCTTGTCACTGACTGAGACAATGCTTTGTACCTTGGCTCCTTGGCTTGCTAATGCTATATGCCTCAATTACTGTCCATCCAGAGATTCCAGACTGTCTTAATATCTGTGCAGACTGTCTTAATCTCTGCTCGAAAACCGGAAGTGACGTTTGCATGGCCAGAACAGAGCAAGAAAAGTAAGAGAGAGCTTGTCACTGTGACTGGGACAATGCTTTGTACCTTGGCTCCTTGCTAATGCTATATCCCTCAATTACTTTGCATCCAGACTGTCTTAATCTCTGTGCAGTTTTCTGAACACAGCATTTGGAGATTTTAAATCAGACTTAACCAGTGGCGGCTGGTGAAGTTTTAGGATGGGGGGGGCGCAAGACCCCGCCCCTCCCTGTTTGACCACTCCCACTTCTCATAAGCCACACCCCTTAAATAATCCACCCACTCCGTCCCCTGTATTCCACTTGCTTCCACTCATAGTGTCAGGAGTATACAGCTCAGCATCACAGGACAGAGTATATAGCCCCAGCATCACAGGACAGAGTATATAGCCCCAGCATCACAGGACAGAGTATATAGTACCAGCATCACAGGACAGAGTATATAGCACCAGCATCACAGGACAGAGTATATAACACCAGAATCACAGGACAGAGTATACAGCCCCAGCATCACAGGACAGAGTATACAGCACCAGCATCACAGGACAGAGTATACAGCCCAGCATCACAGATCATGGTATATAGCGCAACCTTACAGATCGGCACAAACAAGCTGAAAAATTACACTGTTAGTAATGAAGGACTCTAAATAGGCATTTATCAGGTGATTATGTGTCATTGCTCCCCTTACATCAGAGTCCCCAGAGAGCCCTCCCCTTACATCAGGGTCCCCAGAGAGCCCCCCCTTACATCAGGGTCCCCAGAGAGCCCCCCCTTACATCAGGGTCCCCAGAGAGCCCCCCCTTACATCAGGGTCCCCAGAGAGCCCCCCCTTACATCAGGGTCCCCAGAGAGCCCCTCTTACATCAGGGTCCCCAGAGAGCCCCTCTTACATCAGGGTCCCCAGAGATCCCCCCTTACATCAGGGTCCCCAGAGATCCCCTCCCTACATTAGGGTCCCCAGGGATCCCCTCCCTACATTAGGGTCCCCAGAGATCCCCCCTTACATTGGTGTCCCCAGAGAGCCCCCCTTGCATCAGGGTCCCAGAGAGCCCCCCCCCCTTACACCAGGGTCCCCAGAGAGCCCCCTCTTACATTAGTGTCCCCAGAGAGCCCCCTTTTACATTAGGGTCCCAGAGGCCCCCCTCTTACATCAGGGAGGATGGCTGGAGGAGGTGGAAGGCGGCGATCGGCAGCTCTATGGTAACCACAGGCAGGGGGATCTCCCTGGGGCTAGAAGTTCTATCTCCGAATGTATACAGAGGAGTGAATGTGATACCTGCCCCTCCCCTCTCCTCTCCGCTGTATACACTGACACTCAAGAGAGTACTACAAGCCCCAGGGAGATCCCGCCACACCACACAGGCACCATAGAGCTGCCGATCGCTGCCTTCTACCACCTCTCCCCCACTGCACTCTAAACGGCCAGCACCAGCCAGAGGTGCAGGGGGAGATGCGGGGTCTTGTGGGCCTCTCCACAGCGGTATAATGGAAGGGCCCAGTCGCAAATGCGACTGCAGCGACTCCTAAAGTTCTGCCACTGCAAAAAGGGGATATAAAAGAAACTACACTTAAAAAAACTATAACCCATATCCGTTTATCTTAGCATATTTAATATCTAATAATTACAGCATTATCAATGAAACACGTTCATTTTTCCAGTTTGCTTTACTAATGCTAGATTTATGTAAAGTTTGCATGCAATAAACATGAAGCAGCAATTTTCACAAATGTAATCTTAGTGTTAGAAAAACAAGCCTGCTTTAAATAAAAATGTACAAAGACACCAGAGAAAATAAATAGCCTACATTAATAACAGCCCTAAGAAGTTTCAGTGACATTGCTAAAATTGGGTCAGCACAGCATAGGTTAAGTCTGATTTAAAATCTCCAAATGCTGTGTTCAGAAAACTGCACAGAGATTAAGACAGTCTGGATGCAAAGTAATTGAGGGATATAGCATTAGCAAGGAGCCAAGGTACAAAGCATTGTCCCAGTCACAGTGACAAGCTCTCTCTTACTTTTCTTGCTCTGTTCTGGCCATGCAAACGTCACTTCCGGTTTTCGAGCAGAGATTAAGACAGTCTGCACAGATATTAAAGCGGGGGTTCACCCTTAGAGGGCACTTTTCCCCCTTAGATTCCTGCTCGTTATTACTAGGGGAATCGGCTATTTATTTTAAAATATGTGCAGTACTTACCCGTTTACGAGACGCATCCTCTCCGTCGCTTCCGGGTATGGGCTTCGGGAATGGGCGTTCCTTCTTGATTGACAGGTTTCCGAGAGGCTTCCGACGGTCGCATCCATCGCGTCACGATTTTCCGAAAGAAGCCGAACGTCGGTGCGCAGGCGCAGTATAGAGCCGCACCGACGTTCGGCTTCTTTCGGCTACGAGTGACGCGATGGATGCGACCGTCGGAAGCCTCTCGGAAGAATGTCAATCAAGAAGGAACACCCGCTCCCGAAGACCCATACCCGGAAGCGACGGAAGAAGATGCAGCTCGAAAACGGGTAAGTACTGCACATATTTTAATATAAATAGCCGATTCCCCTAGACCGAACGAGCAGGAAGCTAAGGGGAGATTTTTTTTTTTTTTTTAAATGGGTGAACTCCCGCTTTAAGACAGTCTGGAATCTCTGGATGGACAGTAATTGAGGCATATAGCATTAGCAAGCCAAGGAGCCAAGGTACAAAGCATTGTCTCAGTCAGTGACAAGCTCTCTTTTACCTTGCTTGCAGCTCCGTTCTGGCCATGCAAACGTCACTTCCGGTTTCCACGAAACCAGGAAGAGACCTCTGAATTGAAACAACAATGCTCCCGCCCAGCGCCCATAGTGATTCTAGGGCGGAAGCTGATGGCGTTTTGCATTGCGCCGCAAGGCGGGTTTAAAGCCCGCAAATGAAGTGCCACATCTGCAATCTTGTGATTGCATTGACGTGGCACTTCCCATAAGGCACATGGCCGGCGCCCGAATATAGTACATTTAGTTAAAGGACTTTTTTTGTAAATTTTTTTTTCTTAAAGGGGCCGTTTTAAAAAAAAAAAACTTTTTTTTTTTTTTTTTTTTGTGAGACTACAGGAGGGGGGCGGCGCCCGGGCGCCCCCTATGGACGGGCCGCCACTGGACTTAACCTATGCTGTGCTGACCCAATTTTAGCAATGTCACTGAAACTTCTTAGGGCTGTTATTAATGTAGGCTATTTATTTTCTCTGGTGTCTTTGTACATTTTTATTTAAAGCAGGCTTGTTTTTCTAACACTAAGATTACATTTGTGAAAATTGCTGCTTCATGTTTATTGCATGCAAACTTTACATAAATCTAGCATTAGTAAAGCAAACTGGAAAAATGAACGTGTTTCATTGATAATGCTGTAATTATTAGATATTAAATATGCTAAGATAAACGGATATGGGTTATAGTTTTTTTAAGTGTAGTTTCTTTTATATCCCCTTTTTGCAGTGGCAGAACTTTAGGAGTCGCTGCAGTCGCATTTGCGACTGGGCCCTTCCATTATACCGCTGTGGAGAGGCCCACAAGACCCCGCATCTCCCCCTGCACCTCTGGCTGGTGCTGGCCGTTTAGAGTGCAGTGGGGGAGAGGTGGTAGAAGGCAGCGATCGGCAGCTCTATGGTGCCTGTGTGGTGTGGCGGGATCTCCCTGGGGCTTGTAGTACTCTCTTGAGTGTCAGTGTATACAGCGGAGAGGAGAGGGGAGGGGCAGGTATCACATTCACTCCTCTGTATACATTCGGAGATAGAACTTCTAGCCCCAGGGAGATCCCCCTGCCTGTGGTTACCATAGAGCTGCCGATCGCCGCCTTCCACCTCCTCCAGCCATCCTCCCTGATGTAAGAGGGGGGCCTCTGGGACCCTAATGTAAAAGGGGGCTCTCTGGGGACACTAATGTAAGAGGGGGCTCTCTGGGGACCCTGGTGTAAGGGGGGGGGCTCTCTGGGACCCTGATGCAAGGGGGGCTCTCTGGGGACACCAATGTAAGGGGGGATCTCTGGGGACCCTAATGTAGGGAGGGGATCCCTGGGGACCCTAATGTAGGGAGGGGATCTCTGGGGACCCTGATGTAAGGGGGGATCTCTGGGGACCCTGATGTAAGAGGGGCTCTCTGGGGACCCTGATGTAAGAGGGGCTCTCTGGGGACCCTGATGTAAGAGGGCTCTCTGGGGACCCTGATGTAAGGGGGGGCTCTCTGGGGACCCTGATGTAAGGGGGGGCTCTCTGGGGACCCTGATGTAAGGGGGGGCTCTCTGGGGACCCTGATGTAAGGGGAGGGCTCTCTGGGGACCCTGATGTAAGGGGAGCAATGACACATAATCACCTGATAAATGCCTATTTAGAGTCCTTCATTACTAACAGTGTAATTTTTCAGCTTGTTTGTGCCGATCTGTAAGGTTGCGCTATATACCATGATCTGTGATGCTGGGCTGTATACTCTGTCCTGTGATGCTGGTGCTGTATACTCTGTCCTGTGATGCTGGGGCTGTATACTCTGTCCTGTGATTCTGGTGTTATATACTCTGTCCTGTGATGCTGGTGCTATATACTCTGTCCTGTGATGCTGGTACTATATACTCTGTCCTGTGATGCTGGGGCTATATACTCTGTCCTGTGATGCTGGGGCTATATACTCTGTCCTGTGATGCTGAGCTGTATACTCCTGACACTATGAGTGGAAGCAAGTGGAATACAGGGGACGGAGTGGGTGGATTATTTAAGGGGTGTGGCTTATGAGAAGTGGGAGTGGTCAAACAGGGAGGGGCGGGGTCTTGCGCCCCCCCCATCCTAAAACTTCACCAGCCGCCACTGATGAAAATGATTAACCCCTTAGGCTCCACAGTGAGTATAACAAGCATGCTTTACTGCATATCCACACTGATTTTACTGTTGTGGGTTTAGTAACACATTTGCCATCTGGGGCAATGTTAAAGCGGAGTTTCAACCAAAAATGGAACTTCCGCTATTCGGAACCCTCCCCCCCCTCCAGTGTCACATTTGGTACCTTTCATGGGGGAGGGGGTGCAGATACCTGTATAATACAGGTATTTGCACCCACTTCCGGGGAGAGACTCCCACGGGAGTCACTCCACTTCCCTGTCCCTCAAACCCCGCCCCCTCCCCGCCTTCTGGGAAACACACTGGACCCAGGAGACAGCGGGGACTACTGGGAAGGCACCGCGCTGCACACGCATGCACAGTAGGGAACCGGGCAGTAAAGCCCGCTTGTCTTCTGCTGCCGACATCGTAGGCTCGCTGGACAGGTAATTTTCATTTATTAAAAGTCAGCAGCTGCAGTATGTGTAACTGCTGGCTTTTAATTTTTTTTTTTTTCGCGGGACCTCCACTTTAATATTTTTCACATATGTTAACCAGTTAAGCCCCGGACCAATATGCAGCCTAAAGACCCAAGGTGTTTTTACAGTTCGGGACTGCGTCGCTTTAACAGACAATTGCGCGGTCGTGCGACGTGGCTCCCAAACAAAATTGGCGTCCTTTTTCCCCCCACAAATAGAGCTTTCTTTTGGTGGTATTTGATCACATCTGCGGTTTTTAGTTTTTGCGCTATAAACAAAAATAGAGCGACAATTTTGAAAAAAATGCAATATTTTTTATTTTTTGCTGTAATAAATATCCCCCAAAAACATATATAAAAACATTTTTTTTCCACAGTTTAGGCCGATACGTATTCTTCTACCTATTTTTAGTAAAAAAAATCGCAATAAGCGTTTATCGATTGGTTTGCGCAAAATTTATAGCGTTTACAAAATAGGGGATAGTTTTATTGCATTTTTTATTTTTATTTTTTTACTACTAATGGCGGCGATCAGCAATTTTTTTCGTGACTGCGACATTATGGCGGACACTTCGGACAATTTTGACACATTTTTGGGACCATTGTCATTTTCACAGCAAAAAATGCATTTAAATTGCATTCTTTATTGTGAAAATGACAGTTGCAGTTTGGGAGTTAACCACAGGTGGCGCTGTAGGAGTTAGGGTGCACCTAGTATGTGTTTACAACTGTAGGGGGGTGTGGCTGTAGGAATGACGTCATCGATCGTGTCTTCCCTATAAAGGGAATGACGCGATCAATGCGCCGACACAGTGAAGCACGGGGAAGCCGTGTTTACACACGGCTCTCCCCGTTCTTCAGCTCCGGGGAGCGATCGCGACGGAGCGGCTATAAACAAATAGCCGCGCCGTGGTCCCGGATCGCTCCCCGAGCGGACCCGACCTCCGCATGTAGCGGGGGGGTCCCGATCGGACCCCCCACCCGCTAATAGGCGAGGACGTACATGTACGCCCATGTGCCTGTACGTGCCATATTGTGGACGTATATGTACATGTGGGGGTCGGGAACTGGTTAAATTAACTTAGAACACCCAAACATTATATATTTTCTGAAAGCAAAGGGCTTATAGAATAACATTGTGTTTTTTCCAAAAAATTATGTCACACAATATTTGCACAATAATTTATTAAATGCAGATTTTCAGCAAAATATAAAAGGTAATGTTGCAGCAAGTAAAGTAAATAGATATCGAACAAGTCAAGATTTAAAATTGCACATGTCTGTGAAAAGGCGACAGACTACGGTACCTAAAATTGGCCATAGGTAATGTTTTAAAGTAAAACTAAAAGCAAATATATATACAGTATATATA
Source organism: Rana temporaria (assembly GCF_905171775.1). Taxonomy (NCBI): domain Eukaryota; kingdom Metazoa; phylum Chordata; class Amphibia; order Anura; family Ranidae; genus Rana; species Rana temporaria. The sequence continues at coordinate 86,004,843 of NC_053493.1, read as the reverse complement.
TATCACTTTTTAATAGAGCAAGGGAGGGTTTTAACACCTGTCGGATTTTCTTTGCCATCTGTGTCCCATTGCAGAGATGACGCTTTACTTCCTGTCCCATAGCCAAACAGGAAGCAAACGGAAAGTCCTGCAAATAAGGGAATTCCTTGAGGACCCACAGATCACCATAACTATATATCCCCTTTATTACTTTTTGGGGATAACCCATAATTTGGGATTTTCTTTCACTTTCAATGATAATGGTAAAAAGGACAAATAGAGAAGGTGAATATCCTTAACGGAGGCACAGACAGCAATAAAAAGTCCTCTGTTCAAAGTCCTCTTCCCTCCATCCAAAAAAAAAATATCTTTTAGTTACACTTTAACCACTTCCCGCCCGGCCTATGGCCGATTTATGTCCGGGAAGTGGTTTTGAAATCCTGACTGGACGTCCATGGACGTCCTGCAGGATCTCATGCCGCGCGCGCAGCGCAGCGATCGGTGATGCGGGGTGTCAGTCTGACACCCTGCATCTCCGATCTCGTTAAAGAGCCTCCGGCGGAGGCTCTTTACCACGTGATCAGCCGTGTCCAATCACGGCTGATCACGATGTAAACAGGAAGAACCGTTGATGGCTCTTCCTCACTCGCGTCTGACAGACGCGAGTAAAGGAGAGCCAATCGGCTGCTCTCCTGACAGGGGGGGTTCACGCTGATTGTTTATCAGCGCAGCCCCCCCTCGGATCGCCACACTGGACCACCAGGGAAGCCCACCCTGGACCACCAGGGAAGGGCAAAAAAAACGTATTTTTTTTCAAAATTTTCAGTCTTTTTTTAGTTGTTGCGTAAAAAAAAAAATCGCAGAGGTGATCAAATACCACCAAAAGAAAGCTCTATTTGTGGGGAAAAAAGGACGCCAATTTTGTTTGGGTACAGTGTAGCATGACCGCGCAATTGCCATTCAAAGTGCGACAGTGCTGAAAGCTGAAAATTGGCTTGGGCGGGAAGGGGCATAAGTGCCTGGTATGGAAGTGGTTAAAAACCTTTTTGGGTTTACAGTTTAGAGTTACATGCAAGCTCTGGCACTAGAATTATTGGTCTCACTCTGAGGTTTGTGGCAATGCCTCACATATGTGGTGCAAACACTGTTTACATATGCATGCCAGACCTACGTCTGCATTTGCATTTCCATGAGGAGAGGGGAGTGCTTCAATTTATTTTTGTATTTAAATGTATTTTTTCCACTTTTTTTTTTTTTATTCATTTCATTTATAGCTATCTCAAGGGATGAACATCTCTTGAGATAGCTTTGGAAGTGACGGGTACTTTCTGTAGGGAGATGTAGGTCTATTAGTCCCCTAATCCCTCCTCTGCCCTTTATAAAATCAAGTCCAGTCACAAATGTTCAAATACCAATACATTATAGATCTATTAGTACTGTTCAAATAAAAATAGATATTGATCTGTTAACATTATTTTATTTACCAATGGACCTGTTGGAGGGACCCATTTGATTTGATAGAACAATCAGCATTTTGGTTTAACTGCTAGTCATTCAGCTGTCAGTCACTTATCAACTCCAAGAGTGAATTATGCTGTGACACTCTTTCCTAGATACAGTACTTTCTTTATGCAAAACACATAGGATGAATGTTCTGGAGTAGTTTTCAATGTCAAGATATAGGTACTTACATTTTGATGATGAGCTCTTTCACCACTGACAGCTCTGGCATCAGAAGGTGGATATCTTTATCAGGAGGGATTGAAGCAGTTTTAGAGATTATTTGTGCTTCACAGGTTTTTCTTGTGGGCCTTCATGCCCCCTGTCCCTGTGTGCCATAAAAGGGATGGAGGCTGGACCCTAGAGCTGCTGCTGCTCTGGGGGGTCATGTTGCTGTTCTGCTGGTCCGGTTCTGGCCAGTTCAGTTTGGGCAGACCCGGTCCCTGCCTCCACCGGAGTCTGGATGTCCAGTGATGTGACGAAGTTGGAGTTCCCACTGCCCAAGAGGATTGATACAATCTATCATAGATGGACTTTTTCTTATGCAGGTATGCTGGGGCAGTCGAAAGCCAGGGTTAGGAACTTGTTGGGACTTTAATTGAAACAGAACACTAGGGCAGAGTGAATCAATCAATATGATAAAAAATATTTATTAATGGCATGCTAGGGCACAATGCAATGTAGGTAAACAGGGTAAATCAATAAATGAGTTACAATGTATAACAGAAGCATGATTGGTAAATCATATAGCATTCTAATAGTAACATAAACAAACATAATAACACATGATGAACAATGAAATCAGCAATGTGACCCAGAATGACATATAACCATGATAAATAGTAAAATACAATTGATGATTCAGACAATATGGAGCCCATAGTAGTAAGCATCTTCACTGTGAGATGACAGCTATATTGTATGTTCGTATGCTCAACGCGTTTCGTGGAATATCTCCACTCATCAGGAGCAGCTAGGGACTGGGGTAACCTACAGTAAATGATAGTTGATAATGAGAAACTAATTAATGGTAATTAATTAGAAAGGGAAGAGAGGGAACACTACACTGTGATTCCTAACAATCTTACCTATGGGTATTTGGTAAAACAGTATAAGCAGTAGCAAAACTGATAGAAGGCATTTGGGGGCTGAGAGATCATATCCCCGGGAGCTGAAGTGGCTGCAAAGCGGCGGCAGGGAGCATCCAAATTGACAAGGTAATAATGTAGTGGTAGGTATAATAATGGAAGCCATAAAAGTTTCTGTAACAAATAATAAATTGTGCATAAGAATAATAAACTGGACAAGTGAAAGGCAAAAACTATAATGCCCCCAAATGCCTTCTATCAGTCTATCATTTACTGTGCCCTAGCATGCCATTAATACATTTTTTTTATCATATTGATTGATTCACTTTGCCCTAGAGTCCCAACAACTTCTTTTCCCTATTTCAGGGTTAGGAACTAGTCATTTTAGGGAAATGTTGCACATTACTCTGGACTGTCGTCTGTCTTTGCTTTAATTTTAATATGCCTCTGCCTGGTCTGGAGTCACCCAAGGGTGTAATACAAGTGATCCATCTCCCATAGCAAAGGGAGCAGATCTGCACCTTTTCAGACTTTTTTTCTTTGGGTTGGCAGTGGCAGCGGATCTACACTGGGGGGACATTACTTTTAGTTTTTAAAACTGTCTAATGTCTTTTTTTATACTACTCATTTTTTGGGTGAATGAGTAGGGGTACTCATTCACATGGGGGGGGGATCTGGGGGCCCCCTTGTAAATTTGAATTGACATTTTCAGGTTTGCAAACGGTATTTGATAATACACCTAAATACCGCATGCGATCTGGTTCTGTGAATGAAGCCCATTGTAACTTGCCCATTTTCCCCTGTCCCTATACAAGTCTATTGATCCATACCTTTGATAGGATGACTCACTGGCCACTAGTAGAGATGGGTCGTACACCCCCTGGTTAGGTTCGCACCAGAACATGAAAACAGGCAAAAAGTTTGAGCGAACATGCAAACCCTATTAAAAGTCTATGGGACACGAACATGAAAATACAAAAGTACTAATTTTATAGGCTTATATGCAAGTTATTGTCATAAACAGTATATGGGGACCCGGGTACTGCCCTAGGGGACATGTATTAATGCAAAAAAAGTTTTTAAAGCAACTGTTTTTTCAGGAGCAGTGATTTTAATAATCTTAAAAGTTAAACAATAAAAATGAAATATTCCTTTAAATATTGTGCCTGCCTGGAGGGTCCCCTTAGTCTGTCTGTAAAGTGGCACATCTGTGTGATGCATAGAACAGTACTGCAGCAAAATTACATTTCTAAAGGAGAAAATGTCATTTAAACGTGTTCACGGCTGTAATGTATTGCCAGCTCCCGGCAATATAGATGAAAAAATTAAGGAAAAAACCGTGGCTCCCTCCCAAAAAAAAATGGTGTGGGTCCCCCCCCAAAATCAATTCCAGACCTTTTTCCAAGCATGCAGCCTGGAGGACAGGATGGGGGAGTACGAGTCAGTGCCCCCCACCTCCTGAACCATACCAGGTCCCCCCAAAGTACCTTGTCCCCATTTTGATGGGGACAAAGTCCTCTTCCCAACAACCTCAGCCATTGGTTGTAGGGATCTGCAGGTAGGGGGCTTATAGGAATATGGAAGCCCCCTTTAACAAGGGGGTCCCCAGATCCTGCCCCCCTATGTGAATGGGTATTGGGTACATTGTATTCCTACCCATTCACCAACAAAAAGTGTCAAAAAGTAAAAACCACAATAGACAGTTTTTGACAATTAAAAAATTAAAAAGTGTCCCGCGATGTACATGCATCTTCAATCACGCTCCTTGTTAAAGGGGGCTTCCAGATTCCAATAAGCCCCCACCCACAGTCCCCAAAAACCAATGGCTAAAGTTGTCGGGAAGAGGTCCTTGTCCCCAAAACACCCTCCCCATGTTGAGGGCAAGCTGTCTTGTATGGTTCAGGAGGGGGGGTACTTGCTGGCCTGCCAGGCTACTTGCTCATATAAGGGTCTGGTATGGATTTTGGGGGGACCCCATGCCAATTTTTTTTATTTTGGCGTGGAGTTCCCCTTAAAATATATGCCAGACCCGAAGGGCCTGGTATGGATTTTGGGGGGACCCCATGTCTTTTTTTTAACCACCATTTCATAACCATCGTGTTTGTTTATTTTTTACTATACAAATGGAAAAAAACACAAAAAGGGCCACACAAGCATTGACCTTCTACTAGTCCAATACAGCACTCCCACGGGTCTTCATAAGCAGAGTCCACCCGTCCTCCCTTTTTTTCTCTCTTATGTTTATGATTTTTGCTTAATTGTTTGTTCCTATATCAGTTTTTGTTTTGCAGTCACCCAGATCTACTACAGTATATCTAGTAGGAATTGGCCTTGATCACTTTAGATTCAGAAATCAATTGAACAGGCTACAAGTTTTGACGGTGGTAACCCGGGGTTCATTCTAACAGAAGTTACAGAGTATAATAACACTGTAGTGATGTCCACATCTTGACTGTACTTTCATTGATCTTTTGCGGATGGTTCAATACAGTTTTTCCAGTCATTATATACGTTGAGCTAGCATAATGCTCTATGACTGTATTTTTGAAAATGTAAAATAAAGAATAAAAAAAAACAGTTTGCCTCATCTTCTGCTATAAAACATATCAAATTAAAATGCCAGAACAGTATGAAAATCCATTTTTGGAAAGTAGCTACCACAAGGTGATCAGATTTTTGCCACAATGAAACATGCAGGTATTTTCTAAATACATTATAAACTGCCAACTAGAGAAATATATGGTCAATATAGCAGTAAACACACTCTAATAATATTGGAGAGCTAAGGGCTGTACACTCAGGCCAAATATCAGGTGGTATCAGACAGTTCAATAGAAACCGGGCGTCATTCGGCATGTGTGTACGGCAGCTGGTTTGCACGGAAGCTGGCCAAATACCCAGCTTCAGTCAAAGGGGCATGGGCAGAAAAGGGCTGTCTTAAAGTTTTGGATAGAGTAGGGAAGGGTTGAAATGCAACAAAAAGAGGAAGCAGATGACCCCATTGGAAGGTTTCTCCTCCCATCCTGTTCCTGTGACAATATAAAGATGTTGAATTTCCCATCACTTTCTCTCCTGAAGACAATGGTCATCAGGATAAACAAAGAGAGTGAATTACCAAAGCCAAGACATGGACAGTAACAGAGGTTCCAATGATTCCCCACTATCTAAAGCTCAAAAAAAGTCTCTTGATACATTTTATTGCATATGGGCATTGCTATTAATAGTTAATACAGCGTATAATCTTAATTTCATTTTACCTGCCCGTACTGGCATTTTGTCAAAATCCTTCTTTAATATGTCACTATCCTGCTGAATTTTAATCTTTCAACATCATTCATTATGACTTACATAAAATTAGTTTTGACATCTCTATGAGTGAAGTTTCAACAATAGAAAAGGAAATTAATCAGTTATTAAAGCATGTTAACTGCTATTTGCACTCTAGAAAACAAAGGTACGGAGGTAACATTTACATTCAACGTATAAAAATAATACACAAGACAGCATTTTAATCCATTTCTACATCCATACAATCCCATTGGTAGCCTGGGAGCATTATTTTATGTCAATAAGGTAATAATAGAAGCTGATGCCATTGGCATATTTCAACCATGGAGGGGGCGAGATCCATGAGACTGATGATAACAGGTGGCAGCAATGTTCATTCACTTTAAACAGTTTGGAAGGGAAAATTAAAACTATATGTTGATTTGGGTTTTTTAGTTAGCCAAAATTAATTTTTTATTTTTATTTTTGCTATCGGTCCACTATGTTATAGCAATAAAAGTTATGTAAAATAAATATTAAAAATATTAAATAAAATTAAACAAAAATGTTTTAAATATATAAGGAGACATAAAAAATAAATAAAAAATTAAAACATTTTTAGAGCCCTCCCCACACCTGCAAAAAATGTGTGCATTGGGGGCACCTACGTATGAAAATGGCGATTGTCCTACACAAGTTATATATCAGCGCAAAAGCCAGTGTGAGAGCAATACTATTAGCACTAATGCTCCTATGTAACTCTGAACTGATGGCCTGGAAGGAGTTTTAAAACGTTGTGGGCTTACACATTTTTAAGGTTTGGCCTGGGTTAGATACCAATGCCAAACGTTAAAAATGTGCGTGCCCACAACATACTCAGCACAATCTCATCTTTAATATTTTAAAAATAAAAGAAGGTAGTAAATTGCATTTGTGTGCCCAGAAATGAACTTTATTGCATTTTTTACTGAAATGTTGCCTTTCGTAAACAGTTGCGCTAATGTTGAGTTTGACTTACCAACAGGGTCGGCTTTCAAAGAAGTAAAAATAATATTTTGGGGGTTTTAAATCATCTTTTGGCCTTAAATGATTTTTAAAACGTGTAAACAAAAAGTAAAAAAAATATATCTAGGGAAGCTGTTGTAGAGAGGGTGGTAAAATGCACCTTTTTGTAGATAAAAATCCTTGCACCGGGCCTGACTATAACATGCCATGAATCTGAATGGGCCCATAGCTCTTCCACATTAGACATCCTTAACCATTTGGAACCCCCGGTCATTGGAAATTGACAGCCACAAGGTGGCTCTACAATGCCGGGAGGACGTCTATTGACGTCCTCGGCTCCTCCGGCCACTGGTGGGCGCGGGTGCGCGTGCCTGGCGGCCGCAATGTCCGCCGGGTACACACGATCGGCCGTTACACAGACAAGGACGTGGATCTCTGTGTGTAAACACAGAGATCCACATCCTGTCAGGGAGAGGAGACCGATGCTGTGTCCCTTGTACATAGGGACACAGATCGGTCAACTCCCCCAGTCAGTCCCCTCCCCCCACAGTTAGAATCACTCTTAGGGAACACATTAACCCCTTCCCCGCCCCCTAGTGGTTAACCCCTTCCCTGCCAGTCCCATTTATACAGTAATCAGTGCATATTTATAGCACTGTTCGCTGTATAAATGTGAATGGTCCCAAAAATGTGTCAAAAGTGTCCGATGTGTCCGCCATAATGTCGCAGTCCCAATAAAAATCGCAGATCACCGCCATTACTAGTAAAAAATAAAAATTAAATAAAGGTCATAATTTTGTCCCCTATTTGTAAGCGCTATAACTTTTGCGCAAACCAATCACTATACGCTTACTGCGATTTTTTTACCAAAAATGTGTGGAAGAATACATATCGACCTAAACTGAGAATTTTTTTTTTTTTTTTTTTTTTAAATTGGGATATTTATTATAGCAAAAAGTAAAAAATATTGGCCCAGATTCACAAAGCACTTACGCCAACGTATAACACGTTACGCCGACGTAAGTGCAAATGTGCGCCGGCGTATGTGTGCGCCAGACCCACAAACCAACATGCGCCTAAAAACAGGCTACACCCCGCCGACGTAGCTTGCACACGCCGGCGTAGGGTGGGCGCACATGTGGCCTGGGCGCATGGTGCTGCTCCCATTGATTAGCCATTCAAACATGCAAATGAGGCTTTGCATGGGTTCACGCCCACTTCCACCTACGCCGGCGTGTGCCTTCGAAACCCACGCCACGCTGGCGCAGCGTTGGGAGCACTGGCTTGCTGAATGCAATGCTTGCCTCTCCACGCTACGTTGGCGTAGTGTACAGTGTTTGCTCTACGGCGGCGTAATGTGCGCCTTGCTCTCTGTGAATCTGGGCCATTGTGTTTTTTCAAAATTGTCGTTCTTTTTTTGTTTATAGCGCAAAAAATAAAAAACGCAGAGATGATCAAATACCACCAAAATAAATCTATATTTGTGGGGGGAAAAAGGACGTCAATTTTGTTTGGGAGCCACATCGCACGACCAGTGACCCAGTGAAAGCTGAAATTTCGCCTGGGCAGGAAGGGGGTATATGTGCCCAGTAAGCAAGTGGCTAGATTGTGCATACATACTTGTGTTATAGTGTTTATAATAAAAATCTAGCATTATTCTTTGCTCTAGATTAGAAGATTATATAATATTGCTATTTTTTCTAAGCTCAATGTTCTGTAAATCACAGTATAAACAGTTTAAGCAGGCGGCACACCACCTGTAAATGCTGATTAAGTGTACATACATTCACAATAATTTATGTGAAATAATGCCATAGGCAGTTAGTCTCACATCTGTTTCTAGGATTCACTGGTGAAAAAAAATAACTTATTAACATTTCAATTTTAATTTATTAGAAAATGAACCAATAATTACAGAGCCACACATATACAGACGGGAACGTATATGCATCAGCAGTATGGCTATGCAGATGTATCGTATATCACTGTCATTAGTAAAACCTAGGTGTAATGTCACAAATTATAAAGACCGTGCCAGAAACTACATATTAGCCTTTGTACTGTCAAGAAACCTTGTTATTAATACTATTCCTATAATTATTTATTAATTATTAATTACAGGCCACTGTGTTTTGACCATTCATTTGCTGATTTTCAATTGCAGCGTTTTTCTTGCAAGTCGCTGTTGTATTGCTGGCAAATTGCAGGCAGCACTGGGAAATCTGCCTTACAAAAGGTGCAAACTGTTTTTCTATGAGAGTCCACAAGGAATTAACACATCTAAAAGCAGCGACATAAGAAAATTACCCAACTCGTGAGCCAGACATTAAGATCATAGTCAGCTGTTGTCAATGTGTGACCGGCAACAACAAACAATTATGTATCTTTGGTTTAATTATATGTGCCTATTACACACCTGTACTGAAGAGGACCGGCTGCTATTTTCATTGCTTGTGGTTTTCTCTATCAAAACAGCATTAGCATTATGGAGCTTGTCAAGTGTTTACTGGTAATAAGAGAAGAGGAAGAGCAGGATGAAGTCAAGGCCAGATCTGTGGAAAAAAATGATAAATTACGTGTAATATGCCCGTATAGTTAGAGCCGGTTCACACTGGGGCGACTCGTCAGGCGACTCAGCCGCCTGACAAGTCGCGTCTTATTCTATTCAATAGAACTGTTCTAATAGGAGCGACGCAAGTCGCTCCGACTTAGAAAAAGGTTCTTGTACGACTTTGGGGACGACTCAGGGCGATTTGCATTGACTTTTATACAGAAGTCATTTTGCAAGTCGCCTCTGAAGTCGACTTCAGGACGCCTTGCCGAGTCGCCCCCGAAAGTCGTGCCGCCCCAGTGTGAACCGGCTCTGAGGCTTGTGTTATAACAAAATGTAAAGAGCAATAACACAAGGTATCCAGTCAGAATTCTGCTTTCCTCTGCTAAGAAGAGTCCTATGCAGAAGAGCTAACCTCTGATTGGCTGTCTTTGGTAACTGTATAGATGTTTGCACCACATTCTAAAATAAGCCTAAAACTCTCCAAAGTTTATATAGTATGCACCTAATACCTAGCATACCATTTTTGTCATCCAAGTGAACCAAAATGCTACAGAGGATCAGGCAAGTACCCTTTCTTCATTACGCATTCACCTAGGACGTCGGCATAAGTGTATATGGTAAATATCTTCTAAACCATACAGGTTTAGAAGATATTTCCAGTACCTACGGGTAAGACTTATTATAGGCTTACCTGTAGGTAAAAGTGGTCTGTAAGGGTTTACAACCACTTTAAGAGTTACTCACCACCAGTTGCCCCACCCAACCCCTACCCTGCCCTGCCTCTAATTCTGCCCCTAAACACGTTAATTATCTCATGAAATTACACTGTTAAATGTTTAATGCAGAATTAGGCTACAAATTTAAACAATAATAACATAAAGCAATGTAAACATAAAAGGAGAATACTGTAAGTGCTTTACATGGACATGGCACAAGAGATGATCAGAGACTGCGAACATGGCACAAGAGATGGGCGGACATGGCACAAGAGATTGTCAGAGACTGTGGAAGTGGCAGAGGAGACAATCAGAGATTGCAGACATGGCACAGGAGATGGACAGAGACTGCAGACATGGCACAAGAGATAATCAAGAGACTGCAGACATAGCACAAGAGATGATCAGAGACTGCATGTCTGCACACAAGCAATGACGGTGGACATGGCACAAGATATGATCAGAAACTGCAGACATGACATAAGAGATGACTGCGGACATGGCACAAGAGATGATCTGAGACTGCAGACATGGCACAAGAGATGATCAGACTGCGGACATGGCTCAAGTGATGGGCGGACATGGCCCAAGAGATGATCAGAGACTGCGGATATGGCCCACGAGATAATTAGAGACTGCGGACATGGCATAAGAGATGGTCAGAGACTGTGAACATGGCACAAGAGATGATCAGAGATTGCAGACATGGCACAAGAAATGGTCAGAGACTTCGGACATGGCAGAAGAGATGGTCAGAGACTGCAGACATGGCACAAGAGTTGGTCAGAGACTGGGGACATGGCACAAGAGATGATAAGAGATTACAGACATGGTGCAAGATATGGTCAGAGACTGGATATGGCACAAGAGATGGTCAGAGACTGCAGACATGGCATAATAGATGGTCAGAGACTGTGGACATGGCATAAGAGATGATCAGAGATTGCAGACATGGCACAAGAAATGGTCAGAGACTTCGGACATGGCATAAGAGATGGTCAGAGACTGTGGACATGGCACAAGAGATGGTCAGAGATTGCAGACATGGCACAAGAAATGGTCAGAGACTTCAGACATGGCACAAGAGATGGTCAGAGACTGCAGACATGCCACAAGAGTTGCTCAGAGACTGCGGACATGGCACAAGAGATGAGAAGAGATTACAGACATGGTGCAAGATATAGTCAGAGACTGGATATGGCACAAGAGATGGTCAAAGGCTGCAGGCATACTACAGGAGATGGTCATGCATGATCGTTTGAGTCCGAGTCCAGTCCAGTAGGGCGGCATTCAAAGTTCCATTGCTGGCCCAGGCCTTTTTTATGGGTGGCTGCTGTCCGTAACGGTGACCGAGGCTGTGCTGGCGCTTGCCCTGCTCTCCCTCAGCTTATTTCTACTTGCCAAATGTGCGCAGGAGAGTGGAAAGTTTGAGGGCTGATGTAAACCCTCACCTTGTAAAATGACCCATTCAGTTAAAAATAGAAAAGAAAGGCAAAACATTTGTTTTTTTATATATATATATATATATATATATATATATATATATATATATATAAAAACACTGAAAATTCTGTTCTCAGCTCCATAAAGAGCTCAAAGAGCTAGGGGAGGAGAAACAGCAGTATGCTGGTCTTTCCAGTGAATGGCTGTGCAAGGGGGAATGTAAGGGCAAGTCTGATCATTGGAAGAGAGCAGGCTGAGTTCCAAGCACAGACAGAAAACTGACCACGCTGTGCTCTTATGCCTAGTGTGGTACATTTTTTAATAGGAAAGCAGAGGAACTGGCAGGAACACAGGGAATTTCACTCAGAGGGGATACTTTCTCATACAAGTACATGGTACAGCAGGCATTAATCAGGAATACAAAGTTTTAGGGGTAACATATTCTGTAAATCATTCTTCCTTCTGATTACATTTGTATTAAGTGGATGTAAACTGTAACCGAATGTAATTTATTTTACTTAAGCACTGTGGGCCAGATTCACAAAAAACTCCGGCGGCGTAACGTATCATCTTTACGTTACACTGCCGCAAGTTTTCAGCGTAAGTGCCTGATTCTCAAAGCACTTACCTGTAAACTTACGGCGGTGTAACGTAAAGGCGTCCGGCGCAAGCCTGCCTAATTCAAATGGGGCGTGTACCATTTAAATTAGGCGCGCTCCCGCGCCGGACGTACTGCGCATGCTCCGTTTTGAAATTCCCGCCGTGCTTTGCGCGAAGTGACGTCATTTTCTAGAACGGCGACGTGCGTAACGTACATTCGTATTCCCGGACGTCTTACGCTAAAAAAAAAAAAATTTGAAATTCGACCCGGGAACGACGGCCATACTTTAACATGGCTCGTCTAAAGTTAAGCCATGTTAAAGCAGGCTTAACTTTGCGACGGGAAAAAATTACTAGCGACGACGTAACGAACGCGAAAACCTTCGTTGATCGCCGTAAAACCTCATTTGCACACCCGACGCTGGAATACGACGCAAACTCCCCCCAGCGGCGGCCGAAGTATTGCATCCTAAGATCCAACGGTGTAAGTCAATTACACCTGTCGGATCTTAGGGCTATCTATGCGTAACTGATTCTATGAATCAGCCGCATAGATACACTCAGAGATACGCCGTCGTATCTCCTCTGTGAATCTGGCCCAGTGTATCATAAACAATTACCATTTTTTTTACTCGCAATACGTTTTATTATTGTTTTGACAGGGATACAGTCATACATTAACCACTTCACACTTTTCCTTTTTTTATAAAAACTTGCTTTCCCTTTTTAATTATTTATCTAATTTCAGTGTTGCAATAATGGCTGCATGGCATTTCTCTCCTTTCTGATGGTGACAACATGGCTGCATGGCTGCATAATATGTGCAAAAATAGCCACTTGTAGTCTTCATTGCATTGCATGCCTGTATGGGTAACAATGCATGAACACAACTTGGAAAGAGGAACAAATAATTTTCACCCAAAACAGGAAGTGTCTAAAGAAGTACCTACATGGCAGTTACTATTTCAATGAAAAACCCTTATATAAAAATATTGTAAATTACTAAAATTGTATGAACACATTTAAACACATTTGCGGGATGATGCCCGCAGCTGCAGGCTTCATCCCGCTTTCATTTTGTAGAGCCGGCAATTGGCCTTCCAGGGATAACAACCGATGCAGCTAAAAGCCGATCAGTTGTTATACCTGGGAAGCGGGAGTGCACACCCCCCCTCCCGCCTCCTCCGCCACTCTTACCGGGCCTCCTGTCCCACCGGGAGACCCGATGCACCCAGTGCCTAGCAAATGACTGAAACGAAGCAGCAAATGGCTTCAATCCAGTCTCTTCAGTGTAAACACGGAAGCGATGTCACAACGTCACTTCCTGTTTACTCAGCTGCCAATGGCGCCGGTTTAAAAAAAATACACAGTATTCAGAATCGTAGTTTTCGGCAATCTGAATACTTTGAAGTGCAAAGGAGGGATCGGGGGTCTAAAGAGTACATGTCACCACCTATTACTGTCACAAGGGATGTTTACATTCCTTGTGACAGCAATAAAAGTGATCAAAAAAAATATTTTAAAAACACAATTTTATATTACAAAAATAAATAAGATTTTTCTTTTTTTAAAGTTCCCCGTCCGCGAGCTCGCGCAGCAAAGAAAACGCATACGGAAGTTGCGTCCGCATATGTAAACAGTGTTCAAATCACACATGTGAGGTATCGCCGCGATATTCAGAGTGAGAGCAGTAATTCTAGCCATAGACCACCTCTGTAACTCTAACTTGGTAACCGTAAAAAAAATCAAAGCTTCGTCTATGGAGATTTTTAGGTACCGTAGTTTGTCGCCATTCCACGAGTGCGTGCAATTATAAAGCGAGACATGTTTGGTATCTATTTACTCGGCGTAACTTTATCTTTCACATTATACAAAAAAATTGGGCTAACTTTACTTTTTCATATTTTTTTTTTCATGGAAGTGTTTTTTTTCCAAAAAAGTTGTGTTTAAAACACCGCTGCACAAATATCGTGTGGCATAAAATATTGCAACAATCACCATTTTATTCTCTAGGTTCTCTGATAAAAAAATATATATATAATGTTTGGGGGTTCTAAGTAATTTTCTAGCAAAAAATATGGGGTCATATTCTGAGAGAAGTTACGATGGAGTATCTCAGTATACTCCATCGTATCTCCTCTCCCTTTTTTGGCCCGTGTATCTATGCGACTGATTCTTAGAATCATTTTCGCATAGATACACTTAAGATCCGCCATGTGTAAGTCACTTACACTGTCGGATCTTAAATCTAAGTACGCCGCCCGCCGCTAGATGGCCGCTTATGCAAATGAGCCTGCTATGCCGATTCCCGAACGATTTCGCGCCGCGTACCCGCCGCTAACGTCGTTTGCGTAAGCGGAAACTTACTCCTGCTATATGAGGAGTAAATTTCCGCAAGTCCCACGTAGGCCATGTTACGGATGGCGTCGGGTCCGCGTCGTGTTTTTCCGTCGGCTACGTCGTTTCCTTAAGTCGTTCTTGAATACGACTTTACGTCAATGACGCACACGTCGGCGTCATTGACATTTTACGCCGAGAACTGGAGCATGCGCACTGGGCTTTTTTAAGCCCGGCCCGGCGCATGCGCAGTTACTTAGAATCGGGGGCGCGCTTAATTTGAATAGAAGCCGCCCCCTTGGAGATACGCGTGGCTACGCCGGGGCATTTACACTCCGCCGCCCCAAACTACGGAGCAAGTGTTTGGGGAATACAGCACTTGCTCCTGTAGGTTGGGGCGGCGGAGTGTAAATGCCTTACGCGCAGCCCGCGGACATTTAGCCAGAATATGGGCCATGGATTTTAACTTGTAAACACCAAATGTAAACACTTGTAAACACCAAATGTAATTTAACTTGTAAACACCAAATGTCAGAAATAGGCATTTTTCGGCATGAAAAAAAACAAAATTTTTCCAACTTCATCATTAAAACGACGTTGCCCACACACCATCGTTTTTAAAAAATGCTCTAGCAAAGCGCGGTGACGTACAACACGTACGACGGCACTATAAAGGGGAAGTTCCATGCGGACGACGCCACCCTTGGGGCTGCTTTAGCTGATTTCTTGTTAGTAAAAGATGATTTGCGCTTTTCTGTCTGTTACAGCGTGATGAATGTGCTTACGCCATTACGAACGGTAGTTTTACCAGAACGAGCGCTCCCATCTCATAACTTGCTTCTGAGCATGCACAGATTTTTATAGTCGTTTTAGGCCACACACGATCATTTTTTACAACCCGAAAAATGACATTGTTTAAAACGTTGTTAAAAAATGCAGCATGTTCGGAAAAAAAATTTGTCGTTTTTCAGAACCCGAAAAATTTGGTGAAGCCCACACACGATCATTTTAAATGTTTTTAAATGCCGAAAAATTATTGTGTGTACACGGCATTAGTCATGACAGGGATAAATAGATTAGTTTTTTTTGTGGAAAATGTATTTTGCCATTATAATAGTAATTGGTAATCAGACTTTATAACAGTATCATATCAAACTTAACCATATCAATAAAAAAAATGAATATATATTTATTTATACTTTATTATATACGTTACAATGAATAAATAAGTACTAAATAAGCCTTAATAGAAAAACAATAAAATAAACTATGATATATTACCCTCCTGATGGAACTTACAAGTATATGTAAATGGACATATAAACTGAACAGTAACTGTAGAATTGCCTAAAGATCTTTGCTTTCGCTGGGCTAAGGACTAACTTTTAGGGCAACTAGAGCAAAGACACCAATGATATTATGGCCATTGACCAAGTAGCATCTGGTAGGGCTATAACAGTGGATAACACCAAGTAATACACTTATTTCTGCAGTTTAGCCCTAAAGTTCTTCTAAAAAGCGATGACCGGGTGAACTGCCCTCCTTTTTGTCTACAGACACCTCCTTCCGCCCAAAAAGGCCCATCACCATCTTCTAACAAAAGGCCAGAGGAGCCAGCTGTTTGCAAAGTTGCTAAATGTTGTTGCCCTTGGTCAGCTGGACTTTGGACAAGCCATTCAGACTTGACAAAAGACATTTTAATTCATGATCATGAAAAGTGTGGCTGAGTGCTTCTACAACTTGGATTATTCAGCCCATGGGTGTTGAAGTACCAGTAGTTTAGATGATTATCTAAAATGATCACTATGACCTTTGTGTTGAGGGGAGTCTGTACTCAGGGCTGCAGATGAGTCTTTCTGATTCGGATTTACATGTGATTTTTGTGTGATTTTACCAAGTAAGACTTTTTTTTAAACCATAATTCAGTGCATGGCCTTTGAACCCTGGTCAGCAAGGTTAGAAGGGTTAGTATTGAGGGAATTGGATAAGCCAGCCCACTCACTATAAAAGGGGGCTCACAGCAACCATATTATTAGTGTATGTTAGAATCCTTAGGGAGATGATTGAAAGAGCTGACAATCTGTTTAAGGAGAGATTAAGGATATCTGTATTCAACTGTGATATTCTATCTATGTTGTGGATTGCACTGACGAGCATTGTTTGATAGTTGTGACCCCCCCCCCATAGCTTTTTTTGGAGTAACAAAGAGAGACTATTGTGTAGTATGTATAAACATTAATGCTCATTTAAATATATAAAAAAAAAATTGCCACCAAACTAACAATAACATTTCAGACATAAAATCAAATAGGTGTCAAATGCTTAAAATCAGACATAAAACCGCTCCGTTCTCACATCAGCACCACCACTTGAGCACCGATGTGGCGGCGTCACGCCACGCATGAAGCTCCACCCAATGATTTTTGCACAAACACGCGTCATCAGGGGTCACATGCTACACTATGGTAGTCATTGTTTGGTTTGTGAGCTTTGTTCATACAGCTACCTGAGTATCTGGAGGAGCTACAGGAGCTGTAGAGAGATGTGGACTGTTTTAAAGGGAACCTTAAGAGTTGAAATAGGTGTTTTGCTGCTTATAACTGGGCAGCAATTTGGTGAGTTTGCACTTTATCTGGTAATTGGCAGAGCACACATTTTTGATTAAACTTTGTCTATTGACCGTAATGAAAGAACAGCACTCACATTGCCACATAATAATGTTAAAAAAAGGGGGGGGGATGGAACCCGAGGGTAAGCCCAATTCGGACTTTAACGGTACAGTAAACAAGATGTGAAGAAATTATTTTAATAGAAAACAGACGCATACATGATATACAAAAGGACATAAAAAACATTAAAAATCATACATATGGAGTACATATTGTATGATATGAGCCCAAGTGCATTAACGCGTTTTGTCACTAGGCTTCTCCAGGACGCAATTATTTCTTTACATCTTCCCCCCCCCCCTTTTTTTGTCTATTGACCCTAGAGAATAAAATGGTGATTGTTGCAATATTTTATGTCACATTGTATCTGCGCAGTAGTTTTTTAAATGCAATTTTTCAAGAAAAAATACACTTTAATAAATATTAATGCAAAAAAACACAATATATAACCCAATTTTTGGGTAAACTACTATGTAGCACCCTGGGGTTTAGTCAGTGAGCTCCTCACAAATTTACTTACAAGAGTACTTTTCTTGGTCGATTGATGGAGATCTATTGATTTCTCCCTAAGTTTGGCCTTGTTGGACTTTTCTCTTCTACCACTAGGTGGTTGGGTACTTGGTGGTACTAGATATGAGAAGGGCAACTCAAGGTCAGGTTATGAGTATATGGGGTATCTCAGCCAATGGGCAGTGGTTTTCTTGAATACCTTGGCCTGCTGGGACAACCTATATATCCGGGTGAGGTCAGGTGATTTATGTTCTGTGCCACCTGGACGGCTGTCTGGGTGGACGTGTATCGTATGCCCCGGGCTTCTAGGCCAGAGATTGGGCCTATAACAGGGGCATCAAGCCAGGGACCTTGCCGGTTAGCAGTGGTGAAGCAGCTAGGGACCCAGCAGAGAAGCGTGGGTGACGCTTAAGGGAGATACCACCGCAAACCTTGGAGGAGCTCAAGGGATTCAGAGTCAGTGAATTAGAGGGTCTAGTGAGAGACCGGGAGCTCAGTGTTGAAGAAATACAAGAGACACTATACCAGCAGTTAAGATTTAATTGCTCACAAGACTTCTTCTGCTGTCCAACCATGCTGCAGACAAGGAGATAAATATTTGTTCACACCGCAGCATGGAGCGGCTCACAGCAGGGGTCCCTGTTCACCATTTCAGGTCTGATTTCAGCCAGAATATTTGGCTGAATTTGGACCTGAAACGGACCAGAAGACACACAGGACTCTTGTGCAATTCTTACCGGAGCCGCTCCAGAGATGTGTGAACTGGCTCCATAGTGAGCCGGTCACAATCTCCTCCAATTCGCAATAGTGTGAACCCAGCCTTAATTAAAGTGGTTGTAAACCCTCAAAGTTTTTCACGTTGGAGTCCCCTTTTTACTTACCTGAACCTGATTGCCCCAGCAACAGGGATGAGCACAGCAGCTCCAGCCATTGTCTCGGGTCCTCATTGGATAGATTGATAGCAGCAGGAGCCATTGGCTTCGCTGCTGTCAATGAAATCCATTAACTTGTGGTGGGGGCGAGTCCTGCTGTCGGTGTCAATGGATGCAGCAGCAGGACTTGGGAGCATGCCTGCACGAGTTTCCCCTTGGAATGTGGCTCTCTGTGGGGCACTAGAGAAGAGGAGGAGTCAGGAGCGCCACCGGTGGACCCCAGAAGAAGAAGATCAGGGCCACTCTGTGCAAAACCCTTGCACAGAGGAGGTAAGTATGACATGTTTGTTATTAAAAAAAAACCTTTACAGCCCCTTTAAGTGTGATTGACAGTGCTGGTTTCTGACAGCAGGACCACGGCAAAGATGAGCACCACTTTCACTAAACCTGGGAAGGGTCAGCTGGTATTACAACGCATGAAATCACAATAGCGGTGGAGCAGGAATATCAATCTCACAGTTCTGCCAGTGCTGACAGATCCACTGCTTGAAATTAATTTACAAGACACTGTGATGAGGACTTTCTGTGATCTGGCCAGTCACTACTAGGGTTGAGCTTCGTTCAACTCAAACATCGTATGTTCGATCGTTCGTCGAATTACGAAAGTTTTGGGTCGTTCGCGCCAAATTCGAGTTGCGTTTCACGGCCCATAATTCACTGCGGCATCGCAGTGCATTGCTGGCTGATGATTGGCCAAGCATGCACTATGAACCGCATGCTTGGCCAATCACAATTTGCAAAAAATGGAGAGCCATAATTGGCCAAAGCCAGGGTGGCTTTGGCCAATTATGGCTCAGGGGGTTTAGTACATGCCCCACACTATAAAAGGCCGCCTGCAGGTCGGCCTTGTGTAGTGTGTTGCGGTGGTTAAAAGAGAGAGAGAGAGTGTCATTTTTAGTAGGTAGATAGAGCAGGCAGGCAGGCAGGTTAGTCAGTTAAAGTTACAGTGTGTAGAGGATATATATGCATCCCAGCTGTTGTATATATATTTATACACTGTATAGTTTAGCTAGATCAGCTCTTCCCAATTTACTGGCAGGCAGGCGATTGTGCTAGCTGCAGTATTCTCACGTGGTGTATTGCCTGTGTCCTCTGCAGTGTGCACCATAAAGCTACGTGGTGTGTGTACTGCCTTTGTCCTTTGTAGTTTGCACCTAAAGCTACTTGGTGTGTACTGCCCGCGTCCTCTGCAGTTTGCACCTAAAGCTACGTGGTGTGTACTGCCCGTGTCCTCTGCAGTTTGCACCTAAAGCTAAGTAGTGTGTGTACTGCCTTTGTCCTCTGCAGTTTGCACCTAAAGCTACTTGGTGTGCACTGCCCGTTTCCTCTGCAGATTGCACCTAAAGCTACGCAGTGTGTGTACTGCCTTTGTCCTCTGCAGTTTGCACCTAAAGCTACTTGGTGTGTACTGCCCGTTTCCTCTGCAGTGTGCACCTAAAGCTACGTAGTGTGTGTACTGCCCGTGTCCTCTGCAGTTTGCACCTAAAGCTACGTGGTGTATGTACTGCCTTTGTCCTCTGCAGTTTGCACCTAAAGCTACTTGGTGTGTACTGCCCATGTCCTCTGCAGATTGCACCTAAAGTTACGTAGTGTGTACTGCCCGTGTCCTCTGCAGTGTGCACCTAAAGCTACGTGGTGTGTGTACTGTCTGTGTCTGTGCTATTTTTCTCTATGATTTTCATCCATATTGCAGGGACCAGACATTACATTAAAGCCGCAAGCAGTTTTAAATTACTTTTTTCTTATAGTAATCTCATTTTGTGCAGGGACAGTTCTAAACACGTGCCACTTCACAGGCATACTATAGACACCCAGCAGGTATGATATTTAAAGGAATATTTAATTTTTTTAATTTAAGCATCATTAAAATCACTGCTCCAAAAAAAACAACCGTTTTTAAAACAAATTTCCATTGATACATGTTCCCTGGGGCAAGACCCGGGTTCTCAAAGACGTTTTCACAGGCATACTATAGACACCCAGCAGGTACGATATGTAAAGGAATTTTTCATTTTTTTTATTTTTTATTTAAGCATCATTAAAATCACTGCCCCAGAAAAAACGACCGTTTTTAAAACGTTTTTTTCCATTGATACATGTTCCCTGGGGCAAGACCCGGGTTCTCAAAGATGTTTTACGACAATAACTTGCATATTAGGCTTTAAAATTAGCACTTTTGAATTTGAACGTTCGAGTCCCAATGGGGTTCTAAATTTTTGCGCGAGCGGTCAGTCCGTTCAAAGGTTCTGGTGCGAACCGAATGGGGGGGGGGGGGTGTTCGGCTCATCCCTAGTCACTTCTAGCAAACATCAATGGACTTCTAGGCACCTCCACAGACATGTAGTTTGTTACTGCCAGGAACCCTGGGTGAAAAATAAAGAAAACCCTGAAAAAAGAAAACAAATGCCTTACTAAAGTTTGTTAAACTGCAATAGACACTATATTGTCAAAAGTATTGTGATGAATTATAGCGCAGACTGCGAGACAGGCCTTCTTGTCCAACATCAGTGCCTGACCTCATAAATGCGCTTCTGGAAGAATGGTCAAACATTCAGGAAAACAATATCTGTGGCACACATAGCGCACAGCAGTAATTGGTGGGCTAACCCAGATGAACAATGGGAGGGTCTTAAAGGGGGGTGATTAAACAGAATCTGTGTCTAGTTGCTATAAACACTGAACCCATATAACAGCTATTTTACCCATAAAATACCCCTACTACTTATGTCACACACACATAAACCTCAGAACATGGGATCATCTAAAAAAAAATTCAACTGTTTTATTCCATATGCTTTTCTGCATACAGAAACATGTCATGTTGTCTATATGAGCCTAGCTTATAGAACAACTTAAAGCATTTGTTACCCTAAGGCCCCGTACACACGACCAAACATGTATGCTGAAACTGGTCCGCGGGCCAGTTTCAGCATACATGTTCGGTCGTGTGTGGGCGCGAGCGGGCCGAATTCCAGCAAACATTTGCCCGCCGGGCCTTTTCCCAGCGGGCAAATATTCCTGGACGTGTTTTAAAACCGTCCGCTGGAATCCTGCCCGCTCGGACATGTACGGTCGTCAGTACAGACCTACCGTACATGTCCAGGCGCCCGCCGTCCCTCGCATGCGTCGAATGACTTCAACGCATGCGTGGAAGCATTTTAAAGGCGGGCCGCCCACGTCGCTGCGTCATTGTCGCGGCGACACCGCGTCATCGACGCGGCGACACCGCGGACACGCCCCGCGTATTGTTTACGCGCGGACTTCTGTACGATGGTGTGTACAACCATCGTACAGAAGCCCTCTGGCAGACATGTACGGTGAAAACGGTCCGACGGACCGCTTTCACCGTACATGTTTGTTCGTGTGTACCCGGCCTAACACTTCATATTCCTGATAGGTGCCTGCGGTACCATGTACTTGCGTGAGAAACTATCCTCTTCTCTTTGAATTGCTTCCTTTGTGTAAATATCCTGGTATTTCTGCTTTCTTATTAAAAGCTGAACACACTAGGCAGAAGAGCAAACTGTGGTCAGTTATCTAGGCTGCTGCTTCTTTTCCCCCCAGCTCGTATGCAGCTGAGAACAGAGGGAATGAGATCACTAATAAAAAAGGGGAAAAAAGGTATTTATAATGTTTTTTTTTATATATATATAGATCTATACAAACATGTTTTGCCTTTCATTTCTATTCTGAACTAAATAGGTTGTTTTACAAGGTAATCGTTTACAATTACTAATTAAAACCAGCAACTGTTGTGACAGTGAACATGTTGGTCAGGACTATGTAATGTACAACATAATTTACTGTACAGAGTGCAGGGGTCAGGATGAGCCTCCAATTCAGATGGAGACTAAGAGCAGCTGTTCCAATACAAATTGCTTAGGCGTGGGCCTATGCCATCAAGGAGCTCCGGTAGATATTAAAAATGTGTGCAGCTTTGTGAAATGATCATTAATTTTATTGTTTTACCCATAGGCCATTTGGCAAAAAAAAAAAAAAAGGTTGGTTAGCAACCCCCGATGTCCTGACTTGTTGCTAGGACACATATACCATTGTGTTTCACTGCTGCATTGGTGGGAGTGAGCAACCAATGGTTTTCACACCCTAGCAATAGGTTGGGACATGGAGGTTGCTAACTAGGAGTTTTTTAGCCAGGCTTCTGAGGGAAACCAAATGGCCCAAAGATAAAACAATAGAATTAATAATCATTTTACAAAGCTGCACAAATATTTAACATCTACTGGGGCCCCTTGACTACATAGGCTATTTTCTGGAAAAGGTGAACCTAGGGCCATATTCTGAGTAAAGTTACGATGGAGTATCTCAGGATACTCCATCGTATCTCTCTTTTTTGGCCAGTGTATCTATGCGAGTGATTCTTAGAATCATTTTCGCATAGATACACTGAAGATCCGACATGTGTAAGTCACTTACACTGTCGGATCTTAAATGTAATTACTCCGCCGGCCGCTAGGTGGCGTTTACGTTCAGGTCTCATTTGTTTATGCAAATGAGCCTGAACGAATTTGCGTCGCATAACCGTCGCTTACGTCGTTTGCGTAGGCGTAAGGTTACCCCTGCTATATGAGGGGTAACCTTACGCCAGTCCCACGTAGGCCATGTTAAGTATGGCGTCGGGTCCGCGTCGTGTTTTCCCGTCGGGTACGTTGTTTTACTAAGTCGTTCTTGAATACGACTTTACGTCAATGACGCACACGTCGGCGTCATTGACATTTTACGCCGAGAACTGGAGCATGCGCACTGGGCTATTTTAAGCCTGGCGCATGCGCAGTTCGTTAGAATCGGGGGCGCGCTTAATTTAAATAGAAGCCGCCCCCTTGGAGATACGCCGGGATATGCCGGGCCAAATACACTCCGCCGCCCCAAACTACGGAGCAAGTGTTTGGGGAATACAGCACTTGCTCCTGTAGGTTGGGGCGGCGGAGTGTAAATGGCTTACGCGCCGCCCGCCGGAAATCTACGAGAATATGGCCCGCAGTCTTTAAGCTAGTCCAAAACAATGGGCCAATATTGTGGTACCTGCATGTGGACAGGAAGCGGCTTAATGAAGCTGAAATAGCTTGGCAAGTTGGCATTATGAAAAATGGTGAAAAGAGTGTTTTGTACAAAAAATGGTAATTGTTTATGATAAATAGTGTTTTAGCAAACTAAGGGCCAGATTCACAAAAGAGATACGACGGCGTATCTCCTGATACGCCGTCGTATCTCTGCGATGCGCCCGTCGTAACTATGCGCCTGATTCATAGAATCAGTTACGCATAGTTCTCACTAAGATCCGACAGGTGTAATTGACTTACACTGTCGGATCTTAGGCTGCAATTCTAGGCCGGCCGCTAGGTGGCGATTCCATAGCGGTCGGCGTAGAATATGCAAATTACTAGTTACGCCGATTCACGAACGTACGCTTGACCCGTCGCTCTAAATTTACGTTGTTTCCGTCGAGATGCGCCGCGTAAAACTAAGGCTGCCCTCTAGGTGGTCTAGCCAATGTTAAGTATGGCCGTCGTTCCCGCGTCGAAATTTGAAAATTCACGTCGTTTGTGTAAGTCGTCCGTGAATGGCGCTGGACGCCATTTACGTTAACGTCAAAACCAATGACGTCCTTGCGACGTCATTTAGCGCAATGCACGTCGGGTAATTTTACGGACGGAGCATGCGCAGTACGTTCGGCGCGGGAACGCGCCTAATTTAAATGGTGCCCGCCCCATTTGAATTAGGCGGGCTTGCGCCGAGCAGATTTACGTTACACCGCCGCAAGTTTACAGGTAAGTGCTTTGTGAATCAGGCACTTACGCTGTAAACTTGCGGCGGTGTAACGTAAATGGGATACATTACGCCACTGCAACGTATCCAGATTCTATGTGAATCTGGCCCTAAATGTCATCCACTTGGCGTTTACATCTACTTTAATGTCCTCACATGTTTGCACATAAAGACAAAATCAATTAAGCCAGGGAGTAAGTGTCCATATGATATACAGTGGGGATAGTTGTGTTTTATACAGACTGCAGCACACTGATTACTGTACAGGGTTTGGGGAGAAAAGAAGAACACACAGCCTTTCCCCCACCCTTGTAATTAAGCACTCCTAGGGGATCCGTAAAGCAGATGTGGGTTGGCGACAATGAATGCCACATCTTGTACTTTAATTAAAACCATCATTATGTGTACAAGGTTTACAAGTACACATTAATCATTTTTCAATATCACATATAAATATCACATTTTTATTTTTGGTAACAGCTCAATATTTGTTCTTATTACACAGTCCAACTTAAAAGGAGGCTTTTGGTGCAAAAATATAAAATGGATATTCGATTCAATTACTCAGATTAATTGAAACCATTTATTAATTAATTGTATTATTGTATTTAGGTTATGGAGTATAAATAATAGCGGTTTGTTGAAAGCACAAGCGTATAGGGCCAGCTTAAAGTGGAGTTCCACCCATAAATATAACATTACATCAGTAGTTTAAAAAAAATGTCATTAGTCCTTTAAGATTTTTTTTTTTTTTTTTAGATGCCTTCAAAGTGTTGTTGCTAGGCAGAATAGTTAATCTTCCCTCTTCCTGCACCTAGGTGCTTAAGCTTCCTAACCAACACCGCACAGACTCCTGGGAATGTAGTGGGTGTAACTTTCCAGGAGTCTGTGCACTCCCCAGTCTCAAAGAATCATGTGACTTGGACAGTACAGGTGCTGAAACCTGATCTGAAACCTATTACACTGCTTGTGCAGCACTGAGCATGTGCGAGATCTGCAAGGCTGAAATCCAGGAAGTCATACAGTCTGGCTTCATGATGCCCACACTTAAGATGGCCCCAGTCAATTTCTATTTTATAAAGTGTCTAAATGCTGTAACAACCTAACAAAACAGACCTTAGTTTACAGACTAACTTTACTAGAATACATTAAGCTTGTGTATTACAGGGGTATTTATATTTAAAAAGTGAAATTGTGGCGGAACTCCGCTTTAAGACCCCTTTCACACTGAGGAGTTTTTCAGGCGGTACAGCGCTAAAAATAGCGCTGCTATACCACCTGAAAAACTCCTGCCCAGCAACCTCAATGTGAAAGCCAGAGAGAAAAAAATCTCCTGTCAGCAGCATCTTTGGAGCGGTGAGAGGAGCGGTATGTATACCGCTCCTTCACCACTCCTTCCCATTTAAAACAATGGGAAACCACGGCAATACCGCCCGCAATGCGCCTCTGCTAGCAGCCGAATCCCGCGGAAAATTCTACGGTATATCGCCGCTATTTTTAGCGGCGCTATACCACCCCCGGCGGCTCCTGCCCCAGTGTAAAAGGGGCCTTACAAATGGGACCTGATTTACCATAGGAAACAAGCAAGAGAAGGGATGAACTGCGATTAAATATATATATATATCATGCTTGCATAGCATGAGTGTATGGATATATTTGTGCATAGAGAACGTGCCCTGAACCTATCAGGAAAATTGTACATCAATGGTGTAGTCCTAAAAACTTTTTGTGACTTATCTGAGCTCAGTCCCAGGCCACATCCAAGTAAGCTTTCATTGCTTATAGCAACATAATAAAATTCAAAAAACATGTAATTAATTTGTGGATGCATAATACTTGAAAACCAGACTCTAAAGGACACTATAAGAAAATCAGAAGTAAAATTTTGTCTTGTACCAAAAATAAATAAATATGTGTATAAAATATGCATTGATTGCTGTGCCACATGCTGGAGTCTCGGGGATACATCATAGCTCACAACTGTCCCTGATTTTGAGGAACTGTCCCTGATTTCATCCAATGTCTAAATTGCTTTATTTGGACATTTCAGCAGCTAACATAAAGAAATAGTAGTGGTAAAAAAAATCACTTGTGGGTTTAACTATTTTTTTTTTTTTTGTATAATTCTTTTTTAACTACTTGCCGACCAGCCACTGTCATTGCACTGCGGCAGGCCGGCTCATTCCCATGAATCGCCGTCATTGTACATCGGCTCGGGAACTCTAGTTTGAGCGCGTGCCCACTGGCCAGCGGGGGAGCCAATCAGCGGGTGGGGCAGACTGGATGCAATTCAAGTGAATGGGGACGCTCTGCAAAGCACTACTTTTCCAAATCATACCAAACCAAACCACATAACACTACAGTACCATGTAGTTTGGTGGCCGCAAACATGCTGCCATTAGCAATTAATGGCACCCATGTGCATCTCACTAGGGCAGCATGGTTGCATGCAGTGTGGGGAATGCACACAGAATGCCCCTTTCCTGCACATTGTTCCAGTCTGAATCAACCCATAGGGAGAGAGAGAGGGAAGGATCACAATGGTATATGGAAGAAAGGAAAGAGGGATCACTATGGTACATGGAAGAAAGGAAGGAAGGATCACTGTGGTACATAGAAGACAGGAAGGAGGGGTCACTTAGATTGGCTGCTCCCCAGTCCAGAGGCTCAGGCAGACATCAGCATCACTTGCTGCTTCAAAATCTCTCAACCACACAACCCCTTCCCAGCACAGATTGGCTGCACACCGGGGGTTGTGGGTGAGCACAGGGGGACATAGGGAGGAGGTGAAGCTGACCTAGCCCACCTCCTCCTCCCTCTTCGAACATCCCGTACAGCAGGCAGGGATAAGTCAGCAGGCGGGTGAGTGGGCGGGGGACTGTTCTGCTAAGCACTGAGAGAGCCTGACAGCTGCAGCACAGCGTGGCAGCTTGGCATGCATCGGACAGGGGAATTAGTGGAGTTCAGTAACGGTACTTGTTCCGGTACTGGGCTCCGCTGTGGGACTCTTATGGTTTTCCCGCAGCGGGATTTGCTTGAAATCTGGCATGGTCCCAGGGAATCAGGGACGGTTGGGAGGTATGCACAGAGTGTGGCTTGGCCCGCCCCCACTCTCTCCTCACAGGATTTGATTGACAGACAACATTGATTGGCAAATAGCTTCCGCTGCTGCCTCTGAGTTCTGTAAGGAGAGAGAAGGAGAGCACTGGTGCTCTTAAGCACAACACTGGATTAAGATTTTTTTTTTTCAATTTGGATAGAGCAAGGGAGGGTTAGAACTCAGATTTATTTATTTATTTATTTATTTATTTATTTGCCATCTGTGTCCTATTTGGGAGATTTCCCTTCACTTTGTGTCCCATAGCTAAAACAGGAAATCCCTGCAAATTAAGGGAATCCTTTTGAGACCCCCAGGTCACAAGAACTAGTGTCCCAATTGGAAAATGTCCCCTCTATTTCTTTTCTGGGGACAACCCAAAATTTGGGATTTTCTTTTACTTTCACTTCCATTGATAATAGTAAACAGGACAAATAGAGAGGGTGAATCTCCCTAACAGGGACATAAACAGCAGTAAAAACCAAAAAGCCAAAATGTCTAATAAAAGAACATATTGTATTAGTATATCAAGTAAAACATACATATGTTTTACTTGATATACTGTACTAATGCAATATGTTATTTTATCAGACATTTTGGCTCTATACGTTTGTAAATCCCTTGAAGAAGGGCATCAAGCCGGAAACAGTCATTGGGTCTTACTGAGGCCCTGTACACACGACGAGCTTCTCGGCAGATTTCAGCCAGAAACTCGATCGGAGCTGAATTCTGCCGAGAAACCCGGCCGTGTGTACACTTTCGGCCGAGGAAGCCGACGAGTTCCTCGTCGAGCCAAATAGAGAACATGTTCTCTATTTCCCCGTTGTTCAATGAGGAAAGTTGGCTCGCTGACATCCTCGGCGGCTTCACACAGAACTCGATTCAAACGATGAGTTTTGCCCGTCGAGTTCCTCGGACGTGTGTACGGGGCCTGAGAGACGCTTTTTATATGTATTTAATCGTATAAATTATACATTTTTACATACTCTACTGTTTCCAGTCACTTTCAAAATCCCATTTCGAAGGGAGTTTCTTCTTTTGTATATATAACTGGGATGTG
The DNA here is from genome assembly GCF_905171775.1 of Rana temporaria. Taxonomy (NCBI): domain Eukaryota; kingdom Metazoa; phylum Chordata; class Amphibia; order Anura; family Ranidae; genus Rana; species Rana temporaria. Next base: position 85,976,302 of record NC_053493.1, on the reverse strand, counting down.
GTGACTGCTAACAGCTTTCTGTGAATATTGGGTCTCTTTTTCATGTGCACTGCTGTATGGTCTTGGCCACCACGCTGCAGCTCAGTTTCAGGGTCTTGGCAATCTTCCTATAGCCTGGGCCAGTGATGGCAAACCTTGGCACCCCAGATGTTTTGGAACTACATTTACGATGATGCTCATGCACTCTGTGGTGTAGTTGAGCATTATGAAAAATGTAGTTCCAAAACATCTGGGGTGTCAAGGTTCGCCATCACTGGCCTAGGCCATCTTTATGAAGAGCAACAATTTATTTAATTTTTTTCAGATCCTCAGAGAGTTCTTTGCCATGAGGTGCCATGTTGAACCTCCAGTGACCAGTATGAGAGAGTGAGAGCGATAACACCAAATTTAACATACCTGCTCCCCACTCACACCTGAGACCTTGTAACACTATTGAGTCACATGACACCGGGGAGGGAAAATGGCTAATTGGGCCCAATTTGGACATTTTCACTTAGGGGTATACTCACTTTTGTTGCCTGTGGTTTAGACATTAATGGCTGATTGTTGAGTTATTTTGAGTGGGCAGTAAATTTATACTGTTATACAAGCTGTACACTCACTACTTTACATTGTAGCAAAGTGTAATTTCTTCAGTGTTGTCACATGAAAAGATATAAAAAAAATTACAAAAATGTGAGGGGTGTACTCACTTTTGTGAGATACTGTATCTCCTGCAGTGACAACAACAGAACCAGTCTGACATCCCCTGGTTAAGCTGCAATACACCAAATTCTTTATTATCCCAGGGTATGGCGGGCAGAGGAAGATTGCTTCCTTTGATACAGTGATACCATGTTATTTAACTTAAAGTCTCTGCTATTTTGTCTAATCTGTGAACATTAAGTAGTCAAGTTTCTGAAAGTCCTAGAAAATCTTCCAAGGTATTTTAGTTTGTGATCATATTAGTAACACATACAGAATGTGAACAACCTGCATTCCAGAATGAGCCCTTCAGTAATCTGATCAGTGATTGTTCATAAACAAATTCTACATTTTATGTCCCTTTTGCTATTACTCACTTAGCTTTGCAATGAGATTAACAGAAGAGAAATTGGAGACTTTATAGATCTTAAAGTAGAAGTGTTAGCTCGCTTCTACCTTGCCATATTACACATATGGAATAGAAGATGCCCACATACACTATATTGCCAAAAGTATTGGGACACATGCCTTTACACGCACATGAACTTTGATGGCATCCCAGTCTTATGCCGCGTACACACGATCATTTTTCGGCATTAAAAAACGTTGTTTTTCAAAAACGTAATTTAAAATGATCGTGTGTGGGCTACAGGTAATTTTTCAGGTTCTGAAAAACAAAAACAAAAAATTCGAACATGCTGCATTTTTTAACGTTGTTTTAAACTATGTTGTTTTTCGGGTTGTAAAAAATGATCGTGTGTAGGCTAAAACGACGTAAAAAACCCGCGCATGCTCAGAAGCAAGTTATGAGACGGGAGCGCTCATTCTGGTAAAACTACCGTTCATAATGGAGTAAGCACATTTATCACGCTGTAACAGACAAAAAAGTGCGAATCGTCTTTTACTAACACGTAATCAGCTAAAAGCAGCCCAAAGGCGAATGGAACTTCTCCTTTAGAGTGCCGTTGTACGTGTTGTATGTCACCGCGCTTTATTTAGATCATTTTTTAAAAACAATGGTGTGTGGGCAATGTCGTTTTAATGATGAAGTTGGGAAAACGTTGTTTTTTGGACATGCTGAAAAACAAAGTTTTTTTTCATGCTGAAAAATGATCGTGTGTACGCGGCATTAGTCCGTAGGGTTCAATATTGAGTTGGCCCACCCTTTGTAGCTATACCAGCTTCATCTCTTCTGGGAGGACTGTCCACAAGGTTTAGGAGTGTGTTTATGGTAATGTTTGACCATTCTTCCAGAAGTGCATTTGTGAGGTCAGGCATTGATGTGGATGAGAAGGCCTGGCTCACAGTCTCTGCTCTAATTAATCCGAAAGGGATTCTATCGGGTTGAAGTCAGGACTCTGTGCAGGCCATTCAAGTTCCTCCAACCCCAAACTCTCCCATCCATGTCTTTATGGACCTTGCTTTGCAGGGGGGGGGGGGGTGTCCTATGCCTACACACTTTTGCTAATAGGTGTCCCTCATTCCCATAAGTTTTGATGTATGGTGAAAGCAGCACATACCACTCACAGTAAACATTGTTAGGCACACATTTAACCCCTTGATCGCCCCTAGATGGTAACCGCTTCCCAGCCAGTGTCAATAGTACAATAATCGTGCATAGTAGTAGCACTGGTCACTATTGTCATTGTCAGTCAGTTAGTGTACCCCCCAGACAGCATTAGCTGGTGTCTGATTGCCCACCACACTATCACAGTCCCACTATAAGTCGCTGATCACCGCCATTTTTCGTATAAAATAAATAAAAATTCCAGTATCTATACCAGACACTATAACTTTCACACAAACCAAATAATATACATCTTTTGAAAAAATAAAAAATCTTAGTAGAAAATAAAAAAATAAAAATTACAGTATCTATACCAGACACTATAACTTTCACGCAAACCAAATAATATACATAGTATTGGTATTTTATTTTTATTTTTCAGCAAAGACATGTAACAAAATATTTTTTGGTCTTGATTCATGAATTAATTTTTATTGGATATGTTTTATAGCAGAAAGAAAACATTTTGGAGTTTGTTTTATAAAAAATTTCCATTTTTTTTTTATATCACACAAAAAAAAAAAAAAAAACAGTGGTGATCAAATACCACCAAAACAAAGCTCTATTTGTGTGAAAAAAATTATAAAAATGTAATTTGCATACAGTGTTGCATGACCGTGCAATTGCCAGTTACAATAGCATAGTGTCGAATAGCAAAACAAATGTTTGGGCATAAGGGGGTAAAATCTTACAGCGGTCAAGTGGTTCATCAGTTCGAAAATGTGGCCCTAGTATGATATCCTAGTGAGCTTTGTTAGGATAGACAGTAGGTTTGACTTACTAAAGGCAAATAAGCTGTTCACTTCCATGGAAATTATAACCCAGAGTTTAGTGAGTGAGGTGAAACTACACTTCGTAAAGAATACCCAATCATGTGCAAGAATAAAATAGCATTCTTGTTTAAACATGACTGGATGATGGAAGTAAACAGAAATATTCAGTAAGTTCTGTGGAAAATCCCCAAGAAAAAAGAAACTTCCATTGCAAAGTGAATGGTATGTTTGCCTTTAGAAAATCAACTTTATTGTGTACATCTGGTTCACAACTTTGCACAATTGTAGCAAGTCTGAATTGTAGATGTGTATATAAGTTAAACACAAAATGAGTCCGTGCAAAATTGACGTAAATGAATATAGGGTTGATACCCCTCGCCGGGGATAACAACCAATACCACTCAAAATTAATTAAATGATTAATGTCCAAACATAATCGTGTAAAAAAGTCCAATTTGTGAAATAAATATATTCCAAGAAAAATCAGTTATGAAAGAAAGGCTTTGTTGTTTATCAGTGAAAGTAATGCGGCCTAATTTCATTGGTTACGACGTTACGAGAGAGAGGCTTGGTCGCTCTCCCGTGCGCATAAGAGAGGTGAACGTTCAGTGTGTCGCCCGTGCCCTTTGAGAACGTCATTTATGACGAAACATGTCAGGGCAGAGCCACGCACTAACGTCACCGCATTAACGTGACCCCAGATGCACGGGTGTACGTTTAATTTTATTTGTTTCTGTCGACAATTTTAATCAAGCTTTTTTTCTATGTACCACGTTTTTATATACAATAAATTGCCAGTACGGTACTTCACTATTGTGAGCCTCCCGTTCCCCTTTTTCAGCGGGGCCTTGTGACGCCGAGCCTAGGAGCTGATCGTTTGGCGTAAGGTGAATTACCTGCCTAAAGGTTCCTGTCTGGATGAGACGGCCAGAACCCAGAGTCTGGAAAGGATTGGTCGGGAGAGGAGTTACGTACTTCTGCTGGGATTTCGTATTACCCGTCAGGGTGGATATCGATGCTCGTATGACCTCATCTAACAGGGGGTCCAACACTTCTGGTAAGGGTGTTTACTTACCACTTTTGGTGCGATTGTGAGGAACAGTCACGTCCATTTAATTCACAAAATCGGTGGTGGATTCTTCTTGGAATATATTTATTTCACAAATTGGACATTTATACACGATTATGTTTGGACATTAATCATTTAATTAATTTTGAGTGGTATTGGTTGTTATCCCCGGCGAAGGGTATCAACCCTATATTCATTTACGTCAAGTTTGCACGGACTCATTTTGTGTTTAACTTATATACACATCTACACTTTATTCAAGTAGTGTGGTTTTTAGCGCTGCCTACCTCCTTTGTTTTTGATTTTGTTCGCATGAGTATCACATGTTTTTTAGGTGTGCAGCTTTTTTCTAAAAATTCAATTTTTTATTTTTCAAAACTTTTTGTGTTCTTAGCGCAGTATTTTCCCTGTTTATTTAGCAAGTCTTACATTACTCCAGATCAAATTTCTTTGCAAACATTCTGCAAGTCTGCAGCAAGATCTGATTCAGTTATGTTGTGCAATAGTCATCCCACCACAGGGGTCACTGTGGCTGAATTGTCATGCTGTAGACTTGCAGAGCTCTTGCTGTAGACTCACCACTGCAACTTTGTTCTTGCTAGAGACTTGTCACTCAAATTTGTGCTACAAATTGAAAAAATGTCAACTAGAACTTGTGCTTCAAGTGCTCTGCGTGTGTACAACTTCCCAGTGAAAATATGCAGCAAGATAGCAGACTTAAAATGTAATACTGCCACAAATTTGTGGCAAGTTATCCTTGCTATCATGGATGTGACAGCTCGAAGGTTAAAGGTTAGAGTGGAGGAAGTGTTTTAGTGATTGAATTGGGTATTCCATGTTTTTGCATGGGAGGGACACATGTTAGGAGATACTGTAGTATAGGAGATACATTGTTAGTTACTAAAACACTGGAGGTTTCAATATACATACTAGTTCTTGGCACTAAAAGTCTCATTCTGAAATCTTCTGCTGCTGATCTTCTGGTGCCAAGAGCAAACATATTGGTGATGTCTGCCAACACCATCTAATAGTTTGTTGAAATGGCCAGGGAGAAGAAGTGAAGAGATTGTGAGAGATTGTTCATTAACATTTTGTGGTTTATAAGTAGTAGCATTGACAAAAGAAGACTTGGACAACCATCAGACATCAGGGCCCGGATTCTCAGAGGACTTACGATGGCGTAGCGCCATGTACGCCGTCGTAAGTCTGAATCCGAGCCGTCGTATCTATGCGCCTGATTGTTAGAATCAGTTACGCATAGATATCCATTAGATCCGACAGGCGTAAGTCTCTTACGCCGTTGGATCTAAACTGCATTTTTTTTTGACCGCTAGGTGGCGCTTCCGTCGAATTCCACATTGAGTATGTAAATTAGCTAGATACGCGAATTCCCGAACGTACGCGCGGCCGACGCAGTAAAGTTAAAACGTTTACGTTAGGCTTTTCACGGCGTATAGTGGCCCCTGCTATATGAGGCATAAGTGCGGCTAACAATGTTAAATATGGCCGTCGTTCCCGCATCGAATTTTGAAAATTTTACGTCGTTTTCGTAAGTCGTTCGCGAATAGGGCTTTGCGTAAGTTACGTTCACGTCGATACCATTGAGGCGGATTTTCGAGCATGCGCACTGGGATTGTTTCACGAACGGCACATGCGCCGTTCAAAAAAAACGTAAAAAATGTGGGGTCAAGACAAATTTAAGTAAAACACGCCCCCAACATCCCCATTTGAATTAGGCGGCCTTACGCCGCAACACATACGTTACGCCGCCGTAACTAAGGGCGCAAGTTCTTTCTAAATACAGAACTTGTGCCCAAAGTTAGAGCGGCGTAACGTATCGGAGATACGTTACGCCAGCAGAAAGATGCGCGCATCTTTCTAAATCTGGCCCCAGGTGTTTTCGCAAACCATCATTTCCTCCATGTTCATGGGTACGGCTGATATATCATCTGCTCTCCGTATCAAAAAGCCTCAAAACATCACTACAAAAAGTGCAGCGCTATCCTGTGTTTGTTTATATCAGCAGGTCTTGTATAAGCAATCAGAGTTTCTTCAGTATTTCAATTTCAAAAACAGAAGAATTAGGTGAGTTTCTCCCGGGACTAATTAATATCACACTAGGGGTCAATCCTCCTTCACCCCAGGCTGATTATCTTCTTTGTTCTCCTACGGTATGCGGGATGTACCTTGAAAGATGACTGTAAAAACTTCCCTTTTTTGAAGTAATTTGTCATACAAATACTCCTGAAAGCTGCTAAGTACAGCGCGAAACAAACAGTGACAAAGAGCAAAGCCTTTCATGGTGCTTAGACAATCCTCTTCAGCTTGACAAAGAGTTAACTAATCATCAGGCCGTTCTCAGGCTTAAAACACTGAAAGCCTTTACTTGAATTTAATACACATAAGACCACTTGTAATTTTACTAAGCAATTAAGTAATTCTGCTTAAGAGTAACTAATTCTACTTCAATTGGAAGCAAACACAACTGTACAAACTCCCATTATGTCCCGAAGGGGGGGTCAGATTGTGCATCACCATACCACTCTACATAGGCTGCCTGAACCAGATGATGACGGATGCTTTGCAAAACCACCATCGGCACACCTAATCACTTATTGATCCTAGAGCCCATATTTACTGTCTCTTTCTCTTTTAGGGGAGTTCCACCCCCCTCCTCCCAACAATAATTAAAAGTCAGCAGCTACACATACTGTAGCTGTTATAGGTGTGCGCTCATGGTGTGCCGGATGTTCCCAGGCACACCCTAATCACCCCATGCACATTAGTGTTATCGCTCTGTATAGCAGCAGGAATATGGGGAATATCTCCCTCTTACCGGCTCTGCCATAAGAGTATTTATGATCTTCTCTTTCACTGTGTCGGCAGGGAGATCAATGTGCCGGGGTCATATATATGTAGATACATTTGCATGTGTGTTTGAGCTTAAGGGTGCACACCCTAATGCTATAGGCTTCGCACACCTATGGTAGCTGCTGACTTTGAATATTAGGACCCTTAGGCCGCGTACACACGGTCGTTCCAAACCGATGAGAATGGTCCGACGGGCCATTTCCATCAGTTCACCGCTGAAGTGGCCTGATGGTCTGAAGTGCGTACACACCATCGTTCCAAAAACCGATCGGGTCAGAACGCTGTGATGTAAAACACACGACATGCTGAAAAAAACGAAGTTCAATGCTTCCAAGCATGCATCGACTTGATTCTGAGCATGCGCGGGTTTTGAACCGATGCTTTCTGTACTAACCATCGGTTTGGACCGATCGGGCAGCGGTCCATCGGTTCGATTTTAAAGCATGTTTTAAAATTTTGGACCGAAGGACAACGGACCGATGGGCCTTACACACGGTTGGTTTTGACCGATGAAACTGGACTTAAGGCCGTTTTCATCGGTTTGGACCGACCGTGTGTACGTGGCCTTACCTGTCCTGGAATCCAGCAATGTCGGCACCCCAGCCAATGTTTTCCGCCATTTGGCTTCACAGCCGGTTCCCTACTGCACATGCACCTTTTCTGAATGGCCCGGCAGCGGGGGCTGAACTTCCGAGTGATCTAGCCGCGGCGGGATCTCCCGGAAGTGGGGACAGGTACCTGTCAAAAACAGGCACCCGCTCCCGAATAAAAAGGTGCCAAATGTGGCACAGGAGGGGGGGAAAGCAGATAAGCGGAGCTTCCACTTTTGGATGGAATTCAGCTTTAAGCACTTGATGCCGAAATGCATTGATATGGTTAAGTTTTTAGACTAATTTATCCTCATCACAATCCACCGAGACTGTAGAAACCCTTTGAAGTGGGAACAGGTACCTGTCAAAAACAGGCACCCGCTCCCGAATAAAAAGGTGCCAAATGTGGCACAGGAGGGGGGGAAAGCAGATAAGCGGAGCTTCCACTTTTGGATGGAATTCAGCTTTAAGCACTTGATGCCGAAATGCATTGATATGGTTTCAGTTTTTAGACTAATTTATCCTCATCACAATCCACCGAGACTGTAGAAACCCTTTGGGGTGTAGAAGCTGTTTGCCTAATATTCAGACCTCATATGCTTTTACCACCATTATATCACTTGATAATAAAAACATGAAATGTTGTAATATATATAATACAATATTAATATATATATATATATATATATATTTTTTTTTTTTTTTTTTTTAATGTCATTAAAAACGATTGTGTGTGGGCTCCAGAGCATTTTTCACGATGTAAAAAATGGCCATAAAATATTTAGAACATGCTCTAATTTTTCACGACGTTTTTAACGTTGTCGTTTTTAACGTCGCAAAAAATGGTCGTTTGTGGGCTTTAACGACGTGAAAAAGACGTGCATGCTCAGAAGCAAGTTATGAGACGGGAGCACTCGTTCTGGTAAAACTAGTGTTCGTGATGGAGTAAGCACATTCATCACGCAGTAACAGACTGAAAAGCGCGAATCATCTTTTACTAACACGAAATCAGCAAAAGCAGCTCCAAAGGTGGCACCATCCGAATGGAACTTCCCCTTTATAGTGCCGTTGTACGTATTGTACGTCACTGCGCTTTGCTAGAGCATTTTTTTTTTTCACGATCGTGTGTAGGCAAGGACGTTTTACGATCGGGTTGAAAAAAACGTAGTTTTTTCTAGACCATTAAAAACTAAATTTTTTACAACCCAAAAAACGGTCGCGGCATAAGACTCTGAGGGTGCCAGTGAATTTCTTCCACTCTTAAAGCGGTAGTAAACCAGCAGCACCTTTTTTTTTACATACCTGAAAGAAAAAAAAGCATAATGAGCTAGTATGCACCGCATACTAGCTCATTATGAAATACTTACCTTGGAACGAGTCGTGGGGAACTTACCTGGTCCACGCCGAGGGAGATGTCATCTTGCCTCGGGTATCGCCGCTCCAGCGCTGTGAGTGGCCGGAGCGGCGATGTCGTCACTCCCGCGCATGCGTGTGGGAGACTTCTTTCCGGCACGGTCTGGCACAGTTTTGTTGTACTCTGTCTACTGACCTGTGCACTAATGACCCCTTCTTGCTACCTAATTATTTAAATCTTGATGCTTGATGCTTGATGCTGGGAATGGAGTAGAGTGGTCACTTTTTGCTGTAGCATATTATTCTTCAATATATTCTTGCAAATATAGAAAATAAAGCTTTGCTTAGTTATTATAAAACTATTTATAAAACAATTTTAAAAATTCTTATTATAAAGCATGCATTAAACATAGTCCATAACAATAAATACTGTAAACAGGGCAGGACTTAGGGTACGAGCTGTCACGTCTGTCCATCGTTAGCCGCCGCAGCTATAAATAGTGTCATTCGGATGCCCATACATGCGCAGAAAAATGACCGGGCGTAATAACGTCATCGCGACCGTGTCGCATAATGATGACGCATGGTCATCAATAGTAAACATATCGTTGTCTCGAAGGACATGATGTGTACTGCGCATGGGCACAAAAAAGCACTGACACAAGTCAGAGTGCAATGTATTCAAAGGGCAAATCCAGCAATTGGAGCCAAAGTAACATGCCACATCCAGCAAAAGGACAGACACCGGGCATAATATTGCAAAAATAGCTTCACAAGGGTAATAATAAAAGAAAGACAGTTTGTCTACTTGGATGAAGGACAAACATTATAAATGTCCATAGAACAGGTAAAAATGCTAGACCAATCAACACACTTTAAATGATACATTTAATGACTGGCATATTATTGAAAAAAAATTAACATAAATGGGCGGGGCCCATGGGCTTGAGCACCCCGGTAGGCCATCTCGCCGGGGCCCGTGATGTGTGGTCACCCTGAAGGTGGGTGTCACACCCGGAACAAGCACCAGAAGACGAACCCTGCCCAATGGCGTCTGCTCCAGAAGTACCCTCTCCCAGCATGCCCCGCGAGGTAAAAACCCTCCCGATTGGCTGCTGGCAAAAGGCACCCTAGCCTGGACTCCACTGGCGCCACCTGTCGCTCCGGGGTGGTATAGCACCCCGGAAACACCAGAATGGACCCACAGCACAGCCCAGCTAAAGCAGAGGCCCAATTTAGCCAAATCAAATGGATGAGAGCTAAATAACTCTCTCATCCCCCCTTAAATTTAAAATAGCACCTGTACAGAAATTACACAGGCGCTACATATAAATGCAGAGCAGGACACCTATCTGAATATTCAGATTACTAGATGGAAGTCTAAAGATTTGCTTGTTTAATACATCAAAAATAACATAATAACCATAATAAATTATTTGCTTGCCAGTAATCATGGTTATAGCAACCAAAGTGTTGGGACTTTTCCCAAATAGTGGTATCAGCATATTAGTAGAAAACATTCAGGTTACCAAGGGCGTCTCTTTAGATAATATGAAAATTAAGCATATTAGGGCCAGTTTGCAATGATACATTGATTTAACATATGCACATTGAATGTGCATCATCATGCGTTTACATGTATTGCATTAGGAAACCCATTAGTTTTGGGACCCAAAGATGCACCACAGTGCACAGAACATTTGTGGGTTACAACGTGTTGTGTTAGTGTGTTATTCAAAATAAATGTAAACGCAATGCACTACATTGCATTACATGTGGTGCTGTGCTTTTGCAGCAACCCTGTAAAAAGAATGTTTTACAGTGCATTAATGCAACAGGTGTAAACAAGCCCTAGCGTTAAAGTGGTATTAAAGCTTTGGTTTAAAAAATAAATAAAAATAACAAACATGTCATACTTACCTTCACTGTGCAGTTCGTTTTGCACACAGTGACTCCGTTCATCCTCTTCTGGGGTCCCACGGCGACTCTCACGGCTCCTCCCTGAAAGAGCTAACCCCCCTCTGGGAAGCGCTCTCCCAAGGGGGTTAGCTTGCCGGCGCACTACCGCGCCATACAATCGGCATCCATAGCCGCCGATTGTATGACTCGGCCCCGCTCCCCGGCGGCCGCATCATTGGCCCTGATTGACAGTAGCGGGAGCCAATGGCTGCGCTGCTGTTAATCTATCCAATGAAGAGCCGACAAGACCTGGGGAAAGCAACGCGGGATCGTGTCCATGGAAATTTGGGGCTCAGGTAAGTAAAACGGGGGCTGGGGGGGGGGCGTGTGGGGTGTTTTTTTTTCACCTTAATGCATAGGATGCATTAAGGTGAGAGAAGACAAAGGTTTAAAACCACTTTAAAGCAGAACTTAAAGTGGATGTAAACCCTTACATACCACTTTTACCTACAGGTAAGCCTATAATAAGGCTCATGTGCTCTGAAGAAAGGGCACGCATGTGCAGGAGTGATGTCACGCAATGCTGGCCAGTCAAAGAGCCGGAGACCATGGCCCCGGAAAGAAGAGGGGTGCAGATGGACGTGGCCACCAGCGGGCGATCGCAGGCTTCGTTTGCAGGTGAGTGGCACATACTGGGCTAGTATGCAATGCATACTAGCCCATTAAGCTTTTACTTTGCAGGGAACAAAAGAGGAACTAAAACCCATCATGGTTTACGTCCTCTAACTGTGTCTGAGCACCACAAACTGAAAATGCTATTTAATTAATTTTTAATATTCAAAGCAAACCCCCCATCCTTCCATGTCTCCATGCTTTATTTTGTTGAGAAATCACTTTGAAAAACAACCCCTAGCCGTTCTAGCTGCAGCCATCTTGAGTAAGAGCGGATGATTCATTCAGCATTTACTTCTTGGGATCCACCTGCCCTGGGCTCAGGCATGCAAGCAGGAGGGTGTGCTTAGCTAAGATAATCCTTCCATCTGATGAAACGGAAAAAATGCCCATAAAGAATCCCGGGATGTCTTCCACTTTAAATATAATGGGGCAGATCCACGTACCTCCGCTCTGGGCGCAGCGTATCTAAGATACACTACGCCGCCGTAACTTTTTTTTTTGTTGTTTAATCCTCAAAGAATTTGCGCCGTAAGTTACGGCGGCGTAGTGTATCTTTGGCGGCGTAATGGCGCGCCATTCAAATCTCTGTGATGGGGCGTGTTTTATGTTAATACGTCGTGACCCGACGTAAACAACGTTTTTTTTTAACTGCGCATGCGCCGTCCGTGGAGGTATCCCAGTGCGCATGCTCGAAATTAACCCGGAACAAGCCAATGCTCACGACGGTGACGTCATTCTACGCAAATCCCTATTCGCGAACGACTTACGCAAACGACATAAAAAGTTCAAAATTGTAGGCGGGAACGACGGCCATACTTAACATTGAGTACGCCTCATGACAGCAGCTTTAACTATATGCCGGAAAAAGCCGAACGCAAACGACGTAAACAAAATGCGCCGGCCGGACGTACGTTCCTGGATCGCCGTAACTAGCTAATTTGCATACTCGACGCGGAATTCGACGGAAACGCCACCTTGCGCCCGCCGAAAAATTGCTGCTTAGATCCGACGGCGTACTAAGACGTACGCCTGTCGGATCTAGCCGAGATGCCGTCGTATCTTGTTTTGAAGATACAAAACAGATACGACGCGCAAAATTTGAAATTACGCGGCGCATCAAGAGATACGCCGGCGTAATACCTTTGTGGATCTGCCCCAATGTTTTGATGCGTAATGCAAAAATACACAAAGCATTGTACAACATTTATTACCAAGTTTCTTATAATCAACTTTATTCTCACGAAGCAGAAACCATTATAAATAATTTGTTAGTTTTATCTTTTAAAAATTCAGGAAGTTAGGGCAATACATAAAAATATTAGAAAATACATTAAAATATTGTAGAAGGTGGCAAACACTGACACCCAGAATAAGGAAACAGAAAATTGCGAATCATAATAAAGAGCCAGTAGAGTTGACATTATAAATCTCATTCCTCTGGCTCCCAGCTGATTGAGATGCCATCTTGCAGAATTCATTAGTGTTCTACATGCAAATTGATATTATGTAAACAACATACTCTGCTTAGATTACTCTCCAGAAATGTGCTCCGGATTTAAATAGCCAAAAGCAAATATGCCTTATATTAATTTTAACTGATTTTTTTTTTTTAGGCACATTTACAAAAAAAAAAAAAAAGTCTCACTGCTTAAAGCTAACATCAAATACCAACTGCCTTGTGCATTTCTTCCAGACCTATGCAGTATTCCAGTGTGAAACTTTGCCTTTGTGCTGGGGGATCCTGTAATAAAGACCAGTCACTGCTGTTCTCTCAACGTTTGCAGGGTGACTGGTCTTGTCTCCGCCCCCTCCTGTAGTTATCAGCCTATAGTATGTGGGACCTGCTGGGCCCCTCCCACAGCTCTATTCTCTGAATTGGTTATATACACCCAAATGATGATGTCACTGCCACTTTTACAAGATGATATTTGGGTTTACAAAGGCATTTTGTACACACAAAGTGGATCTTGTGGGACCTTACTCAAGCATAGGTCTGTATTTGCCTTCTTGAACATATGACAGGTCACAATGATCTTACGAGAAAAAAAGTATTTCCCATGATTTTGTGAAAGCTCACAAGATCTCCCTATTTTACAGATGAGAACTTATTGAATGGCACAGGTGGTGTAGCCTTCCCAGGATGCATCTCTGAGTTCCTGCCTATTAGGTAGATTCAGTAAGAGTTAGGCCGGCTTATCAGTAGATAAGCCGACCTAACTCAGAATCTACGCCGACTTATGTTTAAGTGTATGCTCAAACAGAGATACGCTTAAAGCGGTAGTTCACCCCCCCCCCGACACATTTTACCATCGAGACAGGCATTGTAGCGCGAGCTACAGTATGCCTGTCCCGATTTTTTTAACCCCGTACTCACCTTGTAGTCGTCCATCGTAGATTCCGGCTCCCGCGGGGAATGGGCGTGCCTATGGAGAGGGAGGATGATTGACGGCCGGCCCTGGCACGTCACTCTCCCCGAAGACAGCCGGAGTAGGTCTCGGCTCTTCACGGCGCCTGCGCACAGGCTATGCGCACGCGTCGTGAAGACCAAGCCTATTTCGGCTATTTCCGGAGAAGCGTGACGCGCCAGAGCCGGCCGTCAATCATCCTCCGTCTCCATAGGCACGCCCATTCCCTGGAATCTTCGATGGACGACTACAAGGCGAGTACGGCGGTAAAAAATTCGGGACAGGCATACTGTAGCTCGCGCTACAATGCCTGATTTTAAGGTAAAATAAAAAAAAAAAAATTTTTTCCCGTCGATAGGGTGAACCCCCGCTTTAAACATATCTAAGATACGACGGCTTGCGCCGTCCTATGTTAGATTGCAATATTTCGGGTGGCCGCTAGGTGGCGCTTCCATTGCGATCGGCGTAGAATATGTAAATGAACCGATACGCCGATTCACGTACGTACGTACGTACGTACGTACGTACGTACGTACGTACGTACGGCCGGCCGACGCAGTACTTTTACGCCGTTTACGTAAGAGATAGGCCGCGTAAAGTTAGAGCTGGGCCCTAGTTGGAATAGTAATGTCAAGTATGGCCGCCGTTCCCACGTCGAAATTCAAATTTTTTACGTCGTTCGCGTAAGTCGTCCGTGAATCGGGATTTACGTTGTTTACGTCCATGTCGAAATCAATAGGCCCGTGCGGCGTACTTAGCCGCAATGCACACTGGGAAATGTAGGCGCCCGGCGCATGTGCATTTCGCAAAAAATGTAAGGTCAAGCCCCATTAACATACAACACGCCCCCCTCAAACACATTTGAATTAGGCACCCTTACGCCCGCCGATTTAGGCTACGCCGCCGTAACTTAGCAGGTAAGTACATTGTGAATCATGTACTTGCCTCGCTAACTTACGGTGGCGTAGCTTAAATGCCTTAAGCTACACCGCCGCAAAGTTGCGGCCATGTACTTGAATCTAGCTATTTGTCACCAGTTTGTCAAGAAACCAGGAAAGTAGGAAAGATAAAAAATGCTTTGAAAAAATAATAAATCAGCATGCATAGATGCATGCAACATAGGGTTTTCTTGGTGGGGTAGATCACTTTAACCACTTTAGCTCTGGAAGATTTTACCCCCTTCATGACCAGGCCATTTTTTGCCATTCAGCACTGCGCTACTTTTAACTGGCAATTGCACGGTCATGCAGCGCTGTACCCAAATGAAATTTGTATCATTTTTTTCACACATGTTTGATCACCACTCCATTTATTTTTTGATATAAATGAAAAAGGACAGAAAATTTTGAAAGAAAAAAAACAATACATTTTACTTCCTGCTATAAAACCTATCCAATAAAAAAAAAAAACATTTATAAAAATCTAATTTCTTCATATGTTTTGGCCAAAATGTATCCTGTTACATGTTTTTGATAAAAAAAATCCCATTAAGGGATTTCTAGTGTGCTAGAAGTGAGTGTTGATTTTTTGGTAAAGTACATTTCCAGGCTTGGCTGGCAGATGGTGACTCACAGACAGCATCACCAAGACCTCCCACTTCTTTCTAGAATGTTCTGGGGTCTTCTGGAAAGGAAGGAGGAGAGAAGAGATGGAACTGCCTGGGGTATTCTGGGGAGCCGTGACCGATCCCCAACTTGTATTGGTGGGGAGCAGGCTTCCTTAAATATCCAGGGCCAGCCCAGCTGGAGAGGAGTTGTTCGGGTGGAAGCTGGAGATGGAGTGATAGGCTGCCATGGCCATTGAGGGAGCTTCCCAGTCTGGAGGTAAGGTGGCCTTGGGCCTGGGGCTCGGGTGCGGACAGGACCCTTCTCACGACACACGGAGGTGTCCTGGACAGGCGGCATGGGAGCATGAGAGCACTGCCGGGCAAGTCTCTAGGGAGGAACTACAGGTCGCACCCAAGAGGGCTGGGAGATTGCAGTCTGGGATGGGTGCAGAGCCAGTGGAGTGGACTGTGGTGTCACGGGCAGTGGAGAGGGGTATATATGGTATATACAGTGCCTTGAAAAAGTGTTCACACCCCTTGAAATTGTCCACATTGTGTCATGTTACAACCAAAAACGTAAATGTATTTTATTGGGATTTTATGTGATAGATCAACAAAAAGTAGCACATAATTGTGAAGTGGAAGGAAAATTATAAATGTTTTTTCAAAACTTTTTACAAATAAATATGTGAAAAGTGTGGCATGCATTTGTATTCACCCCCCTTTACTCTGATACCCCTAACTAAAATCTAGTGGAACCAATTGCCTTCAGAAGTCACCTAATAAGAAAGAGTCCACATGTGTGTAATTTAATCTCAGTATAAATACAGCTGTTCTGCAAAGCCTTCAGAGGTTTGTTAGAGAACCTTACGCACGCCTCATGTACACTGCTGCTGGTAAACGGACATTTAGGACCAATTTGGCATTTTTTTCAACTGCTCCTGAACTCTCCTCTATGTTATCTTATCAGTACATGTACACAGGGTTGTTTACAGTCGTTTCTAGGCAGTTGAGTTTAGAGTCTTTTTCTGGAACCCCCAAAAAAATGCATTCATAAGCTGTGTTTAGAGGCATTTCAAGCGTCAAACGCGGCTAAATACGGTAACTCGCGTTTAGCAGAGTTTCGTTTACAGACGTTTTTCATTTTAACCAAAAAAAATTTTTTTTTTTCAAACTAATTTTTTCAGACGCAAAGGCAACTAAACGCGGCTAAATGTACGTTTTTAGACACCGGCTTCTAGCTGTCAAGTTAAATTGTTCAGAAGAGGTTGAACAACGTCCCGTGTACATGAAGCCTTAGTGAACAAACAGAATGCGTTCAGAAGCTGTGTTTAGAGGCATTTCAAGCGCAAAACATGGCTAAATGCAGTAACTCGCCTTAGTGAACAAACAGCATTATGAAGTCCAAGGAACACACCAGACAGGTCAAGGATAAAGTTGTGGAGAAGTTTAAAGCAGGGTTAGGTTATACAAAAAAAAATATTCCATGTTTTGAACATCTCACGGAGCACTGTTCAATCCATTATCCGAAAATGGAAAGAGTATGGCACAACTGCAAACCTACCAAGACATGGCCGTCCACCTAAACTGCCAGGCAGGGCAAGGAGAGCATTAATCAGAGAAGCAGCTAGGAGGCCCATGATAACTCTGGAGAAGCTGCAGAGATACACAGCTCAGGTGGGAGAATCTGTCCACAGGACAACTATTAGTCATGCACTTCACAAATCTGGCCTTTATGGAAGAGGGGCAAGAAGAAAGCCATTGTTGAAAGAAAGCCAAAAGAAGTTCCGTTTGCAGTCTGTCAGAGGCCATGTGGGGGACACAGCAAACATGTTGAAGAAGGTGCTCTGGTCAGATGATCTAAAAGCAAAACGCTATGTGTGGATGAAAAATGACACTGCACATCAACCTGAACACACCATCTCCACTGTGAAACATGGTGGTGGCAGCATCATGTTGTGGGGATGCTTTTCTTCAGCAGAGACAGGGAAGCTGGTCAGAGTTGATGGGAAGATGGATGGAGCCAAATACAGGGCAATTTTAGAAGAAAATTTGAGTTTGCAAAAGACTTGAGACTTCCAGCAGGACAAGGATCCTTAACATACAGCCAGAGCTACAATGGAATGGTTTCGATCAAAGCATATTCATGTGTTAGAATGGCCCAGTCAAAGTCCAGACCTAAATCCAATTGAGAATCTGTGGCAAGTCTTGAAAATTGCTGTTCACAGACACTCTCCATCCAATCGGACAGAGCTATTTTGCAAAGAAGAATGGGCAAAAATATCACTCTCTAGAAGCGAAGCAGGTAGAGACATCCCCAAAAAGACCTGCAGCTGTAATTGCAGCGAAAGGTGGTTCTACAAAGTATTGACTCAGTGGGTCTTAATACAAATGCACGCCACACTTTTCACATAATTATTTGTAAAAAAAAAATTGAAAACCATTTATCATTTTTCTTCCAGTTCACAATTATGTGCCACTTTGTGTTGGTCTATCACATAAAATCCTACTAAAATACATTTACGTTTTTGGTTGTAACATGACACAATGTGGAAAATTTCAAGTGGTATAAATATTATTTTATGGCACTGTATACTGGAATTTGTATACTACTCAGGCCTCGTACAGACGACCCAACATGTCCGATGAAAACGGTCCGCGGACCGTTTTCATCGGACATGTCCGCTGGGATCATTTGGTCTGATGGCTGTACACACCATCAGACCAAATTCCGCGTGGACAGAATACGCGGTGACGACGTGGTGACCACGCGGAAAAGTGATGGCGACGATGACGCGTCGACGTGCGCGAACCCGGAAGTTCAATGCTTCCACGCATGCGTCGAATCACTTCGACGCAATGCGCGGGTTCTCGGGCCAGCGGACATGTCCGATGAGTCGTACTGACCATCGGACATGTCCGGCGGACAGGCTTCCAGCGGACATGTTTCTTAGCATGCTAAGAAACATTTGTCCGCTGGAAACCTGTCCGGTCGGCCAGAAAATTGTCCGGTTGGCCCTACACACGACCGAACATGTCTGCTGAAACTGGTCCGACGGACCACTTTCAGCGGACATGTTCGGTTGTGTGTACGAGGCCTAATAGTGGCGAGTTATAATAGAACTGCGACTATCTGACACTGGAGAAATCTGACTGACATCACCAGTGACATTAATACAGTGATCAGTGATAAAACAGTACTATACACTATCACTGTACTAATGACAATTGCTGGGAAAGGGGTTACCTTTAGGGTGATCAAGAGGTTAAATATGTGCCTAACAATGTGAGATGTGTGCTGCTTTTACTAACTGATCTCTAAGCTTCTCATCTCTGCTTTGCAGGTGTGAGAAACACAGAGATCATTCCCTGTGTACAGAGCTCCATGTTTAATGTCAATCATGTGAATCATTGGCCAGGACTTGCTGTGTACAGTCACAGTGGGGGCCAGGGTGCTGTGCCCAGGCAGCCCTGGGCCAGGGTGCCCAAGGCTGCCTTGGGCACCTTGGTTGAAAAGGGCTGGTCTAATATAAATTATGTAATGAAAACAGAATTTTTTTATTTAAAAAGTATATTTAGCACCTTGATAAGGGTGAAAAGGAGGGACTATGGCAGGCGAAATAATAGAAAATTAAAATTCATCTTAAATTAATCACTATTATTTCCCAGTTTCATCGTCAGCCATTCACATTTCCATTTATCGGGCAGCACATTGTTTGCATTATATGAATACTGCACTGCTCAGACTTATTCAGGATTATTTTAGCCAGTCATGGCTGTTGTAAACAGCGGTAGTTACACGTTATCACAGTATTGGAGGAACCATGTAATTTCCAAAGAATGACCTACACATACCTCAAGAAATTGTCTACTGCTCAGCTTGGGAAACAAGCGAGACGACTGTCTAGGTTTCATTAGGGCCAGTTCAAAGAATCATGTTTTATAATAGGCTATTAAATCAGATTGCACCACACAGACCACTGAGGAATCCATGTGGAATTATCTTCATTCAACTGTACTTACAATCATTTAGGGAACTTGAAAAAAAAAGGAGTTTTATTAAAAAATTTAACTACAGGATACTGATGACTATTGTGCCCTGGAAAACAGGACAACATTTCAGACTAGTTTGATCACAGTTCCAATGGGACTTTTGTCCTTTAACTAAAACACTGAGAAAGAGCTGTCTCTGTCTACAAGGCGTTTAAACTTTGCAGTGCAGGTGCAGCCCCACTGCAAGAGGAGATTTTTACTTTCCTTTTTATTCAATTGTTCAGTTAAAAAAATGCATAAAAAAAATGAATAAAAAATGCATCCCTTTAATCCTATGGAACTCTTCAAACTGGTCCATTGTGTTACAGTTGCATTTCCTGCTTGCTGCATTTTTGGTGCAGTAAGAAAATGCACCATTCCATTGAAATGAATGGAAACTGCGGCAAAAGCACATAACAAATGCAACACGCTTGTGAGAAGTGCTTTATCCAGTCACATGTCCAGTGAAAAAAAATGAAACGCAAATGCAGAAAAAATGCATCAAAAACACAATGCACAGCAGCAAAAATGCAGGCTGGAGGGGACTGATAAGCAAAAAAAAGTAAATGTTTATGAAACACAGTGCTTTAGCAAACCAATTGTGATTCACTTAGAGCAGGGGTAGGCAACCTTTAAGAGGTGGAGATCTTCTTTTGGAAAACATGGAGCAGATCAAAGATCACCCGGGTGCTACGCCCTTTTAAAAATAAATCAACTAGCAAGCACCCAATAAAAAGTAAGGATGGCATAAAGAAAACTTTATATAACTAATGTCACAATTTGTTTATGGGTGGGGAGTAAATGATCACCCCCAAAGGCTGATACTGGAGTTCATCATGAAAGCAGAACATCTGGTACTGCAGGCTGATTTAGCATGTAGGGCAGTGTACAGAGGTAAGTAGTAGGTAGGGCAGTGTACAGAGGTCAGTAGGATGTAGGGCAGTGTACAGAGGTCAGTAGTAGGTAGTGCAGTGCACAGAGGTCAGTAGGATGTAGGGCAGTGCACAGAAGTCAGTAGGATGAATGGCAGTGTGCAGAGGTCAGTAGCATGAATGGCAGTGTGCAGGGGTCAGTAGTATGTAGGTCTAAGTACAGAAGTCAGTAGGATGTTGGGCAGTGTACAGAGGATAATAGGATGAAGAAAAATGTGTACAGAGGTCAGCAGTATAAAAAGCAGTGTATAGGGATCAGTAGGGCATGGGCAGGGGGTCAGGAGTGCCCAGCACAGGGGAATCGGGAGGGTATGGTGTAGGGAGATCATGAGGGCAGAATACAGTGAGGTAAGGAGGGTACGGTACTGGGGGGTTAGGAGGGTATAGTATTTAAGGTTAGAAGGGCATGGAATTGGGGGGGTCAGGAGGGCAAAGTACAGAGGGGGTCAGGAGGGTACGGTGCAGGGATTCAGGAGAACACAAATTAGGGGGACAAAAGGGTAGGATATTGAGGGGTCAGCAGGGCATGGTATTTGGGGCTCAGGAGGGCAGAGAACAGGGGGTTCAGAAGGGTACAGTACTGTAAGATTAGGAGGGTATGTTATTGGGGGGTTAGGAGGGCATGGTACTGGGGGCTCAGAAGGGCATAGTACATGGGGGGGGGGTCAGGAAGGTATGGTTACAGGACATGTGCAGGACATAAAATTGTGTTTCATTTCGTTTAGATTAGATCATTAATATAGTTATTTTGTTTTGTTCAATTTGGTTGATTCGTTCAATTTAATGTCTTCTTTAGAATTTTCTTTAAATTTAAAGTTTTTTTTTGGATTCAAACTGTTTAAATCGATAAATTTAGATCAGTTGAATCTAAAATATTATATATTTTTAGATTTCAAATGCGACAAAGAGAACAAACAAAAGAAAAATCTTCAATGATTACAATGACTCTTTATATCACCTTTGGCTTAACAAAAACACACAAACTTTGATTTCAGAAATATGTTTATAGTTCGGATTCTAATGGAATTTGATGTAAAAATGTAATTAGATTTGAATTTAAATTAGAATATCTGAAACTCAGATGACTTTAGTTTAGTTATTAGGAGCAATTGGGTAACCTTTGTTTATACTGTAATTCGGATATTCGGATA
Organism: Rana temporaria; assembly: GCF_905171775.1. Classification (NCBI taxonomy): domain Eukaryota; kingdom Metazoa; phylum Chordata; class Amphibia; order Anura; family Ranidae; genus Rana; species Rana temporaria. Next base: position 85,954,755 of record NC_053493.1, on the reverse strand, counting down.
TATCCGAATGACAAAAAATGTGTCTGAATATTAACTTGTAATGAAACAAACCGCACATGTCTATACTGTACTAGGGGCTCGGGACAACAGAATACAGGGGGGTCAGGAGGGCACGGTACTGTGGGGTCAGGATGGTATGGTATTGGGGGGTCAGTAGGGCACAGTACTGAAGACTAAGAAAGGCAGAGTATAGGGGGGGTCAGGAGAGTATGGTGCAGGGAAGTCTGGAGGGCATGTTGCAGGGAGGTTAGGAGGGTATAGTAGTGGGGGGTCAGGAAGGCACAAACGTTTTTTCTTATGCAGAGTGGTGCAGGGAAGCTGTCATGGCAGAACTGCATGTTCTGGTGCTGATCCTCAGACATTCTTTCACATGGTATCACCCGCGAGTGATTGGATGGGTCAGAGGGCATAGCGTACTCCAATCAACGGAAGAGCTTGGACGTATTCGCTCAAGAGCCCGAACCCATCCAAGCTATTTTGGAGGCTTTCCATGCTCCTCAGCTGCATGTATGCAAAGGGCGGGGGCTGTCTCTGCAGGCTAGGATTGGTTCAGCGCATGCTCTGCAGCTGTGGGAAAAACACAGGGTTGGCAACATGGGGACCTATTCGCAATTCCACCTGTCCACGGTCTACAGGTGGATTGCGATCAACAGGTTGCTGACTGCAGAGTTAGAGGTTACATCTCCTTTAAAGTAGAACTAGAGGCCGCCATACCTACCTTAGTTCCAAAATTCTGACGCCAGCCAGTCCCTTCCCAGTGTCGATATTTTCTTCCCAGGATTTCCAGGGTACTGGTCTTTAACTGTTTTGATTGGCCAGTATGGAATGAAGTCATCCTGTCAGTGTACCAGATTTTATATTCCACAGAAAATTGGGGAATGAACTGGCTTTACGAGAACATCAGGAGCTGATGTGCTGGGAAGGCAGTAACGTAGCATAGCTACAAGATCTGGCCATTGGACCGGGAACCCAGGAGTCTGAGTGGAGGAGCAGCAACCTGGCATAGAGGGAACCATCATACTCACTATCGCCTACCACCCTTGCAGGGGTATCTGAATCTGGTGAGTGGGGTATCAAAAGGGGCATCACAAAAGTCACCTTGATCTGTACACTTCAGGTTAACGTCTTCATAGGACACCGAGGACAATCACAAAGGTCAACTTTACTGGAAGATCTAGTGAAATTATATTTTTCCTTTTTTTACTTATTTTATGAATATTGGACACTGCAGCTGGACTTATATCTACTCAGTATAAACTTTCTTTGTGGATTTGCCAATCAGTGGATACGTCTGACGGTCATCGGGTCCCCCATAGAGGAGAGCAGAGATCTGCTGGCTCAGCGGGGATCAATGGAGCAGAAAGTTCACATCCAGTGTCCTACACCTGTGACTGAGAGCTCAGAACCCTTTGGACTAGAGAGAACTTTGTCCTGCATCCATACAATGATGATTGAGGAAGTCCGTCAGTCAATTTTCTTCCATGGGATGTACATGACAGTCAGCACTCTTTGAGCTGTTTAAATTCTGGTACTTTGCAGACAGTGGATGTAGGCCACTGCTGTGGCATTGTCTGACTGAATCTTGGTCGAGTGTTGCTGGACTTGACAGATCCAGTGATTAAGGGGCAACGAAATCACCCAGGTTGTTAATAGGAACCTGGGATCCCTCCAACAACTCCCCTATTTCCAAATGCATTTAGAACTCCTGCCCAGCATGACAGGCTGTCATCCATTGTGAGAGACTTCTAAGTTGAACGAAGAAAAGATCTCCCTAACTCCAGCTCTAGATTGGACTTCCACCTTGCCAAGGTTAGTCTAGTCATGCTGGTCAGGTGCACAGTGCAATCCAGAGACTATGTGCTTTTCACACACAGTCAGAATATTGGGCTATAATGACCGTGAGTGAAACTGGAAATGGGTGTTAAGTACTGCCTTCGTGAAGGCTACCTTACGAAGCAGAACCCTCATGCATAAGTGAATGGAGGAGTGGCTACTAGACTGAAGGGTACAAACATTTGAGCATAGAGACAGGGGTTTTTCCTGGGGAAGAAAGACCCTGGATCATGCCAGGCACACTCCAAGTGAAAGCGAAGTTGTATGCATCCATAGACACACATAGTGAAGCTCACCCCCACTCCCTCCTCACGTGATTTGACTGACAGCAGCAAGAGCCAAGCTTGCTAGAGCACAGGGAGAGAAGACATGAAACCTGGCATGGCACTGGATCGATAGAGGGCTAAGGTCAATGCTTAAGGGGGGCTGTGGAGCCCTGCTATTGGAAGGTTGTTTACCTTAATGCAGAAAATGTGTTAAGAAGAAAAACCTTTTGCCTTTACAACCAACTTCACATTTTATTTTAATCGTTGTAAATATTTGAATTAAAAACCTTTAGGTTGAAAAATACACCATACAGACAACATTCAGAGGTGATCGCCTGCATAAGGGCATTTTCACACATTTCTAATAAGGAATCCCAAAAAGTATTTTTTTTTTTGCTTGTAACTGTCTTGCCCCAGTTGCAAATCCACTGCAAAGCCAATGAGGCTGTGTAAGCTCAAGATACGGAGTTGTTGTGTCCAACTCATTCATTTGTGTGCTTGTTGTGAACAGACCATTAACAGCGGGAGATCAGATTATGTAGGCTAATCACAGCATAGCAGTAAAATAACTCAGCAAATGTGGGAAATGTGAAATAGTAATATGCAGTATTTCAAAATTTGACTAACTAAAAAGAAATACAAAAGGCATATTAACATTTAAGTCATGAACACACACATATATATATGTGTGTGTGTCTGTATTATATATTATATATATATATATATATATATATATATATATATATATATATATATATATATATATATATATATATATACCTTTTTAATGAGAACTATATTACATATGAGTGAAACTACATGTTCTAGTAAGCTTCTGGTTTTATTAAGTCAGGATTAAAGACAGAGAGGTCAGGGAAGTGGAGAGTGGAAGGAGCAAGAATAGAGGGAAAAAGAAGAGGGGGAATGGAGGGCCAACGAAGAAAGGAGAGAACATTTAGAAATATTACAAAATTAGATGACATAATTTATTATTATTTTTTAATCAACTTAATTTCTCAATTACTTGTCATCAAATAGCTGCCATGAAGCTATGATTATGACATTTCATGTTACATAATCTTATCCTACAATCCGCTAGGTTATCTATTTTCATTTACATTTATGAGAGTTATGCCGCGTACACACGATCGGTCAAACCGATGAGAATGGTCTGATGGACTGTTTTCATCGGAGCAAACCGATCGTGTGTGGGCCCCATCGGTTATTTATCCATAGGTTAAAAAAAAGCAATCTTGTTTTAAATTTAACCGATGGATACCTAACCGATAGAAAAAAAACGATCGTTTGTAGGTACGTCCATTGGTTAAAAATCCACGCATGCTCAGAATCAAGTCGACGCATGCTTGGAAGCATTGAACTTAATTTTTTTCAGCACGTCGTTGTGTTTTACGTCACTACATTCTGACATGATCGTTTTTTTAACCGATGGTGTGTAGGCACGACTGACCATCAGTCAGCTTCATCGGTTAACCGATGAAAGCGGTCCATCAGACTGTTTTCATCGGATGGACCGATCGTGTGTACAGGGCATAACTTTCCTGAATGATTAGGCATTTTTCTACTATACTATTGTACATGTTCTGTTAATGGAATATCTATTTCTATTATATTATTGTACATGCTCTGTTAATGGAATTTTGTTGATAATTATAAAATTCGGTACAATATTTGAAGCAGAAATATTACAAAATGTATCAGTCTATTAATTGATTATTGTATATAACTCCACTTCTTTAGCACAAATGCTTTCTGACACGTTTAGACTCATGTATGGAAACTATTCTAAATTAAAAAACGCTTTTGTTTCTCTTAGAAATCAGATTCTCAAATACATTTTTATGATTCATATGTACAAATGACATGAGGAATATGATTGGTTGCTCCAGCTAACAAGAAGATGTGTCCTTCATGCAAGAGGTCTTGCGTGTTAATTTTTTTTTCACAAAAACTAATTATAAAAAAAAAGTCAGTTTCTGAGGTTTCAAGTTTTTCTTTGCAAAAGGAAAAAGTCTTTTTTTTTTTTTTTTTTTTTAGATTATGTCTGCTGTTGCCTCAAAGTATCATAAAATAATTAGCTTATGATTAACAGTAGATATCAGTGGTTAAATGGCTTGAGACGTTGAACTTGTATCGCTTAAACAAGAACGCACTAAACTATCTTTTTTTTTCTGAGGTTGCAACATGCACATGGTACATCTAGAAGCCTCGCTAAAGAGCAGCATTCTTACTGTCGCACTAATTATATTATGCAGATTGCTAAATTGGAAGACCCCTATGACCTGAAAGCCATTACAAGCCCACTGACAGCAAATTTTCCATGTAGTAGTGGAGAACTGAAAGACGTACCAGGAGACTCAAAGGCATCAAATTGTTACTTCTAAAAAGAGTGTTAATAGTGCTATTTTGACATGTAAAAATGTAGATGGAATAATATTCTGTTTTTCATTAAAGTCTCAACAAACAGAAATGGCACTACAGAAAGCACAGCAATCATGATAACAAATAGCACCAGGGATTGGCATTTTGTGACATGAGAAATATAAATGTTATGGATTATGCATTATTTATTAAAAGAGGACCTTCATTTAATAAGACAAAGAAGAATGAGCGAAATGCAATAATCTATAGAAACAAATTATCACAGTTCTATCTTCTATAAACCAACAAAATGTGAAATGTGATTGGCTACAATAGGTTAAGGAGTATCATTTCCCTTGGTTCTGTTTAAATTTAAATTCTGACAAGCTAATTTATTAAGACAAATAAGAAGGCGCAGTAGCTCACAGCAGCCAATCAAAGTACATCTCTTGTTTTTCTGACTGCTCTAACCAGTTGCATTTGAAAAAGAAAGTCTCAAAATCTAGCTGCTTAGAGCTGCATTGCCCATTTTCATGGATCTCACAGAAGTCTACCTTATTAAATCTTGAAACGTATTCATACACAGACAACATACAGGCATACCCCACTTTAAAGTACACAATGGGGTTTATTTACTAAAGCTGGAAAGCGCAAAATCAAGCTCACTTCTGCATAGAAACCAATGAGCTTCTAAACACAGCTCGTTTAATTAAGCTTTGGTAATAAAACCTGGAAGCTTATTGGTTCTTATGCAGAAGTGAGCCTGATTTTGCGCTTTCCAACTTTAGTTAATAAACCCCATTGTGTACTTAATAGTGGGGTATGCCTGTACATAGGTCACTATTGTAATACACACACCCCTATCATGCTATTCACAATAAATATTCCAATTGCACACCTTCCTGGAGAGCGGCCAATAAGAGAAGAGGGTGCTGAAGCGATCACCAGCTGGGAACTGGAAAAGCACTCATGTAGATATATTCGCCAGCACACCGAGGATCGTTTAAAAAAACGTCCAAAAAAATTTTATTGCAGAGAAACGATCACAAAAAAAGCAACGTTTCGAAGTCACACAGGACCTCTTCGTCACTTGCCTGACGAAGAGGTCCTGTGTGACTTCGAAACGTTGCTTTTTTGTGATCATTTCTCTGCATTAAAACATTTTTGGACGTTTTTTTAAACGATCCTCGGTGTGCTGGCAAATATATCATGCTATTCAGCCAGCTGGTTGACATTGCTGTCCATTGTTGCAGCTCTGAAGCTTTCTCTGACACCTCACTACCACTAGCAATTCTCTACATATTGGAATTTGTATAACTATTATTATTATACTGAACAAGTCTCCCCTATTTTTTCCCCTTTGAATAAACTGATTTAATGCCCTCACCACACCCAGTCCCTGGAAAATTTTAGTATGACAATACTGTACAACCACACAAAGCCTGATTGGTTTTCCACTCTCAGTAAAATTTCTTCTGCATACTGTAATATGGGAAGTTAACAAAAAAAAAAAGTTTTTAGATACATTGATATTCTTAATTGACATATGTTTAAGCATAAATGTATGCAGACCCAGAATAAAGGTATTTTTTTTACATGTGTCTAAAGACCTGCTTTAAATAAGGTTTAAAATACAATTAATTTTTGAAATATTAATAGCAGAAACTCAAGAAATAGATCAAATAATATCATAACGTCCTTTTGTATTTAAAAAATGGCATACAATACAATACACAAGGTTACCTTGATTCAATATAGCTTGTATTGTTTCATTTCATAGCAAATTATTATATTATAATCATCATCAACAACTAATGGAGCACCAACATAGTACACAAACCCTGTACATCAACAAAACTCTATATCAGTTACACAATAATATGAAACACATGAAAACATTGCCTTGTCAAACAAGCTTGTAATCTCACAGGTAACACTTTGACATTTAGCCCTCCATCCACTGACACCGTGTTCAGCCAAAAAAGGGGAGTGTGACATAACATTGATACAAATGAAAATTATGTAGGATAAATTATTTTTTTGACATATATAGCACATCTGCGTTTAACTAGGAAAATGGAGCGGAACATTAATTAATGGTGAACCACGTGACATTTGTACTTAGGAAGTGAATCGCAAATTAGCCTATTAAGATTCATGGTATGATGATGAATGCCAAATTAATTATTAATAATGGGACACTTAGTACTAAGTGCTACAGAGCACTGGGAACAACACCTCCAGCACAATGAAATGCTGTCTCATTACAACTGGTTAAAGCTCTGCAAAAGGACATATCTGCTACATACATGGTAAATCACTGAAAAATAATTCTTGACCGACGAAGTGTGGACAATGGGAGTTTGTACAGATTTAGCAGAACTTGGTGGTAGAAAATGTACACATATGGTGCGGTTACGGGCATATGCAAATTATTTAATTCAATATCAAGGTGTGTTGGTGATTTTTTTTTTGATTATTTTACTTTTTGATTTATCTATCTCATTAACTGAAAGAAAGATTGTCCGCCTTGTCCTTTTTTGTTTTTACTTTTTCTTTTAAACAGCCGTCATAAAATGCCACAACAGCAATTTGTGCATTATTGCTTTCCAACCTTCTCAAGATAATCTGGACAGCACTCAACCTCATTACAGCATTTATGCACTTAGATGTAACCCATCATAGCATTTCATATTTACTATGGATTTATCAAGACATGAAGGCATAAGTGGATTTAATCAGACATGTAATTATTTTTATGCTTGCAACTCAAACTATACAGAGATGAATTTATGGTTAGTTGGCAATCAGCTGGAACAGTATTTAAACATTTTGCAGCATCTGCTTGCAAATCAATTTGAAGATGCATTCAAAAAGCGGTATATTTTCTATCTGGTTTTGATGCATCCCGAATTTTCTAAATACAGTTTGTACTGGTAATTGATTAAAATTTACTAAAGCTACTTTCATGCTGCTAACGGTTGAAAATATTTTTTGTTGCATGGTATAAAATTAAAGGGACTCTGCCCTTTCACCAAAAAATATTTCCGCAAGCAGCAGTTCACTTAACCGAATAAATTAAGACTGTCATTTCCTGTATTCATTGTATCAAATAATGTTCAAGTCAAAGTAAGCATTGCCATTTTGAATAATTATAAGCATCATCCAGGCACCAGTATCTGCAGATGACTGACTCCAACATTGTTCCATAAAGTTCTATAAATATACATAATGGCAGAAAGCATAACTGAGAATTGTAATAATTGGTAATTATTTTTTTTTTTTATTATTATTATTATTATTATTATTATTATTATTATTAGTCAGTGATGGTTGTAAAATCTAAATAAAATCATGCTTTTACTAAATTCACTTTCTGTACTTTCAGAATAATTATTTCACCAGAAGAATGTTCCTGTTTGGGCTTTTGCATACAAAGACTATACCTTAGAATTGTATCTAAATCATAGAATTTATATTATCTGTATATAAATTAGCAGGTCAGGATTTAGAGTATAATTTAAAATTCAAATTAGAAAAATTCAAATGACAATTTTTTTGAGGTGAGGAAAAATTGAATTGTTTGTTGATGTTTCATATTTTTGTTATGAAGCTGTATTAGGCAGTTTTTAGGCTGAGGAAGACTTTGCAGGTAAGCAAAGCGATTTAAGTGGCAGTTTGTGTTATTGCACACAGTGCTGTTGGAAAGCACTTCTTTCTTCTGCCTTGGCAGTGGCTCTTATCGGTAGAAAGTGAAAAAAAAAAGGCCTGGCCCCAAAAAACAGAGTGCTGGGCTGCAACTGACAATGTGCACTGAGATGCTGGCAGACTGTTTAACTGTTTGTAACTAAATCTAAAATATCAATGCATCTTGTGTCAGAAACACCATTAAGGAGCCGGTTTAATCATGACACTTGACATAATGCAATAATTACTGGAACCACCCAAAACATTCACATCAGTTCAGTCATACTGTGCAAACTTTCATTGAGGACCATAAATATTTGCTTTGTTGTCACTGAGCTGCAGCACCGACTTCTCCCTCCACTAGATCGCAGGGCTCCCTTCCACTGCGGCACATAGATCCAGAAATCAACAGCACACCAAATAAATGATAATTTGGTCAGTTCAGAAATCTTGGGCTTTTCATCAGTTTGACTTATCTTTACTGTGTCAAAATGTCTCAAACTCAACGCTAAGCTCTTTCAAAACACACTGAGCGCCCTCTACTGGCCATACAGCACTTCTCATCAACTGTGGTGTATTTCACCTGAAGTCATTTAATATCTGCATTTTAACACAATGCACATGGTATATGTACAAAAAATAAATACTGTAAGCAAATGTCACGATTTATCTTATAGGTATGATATATGAAAAATCTGTAATTTTTTTGTATACCTACCAGCAGGTTCTTGGTGGCTTTTAGCTTAGTTTCCAAAATTGCTTCTCTGACAGATGTGAAGCTGAAAAACAGACAGTGGATACAAAAAAAAAAAAAAAAACAATAAAAAAAAAAATAGAATTCTCCAAAGCTTGGTAAAGAAAGGAAACACGTCCACTGCCTGCCAGTTCTTTGAGCCTGCTAGGCTCAGGGAGAAAAAACAGAGTTCAGCCCTTAGCTCCCATGTTATCTGCCCATGACACTGAGAAATTGATAGCTTTGTTCACTGCTACAGTGTAATTTCAGAACTTACGGCAAGGCTCGTCAATCCAGCAAATCCTACTGCAACTTTGGAACAATAATTTACTCCGAATTTCTCTCTTTTTGGGAATCTGTAATTTAAAAAAAAATTATATTTTATTATATTTAGAGCAATTCACCATACATGTTACAAATATTGAATATATATATATATATATGTGTGTGTGTGTGTGTGTATGGCAGCATTTGCACATTGTAAACACCCTTACTATTCATGTGTTACATTGTATTACTGCGAAAGCCAAATCTGAAATAAATGACATTATGAAACAGAAAGGTAAGTTCTTTTGTGAAGTTATTTTGTGAACTTGCCAAAGGAAATCATGATACAGTGTGTATATATATATATATATATATATATATATATATATATATATATATTCTTACCTTTATATGTTTACAGTAAATATATAAGATAATAAATAAATATATAAGGAGAGCATCAAGGGTAAAAATATTTAGTCAATGTCGTTGTTCTTGTTTAAAAAGCCTTGTGTACACCTCTGTGCTGTATAATTTGTATTGACTTTTGTTGGTTTTGATTTTGCATAAAAATGCTAACATGTATGCCAATGCTTGTACAATTATTATAACTAGAAATCTTCTCCATGAATCATTTTATACAGTTAGTTGATGAGCTGCACTGTTGTCAGCAGCTGTATGTGAGTATTGTCCCCATAGTGGGACTCCTGTGATTTCCATGTGATTTCCAGGAAGTTGACATTCCTTGACAAATTCTCTAGTATCACAGAGCTAATTCCGTGAATTAGTTCAGCTTCACTGTCTCAAAACTGGTATGCAACATATGATGGCTGCTTCCATCCGGGTCTAATCACACAGGTGCATTGACACATGACAATTAACTAAAAGTATAAGGGCTCATGCCCATTGCAGCTCAAAGAAGCGGCTCCTACTGGCTTTTGAGCTATTTTGAGCTCTAATTTTTTTCTGCCTGTAAACTCCCCTCCATGTTAGCCAATGTGTTCATGCACACTATGGCTTTTTCAGGAGTTTACAGGCATATGCTCTACAGGCAGAACCCCCACCAAACTCATATTTTTGAGAGGATATTTTAAGCAAAAAAGACGCCTAAGGCCCCGTACACACGGTCGGACCAAACCGATGAGACTGGCCCGTCGGACCGTTTTCATCGGTTCACCTCTGAAGTGGCCGTACGGCCTGATATGTGTACATATCATCAGTCCAAAATCCGATCTGGTCAGAACGCGGTGACGTCAAACACACGACGTGCTGAATAAAACGAAGTTCAATGCTTCCAAGCATGCGTCAACTTGATTCTGAGCATGCGTGGGTTTTGAACCGATGCTTTTCTGTACTAACCATCGGTTTGGTCCGATGGGGCAGCGGTCCATCGGTTCGGTTTTAAAGCATGTTTAGAAATTTTGGACCGAAGGAAACCAGACTGATAGCCTATACACACGGTCGGTTTGGTCCGATGAAAATGAACTTCGGTTCATTCTCATCGGACCAAACCGACCGTGTGTACGGGGCCTTAGTACCCAAAAACGTGAACACACAAAAGAGAAAAGGAAAATTAGCTGAGGGGAGGGTTTGTGAAAAAAACGCTTATGCCTTGTACACACGACAGGTTTTCACAACAAGAAAACTGCCATTTTTTATATTAGTCGTAAAAAACGGTCGTGTGTATACTCTCTAGCAGTTTTCTCAACGAAAAAAACTGCCCGCAAAAAAATTGGAACCAGCTCTCTTTTTTCTCGTCGTGTTTCCTGTCAGTTTTTTTCTCATCGCGAAAAACGGTCATGTGTATGCTCTCCGAGGGGGAAAAAAAACGTGCATGCTCAGAATCAAGTATGCAGCCCAAAAGCAGCCCAAAGGGTGGCATCATTTGAAACCAACTTCCCCTTTATAGTCCTGTCGTACGTGTTGTACGCCACCGCACTTTGGTCGGATGTTTTTTTGCATGAACGTGTGTATGCAAGTCAGGCTGGAGAGGAATCACGTCGGGAAAAACGTAGTTTTTTTTCCTGCTGAGAAAAATGGTCGTGTGTACGAGGCATTATGCTCAAAAAAGCTCAAAGAAGCTCAATAAAAACATGCAAAAGAGTCCAAAAAAATACAAGCTTTTTCAAGATGAAATAAAAGCTCAAATGCCTGTAAAAACAAATGCCTGTTTTTTTTGAGCTGCAGTGTGCATGACCCCAGAGAGAAACTTCTCTGGTGAAACCCATTGTGCATTATAATTTTTCTCTCTACTGATGAACTACGTAAGTATTCATCTATGGGCCAGATCCACATACAATTACATTTGCGGCGCGTATCAGAGATACGCTACGCCACCGTACCTTACTTGGCGTACTTTCAAATCCACAAAGATTTTGCGCCGTAAGTTACGGCGGCGTAGTGTATTTCTGGTGGTGGAATTCAAATCGGCGGGTAGGGGGCGGGTTTCATTTAAATGAAGCTCGTCCCCGCGCCGAATAAACTGCGCATGCGTCGTCCAGAAATTTCCCACCGTGCTTTGCGCGAAATGACGTTGCAGCGACGTCATTTTTTGAACTTAGACGTGAGTTACGTCCATTCCTATTCACAGACGACTTATGCAAAAAAAAAAATTCAAATTTCGACGCGGGAACGACGGCCATACTTAACATGGCAAGTCTATCTATACGCCGCAAAATACCAGCTTTAACTATACGCCGGAAAAAGCCGACTACAGACGACGTTAGAAAATGCGTCGGCCGCGCGTACGTTTGTGGATCGTTGTAAATCCCTAATTTGCATACCCGACGCAGAAAACGACACAAACTCCACCCAGCGGGCGCCAAAGTATTGCACCTACGATCCGAAGGCGCACGAAGCCGTACGCCTGTCGGATCGAACCCAGAAGCCGTCATATCTTGGTTTGAGGATTCAAACTAGAGGTACGACGCAGGAAATTTGAAAGTACGCCGGCGTATCAGTAGATACGCCGGCGTACTTCGTCTGTGGATCTGCCCCTATATCTCCAACAAGGCAGAAATCAAAATGTATCATTTACCATCAGGTAACATACATGCTCGAAGACATAATCCAGATGCAATAATTACTAAAAGCTACATGCAAAAGTATTTTACTGCCCAACCATACAACTTGAATTTTATCAGAAGGAAGATTTAGAAAAGTTAGTTGTAATGTATTGACTTGCAATCTATTTAAAGGCCTTGTTGACTAAAGCCTTCTACGTCCCATAGCAATCTTTATTGTGTGTGTTTAACTTTGTACATTTTATACGACTTGTTTGTAAAATAGTTGGCTTCATTGATGAGCGTGATTTGTAAAAGACTTCCATTTGGACACCAAATACGCAATCTAATTTTTCCTTTCAAGAAAAACTTCCCTTTCTTTAGATTGTTTGTCTGAATTAAGGTTGGCTTGCTTTCCCTTTTTTATTGTTTAGTCTTTTCTCTGATTAATGTGTTTGTTGTATTGCTGTCACACTTCAGCATACAGTCTAAGATATTCAGCCATTGCTACACAAAATGAACAGTTTTGTCTAAATTGAGTGACAAACACTATGCCCATGGTCACCTTTAGATCAAAGCAGATACCTTACACCACCAATCATTCTTTAACTAAAAGTCAAGAGGTAGCGTTAGATTTTCTCATATAAAATCACATTAAAGCCCCTCCCAGATAAGGAGGGCTTTGATGTGCTATTTAATGTTTAGACATGCTTGATGATATGATAAAAGCGGGAATTTCTTCATGTAACTTAACAAAGACCTGAGCTGTGGATGCTATGCCACCAAAAAGTCAAATGACTAACCAGCAGTAATTTCTGTAAGCTTCTTTTCCCCATTACTGATCTATAATGCCTTGTTCTGCACCGTGTGTCTGTTTGAAAGTGACTATCTTGGTAGAGACACAGCTTTGCTTCCTTATGTCAGCTGCCCCCCTGGTGACTGATGGGGACATTTTCAAGAAGCAGCAGGTCCACGGATTAAATGAAGCAGAGATGCTACCCCTGCAGATTTCCAGGTACATCTTCCTTTTCAGCAAAGAGGACAGTGAGTACACTTTGCTGCTACTTCTTCCCTGTCCAGTCACAGGTTAAGAGCAGGATGGTGAACTATCATTGCTGTATAACGGCTGTGGAAAAAAATCAGGTCACCAACCCAGTTGTGTTGACTGTGCACTGTGAAAATCTCAGAAATAGCTGGACAGAAATAATTATTATTTGGCAGGTAAAACTGCTCAAAATATGTATTACAACTGTATATTTTACAGTTTAGCTAGAGTACAACTTTAAATCCCTGTTCCAGCCAGGCATTCTCCCCAACCTATTGGAACCATTCGCTGCAGTCAAACACATTTTTAGAAAAATAATATCGGAATATTGAGTGAAAGAGTCCTTTTTAATCTGCCAAATGACACTTCCTGCTGAATACCCAGCCATGTGGTCTCAGAAGACTGGAGTGGCTTTTTCAATATGATAGACAAGCTTTGTAATCAATAGCAAGTAACAAGAGAAAATCTCTGCTTTCTTCCTGGGGCTCCTAAAAGCTTTAAAAGATGGCTAAAAGTATGCGACTCAGTAGCACAGGATGCTGGCGTGCACGTGCACGTGAGAACGTGAGGTCGCGTCGCGCTCTCGGGTGAGGTGAGAGAGCTATGGGAGAGTCGAGAGGAGGGACGGCTCAGGTGAGGTAGCGGCGTCACCCCCCAGGCTTCCGCACACGTTGCCCAGCTGACCCGCCGAGTGTCACCCCCAGGCGGCTACACACGATGCACAGCTGACCCGCCGAGCGTTATCCCCAGGCTCCCGTACGCGCCGTACAGCTGATCTCCTGAGACCCGGGAGCAGTTGGGATCGCTCAACCCCTGCCGCATTGAGAGCTGAGAACAGCTGGTTGCCATCCGGCGCTGTCCTGCAGCTGATGGGAAATGTAAGACAGAGCAGTAAACGGAGAAGGGCAGCGGAGGACGCAGGGAGGAAGGCACCCACCGACTACACCCCCCCGCCTGGCTATACTTCAAAGTAAGGACGTGAGTATGGAGAGCCAGCAGCAGTTGGCTGAGCTCTGGTAAAACGCCTGCACCTCCTCCAATGGATATAAGAGGTATGAGAGACATGAGGTATACTCTTAGAATGGTGACTAAAAATGTGGTGTGAAGACTTGGAGGGGCTACATGCAAATGTTCCTTTTTTTTTTTTTTTTTTTTTTTTTTCTCTTCCCTGGGAGCCGTGTGACAAAAGGGAGACACACGGGGCCTTATCATTGAAAATTCATAGTGCCTTACATTTTCAAAGTCTCTTTTTTCAATATATCTTGTTTCTACTGCCCTATATCATATATCAACTCATATATCACATCGCTTTAAAGTGGGAGTCTCCTGGTGCACACCCCAAGAAGCTGCTGACTGAAGGACTCCCTCAAATATCCCGCCCCCAGAGAGACCCAGGAGTCCCCCCCCCCCCCCCCGGAGCAGGACCAAGAGTCCATAATCTTTTTTTTCTTTCTCCCTGCCTTCCCGCTTTTTAAAGGGAAAAAGGGAAAAAAAAGGGGAAAAAAAACCCTAAAATAAGGGGGTAAAAGGAAGAAGGGTCCCTCCCCCTTTTTTTTGTGTGTCCCCCCTGTTAAAAATACACAGTAAACGTCGAACAGGGGTCTACAGGCAAAATTCACCCGCCTAGCTGAGGTGACTACCATTTCCCATAGGAATTAGACCGGGGGATATCCTAACTCCACTATTTAAACATACGAAACAGAAGATTAGCCCTATGAGAAGGGGGGGGTTAAGGTCTAAGTGCTAAAACAAAGAAAACAGCAAAAGGGGAAATAAACCTGAAAATCGCTGGGATTCCTTACTCAGGACTATAAGATCACTGGATACCCTCCCTAGAAGGGGGGAGAGAAGGAAGAGGAGGGAAGGAGAGGAGGGAGAAGGGAGAGAAGGGAAAATTACTCCACAAAACTCTTAGGGGAGATTGTACCTAGTACCCAGGATCCCATATGGGTTACCCTCATTCACATTAAGACCGCTGTCTTTCTGTGGGGAAACAAAAGGTCAAGCTGGGGAAGAGAATCAGAAGGAAAAAAATTGACATGAGCAGAATGACAAGTAGATCTACAAAAGGGGGACCCCCCGCCACCCCAAGCAATATAACAGCAACAAGTTCAATAAGACCGTTCATGACTAAAGGGGAAAGCCCACGAGCCCTCGGAGCTCAGGGGGCAACAAAACAACAACAACAAGCAAACAAAGCGAAAAAAAATGAAAATAAGAAGCCCCAGAGTGAAACCTCAAGAGAAACATCTCAGGAGATTAGAGATGAAGGGTCCCCAGGAGGAGGACTAGAGGACAGTGAGAGGGAGGAACAAAGGTCAGACGCTCGGCCTCTCTCAAGGGGAGATATGGCAGAGATGCTGAAAAAAATGGAAAACACAATAATGGGCGAAATACAGAATCTGCGGACTGACCTCGGCCACATGCTCTCTAGACTTGAATCAGTAGAGGAACAAGTAGAGAAACAAGAGCAAGACTTAAACTTATTAAAAGATCAGATCACACAGATACAGCTACAACAGAGGCAAACGCTCTATAAACTGGAAGACCAGGAGAACAGAAATCGGAGGCAAAATCTGAGGATAAGATCACTACCAGAGAAGAAAGGAGAGGACCTCAGGACAATATCCCAGACGATATTTAATTTACTATTGGGAAGACCGGCAGACAACCCAATTATGATCGAAAGGATCCACCGAGTTGGAAACCCGAAAAGAACGCCCCCAGAGCGGAGCAGAGATGTCATAATAAGGTTCCGATACTATGAAGACAGGGAAGAAATCTGGAAGAAGCTGAGGGGATATCCCCCCTTAGTTTTTGAAGGGGTTAATCTTCAGATCTTCACTGACGTGGCCCCTGAAACCTTGGCAAGAAGATGGCTGTTAAAACCGCTTTTGAAACAGATGATAGACCTGGATATCAAATACACTTGGGGGTTCCCCGCCTGTTTAATTGGGACAAGGGAGGGAAGAACCGCAACACTAAGATTCCCCGAAGATTTACATGAGTTCTGTAGGAAACTGGACATTCGGGTGCCCGATCTTCCGGGCTGGAGCTGAGGGGAGGAGTGGAGTGAAAGAGAGGACTCTTTAGAGCTCCTCTCCCACTCTCTCCCTTACTTCTTCCGGCCTGGCCGGTCTTTCGGTACAACATATACTTTCTTGTTCTTTTTTTCTTTCAGACCCTATTTCGCTTAGTGCCGGAAGGCCCCCTCGGTCAGGCATTATTCCTGTCCTTCTTTTTGATTCTCTCTTTTTTTATTCTTTCTTTTCTTTTCTCCCCCTTTTTGCCTTCGGGGCCCGAGAGGGTTCCCGGGAGTGGGGGGGGGAGAGGAGTGTAACTGACCCCCCGCCCCCTCTATCTAAAAGATAGGGGAGGGGGAGGAAAATCCTAAAAAACCTCACCCAGAGTGTTCTGAACCAAGACATAGTAGTTGGTTCAGGGGCCTTTTATAGGCCAAATGGGGAAGGGGGAGGAGGGGTGGGGGGAGGGGAGAGGGGAGGGGGAGGGGGAGGGGAGAAGGGGGGGGAAGGGTTAGAGGGGGGGAGAGGGGGGAGGAAAGGTCGATACCCCGTCTCACCCAGACAACCAGAAGAAAGCGTAACCCATAGAAAAGAAAATTGTAGACCCAGCTTTTGGGACGTTGGAAGGAGATATTATAATTCACGAAGATGCCAGTAATAAAATGCCTCTCATACAATGTAAAAGGTCTAAATAGTCCTTCCAAGAGACATAAAGTGTTAAAGGAGTTAAAATACTATAGGACAGATATTGCTTTCCTACAAGAAACCCATCTTACATTGGGATCTAATGTAAGAATATACTCACCTGACTTCCCCATTTGGTTTTATGGAGATACCATATCCAAGAGGGCTAGAGGAGTAGCAATCGGGCTTGCTAAAGGAACTAGATTCGTACTAACAGATAGACTAACAGATCCGGATGGGAGATTCCTCTTCTTGAGAGGGAAGTTGGAGGAGGAAGAGTATACCCTCGCAAACGTATACGCGCCTAACACCTCCCCGTTGAAATATTTTTTGGGAATACTGGGGAAATTAAAAGATTTCAGTAGGGGAAAGATAATATTAGGAGGAGACCTAAATTTCGCTATGGATCCGAAAGTCGATAAGTCACATATAACATTAGAAACGCAGGGTACACAATTAAGAAAAGTTAAAGAAAGTCTACATAGAAGTCAGTTAGTAGACACTTGGAGGATCTTCAATCCAAACCAGCGAGACTACACTTTTTTTTCCCAGGTACATGGCAGCTACTCCCGAATCGACCACATCTTGGTTGACCATAGAATGCTGGAGGATGTGGTCGAGACGAGAATAGAACCCTTGACGATCTCTGACCACGCGCCCATCAGTATATCAATAAACATAGCAGGCAATCATAGGTCCTACCAAAACTGGAGGTTAAATGAAGATCTACTGATTGAAGAGAAAAGTATAACTAGGGTTAAAAAAGAACTTGAAGAATATTTTAAGATTAATGAGACAGAAGAAATCTCGGCAGCAACCCTATGGGATGCCCACAAGGCAGTGATTAGAGGGATTTTGATTTCGGAAGGAGCAAGGAGAAAAAAGGAAGCGATTAGCAAAAAAGTAAAACTAATAGACGAGATCTTTAACTTAGAGCAGAAGCATAAGAAAGATGGAAAGCAACAAGACCTATACCTGGGCCTGGTTAATAAACGAAACGAACTTAAAGATCTCATAGATCAAGAAACAAGAAAGGAATTCAAATTAATAGCAAGGGAGAGATATAGATGGGGAAATAAAACGAGCAAACATCTGGCTCGGATGGTAAAAAAAAAAAAATCAAGGAACTATATTGACAAAATTAAAAATGATAAAGGGGAGGTATTACATACAACAAAAGATATCGCCGAAACATTTAGACTATATTACGAAAAACTATTCTCAGTAAAACAAAAGAACTGGCAGAAAGGAGAGAAAGAAAAAAAGATTGAAACTTTTTTAAAAGAGGCAAGACTTCCAAAAATTAGTCAATTAGAGGCCGAGGAGATAGATAGTCCAATCACGGAAAACGAAATTAAAAGAGCATTGACAAGCTCAGCCTCAGGCAAAAGCCCAGGCCCAGATGGCTTTACAATAATGTATTACAAAAAATGTAAGGAGATATTACTACCAAGGATATGCCAGTACTTTAATGGCCTAGGGAAAAAATACAAACTAAGTAAGGAGGCCTCCGAGGCAACTATCACTGTGATCCCAAAAGAAGGCAAGGACATTGAGAGCTGCTCGGGCTACCGACCGATATCCTTGCTTAACACGGACATAAAATTGTTTGCAAGGGTATTGGCCGGGAGAGTCAGGGAGGTAATGACTAAACTGGTACACCCAGATCAGACGGGTTTTGTTCAAGGGCGAGAGGGGAGAGACAATGGAGTAAGAACACTTCTGATAATCCGGAGACTGAGAGAAATGAGATCCCCAGGTCTACTCCTGTCGATAGACGCAGAGAAAGCGTTCGACAGGGTAGACTGGGGATTTATGCTAGCTACCCTAAAGGACATGGGGTTTGGCCAGGGGTTGAGGAACTGGGTGGATACCCTATATCAGTCCCCTAGGGCCAAAATAAAAATAAATGGTAGCCTTTCGCAAGCATTCCAAATGAGAAATGGAACGAGGCAGGGATGTCCCTTGTCACCACTACTGTTCGTGATATCAATGGAACCATTTCTAGCTAAGGTCCGAAATTGCCAAAAAATAAAAGGGACTAAAATAGGAGCGGAGGAACATAAGCTCGCAGCCTTCGCGGACGATGTCCTCTTCTATCTAACTGAACCCAAAACATCAATCCCTAACCTATTAAATTTATGTAATGAATATGGGGAATTCTCAAACTTTAAATTAAATATCACTAAAACAGAGATCATGAGTATAAACATAAGAAAGACAGAAGAAAAACTTTTGAAAGAGAATTATCGCTTTGCTTGGGTAAGGGAACTGAGGTACCTGGGGATTCTACTAGCTAAATCAATTTAAAAAACCTATGCGATAAACTTTATCCCTTTGTTAAATGAAATTAAGAAAGAAACAAAAAGGGTGGAAAACAGAGCAATATCGTGGATAGGACGAATTAATTACTGTAAAATGGTTATCATGCCCAAGATCTTATACAAATTTCAGATGATCCCTATAGCTCTACCAAGAACGCTGCTGTCAGCCCTTAATAAACGAATTATGAATTATATATGGAAAAATAGGAAACATAGGATATCACTTCAGACATTAAGACAACCAAAAAAGAAGGGAGGGCTTGCTGTTCCGGATGTTAGGAGATACCACGAGGCGGTTATGTTAACAAGAGTGGTGGAGTGGGCCAGAGTCAACACAGAAAAAAGGTGGGTAAGCTTAGAAAATGAATTAACACAGGTAAGGTTGGAGAAAATTATATGGAACCCTCCCCAATTTAGGACACTAGATATTAATGCACATGAGATAACAAAAAATGCACTCAAAATATGGGATACAGTTTATAAAAAAACTGTGAAGGAATATAATTCACCCCTTTTAGCACTGAAAGATAACGATTACTTTGCACCGGGTAAGACACAAATAGGGGGGCACTGGATCAAAAAAGACACGGCACAATTAAGGGATATAATGAATGGGGATCACATTAAAACACTGCAGGAGTTAAAACTCAATAAAAATTTAATGGAAATTAATGAATGGAGGTATCAGCAGCTAAACCATTTCATTCAAGATCTCCCACATCCATTGAGATCAGAGGATCAGTTGTCGGAATTGGAAAAAATCTGTACGACAGAAAGAACTAAAGGAACCATTTCTACACTATACAAGATCCTACTGAAAATAGGAGAGCGGAGTATACCTCCTTTCATTGAAAAGTGGGAAAGGGAATTAGGCTCACAGAGAGATAAGGCTACAATAGAGAGAATGTTGACTCTGACACACTCCTCCGCGGTAGATAGCCGCACGGCTGAAATGAGCTTTAAATGTATCGCGGGGTGGTACATGACACCAGACAAATTAAAAAAATTTAATGAAGAGCAGACAGGGGAATGTTGGAGGGGCTGTGGATCACTAGGAAATATGGCTCACCTTTGGTGGGAATGCCCAAAGATAAAAAAGTACTGGGAAAACATACTGGGCTGTGTGGAAGAGATTACAATGAAAAAGATAAAGATAGACCCATGGGTAGTCCTATTCCATGGGGGAGAAGAAGGCATAAAAAGGTATAGGGAAACACTTACACCGCATCTCTTAAACGCCGCCAAGAGATTAATCCCAAGGAGATGGCAGGACACAGAGTGCCCCCAAACCTGGGAATGGATCGATGCGGTCGAAGAAACATACAAAATGGAAGAACTGAAAGAAAGCTTAGAGGGAAATAACATACTACAAAGTATAAAATGGGATAACTGGAGGACCTTTAAGAGATCATGGAGTTACGCAGAAAAGTTAAGGGAAGAATCCTAAAAGATTCTCTAGAAGAAATCAGAAAGAATTAGAGGTTTCCGAGCACGTCTAGGGTGAGACGGGGGGGAGGGGGGGGGTTGGGAGGGGAAGGGGGGGTAAAAACTGGGAAGGATATACTTGTGATGTCTTCCTTACTCTGTTATGCTCTAAGCAGATAGTGGAAACATACCCGCATATATATACACTTATATACAGTGAGGAAAATAAGTATTTGAACACCCTGCTATTTTGCAAGTTCTCCCACTTGGAAATCATGGAGGGGTCTGAAATTGTTATCGTAGGTGCATGTCCACTGTGAGAGACATAATCAAAAAAAAAATTCCAGAAATCACAATGTATGATTTTTGTAACTATTTATTTGTATGATACAGCTGCAAATAAGTATTTGAACACCTGAGAAAATCAATGTTAATATTTGGTACAGTAGCCTTTGTTTGCAATTACAGAGGTCAAACGTTTCTTGTAGTTTTTCACCAGGTTTGCACACACTGGAGGAGGGATTTTGGCCCACTCCTCCACACAGATCTTCTCTAGATCAGTCAGGTTTCTGGGCTGTCGCTGAGAAACACGGAGTTTGAGCTCCCTCCAAAGATTCTCTATTGGGTTTAGGTCTGGAGACTGGCTAGGCCACGCCAGAACCTTGATATGCTTCTTACAGAGCCACTCCTTGGTTATCCTGGCTGTGTGCTTCGGGTCATTGTCATGTTGGAAGACCCAGCCTCGACCCATCTTCAAAGCTCTAACTGAGGGAAGGAGGTTGTTGCCCAAAATCTCGCAATACATGGCCCCGGTCATCCTCTCCTTAATACAGTGCAGTCGCCCTGTCCCATGTGCAGAAAAACACCCCCAAAGCATGATGCTACCACCCCCATGCTTCACAGTAGGGGTGGTGTTCTTGGGATGGTACTCATCATTCTTCTTCCTCCAAACACGGTTAGTGGAATTATGACCAAAAAGTTCTATTTTGGTCTCATCTGACCACATGACTTTCTCCCATGACTCCTCTGGATCATCCAAATGGTCATTGGCAAACTTAAGACGGGCCTTGACATGTGCTGGTTTAAGCAGGGGAACCTTCCGTGCCATGCATGATTTCAAACCATGACGTCTTAGTGTATTACCAACAGTAACCTTGGAAACGGTGGTCCCAGCTCTTTTCAGGTCATTGACCAGCTCCTCCCGTGTAGTCCTGGGCTGATTTCTCACCTTTCTTAGGATCATTGAGACCCCACGAGGTGAGATTTTGCATGGAGCCCCAGTCCGAGGGAGATTGACAGTCATGTTTAGCTTCTTCCATTTTCTAATGATTGCTCCAACAGTGGACCTTTTTTCACCAAGCTGCTTGGCAATTTCCCCGTAGCCCTTTCCAGCCTTGTGGAGGTGTACAATTTTGTCTCTAGTGTCTTTGGACAGCTCTTTGGTCTTGGCCATGTTAGTAGTTGGATTCTTACTGATTGTATGGGGTGGACAGGTGTCTTTATGCAGCTAATGACCTCAAACAGGTGCATCTAATTTAGGATAATAAATGGAGTGGAGGTGGACATTTTAAAGGCAGACTAACAGGTCTTTGAGGGTCAGAATTCTAGCTGATAGACAGGTGTTCAAATACTTATTTGCAGCTGTATCATACAAATAAATAGTTAAAAAATCATAAATTGTGATTTCTGGAATTTTGTTTTTTGATTATGTCTCTCACAGTGGACATGCACCTACGATGACAATTTCAGACCCCTCCATGATTTCCAAGTGGGAGAACTTGCAAAATAGCAGGGTGTTCAAATACTTATTTTCCTCACTGTATAATAAAAAAAAAAAAAAAAAAAAAAAAAAAAAAATATTATTTGGCAGGTAAAACTGCTCAAAATATGTATTACAACTGTATATTTTACAGTTTAGCTAGAGTACAACTTTAAATCCCTGTTCCAGCCAGGCATTCTCCCCAACCTATTGGAACCATTCGCTGCAGTCAAACACATTTTTAGAAAAATAATATCGGAATATTGAGTGAAAGAGTCCTTTTTAATCTGCCAAATGACACTTCCTGCTGAATACCCAGCCATGTGGTCTCAGAAGACTGGAGTGGCTTTTTCAATATGATAGACAAGCTTTGTAATCAATAGCAAGTAACAAGAGAAAATCTCTGCTTTCTTCCTGGGGCTCCTAAAAGCTTTAAAAGATGGCTAAAAGTATGCAAGCATCAGAGGTTCTCTGTATTTCAATCTTGAGGCCATGCTGGGCAGGGCTCAAGTCCTGCGGGAAAGCGTGGGAACGGAGTCCCTGCACTTTTTTCACAGCAGGAACTCAGTTTCCTTTGCAGGACTAGAGCAGCCGAGAGCAGCCGAGCCGCCCGAGCCATTTCTTCACTAAGAGGCGATGCCCAGCTCCAGTCACTGTCAGGGGCAGTCGAACCTTAGTAATCCTTTATGTTACTGGCCGCTTCCTGTATATGGATTCATCGGGTAGTGTGCGGGTATTCTGTCACTTCCTCGATGCCGCAATGTCTCCTGGAAGCTTTTGTCATTGTTCCCAGGAGACATTGCGGAAGTCTGCCGCGAGTTATCGCAGGATTTAGAAAGAACTTGCTTAAAGTTCTTTCTAAATCCTGCGATAACTCGTCAGCAGACCTCCGCAATGTCTCCTGGGAACGATGACAAAAGCTCCCAGGAGACATTGCAGCATCGAGGAAGTGACGCAATACCCGCACACTACCCGATGAATCCATATACAGGAAGCGGCCAGTAACATAAAGTTTTCCCCAGTGCGCATGTGCCGATGACATTGGCACATGCAGGAGACAGGGGATATCTCCTAAACTGTGTAGGTTTAGGAGATATCCTGGTTATCTACAGGTGAGCCTTAATATAGGTTTACCTGTAGCATAAGGTTGTAAAAAAGGGTTTACAACCACTTTAAACAAACCTAGGTGCCAAGTTTATTCGGCACCCAGCCCACCACCCTGGATATACAAAGTACTCTACACATTATCATAAACATAAACACATAACCATCCCACAATAATTCAATAACAAGGCACAGTGGTCACAATATTATTCATATCTCCAAGAGATTATCAGACAGACAGAAACAATAGGTGACTAAATTTACAATGGGAATGCACAGCTAGGAGGCACACAATGGGAGAAAGACACACATAACAAACAGTGATCCCACCCCACCTCAGACTGTCCAGAAAAGTCTACAACAGTCTATGAGACAAACTCATACAATGCTCCATTACCCTGAAAAGATGTAATGAATTTATCGTCATAGATCTCTTTAGGGATATTGTTGATATTTTTGTTCCAAGTGAAGGAGCCTCTCCAACCCAATCTGCAGGAGGGCCGCCATATTTTCTCTGCCCATTAACCTGTACAAGATTAATATTACCGCTTTCCATCCACTCCTGAGGAGAAGCTTTACTATCCTTATTCAGAGAATTAATGCAAGCCTCGCTTGTTCATCATGTGGTTGTCCATCATTAGAAAATTATCTGCTCTCTCCATGGGCCATAATCAGTGGGCAGGAGGCTTGCCCCTAGTCCTTTCCAAAGTCCCTGTCCTGGTTGAGTCTGTCACAAACAGCTTTAAGTCTTTTTAACACAGAGCAGTGGTTTCCAGGGTCTTGGTCTCGTCATTGGCAGAGACAGCAGCCACAGCCATTAGCTCCCGCTACTGTCAATTACAGGGAGTGAGACAGTCAGGGGAGAGCAGGGGAAGGGCTGAGCTGTGCTAAGTTTCTAAATGGAATGGACACACAGAGCAGCAGCTCGGGAGCGAGCCTGCTGGGTGCCCCCATAGCAAGGGAGGGGCCAGGAGCGCCAGTAGGAGACCCGAGAAGAGGAGGCCTGGGACTGCTCTGTTCAAAACCACTGAACAGAGCAAATAAGTGTGACATGTTTGTTATTAAAAAAAACAGCCTTTAATAACACTTTAAGCCAACATGAACTTTTCAGTAACCTTACATTTCTTAAATCAATAAATTCCTGATATG
Source organism: Rana temporaria (assembly GCF_905171775.1). Classification (NCBI taxonomy): domain Eukaryota; kingdom Metazoa; phylum Chordata; class Amphibia; order Anura; family Ranidae; genus Rana; species Rana temporaria. Next base: position 85,930,075 of record NC_053493.1, on the reverse strand, counting down.
TCAAAATATATAGCAACAGTACAATTGTTTTTAAAAAGCCACAACTTTATCATTACCGAGCCGTTCTTGAGCTCCAGGCAAGTGACTTTGCCTAGACTGAGATGAGATGATATGATCAGTCAGTCAAAGCCTGTAGCAGGAGCCTGATCTGTGTCAGACTTCTGTAAGCACTGACAAGAACTGCACAGGCACCAGGATTTACATGATTTTGATGTCTCTGGACCAGCATCTCAGTCAGGAAGTAGAAGTGACCTTGGTAGATGAATACCTGTAAGTGTTACTTGTATTATTTTGTATATGTTGACTTCAAATATATATGACAGCATGTCCAATTTTTTAGAGACCATTGTCAACCCATGTCCACATGGGTAGCCTATGGGCCCACCCTGCAGATAGGATTTTTTTTTTAAACCTGACAGGTGAACTATACAGTAATAGAGAGGAAACTGTTTCCAAAAGGGCCGCTTTTTTGCGATGATGATTGTCTTTGAGAATATTTTCCTTAATTTTGAGAGACATCCATTCTTTACTTGTGTCTATGGTTCCTTTCACACTGGCTTTCCGATCAGGTCTGCTTGTCAGTTTTTCAGGTGGACCTGATCGGACACTCCATGCACTCCTATGGAGCGGAAGATTTCAGCAGTGACATGTTCGCTGATATGGAATCGGATCGGATAAAAACAGACAGGCGGTCCGTTTTCATCCGATCTCCATAGAGGACTGTGGAGCTTTGACAGGTCCATCTCCGCACAGTGAGTGGGGACGGAACTTTAATTCACCTGCTCAGCGGGGATCAGTGGATCGATCCCTGCTGAGCAAAGCAGAATCCATACACAGACAAGCCCGTGTAAAATGGGCCTATGGGATAGTGAAAAAAATGTATCTCAGTGGGACACAAGTGAAAAAACCCACCAGGGGATTTAACCATTCCCTGCACTTTCCTTATCAAAAAAAGTTTGGCTTTAAATTAAGCTTTAAATTGGAACTAATCCCATTAATTTAACAGTTTTTAAAAAAAAACTGTTATATTCCCAAATTGTCGGGAATGTATCTGTCACATTGGTTGTGCTCTCAACCAAACTTTCAAGCCATGAAATGGCCAGTGTCATAACTGATCACATGTCCTGCATAATGGCAGTTGAAGATCAAACAGAGGCTAAAATGGCAGCTTCCTTGGCTGAAAACGATAGGAGGGTTCAGTTCCACTTAAACCTGAAATATTCGTTTTGGGAGGACCCATTATCATAATTGAAATATGTAAAGCCCTGGTCCTGTTGGGCTAAATTTAGATTTTCCTTTTTTTTTGTCTGGTCAGGGGTTCCTAAGCTGGGTGATTTATTTATCTTGCTTGTTTCTGGAAGAAGCTTCCAGAAAATAGAGCAGGGAGAGTAATACGTTATGAATTGTTATCAAACCCTGGAAGGGGTGTCCGGAAGGTGGCTGGGAAGGTGATAAATGTCTTGGAGGCCTGGTCCGAGTCTTCTTCCTCCTCAGCCAGGAAGGTTTCACTTCTGAGGCTACTGCCCGTGTGAGGCAAGAGCTGCCGTTTGGGCCTCAGTTGGTCTTGGGCTGAGGGCCTGGAGAAGATTATAGAGACGATTGCTAAAGTAATCTGCTTTGGGAGTCCTGGTCTGAAGAAATGTTCTTTTTCTCCCTCTCAATGAAGAGTTTCATGTAAAAGCTGGGACATAGTTAGGCCCCGTACACACGACCGGATCTATCCGCTGGGATTTATCCGCGGATCAGTTCCAGCAGATAGATCCGGTCGTGTGTACGTCCGAGCGGACATTTCCCAGCGGATTAAAATCCAGCCGACGGATTCCCAGCAGATAAAAATTTCTTAGCATGCTAAGAAATCTATCCGCTGGAATCCAGTCCAGAGGACTGATCCGGTCGTCTGTACAGACTCACCGGATCAGTCCGTCCGCTCCCATCCCTCGCATGCGTCGTAATGATTCGACTCATGCGTGGAAGTATTTACCTTTCAGGGTCGCGCACGTCGCCGCGTCAAAGTCGCGGTGACGGCGCGGCCACGTCACCGCGGATGTATTCCGCGGGGATTTCGATCTGATGGTGTGTACAGCCATCAGATCCAAATCCGCCAGAGGATTTATCCGCTGGAAACGGTCCGGCGGACCGTTTTCAGCGGATATCCTCTCGTCTGTACGAGGCCTAAGACCTGAGTTTTGGACATTCACGTATGTCTGCTGCTAAAAGATTAATGCTAAAAAGTTTGTCCTATTAATTTCCGATATTAGTTTGGAGTACCTTGCGCCCTTATCCCTCTCCTGTTCAAGTTTCCTGCAAAAAATAAAAAATCCATGCCCTAGACTGAGCTTGTGTTGTTGGTGTTCTTGGAACTGTGAGGCCCCGTACACACGACCGAGGAACTCGACGTGCCAAACACATCGAGTTCCTCGTCGAGTTCAGTGTGGAAGCTGCCGAGGATCTCGGCGGGCCGACTTTTCCCATTGACTAACGAGAAAATAGAGAACATGCTCCGACCGAGTTTCTGGCTGAATTCTGCCGAGAAACTCGGTCGTGTGTACGGGGCCTCACTGTGACAATAAACCTCTGTACTAGCAAGGGAGACCTGGGCATCTTCTTAAAAGCTCCTTCAGAGAAGAGTGCTACAAATATATTTAGATGGAGTTTTTGTTTTATTTTTATTTTTAACCAGTCATACAGGAGAAAAAATTTATATTTTCTCCTATATCAATGTGTGTGCCTGATAGCAAAAACAGGAGGAAATGTTTGGAACTTGAAGATAACACTCATTAATGCAGCCATTAAATAACGGTAACACTACATTAGGAGCCCCTAACACCTTGAATGTGCTACCACAGGAAATCACTTCCTGTTCTGTTAGGATAACAAGTATATATTTATGACTACGGCTACTTTACCTTCCGGCTAAGAAATGATAAAAGCACATGGGTAAAGAATGTTATGATGGCAAATCTGACACTTGTCTTAATACAATGGATGTCATTTAAAATTTGAGTTATAGGCCAAAAATCCTGGTGCAGCTTATCTTTATATGAATTTTAATAAAAAGTTTATCTGCACTAGACTACGGTAATCACTTTGGAAATCAGATTACAAGTGCAGGGCTCACAAATCCAAAACTAAAATAATAACAAAGTCTATTGTTAACAGCAATATGTGTAATCAAAATGATCAAACCAACCAATACCCAGGGCCGTCTTAATAGCATCATGGGCCCCTGGGCAAAGTAATGCCCCATGTAGATGGAGTCCCTGGGTGGGGCCCAGGTGTGCCCTCTCATTAAGACAGCCCTGCCAATACCAAATATATCAAACCATGATATGGAGAAAATATACAAAAACATTAATCGGTCAAATTAGTGCTTAAAGTGGAGTTTCCATCCCCAATTTTTTTTTTTTCATTATTGTGCTCATTAGACCTAAAAAAGGAAAAAAATATATATTTTTTTTTACTCATCTGGAAATGCCTGTTGCTATGCGGTCCCACGAAATCTGCCTTTGGATCCACCTAGGATTCTGACATCATCTCCCTCTAATGCTCCTGGGAAATGTGTGTCATAATTTCCCAGGATGCAGTGCGCTACCCAATTATCACTCCCCATCCAAGACTTCCAGGAAGCAAGTGCTTGTTGGCTTCGCAATGCCCACAAGCAAAATGACAACGGTGTAGACATAGTTTTATAAACTATATTTTTTGAATAACTATGCGGAGCGGCGGCGGCGGATTGTAAAATAGTAAGTGACCGGATTTATATTATAAAAACACATGATGAAAGGACATACATTTAAAAAATGCTAATTGTGGTTGGAACTCTGCTTTAAATCCAAGAATTCATATAGAGGCATATACACTGGAAAATACACTAGAACAGAATAAAAAGAGCCCCACAAGCCATGATGAGAAAATAGGATGAACTCCTCAGGCCATCACCATCAAACACTTGTACGGTCTCCCAGCTGTCATTGGCCACACACAAGGCTTACTAAATAATGTGACCTCCCATATAAGAGTAATCACATGCGCATAGTGAAATTCCCCCATGGAAAGGGTTCTCTCTCCAGCCTCCCCTCATCCACAAGTACACCAGGAATTTTGCTGTCAGTTGCCACCATATATACATACACAACTTGCAGGGAACTGCTGCACCACAGGGAATAAGCTCAGCAGGACCGATGCACATATAATAAAAGAGACACTCCACATAGCGTAAAACCACCCATGAAAGGGGATTTATTAAGTCTAAGCACTTACAGACGTCCAGAAGTAACTTGGCATATCACATGGTACAGCAACGTGGAAGTCCAGCATCAAAGATGGCCGCCATTCCTTCACACATGCTCAGTAGCGTGTATCTGGGTCCAGCCTACTGGTTATGTCACAAATTACATCATCTGTGCCCCTGATAACATCATTTTAAAAAATGTCTTTAGTTATACTTTAGTTATATTTTAAGCAAGTTAGTGGCACAATCTGTTTTAAATTAGGCTGTGACAAGTCCCTGTGACAGGTTTACAGACCTGTGCATCTGTATGCCTGGACAGCCAAGTGTAACAGATTGCAAAGATCACAAGGTAAAAATAAAGGAAAGGAAGCCTAAAAAAGAAAACAAATGCAGCCCCTACATATAAAAATTGATAATCTGCAGTATATTAAATGTTTGCTTTTGGATTTAAGAAATGGTCAGGGTCAGGTTTAACGCATGCAAAGAAATTTATGACTCGGGCTATAACCTTGTAATAAATATGTCTTATGTTGCATCTCACTGCTCCTGTTTAGCATTGCTTTACCATGCAACAGAATTGATAATTGTCCTCAATAAAGTTTAATTACCTTCAGGTAAATTTCTACTAGCAATGTTTGGCTGTACACAGTTAGAGTTTATGGTGCCATTCACACTGTAGGCACAATTCGCAAAGCTTTAACATCTGCATAAGTAACTTTATTTGAAGCTGTTATTTTCAAATCTTTTTTACTAATAGTAGTGCACACAAAATCTTGTGCAGCTGTGCATAGTAACCAATCTGCTTCTTAGAGCCGGTTCATACTGGGGCGGCACGACTTCGGGGGCGACTCGGCAAGGCGACCTGAAGACGACTTCTAAGGCGACTTGCAAAATGACTTCTGTATAGAAGTCAATGCAAATCGCCCCCAAGTCGCCCCCGAAGTAGTACAAGATCCTTTTGCGTCGCTCCTATTAGAACGGTTCTATTGACTACAATGGGACGCGACTTGTCAGGCGGCTGTGTCGCCTGACGAGTCGCCCCAGTGTGAACCGGGTCTAACTCTTGCTTGTTCAATTAAGCTTTGACAATAAAACCTGCAAGCTGATTGGTTTCTATGCAGAGCTGCACCAGATTCAGATGTCAGCTGACGTCACAGAGCCAGTCCAGGCTCAGGCAAGATCACGACAATGAAGTTGTGATCCGGCCACCAGGGTTGCCAACCGCCAGTAAATTTACTGACCTGTGTGTAAGAATCAGGGGCTGATAATTTCATGCTGTGTTGACTTTTTAAGTGTAAATCAAGCAAATTACTTTCTTATATGTATTATCAGTGTTTCCATATCATGTGTATACTGTTCAAATATTCACTGTGTTAGATTTCAATAGGAGTTCTGTAATTTCTCAGGTTGCCAGTAAAAAATGTGCTCCGCCAGTTTTTCCATGTTTTGTCAGTAAAAAATGCTGCGGGAGGTTGGCAATCCTGCCACCCACATGCCTAGACCAGCACCCGGCTCAGTCTCTCAGTAATACACTGACAGCCTGAGCCGGCCGCTCCAGCCCCCTCTACAGCCCCGCACTCCAGTAAATGTGGGGGGGCAGAGCAGAGAGCTGGTGACTGAAAGTCACCAGCTCTCTGCTTAGGGAGCCCTCAGAACAGAGCGATTAGTGGTGTTTAAACACCCTGTTCTCAGCCAGTGGGGGACAGATGCAGCATCGGAATGATGCGGCATCCACTTAGGCAAGTATGATTCAGAAAAAAAATTACCCCATACTTCTCATTATTTTTATAAAATGTATGTTGCAGTGTGAAGTAGCTTGAGGTATAAAGCAGAACGCCAATGTTTAACTGTGTATATCAATCATATCTTAAAGCGGGGGTTCACCCAAAAATACATTTTTAACATTACATTCAGCCTAGTTGTCCTAATGACAATCGGCTGTTTTTTTTTTGTTTTGTTTTTCCTACATACCTCATTTCACTGCCGCTTCCGGGTATGTCTTCTCCGGGACTGGGCGTTCCTATCTGATTGACAGGCTTCCGACCGTCGCATACTACGCGTCACGAGTTGCCGAAAGAAGCCGAACGTCGGTGCGGCTCTATACGGCGCCTGCGCACCGACGTTCGGCTTCTTTCAGCAACTCGTGACGCGTAGTATGCGACGGTCGGAAGCCTGTCAATCAGATAGGAACGCCCAGTCCCGCAGAAGACATACCCGGAAGCAGCAGAAAAATTCAGTTCTACAAAAAAAATGTAAACATTAGTAATTGGCTAATTGTTAAATATTGCATACGACCATTTTACCATTTTATACTTACTGCTTGCAGCCACAAGGTGTGTTTCACCTTTCTTTTTGCAAATGCTGACTCCCTGTCTGCAATGCTGATTGTCTGTCTTCAAAACTTTGTGAGATATCGGGTTGATTTACTAGAGGCAAACAGACTTTGCACTTTGTAAATTGTAGTTGCCCTCTGCAAGAGCCGTTGCTCCAAAGCTTAGAAAATGAGTAGAAGCTCTGCTGACTTCTATCAACCATGGTTCTCTGTCCCTTTGCTCTGAATGAGCTTAGCTAAAGTGTCAATTTAATGTATATATCTGTAATGAGTAGCTCAAACTCCTTTAGTTTTGGACAGAGTTTGGAAAGGTTAGAACCCCTGTCAGGTTTTATCATTGCTGGATTTTATGGAGTGCAATCTTGGGATCAATAAGAAATTTCAAAGATTAAAAACTCAAATTTTTGCTCCCTAGAAGGCCCCAAATGGTCAGATCTTAACCTGAGCAGTGTATAAGGCCTTCAAATTAAATAGCATCACAATGGGCAAAGTGACAGATTCTAACTCACCCCTCCCACCCATTTATACTCATCTATTGAAGCCCTGAGTCAAATCCCTCTGTTTCAAATGCCTCTTTATGCATTGGCATACCTTCTCAGACACCGTAGTATGGTCAACTGCTGACTTGGCACAATCCACAGGCAACTTAACTTTTCAATAAGACTCAGAAATTGAATCCAATGCAATCTTACTCTAATTGCAGTACGGAGGATGCTGTTCCAGTCTTTTGAAGTGTAGGAAGATGATTTTCCTGAGTCCTGTCTCTGTGAATAACGAACACTGGGCTGAGGGAATAAATGATACATAAAATGCATGAAAGTGGGGCAGAACACCCACACTTAGAAGTACCAGGTATTCCCAAGGGCTTGGACAGATGAAGGAGCAGTGGGGGGATGAGGCAAAGGGGAGTATTGCCCCACTAGTCTTCATGGGACATTCTTTCTCTACCAAGATGACCACCTCCTCTCAGAGACCAGGCAGAACATGGCATGGTAAGTCAGTAATGAGGGAAATATCAGGCTTCTGAGAGCCTAAAGATAATACTGGTGGCCAGTCCATTGCCCACTACTTGCTTTTCTGGGCACCGCATCTAAAGTATAGGTACTCTTTTGGCAGATGATCTCATATTCCATTTGACTTAAAGCGGAGTTCCGGCCACAATTTCACTTTTTAAATATAAATACCCCTGTAATACACAAGCTTAATGTATTCTAGTAAAGTTAGTCTGTAAACTAAGGTCCGTTTTGTTAGGTTGTTACAGCATTTAGACACTTTATAAAATAGAAATTGACTGGGGCCATCTTAAGTGTGGGCATCATGAAGCCAGACTGTATGACTTCCTGGATTTCAGCCTTGCAAATCTCGCACATGCTCAGTGCTGCACAAGCAGTGTCAGATCAGGTTTCAGCACCTGTGCTGTCCAAGTCACATGATTCTTTGAGACTAGGGAGTGCACAGACTCCTGGAAAGTTACACCCACTACATTCCCAGGAGTCTGTGCAGTGTAGGTTAGGAAGCATTAAGCACCTAGGTGCAGGAAGTGGGAAGATTAACTATTCTGCCTAGCAACAACACTTTGAAGGCATCTAAAAAAAAAAAAAAAAAAATTTGTAAAGGACTAATAACATTTTTTTAAAACTACTGATGTAATGTTATATTTATGGGTGGAACTCCACTTTAAGTGTACTGATAAGACAGCCATAGTGATATAGAGCTAATAGATCATAGGTTCTTAACTTGGGGTCCATGGAGGAATTTCAGGGGGTCCATGAGGGTCAGATAAAAAAGCCATACATTGAGAGAAAGAGAGTAGTAGTAGAAATGGTAGTAGAAAGTATAGTAGTTACTATTAGTACAAGTTGTGGTAGATTTAAGGAAGGTTCAAATTGTTTTGTTTATTTTGCACAAGATGATTTTATTTCATTTTTGTAATAAGTGGCCATTACTTTTTGAATGAAAAGTGAGTTTTTTCGTTAAAGCGGATGTGCCATGGGAAAAAAATATTAAAAGCCAGCAGCTACAAATACTGCAGCTGCTGACTTTTAATATTAGGACACTTACCTGTCCTGGAGTCCAGCGCCGATCGCAGCAGAGGACGACCGATCGCTCGTCTCTCTGCTGCTCCCCCCGCCATCCACGCTGAGGGAACCAGGAAGTGAAGCGCTGTGGCTTCACTGCCCGGTTCCCTACGGTGCATGCGCGAGTCGCGCCCGCCGATTGGCTCCCGCTGTGTGCTGGGAGCCAAGTGTTCCCAGCACACAACGGGGGGGCGACGGGATGTTTCGGAATGCCCGTCTTTTGCCCGTGAATGCCGGGCCGGAAGTGGGTGCAAATACCTGTCTTTAGACAGGTATTTGCACCCCCCTCCCCCCTGAAAGGTGTCAAATGTGACACCGGAGGGGGGGAGGGTTCCGATCAGCGGGACTCCACTTTAGGGTGGAGAACCGCTTTAAGATTGTTTACTTTATTCAAACATTTTGTTGCTCACATATCTATGAGGCAATCACATTTTATTAAAGTACATATATCTATTGACAGCGTGTCGCTGGAGGGCCGCATTCTAAGGTAAGTTTCACATAATGTGCTAGTATGCGATACATACTAGTACATTATGACATTGCCTTGCAGGATTTCGAAAAAAACAAAAACAGCGGTTTACTACGATTTTAAAAACCACTAACATCTCCTTCAGATCTGCGCTATAGCCAAATGACGGCCACAGCGTGGACTTACTTTGCCGGGAAGCCGTCAATAGACGTCCTCCCTTTTGTGCGCTCCCCGTGCGCCCCCCTGCAGGGTGTGCGCTGTGGTCACGAGTCAATGAGATCCCGCCCCCTTACCACGTAATCGCTTATCAGACAATGACAGCTGATCATGTGATGTAAACAAAAGCTTGTAATCTTTATTTTTTCTCCTCACGCTGACAGCTTTGCTTCTAACTTTAAAGATTTGCTTCTAACTTTCGCTTGTTCAATTAAGCTTTGACAATAAAACCTAAAGATTATTATTTTATATATTTCAGAAATAAACCATTGTTAAAAAGAAATCATGGAGGGTATATGGGTTCATTTTATTTTAAGATTTTTTTTAACCAATTTTTACTCTCAGATTATAGGCTTCTGCGCAAGGGACATCGGTCCCGAAGAGGAAGAGACATAGGCACCTCATCTGTGCCCACCAGTACCGCCTGCCAGTGCCACCAGCCAGTGCCTTCTGCCAGTGTCCACAGTGCCACCTATTAATGCCCACCAGTGGTGCCAATCAGTGCCTCATCAGTGCCACCTAGCAGTGCTGCCTATCAGTGTCACCTACCAGTGCCGATCAGTGCCCATCATTGCCACCCATCAGTGCCCATCGCTGTCACCTATCAGTGCCCATCAGTGCTCATCACTACCAGCTATCAGTGCCACCTATCAATGCCCTTCAGTGCCACCCATCAGTGCCACCTCTCAGTGTCACCTCTCAGTGCCCACCAGTGCCACCTATCATTGCCGCCTTATCAGTGCCCATCAGTGCAGCCTATGTGCCCATCAGTGCAGCCTATCAGCATACATCAATGAAGGAGAAAAAATTACCTGTTTGCAAAATGTTATAATAAAATATAAGACAGTTTTGTATTTATTTTATTTTCTCCCCTGCGCGAGAGCATGCAATATAACGTCGGCTCTCGCGCAGGCCACTAGGGGCGCGTGCCCCCAACTCCCGTGCCCGGCGGCCGCGACCGCCGCCGGGCACACGCGATTGCTTGTTACAGAGCGGGGACCGGGAGCTGTGTGTGTAAAAATGCTGATCTTCTGTTCATACAATGTTTGAACAGGAGATCAGTAATTTCCCCTAGTGAGTCCACCACCCCTACAGTTAGAACACAGCCAGGGAACATACTTAACCCCTTCCCCGCCCCCTAGTGTTAACCCCTTCACTGCCAATGGCATTTTTATAGTAATCAATGCATTTTTATAGCACTGATCGCTATAAAAATGCCAATGGTCCCAAAAATGTGTCAAAAGTGTCCAAAGTGTCCGCCATAATGTCGTAGTACCAAAAAAAAAAAAACGCTGATCGCCGCAATTACTAGTAAAAAAAAAATATTAATAAACATGCCATAAAAATACCCCCTATTTTGTAAACGCTATAACTTTTGCGCAAACCAATCAATAAACGCTTTTGTGATTTTTTTTTTTTACAAAAAATATGTAGAAGAATACGTATCGGCCTAAACTGAGGAAAAACAATTTTTTTGTTATATATATATATTTTTGGGGGATATTTATTATAGCAAAAAGTAAAAAATTTTTTTTCAAAATTGTCGCTCTATTTTTGTTTATAGCGCAAACACTAAAAACCGCAGAGGTGATCAAATACCACCAAAAGAAAGCTCTATTTGTGGGGAAAAAAGGACGCCAATTTTGTTTGGGAGCCATGTCGCACGACCGCGCAATTGTCAGTTAAAGCGACGCAGTGCCGAATCGCAATAAGTGCTCTGGTCTTTGGGCAGCAATATGGTCCGGGGGTTAAGTGGTTAACAACAAAACAAAAAATGCAGAGCTGATCAAATACCACCAATTTCATTTGGGTACAGCGTTTTATGACCACGCAATTGTCATTCAAAGAGTGAGAGCGCTGAAAGCTGAAAATTGGTCTGGGCAGGAGGGGGGTTTAAGTGCCCAGTAAACAAGTGGTTACAAAGCATGTGGGAAAACTGGTGGAAGTCAGGATGACAATTCAAGGCACTCAATAAGTTGCTTGTGTTATGATTCACTTTTAAATGCATAATTTTCATATTTTACCTGTGCCATATGCTATACTTACTGATGCATTGTCTGTTTTCAGTAGCTTATTGTGACCGGATTCATTGCAGAAGGAAGCAAACAATAAAAAGAAAGAATTTTGAATGCCGCTCTTTAATATGAATCCACATTTGTGATATAAAAAGCTGAAGGGGGTTTGTAGTTCAGCTTTGTTTCTCACAGGGCAGTTCCTCACATCTATGTTCTCCATGGGGGGCTCAGCACAAAGATGTGGGAATCAATTTCTCCTGAATAGTCCCACACATGTATTTTTAAACGTGCATAATAATTAGTACAAAGTGAGGATATATCTAACTCTCCCACCAGCGCACACTGGGCAGCATAAATGAACCAATTGTTTCTTCTCAATTTCAAATCGTTCCTAATGTTTTCTTCAAATTACTGAGTCGCATATGCACACATGGATCTGCGTAATAGTGGTGACAAAGATATTGTCTTATCCTTTTCATCTACAATGACCGCATTGTAAAGTCTGGTATTAGAGACCCACAATGCACTTTATTTGCTCAATGCTCTGAGCTGCCAATTGCTTTATCATTAGCTGAAAGGAAAAACCAATCTGTTTCCATAACCTATTTTAAACAATCGCATCTCAAGAACATGTTTTGAGATCCTGCAATTTAACACAATGATAAGACGTCTGAGGCATTAAACTGGGCAACAGTGAAACTCAAATATGATATCATATGCCCCATGCTCGCTGAGCTTATTTGTAATAAAGAATACCTTCAATGCTAAACTAAATGTATTGCTCTATCCATAAAGGGTTTAAATAAGAATTTGTTTAAACAATAATGTAATAATAATAAGTGTTATAGAAGCCATTCTAACACTGACTTTCTATTGTAATTTACAACTAGCTATGAAACCTTGCTAAAAAGATTCTCCCTTGCAACCATGGCAATAGTATGGTCGTTAGTCCCTACTGTTTGAACATAAGATATATCCTGCAATGTGCTATACTTATGTAGCGCCCCCTTGCTTTTAGCATGGGCACTACGCTAAAGTTAGTGGGGAATGGGAGAGTTACTTTGCTCCCATTTATGATTTGTTCAAATTTCAGGACCTCTGTCATTCCAGAACCGTCTGCTGGGTCAGTCTGTGGTCCAGGGATGCAGTGCCAGCAGTTGGCACTAGAGGGGTTCTGGCGGAGCAAGCTTTCCCAGCAGCCAATTAGAGGAGTTATCCCTCGCAAGGCATGCTGGGGGAGAGTATATCTGAGACAGGAGTCATGTGTTCCAAAGTCTTCGCTGGGTCCCCGTTCCAGGTGCGGTACCCACCTTCTATTGATACGCCGTGTAAGTCCTTGGATGCGCCGTCGTATCTATGCGCCGTATTCAGCATCTAAGATACGCCTGAATTTTGCCTGGATACGACCGACGTAAGTCTCCTACGCCGTCGTATCTTGGGTGCATATTTACGCTGGCCATTGATTTACGCGTTGAATATGTAAATGACCAAGATACGCCGATTCACGAACGTACTTGCGCCCTGCATTTGACCTGTTTCAAGCTGATTTTGCATTCCCTAAGGGCCCTTTTACTTGGGCTGTCTGATCAGGTCTGCCTGAAAAACTTTGGACCTGATCTTTGGTCCCTCCAGTTTCGCCTATTAAGCGGCGGATTTCATCGGTGACATGTCCGCAACACCCGCTGCCGATCCAATACTGTCCGCAAAATCCAGATGGATGGTGGCCCTATATTCCATCCATCTAGCGGATCAGAACATCTATGATCGGATGAAGATGGATAGGCGGTATGTTTTCACCCAATTTTCCCATAGAGGAGAGCGGGACTGTGTCCGTGTCCGCTCTGCACAGTGAGCAGACACGGACCTGTAATCCACCTGCTCAGCGGGGATCAGCAGAGCGATCTCCCGCTGAGCAAGTGGATTCTGTCCCATGGAGGCGCCCATGTGAAAGAGACCTTAGACTTGCGTTACTGACAATTCTTTCCCTCAAATAGAGCTTTATTTTGGTGGTATTTGATCACATCTATGGTTTTTATTTTTTGCGCTATCAACAAAAAAAGACAGGCAATTTTGAAAAAAATATATATATTTTTTTTTATTTCTGCTATACAATAAAAAAAATGTAAAAAATCTAATTTCTTCATCAGTTTAGACCAATATGTAGTGTGCTACATATTTAAAAAATAAAAAAAACATTAAGCTACAATGATTGGTTTGTGCAAATGTTATAGCGCTAAAAACTATGGGATATGTATTTATTTATTTTTTATGTTTTTTACTAGTAATGGCGGCAATCAGCAACTTATATCAGGACTGCGATATTGCGGCGGACAGTCGGGACACTAACTGACACTTCTGAAGGGGTTAACATCAGGGGCAATCAAAGGGTTAACCAGTGCTTTACTACTGTGGAGGAGGTGCTTGTACTAGGAGAAGGCATAGTTAGGTGCCCCTGCATAGCAGAGACACAGGATCCATGTCCTCTGTAGTGACAGAACGGAAATCTGCCTGTGTACTGAAGCATCAGCGGATGCCAGTGGACATTGAGTGCACCGTACCTGCCAATCAGCTCCCGCTGTGTCTAATCACATGCGCGCCCCAGACCTGGTAGAGCAGGATCACATACGTTGGGGCACTCGATAATAGGGAGGGGCCAGGAGCAGCAAAGAGGGACCAGAGAAGAGGAGGATTGGGGCTGCTCTGTGCAAAACCAACTGCGCAGAGGAGGTAAGTATAACATGTTTGTTATTTATTTAAAACGACTTTACAATCACTTTAACTACAGTTGGCCATAGCTTCCTGAGTGTGTATCTGAATCTTTATGACAGGCAGAGTATCTCTGTCCTATTGGTTTTTTTTTTGTTGTTTTTTTTAACCACTTCAGACTCCACCAAGAACTAGAGACCCGCTCATGTTTTTTTTGCTTCCCTCATCTCTGTAACGGTTTTGCATCATTTGTGGTTTTCTTTTTGAGCTATCTTTTTTATTTTTTCCCGCACAAGTATAAAGAACACGTGACCTTTACACATTCATAGTGATCACCAACAGGCGTGTCTTTCCATCATTATTGCCATAACCTCCACGTTTTATCCCCCCCCCCCCTCTCCCTCCTCATGACTCCAGCTCTTAGTGTTATTGTTTTGGCAGTTTTACCTTTCTCCCTGTTTATCCTCTTATCTCGTTACTCTCAGTCTTTCCGCATAGCTCCATGTTTTCTTGAAACCTTTCCAGTTTTTCCATTTATCTCTAAAACCTATTTTTTCCTCTTCGACACTATCGACACTAGCTCCTCCATCCTCCATCCTATATGTTTTTTCCACTGCGTCTATCCATTCCCATATTTGTGGGCGTTCTACTTCCTGACATTTTTTTGGTATCAGTCTTTTGGCGGCGTTCAATAAGTGATGGGTCAGTGACTTTCTGTATCTTTTTATTGCCTCTGTCCTATTGTTATTATCTCCCATGCACAGCGCCAGATAGCTAAGTACTGTATGTGTGTAGTGGTCACCTTCCATTATATTAGGATGTGAACCTGTTTATTGCAATAAAGTTTATATGCAGCTCCTGTCATTCATTATAACCATGTCCTTTCTGGACTGAGATTCTATAGTTTTAGCTTGGGCTCAATAACTAGCATAGGCTAGAGCCAGGTTAGGCATCCAACGGCCACTTAGTAATTAGAGTCCTGTAGCACGTCAAATTAGAATCTAGTGAGGACTAAATAGGCTTACTCTAAAGCCTCGTACACACGACCGGTTTTCCCATCAGGAAAACTGCCATGAGAGCTTTTGGCCGGGAAAACCGGACGCTAAAAAGTCCGCCAGGAAACCTGTACGTGTGTACGAGGCTTGAGTTTCAGTGCCACACCATGATTTCTGCATTTGAGAAGCTGCATTCCAGGTTGGTTGGACAATGGCTGAAGGGTGCCCCCATCACCACAATTCTCTTCTTCAGGTCTCTGACACCAAAATGAACACATGCATTTATTTTTTATTTTTTTAGTGGTTTTACAAGCGCAATTTTTTGGAAAAAAATTCACTTTTTTAAATTAAAAAATAAGACAGTAAAGTTAGCCCAAAAGATAAAGATAATGTAACGCGGAGTAAATTGATACCCAACATGTCACGCTTCAAAATTGCGCCCGCTTGTGGAATGGCGACAAACTTTGACTCTTAAAAATCTCCATAGGCGACGTTTTAAAATTTCTACAGGTTACTAGTTTTGAGTTAGAGGAGGTATTCTGCTAGAATTATTGCTCTCGCTTTAAAAATTGCGACAATACCTCACATGTGTAGTTTGAACACCGTTTTCATATGCAGGCATGACTTACGTATGTGTTCGCTTTTGCGTGCGAGCTCGGCGGGACCGGGTGGTTTAAAAATATTTTTTTTCTACTGTCCTTTTAAAAAAAATGTTAGGTTGCTTTTATTCCTATTACACGGAATGTAAAAAAAACAAAAAACGACAGGATCTCTTTAATTTGAGCTCTGGGGTAAAAAAAGATCTCAGATCTCACACTTACATCCAATGTTATGGAGACAAGTGGGCACCATCATTCCCTCACTCGGCTCCATGCTACTGAGGGGAAATGATCGGATTGTCTCCTCGCCGCTACTGGCGGCTTCAGAAAGCGGCGGAGGCGACAAAGCGTGGCGGGAGGGGGACATTCCCGCCACCGATAAAATTTATCTTGCTGCGAATCCGCCGCTAAGACCACTTTTATCTGAAAGAGGACTGTGCGCCATTTCAGTAAATACCCGCGTTATGGCAGCTATCCTCTGCCATAACCCCGGTATTCTATGTCATGTATAACGACGGCTGCTGGTGCGTAAGTGGTTACACAGTATAATCATTATATGGAGACACTGACAATACACATAACAAGTAATTTGCCTGGTTTACACTTACAAAAGTCAACACAATATGACAAAATATTAACCCCTGATATTTACAGAGAGTTGTAAAAGTCACAGATTTTACAAACTGTCAGTAAATGTACTGACGGTTGGAAACCCTGTCTCACACACGGTTACTGTTACATGGGGGGGGGGGGATGAACATAAATTAGGTTGATGACACACAGGTGATTTTTTATTTATTTTTTTACAGAGCTTAACTGCTGCTACAAATAGCTAATGCCAGCATTTAACAGCGATTTGTAGCTATCGATTTAATCGACTGAGTTGCTGCCAGTTTGCTACAGCATTGGGTTGTGCTCTGCAACAAATCATTCTTCTTCAGTATAAAGAGCAATTGTTTGCAGCAATTTTGCCGCTGAGCTGAAACGCTGATGGATCTCAAACGCTGAATGACAGAGAACAAATCACGTTAAAAAGTTCACTGTGAGCAATCCCATGGGAAGTCATTTTGATTTTCTTAGTGAAAAAACAATTTAACATAATGGAGAGGGATAATCGCTGTGAAAAATTATCCATGTATCATCAGCCTTAAGCTGGCCATACACTGTGTGTGGTAGTCCCCACCCGACAGAAGTCAATTGTTTGATCAACTTCTGTCCAAAGGAACATATTGATTTTTTTTTTCTCAGTCAGTGACTGCAGTCACTGATCAGTATACTATATTCTGGCAGTGGGGGGGGGGGTGCAGCCAGGGCTGCTGATAGAAATCACAGGGCCCCATACAGCCTACCTGACAGGGCCCCCTTCCCCCAGCTGAAAATAACTGAGGTCATACTGTAGATGTATCTTTCTCTGTGGCCTCAGCTGCACAGATGAATGAATAGGAAGCGCTCCAGGGCTTCTTGATCATTCACAAAATGAAGCATAGTAAAGATTTTACTATGCTTCAGTGATGAATGGTCACAGGTGTGATTGGTACCGATCTCCCACTGTGTTCATTCAGGAAAGGAAGGGGCCAGTAGACATTTACGGGCCCAATCCCCCGTTCTTCATCCTGCTAATCCCCATGTGTGCCCACAGCAGCTGCCGGTGGGAGAGGAGGGAAGCCAGCAGCACTGCGGGGTGCCTGGACAGCAGAAGGCAGAAGGAAGGTGCGCATGTGCTAGAATCAATCCCCCTGCAGTGCAGCCAGAGGGGGGAAGAAGAGGAGAAGCTTGCAGCACTGCAGAGGGAGGCAGAAGAGGATTGGTGTCTGCAATAAGACTCAGCAGGTGACTGGGCCCACCTTTTGAGCTGACAAGACCCGGGCCCAGTACAGGAGGGCTGGTTGTACTGCCTTATCAGCAGCCCTGGGTGCAGCTGTCAGAATATAATGTCACGGTGGGGAGATTCCTCCATCCACATCGTTTGTGGCTAAATGAAAAAAAAAACTAACAGTGTAAGGTAAGGTGACTAGATTTTTTAAATGAAATCCGGGGACATATTTTTTTTTTACTAGTAATGGTGGCAATCAGCAACTCTCTGCCCGTCGCCGCCGCTGCCCGCCTCACAGTCTTTCGAGTCTTACTCTCTGGGCCCCGGCTACTACTGGGTGGGGAGCGGAGGAAGATCACTCCGCCAGGGAAGCCAAGGAGATAAACAGGCAGGCGGCTGGCCGGAACTTGAGCCAAGGCAGAAGAACATGCGAGCGGAGCTGAATGGACATGCACCCGAAACTGAAGAAATATTCCCTCCGCTCCGACCAGCACATGATCATCAGAAAGGGGCACAGATAATGAAAAATAAAAAAAACCAAGCCCTAAGCTAGTAGGAGCGGCAGAGCGGGGGTTGTAATTCAGGTTTTTTTTCTTTAATTCTACACTGACTGGGCCAGATCCACGTAGATTGGCGTAATTTTAAGCAGGTGTAACGTATCCTATTTACACTACGCCTCTGCAACTTTGACAGGCAAGTGCAGTTTTCTCAAAGCAAAGTTGCGGCGGGGTAGCGTAAATAGGCCGGCGTAAGCCTGCCTAATTCAAATATGGAACATGTGGGCATGTTTTATGCTAATGTATTGTGACCCCACGTAAATGACGCTTTTTAAGAACGGCGAATGCGCCGTCCATGAAAGCATCCCAGTGCGCATGCTCCAAATTAACCCGCAAAAAAGCCAATGCTTTCGACGTGACGCACAGCCCTATTCGCGAACGACTTACGCAAACGACGTAATCGATGGAAAATTCGACGCTGGCCCGACGTTCATACTTAACATTGGCTGCGCCTCATATAGCAGGGGTAATTTTACGCTGGAAAAAGCCTAACGTAAACGCTGTATCTGTAATGCGACGGCCGGGCGTACGTTCGTGAATTGGCGTATCTAGCTGATTTACATATTCTAGGCATAAATCAGCGTACACGCCCCTAGCGGCCAGCGTAAATATGCAGTTAAGATACGACGGCGTAAGGGACTTACGCTGGTCGTATCTTAGAAAAATTCTGGCGTATCTGATTCTTTGAATCAGGCGCCAAAATACGATGGCTCAGACTCAGAGATACGATGGCGTATCTGGAGATACGCCGTCGTATCTCCTACGACCTACGTGAATCTGGGCCACTGTATTTGAAATTGCCCCAGCCCCTGTTCAAATCCACTCCCGGGACAAAATCGGGGACAGACTTGATCCGGGGACAGTGTCCCCAATCTGGGGACTGTCCCCGGAAACGGGGGATGTCTGGTCACCCTAGTGTATGGCCAGTTTTAGGCTTTTGCTGAAGGCATTAATATATTAGAATGGGGAAGGATGTGCTTACCTTAAGATATCAAAATGCACATGAATTAAAGTATAACTAAAGGCAAAACTTAGTTTTAAGTTTTGGATAGAGTAAAGAGGAATTAGAACACCTGACAGTTTTAATTGCAGCCCTATTAGGGAGATTCATCCTCACGATTTATCCTGTTTACCATTGTCATTGAAAGTGAGAGTTAGGCCTTGTACACACGATAGGTTAACCAGAGGACAACGGTCTGAAGGACCGTTGTCATAGGTTAACCTATAAAGCTGACTGATGGTCCGTCGCTCCCACACACCATCAGTTAAAAAAACGATCGTGTCAGAACGCGGTGACGTAAAACACAACAACGTGCTGAAAAAAACAAAGTTCAATGCTTCCAAGCATGCGTCCACTTGATTCTGAGCATGCGTGGATTTTTAACCGATGGTTCTGCCTACTAACGATCGTTTTTTTCCCATCGGTTAGGAATCCATAGGTTAATTTTAAAGCAAGTTGGCTTTTTTTTAACCGATGGTTAAATAACCTATGGGGCCCACACACGATCGGTTTGGACCGATGAAAACGGTCCATCAGACCGTTGTCCTCTGGTTAACCTATCGTGTGTACGAGGCCTTAAAGAAAATCCCAAATGTTGGGTTGTCCCCTGAAAAGTAACGGTGGGGACACCAGTTCTTGAATTGATTCCATTGTTTTGCAGAGATTTCCCCTCACTTCCTGTTTGTCCATGGGACAGGAAGTGAAGAAAAATCTCCACAATGGGACACAAAATAATCTCACAGGGATTATAACCCTCCCTTATTCTATCCAAAATAGAATTTAAAAAAGTTTTACCTATAGTTCTACTTTAACACACTAAACGGCATGCATCCATAGTAAACAAACCGGAAATCTGTCATGCGAAACACATTGAGGGTTTCTCTGCAGACCTCTCCTTCTGAAAATATTCACTGCCTAGTTGTCATGCTGATCCACTTGCTTCAATACACTGAGCTGAAACTAGTATGCAAACTGGGCCCCATACTTTTTCAGTCATTTAGCAAAGCATGGATGCCAGAATGTCAGCATGACAGCCAGGCAGGGGCGGACTGACAACTCATGGGGCCCCCAGGCAATAGAAGATTATGGGGCCCCCGGGCTTACCACCATGCCAGGAGGCGGTGCAGAGACGGGACAGCTAAAATCTGAGGAATTTTACATCAAAAGCATGTCCTTTTGAGACATATCAGGGACAGATGTAAAAAAAAAACACAGATTTTTACATACTGTCCCTGGTTTTACTTACAGTAGCCTTGCAACCCTGATGGCGCCCCCTAGTGGCATGGACTCGGACCGAGTGCCACAATGGTCAGTCCGCCCCTACAGCCAGGTAGCTGACATTTTCAGAACTGGATCAACAATGTCGGGCCTCTTATTGCTCTCCTAACACGTTTACTTTTAAAGCCCCTCCGTATTGTGTGCCTTCTATTTTTCTTCTGTTAACTGACTGTTTGCAGGTGTCAGCAAATCTGAAAGAAATATACACTCACACAACATCATTAACTCCAGGAATCTAAACAATCTGCTCTAATTGTTATTTGTAATATTTTATTCATGGCATATAATTTGATAATACTGTGCTACTTTCTGTTGCCTTAAGCAAAATAATTAATTATGCTTCACTTTAAAAGAATATGCACAATTATTCAAATGGAAGGCTTGGAGAGATTTCACACAAATTGCCCAGCAGAGGGCAGTCACATCCATTGTTGGGCACTTCAAACACCGCAAAGACTGAGACTCGTACATAAAGAACTATTGTTCACAGCACTGCTAAATTACTCTGCTAAGACAATAATGCATTTAATTATAGCTTGCAATGTACTGTTCCAATGTTTGATGTCATTATAAGGCATTCAAGAAATATTCCTTAACGGCAATCTTAACCCTAGCTGAAAACTCTCAGTAACCCATTTGTGCCTGTGCACTGGGTAGTGTTGCAACACAACTAATTTACTGCTTAGTATTCATACCTCTTTGTCATCCGTTAGTTTCTAGAGTACTACCATTAAATGCTAGTGCAGACATCTAGAATTATTCCAAATTCTCTTTTGTATTTTTGAGAAATTTGTAGAAAGAAGTGGGCCGTAGAGCGTCTGTATGCTTCTCCTTGTGATTGTTCTCTAAGCACAATATTATTTCCTCTGCCAGATACTATTGAGCATGCTCCAGCCTGCTGTGCTTGAGAAATAACTGTTTGTTATGAATATTAAACAAAGCAGCCAATCTCTGGGATTTGAGGGGCATGGTGGTGTGTGCTAGGGACTCAAGGTATTAAATATTTGGGACACTTATTGTAATATTGTCTTTCCTCTAGGCATGGGTCCTAATGGGATGGTTTTGTGAGATATATGCTTCTCTCCGCTGGTCTTAGGGCCCAATGGGGTTTAAAGTTGCTGAAGTCTCCTCTCCTTGGAGGTCTCTGGTCTGGAAGATGTTGTTTTTCATTTTTATTGTGACAGCTAGTGGGGGAGAAGATCCCTGTTTGCTGTCAGATCGAGGAGGTGCGGGGGCCGTTCCATTTGTAACATGTTGCATGTTACACCCTGAATATGGGTGTAGCGTGTTACGAAACGCGTACCGATCCTGTAACAGAACAGGTAATTGGCTAAATGATCAGAGAGTAATTGTATCTTGCAGTTTACTAAAGAGATGTTAGGTTAAATGTAACAATGCAAAACAGGACAAGAATGGAAAAAACATGCATACACTGCAGAATAATAAAAGCTGCACAAACAGGGACTTTTCACAGCAATGTCTATGTTATTCAATCAGGGAAACATGTAACTGCATAGCCTAGTCTGTATACAGTGAGTCAAGTTGAGAATCACAACTTCAGTAAAACAGTACAGAATGACCTCTACCTGGTACTGCTTGATTCATTTCAAAACGACTGCAGCACACCTTTTGCTCTTAGAAGCTTGTTTCCAACATTTGGTGCCCGATTGAATAGATTTGTGACGATTTGGCACTACTTTGACACCGTGACCTTGCCCTGAACATTGGAGGGACTTTGCTCTGCTTAGTGCAAGTTATAGGAGCCCCCTTGTCCCCCCCTTGCAGTGCAGTAAAGCTACTTTAGCGTCTTTGCAGATATGTATGTGGAACAAGGAGTAGAGGATTCTAAACACCCTGCATCAGAATCCTGTTAGACGGGGTAAGACCACCAAGTGTGGATGACGTCCCCTTGTTGGCCACATCCCCTAAAACATTGGTCGCTATAAGAAGGGTTTGAACTCACTATCGGGGCCAGAACCCAACACCATCTGAGGAGCACCTTGTATGCAGCTTCTAGGGTGGCCATGTTGAAGGAGCACTTAACAATGGTAGACCAGGCTCTGTTCCACTCCTCTGGATAGATAGAGGTCACCAGATCCCATTGCCACCGCGACTTGATTAAGCTCAGAGGGGTGGAATGAAATGCATTGGGGGCGTGGCCTGTCTGGAGCCCAGGCTGAGGTTGTCATCTTATCACTGAACATACACGTGGATGTGCGGCATCAGGGATTTTCTCCTCTCTTTATCCAGCGACTTATAGGATGCCCCCCAAGGGAGTCTAAGGCCTTAAGGCAAGAGTAGATCTTTGAGTGCCCGGGGAGCTGGGAGAATGGAGGCAGAGTTCAAAAATTTTATTTTGAAAGGGATAAGAGGAGAACACCCAGTTGTGTAGTTGGGCATAGTGAAAAAATTCTGCAGTTGGTGCCTCATGAGTGTCCTAAAAAAAGAGGACCAGGAGGGGAGGGTGCAGGATGAAAGGTGAACCCATGGGTGGACCCCCAGGAGAAAGAACCAGGTTGGACAAAGCCTGGCAGTAAAAAGAAAGTTGTTGAAGAGAGGGAGAAAAGGGATGAAGGGGGACATGAGGTTACCAGAGTAACAAACTGTGTCCCAAAGTTTAAAACTGTGTCGCATAAAGGAGCTAAGGGTGGAGGGCCGAAGATTATGTAGAAGCCACAGTAGAGCCAAAAGAGGAATTGGGGTGCAGTTAGGGAGTTCAAGGAGCACTCACAAGGCGGTGTCCGAAGTCTCATGAACTAAGAGAGCTGAGCGGCCTGGTAGTATTTTGCTAAATTAGGTACCCCAAGACCTCCCTGTAATCTGTATCTATACAAGGTGGGACATGAAACCCTGGGGTGTTGGGAAGCCCAGATAAAGGAAAAAATCCTGCTCTGAAGAAGGCGTGTTAAAGAAAGAGGGAACATGGACCAGGAGGGTGCGAAAGTAATATAGAAGTTTGGGGAGGAAAGTCATCTTGACAGCATGAATGCAGCCTATTCAGGAAAGGGAGGGGAACAGCCACGATTGCATTAAGGAAGTGAGAGATCATAACAAGGGGTAGTAATTTGTGGCAAAAAGGGAGGAGTATTGGGAGTCAGTTTGATACCTAGATAGTCTAGGGAGGAGGAATTCCAACAATACAGGAAGAAGGAATGAAGCTGAGACACAGTGGTGGATGGTAAAGTGATATTCAGGGGGGTAGTCTTGTTAGAATTAATCCGGAGGCCAGAGAAGGCCGAAAAATGGGAAAGGGGGCTCTGAAGATTGGGAAGGGTCATCAAAGGTTTGGTCAGGATCAGGATGGCATCATCAGCAAAGAGGCTAACATTGTGGTGTATACCCGCATATTGAATGCTGGGATTTTTGAGATTGTCACTAAGAGCAATGGCCAGTGGTTCGAGGGCCAGAATGAATAGGGTTGGTGAATGGGAACAACCCTGCCTGATCCCACGAAAGACCAGGAAGGTAGCTGAGAGCTGACCAGCGTAGGTGACATTAGCAAAGGGGGAGGAGTAAAGGGCTGAAATCCACTGAAGGATAGATTCCCCAAAACCCCAATGTTCCAAAACATATTGCAAGTAATCCCAGGATAGTGAGTCAAACGCTTTATAGATGTCAAGCGAAAGGAGGAAGTCTGGAATCTTGCAGTGTTGGAGAAAATGTATTAAGTGAGTAACCTTACAGACATTATGCTTGTCAGCCGGGGACAAAGACAACCTGATCTCTGTGAATCAATATGTGTAAGTATTTGCTGATACGAGTACAAAGTATCTTCCCCAGGAGTTTCACGTTCTCGATCAGCCTAACGTCTCCTCTTTGGATTTAGGGATCATGTACCCCCATCCCTTTTTTTACTGCTACCAGTGTATGCTATGCTGGATCTCTTCCACACACCCTGGTAGTGGCTGTTGGGTGCCACCAGGTGGAGGGAAGGGAGACCAGTGAATGTCTGATTGCTGATCTCCCCTCCCTGTTACTGACCCAGAAGGGACATGTGAGACCCCGTACACACGACCGGTTTTCTCTGCAGAATTCAGCAAGAAACTCGATGGGAGACGTATTCTGCCGAGAAAACCGGTCGTGTGTACACTTTTCGCCGAGGAAACCGACGAGGATCTCGTCGGGCCAAAAAGAGAACATGTTCTCTATTTCCTTGTAGGGCAATGGGAAAATTTGGCTCGCCGAGATCCTCGGCGGCTTCACAAGGAACTCGACGAGCAAAACGATGTGTTTTGCCCGTCGAGTTTCTCGGACGTGTGTACGGGGCCTAAAACATCACTTCTGGGTCCCTGTGTCACTCTTCTGCCTGGGAAAGAAAAAAATGGAGCGCAATCTATACTCCATTTGCTTCATTGGAGGACAAGTGAGACATGAAGGGTCTTTTAGACCCATCATGTTTTTAATAAAGAGAAGTATCACCAAAAATGCATCACATAAGGGACTTTTTGTCCCCTATGTGATGAAAAAGATATAAAAAATTTGGGGCCCTACCCTCACATATGAACGTAAATGCACACATTGGGAGTGCCCATTGATTACGCTACACTACATATCGTTGCACGTGTGAGAGCAATAATTCTGGGACAATTTTTTACAGTTAACTTTGAACTAATGACCTGTAGGGTCTATTAAGCGTAGCCTATGACTGAAGTCTGTCACCGTTTCATGTTCACACACAGTTTTAGGGCTTGACATGTTAGGTCTCTATTTCCTTGATGGAACCTAATCTTTTAAATCATACCACGGTTTTACCACAGTTTTATTACAGTTACGTTTATGTTTTTAGTGTTTATTTTTGAGAACACACAAATAATTGTAGATAAAATCAAACTGTATTTAACTGTATATAACCTTTAATTAATGACAGATAGAGATAACAAATGTAATAATACTGCAAAAATGTAACAAGAAACTTAGCGATAGATGAATTTCACCCGGAGTCCCACTCATTTTCCTAACAGCCGGATGCGTGTAGCCCTGGTGAGAGACTAACTTATTCCAGTTTTGGCTTTGCTACATACAGGAATAATTGGTAGTGATTACCAATTTTAACGCTTGTAAAATAGAATTACCTTTTGAGGAAGATGGCACACATTCCTAAAGAGGCTTGACCAGTTGGTCAGTTCGTAATGACATTCCTAAGGCATGGGGTCAATTAAGGTAAAACCATGCCTATATGGCACTTTAACCAGGATTGGGGATACATTCTTATGTATCAGTGAGCCATAATAGGGGAAAATTACATTTCTCCACCATAAATTGTGTTCATGTTCCCTAAAATTCACTTTTGTGTATTTTTTTAACTGAAATTTTGCATTTCATAAACTGTTGTGCTATATTGCGTGACATAAAAAAATGGAACTGCACCATATTATTCTCTAAGGTGTCTGCTATCAGAAAATATATAATCTGTGGGGGGTTTACAAAATATTCAAGGCTATAATTTGTTTTTCACATCTTCACACCAACAGTACACAAATATGGGGCCTCTCGTGGGTGGGCCTTGATGCCAAGCAGCCGCTTATTTGCGTACCAAAATGTAAACAAACCTGTGCCGAGAACATCTGCCCTGTGCGCTCCCGACACCTAAGCGAAAGCTCCTGATCATTACTTGTGATTGGTAGCTTTCCGATCATGTGACCGCTGTGACAGCCAATCATGGCAGTCACATGGTCATAAATTCCGCTCCGCCTCCCGGCATCAGAAACCCTTTAAATGGCCCGGAGGTGTTTTTTTAAAGGGGTTTAACATGTTCAAAGAAAAAAAGTAGTGGCTCTGGCAACTAAAAGGGTTAACTCTATGCTGTAAAAAGAATCAACCAGGAGATGAAAGTGCCTGGGGCCTTGATTCAAAATAAGTGGGCTTAAGACATTCACAATGTGGCCTATTATGCGCTTGAAGGTCAATCTTTAATAAATTCAGGACTGGTATCAAATTGCAATGTTACAGTATATGAACAGAAGTACACCTGTGTTTGTGGGATGCCTCATAGGTCTTGGCTGCATACTTTCATGAGGCCAACAGGCTTACTTTTATTTTATTATAACAAATCATAGCTTATCACTTAGCTGCAAAAGGTGGGCCAACTCAAAATGTAACTCTACAGACTAAGACGCCATTAAAGTTCATGCGCGTGTAAAGGAAGACGTCCAAATACAGCAGGGATCCTCAAACTACGGCCATCCAGCTGTGGTGGAACTACACATCCCATAAGGCATTGTAACACACTGACATTCACAGACATGACTAGGCATGATGGGAATTGTAGTTCCTGAACAACTGGAGGGCCGTAGTTTGAAGACCCATGCAATATAGTGTATATTAACGATAGTACTGTGCAAGATTTTTAGCTAGGTGTGAAAAAATGCTGTGAATTAAGAATGTTTTTAGAAATAGACTAATAGGTTATTTTTATCAATTAACAAAATGGAAAGTAATTGAACAGAAGAGAAATCCAAACCAAATCCATATTTGGTGTGACCACCATCTTGGCTTCATACCAGCATCAATTCTTCTACTGTAGGTACACACAGTACTTTTGCACACAGTTTTTTTAAGCAACTTGGCAGGTAGGTTTTTCTAAACATCTTGGAGAACAAACTACAGACCTTCTTCGGTTTACAGCCTCGATGATGTTGAGATCAGGACTCTGTGGGGGGCAAACCATTACTTCCAGGACTCCTTGTTCTTCTTTCCGCTGAACATAGTTTCTAATGACATTGGCTGCATGTTTGGGGTTGTTGTACGGCTGAAGAATACATTTGGGGCCAGTCCCACTCCTTCACTCCTCCTTGATGGTATGGCATGATGGATAAATATCTCCCTGTATTTATCAGTAGCTCTTGCAATCAGCATAAAAATCTGATAATCATAAATCCATTGGAACAGGGCAAAGGATTAGTAAAAAAAAACACAGAGGGGGGAATTTAATATAATTAAACTGCAGCAGCTAGAATCTGGAGCAGCTGTGCATAGTAGCCAATCAGCTTCTCGAATTAGCTGGTTCAAACTTTGAAAACAAAAGCTAGAAGCTGATTGGTTGCCATGCCACGTTGCTCCAGATTCTGGCTTCTCTAGTGTTAGTGACCCCCAACCCCCCTAGATAATTCATTATCATTTTATTTTTAAGAGGAAGTGTTTTTAAATTGCAGTTTTTGTATTAAATAGATGCATACTGTCAGTAGACACAACTTAAAGTGATATTAACCACTTAACCCCCGGACCATATTGCTGCCCAAAGACCAGAGTACTTTTTGCGATTCGGGACTGCGTCGCTTTAACAGACAATTGCGCGGTCGTGCGACGTGGCTCCCAAACAAAATTGGCGTCCTTTTTTCCCCACAAATAGAGCTTTCTTTTGGTGATATTTGATCACCTCTGCGTTTTTTATTTTTTGCGCTATAAACAAAAATAGAGAGACAATTTTGAAAAAAAATAATATTTTTTACTTTTTGCTATAATAAATATCCCCCAAAAATATATAAAAAAACATTTTTTTTCCTCAGTTTAGGCCGATACGTATTCTTCTACCTATTTTTCGTAAAAAAAAATCGCAATAAGCGTTTATTGATTGGTTTGCGCAAAAGTTATAGCGTTTACAAAATAGGGGGTATTTTTATGTCATTTTTATTAATATATTTTTTTTACTAGTAATGGCGGCAATCAGCGTTTTTTTTTCGGTATTGCGACATTATGGCGGACACTTCGGACACTTTTGACACATTTTTGGGACCATTGGCATTTTTATAGCGATCAGTGCTATAAAAATGCATTGGATTACTATAAAAATGCCACTGGCAGTGAAGGGGTTAACACTAGGGGGCGGGGAAGGGGTTAAGTATGTCCCTTGTGTGTTCTTACTGTGGGGGGGGGTGGCCTCACTAGGGGAAACACTGATCCTCGGTTCATACATTGTATGAACAGAAGATCGCGCGCGCGCCCCTAGTGGCAACTGAGAGAGAGGACGTTATACTACGTGCTCTCGCCCAGCAGAGCCAACTTGCCGACGTAGAACGGCGGTGCGCGGTCGGCAAGTGGTTAAAGGCTATTTTATATATAGAAAAAAAATAACAAACATGTTATACTTACCTGCTTTGTGCAACGATTTTAAACAAAGCAGCCCGGATCCTCCTCTGCCAACCCCTCATCGGAACTCCTGGCCCCTCCCTCCTGCCCAGTGCCCCCAGAGGAAACAACTTGCAATGGGGGCACCCAAGCAGGCTCGGCTCACCACCATTTCCTCCCCATTGGCTCACTGGCTGTAATTGACAATGAGGAGGGAAAGTCTCCAGAGAGCCAAGGCTCTCGTGCACATTGCTGGATTACGATGGGGCTCAGGTAAGTTTTAGGGGGTGGGGCTGCTACACAGGGAAGGTTTTTTAACTTCATGCATAGACTTTAGAACCACCATAAGATTCATTAGCACTTATCAGCACATGTGGCATGTACAATAACATGCAGCAAACACATCCACATTCAGTGGTTTAGTATAATTAAATTAATCAAATAATTTGCGAATAGGTGTATGGCTGCCATATTACAAGATAAAGTCCTAGCTTTCCCACAGTATCTTGACTTCAATTTAACATAATAGACATGATGTTAAAAATGCCTGTCTTAATGGTAACGCTTTTTGGGAATTTGACATATAAAAGGCATTTCATACTTTTATAAGTTAAACTTGACATGAAAATGTACTGGTCACACTGGCCGCACTTGTCACTGGAAATTCCTTGTAGAATTATTAACAGCCAAAAACAATACTGTCTGGAGATAAAAATGGAAAATCGTCTGAAAGCACATAAATGTATGAACTAGGCTGGCGTCCCTTTTTTTTTTATTCTCTATTATAATTTATTTATAAATTGTCTTGGTTTTCACTTTTGGGACCTGAAGGTGTAATGCCGCGTACACACAACCGTTTTTCGGGTTCTAAAAAATTAAGGTTTTTTTTAATGTCATTAAAAACGATTGTGTGTGGGCTTCAGAGCATTTTTCGGGTTCTAAAAAATGGGCAATTTTTTTTTCAAACATGCTCTATTTTTTCACGACGTTTTTAAGGTTGTAGTTTTTAAGGTTGTAAAAAATGGCCATGTGTGGGCTTTAACGAAGTGAAAAAAACGTGCATGCTCAGAAGTAAGTTATGAGACAGGAGCGCTTGTTCTGGTAAAACTACCGTTCGTAATGGAGTAAGCACATTCATCACGCTGTAACAGATAGAAAAGCGTGAATCGTCTTTTACTAATACAAAATCATCTAAAGCAGCCCAAAGGGTGGCACCATCCGAATGGAACTTCCTCTTTATAGTGCCGTCGTACGTGTTGTACGTCACCGCGCTTTGCTAGAGCATTTTTTTTCTAGAACATTTTTTTTCACGATCGTGTGTAGGCAAGGCCGTTTTAATGATCGGGTTGAAAAAAACGTGTGTACGCGGCATTAGACATAAAAGGGTGAATGGTACGCCCACATGGCAAACTGGTACAGGATTGACCGCGCAATTGTCATTCAAAGTGCTCCAGCGCTGAAAACTAAAAATTACGTATAGGCCCATAAGGAGGTAAGGTGAATTGCTTTCACATGGTTGGCCAGATTAAACATATTGCAATATGAGCAAGTCAAGAATCCCTGTCTTTATGCAGAGTTTGCTACGAGTGTGTAAATGTCTGTGGCAGTGTGAAAGCTTAATTGAACAAGCTGAAGTTAGAAGCTGATTGGTTACCATGCACAGAGGCGGCTCTCTAATTACGCAAATTAGGTGGTCGCATAAGGCCTCGCACTCCTAGGGGCCTCGCGGCCACCTAATTTGCGTGTGGGAGGTTATGTCCCCCGGTCGGTGTCCCCAGGGCCCTCTCTCTGCCCGCTACTACTTTTACCCCTGCCAGGGGTGAACTGTTCACTTCAGCACTGCCAGAGGTGATGTCCCAGTGTCAGTGGGTGGCTCCATGTACTCCCCTCCCCCGACTCCTTCTCTTTTGCCAGGCTCTCTGGATCTCCTGCCATGGGCAGAGCCTGGATAATGCCAGCAGTGGCCGAGCAGCTCTCACTCTGCTACACTCTCCGGGATGGACGGTCTGTAATGGAGGACCTGCCGCCAGACCTTCAAGTTACAGAATGACGGTCCTGCCCGATACTGACACATCCCGTGATGTCACCCCCTGACCGAGGGCGCTCCGATAATCACTGCTGCCAGCCGCCCCACAAAAAAAAAAAGTTGTAAACTTGCTGCATTTAGAGGACGCCATTTTTTGTCCTTTGTTTCGCCACACCCGCAGCCCTGATGATATGTACTGTATGCCATCAGGCATATGATGGCATATGATGGCACCTACTGACCCCCTCCTAATCATCTCCCTGTGCCTGACATCCCACCACCCCACCCCCTGTTATCTTCATCCCCCTGCACCCGTCTGCCAGCTTCCCACCAATCCATCCCTGCCATCTTCACCCCCCTGTACCCATCTGCCAGCTTCCCATCACTCCATCCCTACCATCTTAATCCCCCTGCACCCTTCTGCAAGCTTCCCACCACCCTACCCTTGTCATCTTCATCCCCCTACACCCGTATACCAGCTTCCCACCACTCCACCCCTGTCATCTTCATCTCCCTGCACCCATCTGCCAGCTTCCCACCACCCCACCCCCTGTCATATTCAACCCCCTGCACCCATCTGCCAGGTTCCCACCACCCCACCCCTGTCATCTTCATCCCCCTGCACCCATCTGCCAGCTTCTCACCACCCCATCCCTGTCATCTTCATCCCCCTGTACCTGTGTGCCAACTTCCCACCACCCCACCCCCTGTCATCTTCATCCCCCTGCACCCGTAATTGTAATTGGTCATTTTAAGAGTAATTGGTTAGAGAAAATTCTAGAAACTGTGAATTCATAGTTAATAGGATTTAAGGCTCTTAAAGCGGAGGTCCGCACAAAAAGTGAACCTCCGCTTTTCGGACCCCCCCCCCCCCCCCTCCAGTGTCACATTTTGCACCTTTCAGGGGGGAGCAGATACCTGTATAATACAGGTATTTGCACCCACTCCCGGTAATAGACTCCTGCGGGAGTCACACCCCTTCGCGTCACCCCCACTGTCTTCTGGGAAACACACTGGTCCCAGGAGACAACGCTGGACAGGTAGGTGTCTATTTAATAAAAGTCAGCAGATGCAGTATTTGTAGCTGCTGGCTCTTAAAAAAAAAAATCTCGGATGGACCGCCGCTTTAATATATGCAATTTCTACAGTTATTTTTTTATCACTTGAATTATTTTTCCCATTTTTGGCGTGAGTGAGGCCTCATGTCTAAGATTTGCCTAATGCCCTGCACACACGAGCGGAATTTCCATTGGAAAAAAGTTGGATGGTTTTTCCAACGGAATTCCGCTCAAGCTTGGCTTGCATACACACGGTCACACAAAAGTTCTTTGAACTTTCGAGCGTTAAGAATGCGGTGACGTAGTACAGCACTACAACGAGGCGAGAAAAATAAGTTCAATGCTTCCAAGCATGCGTTGAATTGTTTCCGAGCATGCGTGGTTTTTTCCCGTCGGAATTGCATATAGACAAACCTGCTCTCAAACTTTTGCTGGCAGAAATTCCGACAGCAAAAGTCTGATGGAGCATACACACGCTCAGAATTTCCGATGAAAAGCTCACATCAGACTTTTGCTGGTGGAAATTCCGCTCATGTGTATGGGACAAAGGCCTCACAAAGCCTAGAGCCGCCTCTGCAGCTGCACCAGATTTTGAGTGCTCCAATTTTAGTAAGTCTTCTCCATTCCTCCTTTAATGCTTTTTAAAGTGCCCATAACATTCAGGCCTCTTTCAAACTTTGTTATGTTAATGCATCAGTGCTGACACAATACATTACCATGCACTGCATTAAAGCATCTTTTTTAAACGCATCACACCTAACGCCTGCCATATGTATTGTGGTGCTTTGTAGTGCATTGGCTGGTACTGTATACTGCATTGGGTCACCATTCATAATAAATAGCATTGCAGTGTATGGGTATCAGGGCTCAAGTCCTGCGGGAACGCATGGGAGCGGAGTTCCTGCACTTTTTTCACAGCAGGAACGCAGTTCCCTTTGCAGGACTAGAGCAGCCGAGCCACCCGAGCCAATCCTTCACTAAGCGGCGATGCCCAGCTCGAGTCACTGTCAGGGGCAGCCGAACCTTAGTAATCCTTTATGTTACTGGCTGCTTCCTGTATATGGATTCATCGGGTAGTGTGCGGGTATTCCGTCACTTCCTCGATGCCGCAATGTCTCCTGGGAGCTTTTGTCATTGTTCCCAGGAGACATTGCGGATGTCTGCCGTGAGTAATCGCGGGATTTAGAAAGAACTTGCGGTTTAGTAATTATGCATATGAGCGTATCATTTTTATTTTTTTTGGTGGGGGAGTGGATCTTGGGTGGGAGTTCCCACACTTTTTTCCCCAGGACTTGACCCCTGATGGGTATGGTAACACGCTGTTGCATAGTTACATAGTTGGTAAGGCTGAAAAAAGACACCAGTCCATCAAGTTCAACCTGTGGTGTGCTGGTGTGCTTGTGATTATGTCAATAGTACATTGTATATCCCTGTATGTTGTGATCGTTGAGGTGCCCATCTATGAGTTTTTTTAAACT
Organism: Rana temporaria; assembly: GCF_905171775.1. NCBI lineage: Eukaryota > Metazoa > Chordata > Amphibia > Anura > Ranidae > Rana > Rana temporaria. The sequence goes on along the minus strand of NC_053493.1, from coordinate 85,897,160 downwards.
ATCGATGCTCCCTGGTGATACCAATGCTTGTGAAAGAGAATTCCACATTATTACCGCTCTGACAGTAAAGAACCCTCTAAACTGTTTAAGGTTAAACCGCTTCTCTTCCAATTTCAGTGAATGCCTGCGTGTCATTTTAAACTCCCCTTTACTGAAAAGTTTTTTCCCTATGCTAGGGTCACCAGTACAGTATTTGTACATTGCTATTATATCCCCTCCTAAGTGTCTCCTCTCCAGAGAGAATAAGTTCAATGCTTGTGGTATTTCCTCATAGCTGAGATCCTCTAGTAGTCCCTTCATTAGTTATGTTTCCCTTCTCTGTACTCGCTCCATTTCCAGCACATCCTTCCTGAGGACTGGTGCCCAGAACTAGACAGCATACTCCAGGTGCGGGCGGACCAGAGTCTTGTAGAGTGGGGGAATTATCGTTTTATCTTTGGAGTGAATCCGCTTTTTCATACATGTCAATATTCTGTTTTGCATACTATTGCTGAGCCTGTCATCTACTAAGACCCCCGGGTCCTTTTCCAGCCCTCAACTACTATCACCTACCTGTGATTTATGGATGTTGAGTGCAGTGATTTAGAACAAAACACACAGACGGTACAAGCTCCTTCTTTCCTTTTAAAAGAGGAGGGAGCAACATGTTGGAAAAATCTGTACACAATAATGAATATTTTCGTAGTTTGGAAGACCTTGTTTTCTGCCCTGTTGTTGTAGGCAATGTTTTAATCAAACATATTGTTTGCAGCTAAAGAGCCGCATAGTCTCTGTCCTCTGAAAAAATTTCATTTCAACGCTGGTAACTTTGTAGTGAAGATGACTGAAAGTAAACTCCCTTCCAGCATATTATGATATTTAATTTTAAAGTAATTAGGGTGGTCCTGTAACTTCTACAAGTATGCCGGATGTGATGATTGTATGTTCTTTTTTCTCCTAAGGCCCCTTTCACACTGGGGCGGGAGGCGCGGTGGCGGTATAGCACTGCTAAAAATAGCGGTGCTATACCGTCGGAATTGCCGCGGGATTCGGCCGCTAGCGTTGCGGTATTAACCCCCGCTAGTGACCAATAAAGGGTTAATACGGCCCGCAATGCGCCTCTGCAGAGGCGCATTGCAGGCCGTATTACCGCGGTTTCCCATTGTTTTAAACCGCTCCTCTCACCGCTCCAAAGATGCTGCTTGCAGGAGATTTTTTTCTCTCCTGCCAGCGCATCGCCTCATTGTGAAAGCCCTTAGGCTTTCACATTGAGAAGGCTGGGCAGGAGTTTTTCAGGCGGTATTTAGTTTTTTTTAGCGTTGTACCGCCTGAAAAACTCCTCAGTGTGAAAGGGGTCTTATTGCTGCTTTGCAGGATGGTATATTTTTCACATTTAGGTTTCATTTAGAGATGCTGTTGGGGGTCCCCTATTAAGGTGCAATCGCCATCAGACAGGTGTTTACATGCTGCGGTCATAGTGCTTTGCGCTCTTGGCAAAGTCTACTCGACATGTAGAGATTGCCGGGCAGCAAGTCCGCCTAATGCTACACACCCAAGCATATGGTATGTCGGCAAAAATGGGGTTTAAACAGGCGGTGAGGAGGCGTCACATTGCTTCTTCACCATCTGTCAGTAGCTTCTGATGCGCGATCCGAACACGGATCAGGCTTCAGAGGAAAGGGAGATTTAGATGCATGTCTACATCTTCCCTTAGACCCCTTTCACACTGAGGCATTTTTCAGGTGCTTTTGGGATAAAAACAGGACCTGTAAAGCATCTGAAAATCCCCTCCCCTGCAGTCCCAGTGTAAAAAGCCTGAGTGCTTTCACACTGGGGCGCTGCGCTGGCAGGACATTAAGACCGCTTTCACACTGGGGCAGGCGTTGATGGTAAAACTTTGCTAGTTTTAGCGGGGCTTTACCTTCATTTTAGCGGTGCTATTCAGCCACTAGCGGGGAACATTTAACCCCACTAGTGGCCGAATAAAGGGTTAAATGCGCCTGTGTAGCGGTGCTGCCGAAGCGCTTTGCAAGCGCTTCGGCAGCGGTGCCCATTCATTTCAATGGGCAGGAGCGGTGTACACACCGCTCCTTCACCGCTCCAAAGAAGCTGCTTGCAGGACTATTTTTAACGTCCTGCCAGCGCAGTGTCCCAGTGTGAAAGCACTCGGGCTTTCACACTGGGACTGCACCGCGAATCACTTCAAACTGCGTGATTCGCGTCCAGCGCAAGCAAGGAATCGGACCACGGCAGTGACCAGATAGGGCAATCGGCCCAACACGCACTGGTGACCCACCGCCGTAAGGTTGATCGTGGGTCCTTGGAGTCCGGTAAGGGTATTTCTTCTTTTCTGAGTCCCTGGGATTGCACCTTTGATGTGAACCTTCCATGCTGACCTTACGGGGATTGTTTCATTTTCACTTTTCACAGTGTATGGACACCAGGGGCGGACTGACCATTTGTGCACTCGGGCACTGCCCGAGGGCCCCATGTCACTAGGGGGCCCCATCAGGGTTGCCAGCCTCAGTAAAACCAGGGACAGTATGTAAAAATGTGTGTTTTTCTTTACATCTGTCCCTGAAATGTCCCTTACCGATATCCTTTTCGTCTAAAAAAAACAAAGATTATAGCTGCCCCGCCTCTCCAGTACCTTTTCAGTGTGTGTATGTGTATTCAGTGTGTATGTATACTGTGTGGCCTTATAATCTATTGCCTGGGGGCCCCATAATCTTCTATTGCCTGGGGGCCCCATAATCTTCTATTGCACAGGGGCCCCATGAGTTGTCAGTCCGCCCCTGATGGACACTTAACATTAGTTTGATGTGGACTGATTGTCTTGAGTTAATCCTTGAGCTCTTCAGAGCTACTCATCATTTCACTGTTTATGAACACTTATTTACACTTTACTTTATTTAGAGGGGAGCCCTTGCTTTGAATACTCTCCTCACTATTTACCATGTATGTCACAGGTACTAAGATATAGTATCTTTTAAGGTGTTATTCCTTTTCCTTTTGACACAGCATTTTTGATCCGCCTTGGGGGCGGTCTCTGCACTGGCGCTGTCATTTATCTTAATACAACTTATCCTTTTGTTGTGTTGGCTGCCTACTTTTCCAATTTTTTGTTACTTTAGGTTTAGCGCAGTATATTCACTCTTACACGTTTTACTATCAACGCCCGCCCCGGTGATGCTCTGGGTTGGAGGGTAGGCAACCTGCAATCTGGGCTTGCCAACCCGACATCCCAGAGCAGGAGGTCGCTGGCCATATCAGAGGGCTCCGCGGGCCACCAGTTGCCACTCGGGCCACTGGTTGGGCACCCCTGCCTTGGAATAACATAAATATGTGGTTCGGTACTGAAATACTGAGTGGTTTAAGCGAAACTTCACTCTATCAGTTAACATTGATTATTTTCAAACCTCATGCTGCTATCATTTGGTAAATAGATAGGAAAGTATATCATATTTACTTGTTTTAAACTTTTTTGTTAAAGTGTAAGTAAACCCACCTATCATTTTCAGCCAAGGAAGCTGCCATCTTGGCCTATGTTTAATCTTCAACTGCCATGGTGCTGCACATGTGATCAGTTATGACACCAGCCATTGGATGGTTTGACAGTTTGGTTGAGAGCACAACCAATGTGACAGTTAGCAATCCCGGCATGCCGGAAATGTAACTGCTTTTTGAAACTGTTAAATCGATGGGTTTACTTCCGCTTTAACATTTCTTCAGTTACTTCCTGGTTTCCATGTCTAGGCAAATGATGTCATACATTTCATGGGAATGTAGGCCTCACCTCTCCCTCCCTGAATACCAACAGTATTAATTTCTAATAAATAAAGACACTCAACACCAAAGCTTGGTATATGTTTGGTATAATATTTAAATATAGTGGCCTAGATTCAGATAGGTGAGCGGATCTAATTTACGTTACGCCGCCGCAAGTTTTTCAGGCAAGTGCTTTATTCACAAAGCACTTGCCTGTAAAGTTGCGGCGGCGTATCGTAAATCCACCCGGCGGAATTCAAATTCGGCGGGTAGGGGGCGTGTATCATTTAAATGATGCGCGTTCCCGCGCCGAACAAACTGCGCGCGCGCCGGCCGCGACTGAATCCCAGTGCGCATGCTCCAAATGACGTTGGCAACTCGTCATGCTTTCGTCGTGAACGTAAATTACGTCCAGCCGTATTCGCGAACAACTTACCCAAACGACGTAAAAAAATTCAAAACTCAGCGCGGGAACGACGGCCATACTTAACATAGGATACGCCGCACATACCCCTCATATAGCAGGGGTAACTATACGCCGGGAAAAATCAGGCGCATAGATACGACGGCCGGACTCAGAGATACGGCCCAGTAAATTTAAATCCGTTTAATCAATTTTATTAATACATTAAATTCTTCACTTGTAAAGAATAAGTACAAAACAGCTGTCTTCAGGACTCGAGCAATACCGCATATCAATAAACACAAGTCCCCCCTTTAAATGTAAACTCCACTGTTTGGCACCATAGTGGTTCCACTTGGCTATAGCTTCACATGCCTACTTATAGACTTTCTATGGGTTCATAGTGAAACCCTTATTATCGTCCATCTATTATTGTCACCAATTAACTTTATTGTATACTGACTATGATGACAGTTCTATTTTGTACTATTTTGTGCTACTCAACAATGTTTTTTCTTTTTATTTTAAATCTTAATAAAAAAAATAAAAAAAGATTGACACAGAAAAAAATGTGTCAATCGTTCACAATTCTTCACCATAATTTGCTTAATACATTAATTTTCTAGGCTCATCAGCTCCATCTGGTGGCCATAATGCTGTATTTTCCTGAAATTCCTCAATCAGGAAAATACTGCATTTTTGTCACTAGATGGCATTGACTATCCTAGGAAATAAACTTATTAGGTAAATTACAATAAAGATTTGTGACTGCTGTGCAAATGATTGACACATTTGCACAACATTTTTTTAAACATAGTCCCCTATTTTGTAGCTTTGCAATGGCTTCTGCAGTTAAGCAGAATAGGGAGTTTTATGTCATTACATTATTAAAGTTGCTTGCTTTTATATAAACTTAACTCAGGAGGGGGGTGGTTTTTACCAAATGTAGATTGCGTAGAATTGGTTGCAGCAAAGTACACATAAATATGGATATGTTTTATGTGGGTACTCATGAGTTAAAGAGGTGAACATAAAGTTAAACTTTAAAAAGGTTCTTAAGCTCTGGTGACAGCAAATATTGATCAGGATAAAAGGTGTAAAACACATGTTTATGGTTATAATTAAGGAGTACAAATAAAAAATAACATATGATGTATATGCAAGCCTTGTGCAGAAACATATGGCGAGAACCGCAAACAGTCCCACCTGTCTAGCTAAACTCCTGGCACCTAGCCACTAACAAAGCTGAAATCTCCTAAGTAACACGATACCGCGCTTCGACACATCCCCTGAAACCTGACCTCTCCAACTCTTGGGGGCATTGCAATTTTGTCACAATTGATGCAAGAGGACTGCGCGCTAAAACTGTATGATACAATGTAGAGATTTCTAGTAGGAAGATCACGCTACTAGCGATTAATCACTCATACAAGTGATTGATTGCAATGCCCCTGGAACACATGGTTCCCTATGATGCAAGACACACAAGTAGCAAGTAAAATCAATTAACAATGTCCCTAATGCACATATTTAATCAAAAATATAACATGTTACTTGTGTGTCCCACTCCACAGGGAGCTATTTGCTAGTGATTTTACTAGCGCCGTCACGATATTAAAAATCACCCGTGTGCTCCTAGACTTAAAGTGGTTGTAAACCCCCCCCCCCCCCCAAAAAAAAACTGCAAGACAAAGGCATAATGAGCTAGTATGCCTGCTATGGTATGGAGATGGGTGGGGGCCATCTTGCCCTCATTAGTATCCATGCCACAGAGGGAGAAGGACCCGATCACCTCCGCCGCTACCAACGGCTCTGGCAAATGGCGGACGGTGAGGGAGCGCAGCGGGGGGACCCCTCTCTCGCCACCGATAATGGTGATCGTGTGGCGAATCCGCCGCAGAGACCACCATTATCGTTTACAGGACCGCCGCCTAAAGAGATGGACATCTCGGTTGTGGCAGCAGCTGCTGCCGTTACCGAGATATCCCTCTTCAAAAAGAGGACGTATATAGTCGTGCAGCGGTCCTTAAGTGGTTAAAGTGGAACTTCACTCTCTGAATCCACATTGATTATTTTTAATCCTCATGCTGCTAGTATTAGTGAATAGATAGGAAAGTATATCATATTTACTTGTTTTAAACTTATTTTTTACATTTCTTCCTTGTTTCTTGCCCAGGTGAAGTATGTCATACATCCCAGGAGTCTTCAGGAGGGGAAAAGAGCAGGAGGGGTTCATTCAGCTAAGCACACTTTCCTTCATGCATGCTTGAACTAAGGGCAGATGAATTGTAAGAAGTAAATCTACATGAACAATTTGTCCTTACTCAAGATGGTCACGGTCAGAAATGCTAGGGGGTTATTTTTTAAAGGGATTTCTCAACAAAATAAAGCACGGAGACATGGATGGATGGGGGAGTTTGCTTTGAAAATTAATGTAACACCCTCTGGTGTCCAACTAGTGTAGGTAAGTCTAGTTATGACTCATGGTAGCTGTGCAAGTCTGTAATTAGGTCAGGTTACTGCAAGTCAGGCTGGACGGGTCTTCAGGGCAGGTCTCTGGTACCTTCTCCTGCATCTAGAAGATTGGAGAAGCTCCTGGGAGTTAGTGGGCGGATGCCAGGAGGTCCTGATCTGCATACTTGAGAGAATCAAGGTGGGCTGGTAGTATTTGCAAGCGTCAGACTGGGAGAAGTTCTACAGAGGAAACAAAAAACATCTGCATACAGTTTGCAGCTTTGTGGTAATTCTTTAGCCACTTAAGGACCCCTTCACGCCGATATACGTCAGCAGAATGGCACAGCTGGGCACAATCACATACCTGTACGTGTCTCGTTAAGCCCAGCAGGTGGCGCGCTCGCGACCTGGTCCGAAGCTCCGTGACCGCGCCCGTGGGACCCACGGACCTGATCGCCGCCGGTGTCCCGCGATCGGTCACCAGAGCTGAAGAACAGGGAGAGGTGTGTGTAAACACACCTTCCCCGTTCTTCATTGTGGCAGTGTTAGTGATCGTCTGTTCCCTGATATAGGGAAAGACAATCACTGATGTCACACGTCCAGCCCCGCCCCCCTACAGTTAGAAACACATATGAGGTCACACTTAACCCCTACAGTGCCCCCTAGTGGTTAACTCCTAAACTGCAATTGTCATTTCACAGTAAACAGTGCATTTTTATAGCACTTTTTGCTGTAAAATGACAATGGTCCCAAAAATGTGTCAAAATTGTTTGATGTGTCCGTCATAATGTCACAGTCACGAAAAAAATCGCTGATCGCCGCCATTAGTAGAAAAAAAAAAAAAATTATTAATAAAAATGCAATAAAACTATCCCCTATTTTGTAAACGCTATAAATTTTGCGCAAACCAATCGATAAACGCTTATTGCGATTTGTTTTACCAAGAATAGGTAGAAGAATACGTATCAGCCTAAACTGAGGGAAAAAAATGTTTTTTTTATATATTTTTTGGAGATATTTATTATAGCAAAAAGTAAAAAATATTGCATTTTTTTCAAAATTGTCGCTCTATTTTTGTTTATAGCGCAAAAAATAAAAAACGCAGAGGTGATCAAATAACACCAAAATAAAGCTCTATTTGTGGGAAAAAAAGGACGCCAATTTTGTTTGGGAGCCACGTCGCACGACCGCGCAATTGTCAGTTAAAGCGACGCAGTGCCGAATCGCAAAAAGGTGCCAGGTCCTTAACCTGCATAATGGTCCGGGTCTTAAGTGGTTAGAGGGGACTGATAGCTCCTGGTCCATAAAGGATCTTGTCACTAATCTATAGAGTTTACATTTATTCCAGAGGGAATACAGTCCAGGATCTTCAGTTTTGTACATAGGGAAGGAATTTTGTCATCATCTGTTGTTCTTCAAGTTAAGTTGGGCATCCCATAATCCCTATATCCTATCCAAGTTGATTCCCCCCCCCCCCCCCAACAAAAAAAAAAACCCATGGACTGGCTTTTTGTGTATGTAAGCAAGTTGGAAATGCGTATTGCCTGACTGTTCAGGAATAGGGGTAAACAGTAGCCAGCGGGACTTCATTAAAAATGAATTAAACAGTTTTTCTGTGCTCAGGTGCAGTGAGGATCTGGTTTAAGCTGGGCAGAAAAATTCAGCCGGTTCAGCAGGAACTGGACAAATTATGATCCATCTATGGGGCAGGCTGGTTGTACTGAAGTCAATCTATCAATAGACTTTAGTACAACCAGCCTGTTGGGTCTATATTGTATGATTATAATTGTATTCTGACAGCAGGGAAACCTTCCACTGTCAAAATTGTGGGAGGGATTTCCCCGTTCACACTGAATATGTGGATGGAGGAATCAAAACTCACTCAAATAACTATTTCATATTTTCTCCTTCCTCTTACAGAAATGCGAACCGTTTCATGGTAAAGTGCCTATTTCTCAGAGCAGGTTCACTTTAAATACAGAATAATAAAACAGTATTAAATCCAAAAACATAACTTAAAGCGTAGGTCCGGCTTAAAAAAAAAAAAAAATTAAAAGTCAGCAGCTACAAACACTGTAGCTGCTGATTTTTAATAAGGACACTTACCTGTCCAGGGTGCCCGCGATTTTGGCAGCTGAAGCCGAGCAATCGCTCGGGTCTTGGCTGCCCCACCACCATCCTCGATAAGGGAATCAGGAAGTGAAGCGTTGCGGCTTCACTGCCCGATTCCCTACTGCGCATTTGCGAGCCGCACGGCGCTATGTGAATAGGCGGATGTCTCCTGGGACACACACACAAGGTCCCAGAAGACACCGCTCCCCATTTCCCAGGAGGCAGCGCAAAGAGGAGAAGAAAGAAGACCACCACGGACAAGGAAGAGGCAGATTAGGAGATCTGCCTAGTAACAGCCACTTCTGGTAAGTATAAAAAATAAAAAATAAATTCTATGTAGCGCTACCCCTGAAGGAGCCGCTGATTGATTTGGGATCGGCATATTAAGTTACCAAATTTTTATGTTTAGGAGTGATGCTTGTGAGTGTGGATAAAAGAACAAGTGTCCAGCCAGTAGCGTGAGTTTCTAATGCTTTATTCCAAAGCCAACAAGGCCAACATCAACATGACACACAGTAGAGAAAAAGGTTGATGAGTAGGAAGAACTTGTAGCATCAGGCCTTGGATATCAAAAAGCATAGAGAGCAAGCCTTCTCTCGGTACAGGTAATTCAAAACGTCGCCACCCTCGCCAGGGTGGGTACGTGCCCTTTGGACAGGCAATTAACTTGGACCTGGCAGCCAAATGCCTCTGCCACAGGCGTAGTAAATTTGCTTAGTATAATTGGAGAGTAGGGATAGCGAATCGTCCCAGTAAGTCTTGTTCTATAGGATCATCCTACTGACAGCAAAAGAAAAGTACCTGTCATGTAGCGCGGTGATCGGATCCCCGGTGGTTCGTCCAGGCCTCACAGACAACCTCTGCACTCAGGTTCTCCCGAGCCAATCCCCCACCGTTCAGCCTCCAGATTAGGATCTGGAACCCAGATCCTCAACCAGCACAGCCTCAACCAGGCCGGCCATGAGGATGGGGCCCGCAGATGCGTGCACCCTGAAGGTGGATGCCGCACCTGGATCTCGGGCCCCGCAGACTACCCGAAAAAATGGCCGGCGCTACAGATATACCCCCCGCCAGCATGCCCAAAGAGGGAAACTCCTCTGATTGGCTGCTGGGGAAGGATGATTCCGTCAGAGCCCCTATAGCGCCAACTGTCGCCCAGGGGTGGCAGCGCACCCCTGGACACACAGACTGACCCAAGAGGCAGTTCTGAACTGGCAACAGCACAAACTAACAATTAGTGAATGGGAGCAACTAAAATCTCCCATTCCCCACTAACTTTAGCATAACGCCCCACTAATTTTAATGGGGGGGGGGGGCGCTACATCAAATTTTGTGTAGCCTTTTTTGCTATTTTTTCTTTTAGGTTGGACCTTCGCTTTAACAACCTGTATATTAAAAGTTCACATCAGAGTTCCCCTATTCATATTAGGAGTCCCCCTTGATCCTATCAGGATCCTCCATTTACATCAGAGTTTACCCTTCATAGTGTAGCGCCCCCTTACTTTCAGTATGGGCACTACGCTAAAGTTAGTGGGGAATGGGAGAGTTATTTTGCTCCCATTCACAATTTTCTAAATTATGGGCTGCTGTCATTCCTGAACTGTCCTCTAGGTCAGTCTGCGCTCCAGGGATGTAGTTCCCATCTCTGGGCGGCAGTTGGCGCTAGAGGGGTTCTGGCGGAGCCACTTTTCCCCAGCAGCCAATTAGAGGAGTTTTCCCTCGCCAGGTATGCTGGGGGAGAGTATATCTGTGGCAGGCGCCTTTTTCTTTGGTCCTCCTTCGCGGGTTCCAGGTGCGGCACCCACCTTTATTGAGGAGATCCCAGGCTGTGTGCCGCTCGATTGGGGGGTCGGCTTGAGGAGAACCCGGAGGCAGGTTGTCCAATAGGGCTTGAACGAACCATCGGGGATCTGGTGACCGGGACATTGACAGGTACACTTCAACTGTCACCCGGTGACCTCAACTTAATCTACTGGGAGGATTCGCTCAATCTATTCAGTTCATTTATATCTTAAGCCTGTGGCAGGGGCACTAGAGCCAGGTCTGTGGCAGAGGCCTGTTCCTCCCAGAAATCTAAAGTGACACTTTGGCTGCCAGGCTCGTGACAGGAGTCTGTCCGGGGGCACTTTACCCACTCTGGCTAGAGTGGCGACGGATTGCAATTGATACTACTGAGAGCAGGATTGCTTGGTTCTTATCCAGGCCTGATACTGCAAAGTTCTCTTCTGCTTCATCAACCTTCTTACTATACCTCATGTTGATGTTGGCCATGTTGGGCCTGGAAATAAACAGTGTTGTAAGTAACGGCGTTAAAATAAACGCTGTTACCTAACGATGCCCCTTTTGAGGGTAACGAGTAATCTACCAGATTACTCTTCCCCTCACGGCAACGCCGTTCCCATTACTTGGGCGGCCTTACCGTAATTTCACCTACCTGGCTGTGACTCGCCGTCGGACATCCGTCGCCTCCCCCTCTGACTGTTCCGTCCGTGATAGGCGGAACACTAATTTTCCCAGCAGAGCCTCTGTTTAGCGTTCAGCCTATCACAGATGCCTTCTCATCCTCAGCCTCGGCCTCGGACGAGAGGACATCCGTGATAGGTGGAACTGTTCCGCCTATCACGGTCCTGATACAGCCTGAGGAGGAGGCGCAGCTTTTGAATGGCTGTCGACGTCTGACATGTTGAGAGCCATCCATCCTCCCTGGGAGCGCAAGTGCCTGGACGTGTGAGCCTGCATCTGGGGGAGTGGAGAAACAGGCTGGCCGGGAGACGCTGATCTACAGTGGATTCTGCTCCTAACAAGTAAGTCAGCAGCTGATTAGGCTTAATCTAGCCTTTCTTGAGGTAAGGGGCTGGTGAAAACCTATCTCCTGCTTTCTATTTGGCACAGCCACACTGAGGGATCGTGCGGTGGATTGCAGTTATCATCTTTAAGCACTAATGCACTTTGGGGTCATTTTTTATAAGCACTTAAATGGATTTTGGACTGTTTTTTTGGAGCACATTTTTCACTTTGATATATGTACTTTAGCACAAAATTTGGTTGTTACTAACTTTTTTAATCATCCTTTCGTTATCACCTGAAGTTGGTCTGCTGGACCTTTTGGTTCCATTCACATAAGGGACTTTTTTCACTCTATTTTTCCACCTTGGGAAATTAATTAATAATTTTTCTGCATCTCATTATCTGATGGGTTTTATTTTATTACCTTGGATCTCATTAACATCACTTTTTCCATCCCTCTCATTAATGGATTGATGTTTGGGGATTAGAAATTAGGAGTGAAACATTTTCACGTTATTATATATATAAAATTATTATTATATACAAAATTTTAGCTGGAAAATTAGGGGGTCGTCATACGCCGGCAAAAAAAAAGTCAGTTACTTTGCTGAGTAACTAATTACTTTGCCAATGTAGTAACTGAGGGCCAGATCCACAAAAGGGATACGCCGGCGTATCTACTGATACGCCGTCGTATCCCTGTTTCTATCTATGCGACTGATTCACAGAATCAGTTACGCATAGATATTCCTAAGATCCGGCTGGTGTAATAGTTTTACACTGTTGGATCTAAGGATGCAGTACCTCGGCCGCCGCTGGGGGCATTTCTCGTCGAAATTCCGTGTCGGGTATGCAAATTAGCACTTACGGAGATCCACAAAGCGGTTTCCCTTCGTGAAGTCTCCGTAAGTTGTTAGTTTGCAAACGCAAAATTAGGGCTACTTTTACAAAGTGTAAAGTTAGTACATCATGTAAAAGTAGACCCTTCTTTCCCGCGACGCTGTCAATTTTTTTTATTTTATTTTTTCCCGACGCAACTTTTTTTACCCGGCGCAATTCACAAAACTCGGAGTAACGTAACTTCGCGCAAAGCATGTCGGGAAAATCGCGTCGGAGCATGCGCAGTACGTCCGGCGTGGGAGCACGCCTAATTTAAATGGGACTCGCCCCATTAGATTGGGCACACCCTTGCGCCGGACGGATTTAAGTTACACCGCTGAAAATTTCTAGGTAAGTGCTTTGTGGATCGGGCACTTAGGTAGAAATTTTGCGGCGGTGTAACTTAAATAGGAAAAGTTAAGTTACGGCCGCTCGTTGTGGATCTGGCCCTGAGTCACTAACTCAATTACTTTTTCAGACAAGTAATTTGTAACTGTAACTAATTACTTTTTTAAAGGAAGATGAGCAACACTGGAAATAAAGCATTTGAAAACCTTTATTCAATGACTGGACATTCGCTCACTACTCTAAGCTACTCCACTGATCAACTACACCCCTAGACAACACTGAAAGGTAACTCAATATGCCGATCCCATCAACAACCAGCGGCTCCTGAATGGGGTAGCGCTACAATAGGTTGCTACATTCACAAATAGATTCCCCAATTCACATCAGAATTCTCCCATTCACATAATTCCCATGTTCATATCAGAGTCCTCTAGTATACATCATAGAATTTATGTACAGAAGAGGCACTGTATTGTCGGCCCAAACAGGAAGCACAGTGGTTACTGAATTTTTGGCAGATTAACAAGTATTTTTATGTACTTGCAGCAGTTTTCAAAGGATAAAAGATGGGGAAATATGCATGCATTGGAAAGATGTACATGATATCATTTTGTTACACTTTAACTGAGTTATCCCTACATTCACATCAGAGCCCCCCTTTCTCTGGAGGCAACTGTTCAGAAGTTCAGTTCTAAAACCATAAGTGATTGGTGAGTGGACTATTATGTAGTGTTACAAGTATGCATGAATACATTCCTGACATTTCACAATATTCAGCATGGTTTTAAAAAAAATCTAGATCTTTTATTACTAAAAAGCAGTCCTTGATCTCACGGCAAGTGACTTTGCTTAGGCCAAGATGATGCTTTTCTTCAGTCTCCTCATCCCACTGTTATCAGAGTGCAACTTTGCACCTTTGTAAAAATCATCAAGGTGAGAAGATGCAACAATGGGGCTCATCCCTGAGCAAGCATCTCAGTCCATATAGTAGATGCTGGTGCTTGATAATGCCTGAACCAAAATGGCACCACTCTTCGGGACAGAAAAGCAGATGAAGGTATTTCTGTTAGTATACACTTGCACATTACTTAGTATGTATGTATTTTACATAAAAATACACTCACCAACCACTAGATACACTTTTATAATTGCTTGGTAACACAAATTGCTTATCAACCAATCAAATGGAAAAATCTCAATGGGGCAGATCCACAGAGACCTGCACCCGCGCAGCGTATCAGAGATACGCTACGCCGCCGTACCTTACCTGGCTTTAGTTCGAATCCAGGAACATTTTGCGCCATAAGTTACGGCGGCATAGTCTATCTCTGGCGGCGGAATTCAAATTGGCGATTAGGGGGCGTGTTTCATTTAAATGAAGCGCGTCCCCGCGCCGAATGAACTGCGCATGCGTCGTCCCAAAATTTCCCGCCGCTAAATGACGTCGCTAGGAAGTCATTTTTTTTAACTTAGACGTGAGTTACGTCCATCCCGATTCACGGACGACTTATGCAAAAAATAAAAAAAAATTCAAATGAAACGCGGGAACGACGGCAATACTTAACATGGCAAGTCTAACTATACGCCGCAAAATACCAGCTTTAACTATACGCCGGAAAAAGCCGACTACAGACGACGTAAGAGAATGCGACGGCCGCGCGTACGTTTGTGGATCGTCGGAAATAGCTAATCTGCATACCAGATGCTGTCGTATCTTGGTTTGAGGATTCAAACTAAAGATACGACGCAGGAAATTTGAAAGTACGCCGGCGTATCAGTAGATACGCAGGCGTACTCTCTCTGTGGATCTGGCCCAATGCATTTAGGCATCTAGACGTGGTGAAGACAACTTTCTGACATTCAAACCGGGCATCAGAATGAGAAAAAAAGGGATTTTAAGGGGTTGAATAGGTAAAAGTTGTTTCACCTTATTGCATTCTATGCATTAACTACTTCAATACCGGGCTTTTATACCCACCTCAATACCGGGCCTATTCTGGCACTTCTCTCCTACATGTACAAATCATCATTCTTTTGCTAGAAAATTACGCAGAACCCCCAAACATTATATATGTTTTTTTAGCAGACACCCTAGGGAATAAAACGACGGTCATTGCAACTTTTATCTTGCACGGTATTTGCGCAATCATTTTTCAAACGCCTTCTTTTTGGTAAAAAATTGTTTCATGAATTAAAAAAATAACAAAACAGTAAAGTTAGCCCATTTTTTTTGTAAAATATGAAAGATGATGTTATGCCGAGTAAATAGGTACCTAACATGTCACGCTTTAAAATAGCGTACACTCATAGGATGGCGCCAAACTTTGGTACTTAAAAATCTCCATAGGCCACGCTTTGAACACTTTTACAGATTACCAGTTTAGATTTACAGAGGGGATCTAGTGCTAGAATTGTTGCTGGCACTCTAACGCACGTGGCGATATCTCACATATGTGGTTTAAACGGCGTTTACATATGTCGGCGGGACTTACGTGTGCGTTCGCTTCTGCGCGCGAGCTACCAGGGACAGGGGAGTTTAAAAAATGTTTTTTATTCTTTTTTTTCTTTTTTTTACTTTTTTCTTTCTTTTTTTACACTTTTTCTTTAATTTTTTTTCACTTTTATTCCTATTACAAGGAATGTAAACATCCCTTGTAATACGAAATGTGTGTGACAGGTCCTCTTTATGGAGAGATGCAGGGTCAATAAGACCCCACATCTCTCCTCCAGGCTGGAAAGCATGAGATCGGTGAAAAAATGTCACCGATCTCATGATTAGTGTTGCTTACTAGCCGCAATCGCAGCTTTGTTTACTTACGGGTACCCGGGCGTGATGTCATCACATCGCGCCCGGCCCTCCGACGGTCATAGAGATGACTGGTGACCATCTGGTCACCAGTCATCTCTATGCTTCCTGCCTGCGCCGGACGATTCTTTCTCTGGGCCCCCGATGGCACGGGAGAGCCCGGAGAAGCACCAGATGGAGGCGGGAGGATGTCCCCTCCCGCCGCCTATAAGAACGATCAAGCGATGGAACCGCCGCTATGATCGTTCTTATGTTGCACAGAATCGCCGGCACTAACAAATGATATCTGAATGATGCCTCTAGCTGCAGGCATCATACAGATATTCCCCCACAAAGCCCAGGATGTCATATGACATCCACTCAGGATGAGAGATCCCCAATGTGGACGTCAAATGACTATGGGCGGGTATTGAAGTGGTTAAGATGAAAAAACTTCCGACTATACTGGCCCCCCGGGCCCCAGTTATACTTACCTGACCCCTTTGAAAGTCCCACGCTCGGCCCTGACATCCTCCTCGCCGCTCAGCCTGACCATTGATTGACTAGAGCGGATGGATTGAAAGCAGCGCAGCCATTGGCTGGTGCTGCTGTCAATCACATCCAATGACGCAGCGTGCCGAGGGGTGGGGCAGAGTGATACAGTGAGCGGTTATGGCCGCTCGCTGTATCATGGGACGGGACCGCGCCCGCAAGGACTCCACACTCCACGCGAGGGAGATCGCATGACTGTGTGGAGTTCTTGCGGGGAGGACCAGAGACAGCTGCCGAGGGACCCTGGAAGACGTGGCTCGGGGTCACTCTGTGCAAAACGAGCTGCACAGTGGAGGTAAGTATAACATGTTTGTTATTTAAAAAAAAAATCCTTTACTACCCCTTTAAGTGACTTTGAACGTGGTTTGGTTGTTGGTGACAGATGGACTGGTCTGAGTATTTCCAAAACTGCTGATCTACTGGGATTTTCATGCACAACCATCTCTAGAGTTTACAGAGAATGGTCAAAAAAAGAGAAAATATCCAGTAAGCTGCAGTTGTGTGGACGAAAATGCTTTGTTGATGTCAGAGGAGAATGGGCAGACAGTAACTCAAATAACCACTCATTACAACCAAGGTATGCAGAACACCATCTCTGAGTGCACAATATATAGAACATTGAAGCAGATGGGCTACAGCAGAAGAAAACCACACCAGGTGCCACTCCTGTCAGCTATGAACAAGAAACTGATGCTACAATTCACACAGGCTCACCAAAATTGGACAATAGAAGATTTTAAAAAACTGTTGCCTGGTCTGATGAGTCTCAATTTTAGATTGTAGGGTCAGAATTTGGCATAAACAACATGGAAGCATGGATCCATCTTGCCTTGTATCAACGGTTCAGGCTGGTGGTGGTGTAATCTTGGTGTGGGGGATATTTTCTTGGCACACTTTGGGGCTTTTAGTACCAATTCAGCATCATTTAAACACCACGGCCTACTTGAGTATTGTTGCTGACCATGTCCATCCCTTTATGACTATAGTGTACCCATCTTCCGATGGCTCCTTCCAGCAGGATAATGCTCCATCACAAAGTTCAAATAATCTCACCACTGGCTTTGTAAACATGAAAATTACGTCACTGTACTCCAATGGCCTTCACGGTCACCAGATCTCAATCCAATAGAGCACCTTTGGGATGTGGTGGAAAGGAAGATTTGCCTCATGGATGTGCAGCCGACAAATCTGCAGTAACTATTCTATGCTATAATGTCAATTTGGACCTAAATCTCTGAGGAATGTTTCCAACATCTTGTTGAATCTATGCCACGAAGAATTAAGGCAGCTCTGAAGGCAAAAGGGGGGTCCAACCCGGTACTAGCAAGGTGTACCTATTACAGTGGCTGGGGCGTGTATATCAGATGTTAGGTCCAATGTTAGGTGGTAGGTCTAATGTGCAAGCAACTGGCATATGCAAGAAAAACTTGGCAAATATCTGATTTTAAAAACAGGAGACTAGATAACAGTATTGGACAGAACAAAAAATCTTAATAAGCAACACATTAAAAGTTTAGGCAGAATCTATAGTTTTAATGCTAGCCTATAACTACATTGAAACTATAGATTCCGTGTCCTTAAAATGAAACATGTTAGAATGTTTCCCTTTCTGTTTTTATGGATTTTCTTTGGTTTTCCATCTTAAATGACTCAATCAGTATAAGTGCTTCTAACTACACTTCTAAATTTGTTTTAGAACAAAGAACTATGCCATCTACCCTTTAGTTAATTTCAAAGCTGAGAGCAACTTTGCACAAGGTAATATTTTACACAAAGTTATTTTTTTTACCTTGGCCTTTAAAGGTTAATGTTAATGGATGCAAACTACAACCTGACAAAATGACAGCACCTCTGCGGTTTGAAATGTCAAAGCATTATCGGGCCATTTTAAGAAATATTTTTTTTAATATTTTATTTTTCATGTCTGAATGTCCAGGGCTTCGGAGCAAGTAATTCAGAATCTGCGGTAGGAAGCAAATTGAATTTCAAAGAGGCACAGTTTGCTCTTCCTTTTCCAACAATCCCATGCTCTCCTGCAGCAGGAAAATAAATCAACATGAAGTACATTTGTCCAAAGATTGACTGATTTTCCCCCTTTTTTTAGTATAAATTGGTTCTCGGGGAAAAAAAATGTAGTTTACTCCATAAAACACACAGGGATATTTATAAAGCAATGAATCTGACATTCAGCAAACATTCTCTGCAGATGAATCCTCCAGGTTCAATGTGTTTTACTAAATGACGGTGATTGATTCTCCACCAGAGAATGTTTGGTGAAAGTCACATTCACTACTTTATGTTGCAATTGCATTGCATAAAAACTAAGGACTGCAATGCTTTTAATGTCAAAGAACATGTCTAAAGAGTATAGATTCTAAGTATTACAAATAGTAATTTCATATGTGGCATAGGCAAAACAGGCTTAGGCCTCGTACACACGGGCCAGAATCTCGTCAGGAAAAAAACGTTGTTTTTCCTGACAAGATTCCTGGCAAGAATCTCTTGCCGCCCGAGTGTACACACAGTCCTTTCAAAAGAACCGTGGTTCTCTTGAAAGGCAAGAACGCAGTGACATCATCGCGTATGACTAGCATGCGCTCGTCACATTTGATGCCGTCGCCGCCATCTTTTTTCACCCTACCTATGCTGTGGAAGCTACCGCGAATGCGTCAAAGTCATTTCGAGCATGCGCAGGTTTCCACGGCGACAGGTAAGTATGCACACTCTTGGGTTTCCCGTCGGAAAACAGGCCGACAAGAATCTCGACAAAAAAATAGAGAGCAGGATCTCTATTTGTCACGTCGAGATTCTGGCCAGATTTCCAGACGAGAAACCTGAAAGCTTGGTACACACGCAGGGATCAAACAGGCTCTGCCAAAAGAGTATCCTCGGCTTGTTCCAAACACTCAGTCCTGGTCCACTCCTCCACAGATGATTCGGGGGACACTGCTGTCTCAAATCTCTCCAGGGATGGTATCCACATCAAAAGGAAATGCAGGAACGTGTGCATAAAGAGGAAAAACAAGGCTTCGTGGTGCAGTATTTGGTAAAAAAGGGGGTCACTTTATTCCATTCAAAGGAAACAAAATACTGACATCTAAAAAGCTCTTGGTATACAGGTTTAAGAAATTATAGCAAAAAAAGTTCAGCCAGCTTCTGTACAGACCGATCAGCTGGGAGTGTGGTGACGTCAGCTGCTGATGCTCCACCCGACGCTGCGTTTCTCCCTATTGGGCATCAACGGGGAACAGAGGCATAGCTATGCTATGCCTCCATTCCCCATTGACGCCCAATAGGGAGAAACGCCCAATAGAGGATGGGAAATGCTCAATAGAGGATGGGATAAATAGCTCAATCTCAGTTTTTGCAGGCAACACAAAAAAAAGCAGGGCGATAACTTCACATCAGGATTTGGACATTTTAGATCAAGTCTACCCTACTAGTTTCGCCAGACACTGGCTTCGTCAGGGGATTTAAGACTAGATCATCTCAGTGGAAGGCTCTAAAATAGAACAGAACAATTTTAGCAATTCCATCAATCATAAATTACAGTAAAATCTATAGATCATCTTATACAGTTAATTCAAAACAAAATAGTTTCCGCCATTTATCCCAGCCAAACTATTTTGTTTTGAATTAACTGTATAAGATGATCTATAGATTTTACTGTAATTTATGATTGATGGAATTGCTAAAATTGTTCTGTTCTATTTTAGAGCCTTCCACTGAGATGATCTAGTCTTAAATCCCCTGACGAAGCCAGTGTCTGGCGAAACTATTAGGGTAGACTTGATCCGCAACTTTATCTCCATTTACAGCTCCCACAATCTACTTTGTTCTATTATTTTGTGAACTAGATTTTATCTTTGTGTAAATTTAAATAACATTTTCTATTTTTGATAAATAAAAAATATGTCTGGTTTCTATTCTGGCACCGCGATAATCCCCATCCCTCCAAATCCCTCTAATTATATACCATTCCATCCAGCATACTGTCGACATGTACAGTATGCTGGGGGTTTTTTTATGCTGTACATACCGTTTTATACTTATTTTTCTTTTCTGACTCCCGCGGGCAATAGGCGTTCCTATGAAGAGGCGTAGATGATTGACGTGCGGATTAGGGGCGTCACGGGTTCCGAAAATAGCTGGACTGGGACTCGGCTCTATACGGCGCTATACGGCGCCTGCGCACAGACTGGGAGCCGTGTAGAGCTGACTGCGCAGGCGCCGTATATACCCGAGTCCCAGTTCGGCTATTTTCAGAACGCGTGACACGCCTTATCCGCACGTCAATCATCTACGCCTCTTCATAGGAACGCCTATTCCCCGCGGGAGTCGGAAAAGAAAAAGAAGTATAAAACGGTATGTACAGCGGGAAAAAAAAAAACAGCATACTGTACATGTCGGCAGTATGCTGGATGGAATGGTATATAATTGTTTTAGGGTGAACCTCCGCTTTAACTACTTTACCTCTAAAGCTGTTTTTTCATTTTATACACACGTTAAAACTTGCATTTGTGACTAGACAATTACCCCCAAAATATTTCTGAAAACAGATGCCCCATGGAATAAAAAGATGGTAGTTGCAATGTTTTATGTTGCACAATATTTGCGAAAATATTTATCAATTCTATATTATCAGTAAAATATCAACTTAAATGCACACATTAGAATCCCCTATTTTTTTACACAACATAAAATATGAAATTGTGTCGATACCCAATATGTGTTGTGCAATAGTTGTTTACATAAACGTGTACACCCTACATGTGCCTGAGTTCATTAGTGTGTACGAGGGGCAATGGGGGTGCTTTTAATCTTTTTTGTTATATCTATTTATTTTATTACATTTTATACACTTTTTGTTTCATTTAACTATATTGCTATCATAATGGGGCTAACAAGCCCCCTGTGTGATAGTATTGGGCATCTGACAGGTTCTTTATGACACACTTTATGAAGACATCAGGGGTCGATTGGACCCTCAATGTCTCCCCTCTCTTTTATTACAGCGGACCAAGCACATACTACACTTTTTCTGCTCCCTACCCATTTTTCAGCCAGGATGTTGACAGCTCTGAGCCCAGAAAGGGTGCTGTATATCTATAGGCACCCAGTTCACTTTTACCAAAAAGCCCAGGTTTGGCTGAGGGAAGTAGAAACATGTCCATAGCTGCTGCTGAAAAACTTGTTTTGACCCTTTCAATGCATTGGCTTATGGGACATACCCAAAGAGATTACCTGGGTAATATAGTATATTCATATTTATGAAGCATGCCGATACAATTCAATTCATATTTTTCTTTCTCTCGCTGTCCTTTCAGAACCATACAGTGATTTAAGCCCTGTACAAACGACCGGCCCATCCGATGAGAACGGTCTGATGGTTAAAAAAACGATCGCGTCAGAACGCGGTGACGTAAAACACAACGACGTGCTGAAAAAAACGAAGTTCAATGCTTCCAAGCATGCGTCGACTTGATTCTGAGCATGCGTGGATTTTTAACCTATGGACGTGCCTACAAACGATAGTTTTTTTTCTATCGGTTAGGTATCCATCGGTTAAATTTAAAACAAGATTGCTTTTTTTAACCTATGGATAAATAACCGATGGGGCACACACACGATCGGTTTGGTCTGATGAAAACGGTCCATCAGACCGTTCTCATCGGTTTGACCGATCGTGTGTACGCGGCATTATTTTTTTAAAAGTCATCTGCATCTACAAGTATATAAAGAAGTCTTTTTGCCATTCCTTCTGACAGCACTTCACTAGGCCAGCTTACAGTTGGCTAACAGGAATGTGTAGTTGGATGAATTGAATATCTTTTTCATATGTGTAATTTATCTGCATACAGTTCATTATTTACTTGAGAAGCAGCTGAGAAAGTTGGCATGAAGATTACAGTTGCAGCATACAGTGTGTATTTTCTCATTTTATTCAAAGACCAATCTACAAAGATCAGGAAAACGAACTGTCCGAAAATGCCAAAACAAGATGATCGGTTGCTTGTGACATTGCGCATTTCCTTGGGTGACTTCAGTTGGACTCAGAAAATGAAGGGCACAATTTTATTACTGGCATTCCTAATGAAAAGCAGCACATACAGTAGGCTAAACATTGCATAACTAAATGAAAAGAGTAATAGTATAGCATTGCGGCTTTCAGTATAATGAAAACACAGGACCTAGATTATCCCACTTTTCTTTAAATATAAACATTATGCAGTCTATATAATAGATCTGGTGATATTGCTTCTTTAAATTTAGTAACAACTCTACCTGGGGTTTTGTGAATTTGTAGGACAGATACCCATATGATAAAACATTGATCTACGGAATTGTATTTTGTGTAACGACTACTGTACATCAGTATTTAGTATAGATATATTCTTCACCCAGTAGATGGCAGTGTTTATAAGTTTGTAGCTGTAGTTATGGTATGTCCTATGTATTTTCCTTGAACAAAGTCTCCTATCTGCAGTTAAGCAGTAAAGCCTGTGTGGACTGTGCACTGTCTGTTCTGTAGGGCTATATACAGAATTTCTAATACTTTTTATAGTATACTAAATAAAATAATTTTTATTTCTGTCTGTGTTGCTGTTGGAGAGTTATCCATACTTCCCATTTGGTAAAACAAAAACACGGAAAGGTGTCTAATCCTTTCCTCCAAATCTAATGCTGCGTACACACGATCGGTTTGTCTGATGAAAACGGTCTGATGGACCGTTTTCATCAGACTAAACCTATCGTGTGTGGGCCCCATCGGTTATTTATCCATCGGTTAAAAAATTAGGAACTTGTTTTAAAATTATCTGATGGATAAAAAATCTATAGAAAAAAACGATCGTCTGTAGGCACGTCCATCGGTTAAAAATCCACGCATGCTCAGAATCAAGTCGACGCATGCTTGGAACCATTGAACTTCATTTTTTTCAGCACGTTGTGGTGTTTTACATCATCGCGTTCTGACACGATCGGTTTTTTAACTGATGGTGTGTAGGCACGACTGATCATCAGTCAGCTTCATCGGATAACTGATGGAAAAATCCATCAGACCGTTTTCATCGGTCACCGATCGTGTGTACAGGGCATGAGACCTTTGTATCAGATGTGCATGCTTTTCTGGGGTCCAGGGGACATTTTGAAGTAGACAGATCCTGACCAGATGTTGGCAGTGTAGGCCATTATTTGTAGCACAGTTGGACACTTCAAATGTTGTGATGGTAAACACAAAGCTTGATAAATACTGTCCTGGGGTAAGATTTTAAAGTACCATAAATAATACCATATTATTTTGTACCTTAAACTTGTCACACCATCCATTGGCAGTACGCTGTCACATTTTATAAATAGCCAAAGCACAGAATTTGGGGTTTAACTCTTTCGCTGCCACGTCCATACATATGAATTTTTACAAACAAATCTGCCCTCCCAGCTTTCCGATCCCCCTGCAGTACCCCCCACCTTGCCACTCTAATGTCCAGGCACACCATTTTTGCCGCCTGTCAAATGCCCCCCCCCCCCCTTTAAGCTGCAATAGGCAGTGGACAAGGTGCTGATGCAGTGATGCTTCGCACCCACAGCAAAGTTGACCCAACTTGTAGCGATGCTGTCTGTCGAACACTACACATTCATGTCAATGAGAAAGCGCCACAAATGCCCCGCAACCTTGTGCAATGATTGCGGTTGTTGCGCATTTGTTGCTAAAATAGGGTTAAAACAGGCGGAGAGGAGGCATTGCATCGCTTCTTCACTGGCTGTCAGTAGCCACTGGAGTATGATCCAAACGTGGATTGGGCTTCAGAGGCAATCAATGGCAATTTTTTTTTATTCTACTGGTCATGTACTTTCAGAAAATATATGTTTGGTGGGTCTTTTACAAACTCTGAAAGCTGTAAGTGAAAAATTCAAAAGTGAAAAAGCTGCAATTTATTTTACTTTATTAACATCATTCAGTAAAATTACCCTCCTAGTAACCAAGCTAAAACATCTTGTTTGTTTAACAACAGACTACAATTCTGAATTTCATGCTCAGAAACATGAGATGATTGCTAATTGAAACCAGAATGTACCAATGAGTACAGAGCTGTTAGCGAAATGTACAATCTGGTATATGTCTGTATTTGTAAATTGTCTTAACTAAAAGAAAAAAAAATGAAGACGAGATCTAACGCTTCAACTGTCCCTCCTT
The DNA here is from genome assembly GCF_905171775.1 of Rana temporaria. Lineage (NCBI taxonomy): Eukaryota > Metazoa > Chordata > Amphibia > Anura > Ranidae > Rana > Rana temporaria. Next base: position 85,872,896 of record NC_053493.1, on the reverse strand, counting down.
TGGTCCAAAATTGCAGGCACATCTTGAAGGGTGAGGCAATTTTGGTGAAAAATACTCAACTTAGTTCCCAAAATATGATGTTTCACAGCCCCAAAAGTGTGACTTCTGGACACTTGTGGGAGAACTTGCTTTTCCTTACATTCAGCATTTACCACACAAACAAAGGGCAACACAGAAAATTAAGATCCAAACATTTTAAAACAGTGACCTGGCAGAACTCATGAGTGAGTTAATTCACGAACCTGGCTCATCTCACAATCATTTAACCAAACTCAGTACAGCAAAACTCCAGCCAAAATTTTTTCCGTTTGGTTTTGAATTGAGTAGAGAGGGATACAATCTGATTCGATTTGAATGTTGTTTATGTCCATGATGGGAATCATTCTACTCATCATCCCTGTCACTTAGACAGTATGAAAGAAAAAATCCATGCCAGAGCAAGAGTAATATTAATAGAGAAGCTTTAAATCTATCAGGTCATTATAGCTGCCTGTATCGCTGTTGGAAAGATATTTTCCTTTGTTTCCTGAACTGCATACATATCTGTCAAAATGTTCTAGGAGATTATTAAGAAAGAAAATTAACAGGAATATTGCAAGCAGGGACATAGATAGCAATAGGCAGCTGACATATTTAAGCTCTTCTCCATTCTATTCAAAACCAACACATAAATGGCTAGAGTTGGGCCAGTAAGAGGTTTTCTATTAAAAAAAATGGAACAATATTGTGACCTTTCAACCTATTCTATACCTAACCCTTATGTTAATATAACAATGTGTATTTTAAAATCGTAACAAAATAATTCACATGAAATTCGGCCTAAATTTGTCTGGAAATCAACACTGAAAGGGTTAAAAAAAAAGCTACTCCTGATGTGGGGTGCAGCTGTGATTTTTACACTAATTTACATAGCAATTTGGGACCACTGGGCTTATACCTTTCCAGTACTCTATAATTTTGATCTCCAAAAATAGCATTGTTTGCCTTGAGAAAAGAAAAGCGATTTTAAATTTCAATTTTATTTTTCTCCCTGTCTTTAACCATTTCTCTGTTATAAATCTTTGCTACACCGAAGATCCTGTTAATACATGTATTTTGCATTTTTACATTTTTTCCTGTATTGATATTAGACTTAAGGGACAGTTTTTAAAGCACTTATGCCAGTATCCCCTGGGCCAATGGCACTAACTAACCTTTTCAGTCCCATAAGTTATTTGTTAAACTACTTATTTGTAATACGATTGGGACCAACAACATATGGGCTTGTATAAAGTGTTAAAGGAATACAAGTTATAGAATATCATACTATATTCTCTTGGTGATTTCTCTTTATTATTGTTTCCTTATAACCAAATTCCCAGTATTCACATGTATGCTGGTTCCCACAATATGGTTACCTGCTAGCTCACAAATCTATTAGGAAAAACAAAGCAATCATTTCTGCCTAGTAGCAGCAATTTAGCAAGATAATGCTCGTGATCTGACAAAAAAACAAAAAAAAAGTTGGATTATTTTATTGAAAGAGGCAATAAAGCTAGCAATACACAATAAACATAACTTTAGTTGTACGTGATACAGGCACAATATTACATCATGTATGAAACTTAAAAAAAAAAAAATCTACTTTCAATAATTATCTGAGTGAAATTGATGGGAAATTAGTACATATTATAGAACATGCAGTCGGTAGATGAGTGAGGATGTCAGGCAATCACTAGTGGGATTATCTGTTGAATTCAGAAACTTTACAGAATGATCGACCAAGGAAGACCATATAGGTGATCACACTGATCTTGTATCTTGCTGCCCATGGATCCGACCAAGTGACACCATAAGGTCTTGTATTTACTGTACTTTTTATTATTTTATTAACTCAAAGGTGCTAAGACTTGTAAACACCTAAACATGGTAAAGAACTCTGAACAGGATAACTTACAAACAACTTTGCCTCCAAAAAAAGTTTGAAAGGTTACACATTCTATAAAAAAAACAAAAAAGGCCATGTCAATTAAATAAAAAGTCCAAAAAAAAGTTAGCCATAAAATTGTTTGGTGGAGAGTTTTATTTCTGGTAGTTGTAGTGGGGCGGAGGTGAATTTCCAAAACTGATTCTGGTTTGAGAGGTTCATTGTTTACATGGGGATCCTTATTTTATCTGAAATGGCTTTTTACATGACTTGTAGTGTAACATACTGTATGTAGCGTATGCTCTTTCTATATATAAGCAGCTGACACTATTACCCTTTATCTTTCTTGTAACCCTAGTAGTACGTAATATAAAACACCTATAAGCAGGGGCCATAGTAAGAGAAGGTAGGACCAAAGCACTATACTTTTCCATTTATTGTTAAAACTTTTGTTTTTTTTCGGCACCCTTGTAGACAGTTTTTTGAGACAAGGTTGTGGCAGCTCTTGGATGGATAATATTATTATTCCCATCACACACATCCCTGAAAAAGGCTCAGAAGTGGCAGGTGTTGTACCAACTACCAGCTGGGGACTGGAAATATCGCAGGTCAATGTACATATTTGCCAGCACACCACAGATCATCAAAAGTCATCAGAGAAGTTTTATTGAAGAATGATCCCATCACAAAGAATAGAGTGTAACATTTTAAGGCTGCGCAGAACCTCTTCTTCCAACATGTGATGATAGAGTGAAATGTTTTGGAGCCATACAGGACCCCTTCGTCAGATATGTGATGCCTGAAAATCTCATGCCTGACAAAGGGGTTCTGCGTGGATGTGCTGTGATCATTCTTCAATAACATTTCTCAGACAACATTTGATGATCGGAGGTGGCAAATATGTACATTGAGTCTTGGAAAGATGCTCGGCCATTTTATATTCCCCTCAAGCCATTTGTTGTTCTGCCTATAAATCAGACCATGTCATACCCGATGACACACATTTGCATCACTACTGAGCCATTCTGGTTTGTGAAAATTTAAAGATAACTCTGTGCACAAAAACAATAATTTAAATATATTCCTCAATACCCACAAAGGGTATAAATCCACTATGTGGGTGCCAAATTCCTGTGCAGACCTAGTTAGTACCTTGTAAAAGCAACATCATCATCATCATCACTGTGCTCTATATATCCTGTGCAGAGAGCAGAGCTGTGGGAGGGACTGAGCATGCCCCTCCCACTACAGCCTGCTTGTAATAAAGCGCCGCTAAACCCAAGAACGAAAATTTAAATATATTGTCCCTTATCAGCCCTTAGATGTTTTCTCTCTTTTTTCTGGACTAATATTTTTTATGTAAGGACAACACTAGAACATTGAGATAAGCTTGAGACATAAGCGCGGCATATCAAAAACACTGATCTAGATAGTGGGATTACAGATTGCAATCCTCTGTACCCTGTTCCTTCACTTTACCTGGACATCCATCTGCTCAAATTTAGTTTTACTTTCTTCTGTAACAAACAACGCTTTCCTCCAGACAGCAGAGCATTTTCTATTGGGAAAAAAAAAGACAAAATGTGGTCATACAGCTGTGTGTATTATTTTCAGTGGGATAACATTAAAGTAATACTAAACAATATACTTATTCTCCATTTGCCATGTAATCTATTTTTCATTAAATAATTTCTTACCCTGATTTTCTGCCTCCTTTTAACACCCATTGGGAGCTCCTGAATGTCTCCATTTCCGATTGACTCCCATTTGTTTGGAACAAGCAGTGGATGTTATTTGTGGTCCTGTGCATTGCTCTATACCAGTGTTTCACAACTCAAGATGCCCCAACAGGTCATGTTTTCAGGATTTCCATTACTTTGCACAGGTGATTTGATCAGTTTCACTGCCTTAGTAATGACTACACCTTCACCTTTCACCTGAGAGAAATCCTGAAAATATGACCTGTTGGGGCACCTTGAGGACTGGAGTTGAGAAACACTGCTCTATACACAGTACAAATCCAATAGTCTATAGTTCATCTCGGGAGTGAGCAAAAGAGGGCGCTACATTTCTACATACAGTGGGACCATGGAGAACAAAGGTAACCACCCTCTAACAGGAAGTGGGATCACATCATTAAAAAAAAGGAATATTGAAATTTTGGGTAGGCTGAGAGTTAAAGAAAATACTTTTTTAAGTTAAGACTACATACTTGAATAAAATTAATGCAATTTTAAACTATAGTGAAGAAGCAGATATAAGACCAGTCACCCTACACAAGCAGCCATGACCCGTCTTAATTACAGGAAGCTCCTGAACACATTTTCACACTGGATTATTTCACAAATCCGGCAAAAAATGCATAAAGAACACCAATATTCAAGTAAGAATGCGCATCACTCTTGTAATTAGCCAATATCTGTGTATCACAGCTTTAATATCCTGAAAATCTATTCATCTTTTATTATGGGTTTTAAAAGAATAAATACGCAGGCAGATATATTATGAATAATGTGCTAATTCTAGATTTAGTAACTTGCAGTATATACTTTACAGAATTGCAGTGATTTACATGGAATTGGCAATGAAATTCTATAATAAATCATACTCACCACAAGATGGCAGCCTTTACAGATGATCGGGCTCACACAAACCAACAATTGTGCTTATATTTACTTTTTCTTATTCCATTTTAAAACCTGAAGGTATATCTGTGATCATTTTTTTGCTTTTGTTTTTTAAGTATTTTTACAAATAGAATATGTGAATAAGTGAAAATGAGGATATGTGAAATCTAAAAAAATGAACTCCTTCTGATTAAAATCTGCAAATGTTATTCACTGCTTTCATTAAAAATTTTATTTTATTTTTATGCACAACACTTCAATGCCCTTGTGTGCTTTTTGGTGTGCTGAAACACATGCATTGAGATGTGTTTGCAAGGCGCATTGGGGTGCCATTCACTATGAATCAAATGAATGACACCGCAACGCACCTTTACCATGCATTTTATGAACAACAATGCTTGGTATTGCAACGTACCACACTGCATTTTGTGCATTACCATGACCACTAACATCAAAACACAATAAAACACACAATTTACTGTGTGAAGGCAAACTAACTTTTTGTTAACATTAGGAGTATCTCATTCCCATCCAGCTGCAGCAATATTAGCCCACTATTTAACATTTATTGGCTGGCATCACCATACCGGGAAGGCCAGCAAGTGCAAAGTCCTGCTATGCAAATACCAGCCTACATGTCAATTAGCACCAGTTTGCTTCTTTTTTGTAAGGAACATAGATTAAAAAAAATCCCCAGGAGCAGAGTTCCACCAGATTGCTCTGCGTCATTGTAGGTAGTGAGGGTAAGGGTGTAAGTGTTGGACTGCAGTTTAATCCACCAACCTGAAGGTGGCACTGTGTCACTTATTCAGGTTTACAGGAGACCATTGTGAACTAATTTGTCTCCTGCTATGAGCTAAAGGCAGCCATCTTAGAGAGTACAGCATGTTGGTCTTTGAAGGCAGTAAAATTCAGGGCAAATAGAATGTTTGGGGAACCATTGGTGGTATGGTGTCCTCGGGTTAACGGTAGGTTAACTGAGAACATGGGAAGTGGAGGCCCCTGCAAATTGATGGGATTGTCTCTGAGCTGTTGTGTTGTGTCTGAGGGCCTATTACACTTAAGGGTTTCCGCAGATACCAAATACAGTAGAACCTCGGATTGTGAGTAACGTGGTTAACGAGTGTTTCGCAATACAAGCTATTTAAAAAAAAATCCTGACGCGGTTTGAGAGTGTTGTCTCACAAAACAAGCAGAATTCAAGCCTCTGCGGTGTGCAGTACCGCATTTAGCCAGAGGTGTGGGGGGGGGGGCGCCAGTGACACTCGGAGCCATTCAGAAATACTCAGAAACACTTGGAAATACTACTTTTCCAAGTGTTTCCAAGCATTTCTGAGGGTTTCCGAGTGCAGCCGAAAGCGCTTTGCATTGTGTGTCCTGTAGTCCAGAACTGGCCTGGCCAACAGTGTCACTTCCTTATTCAGACTACATGTCCCATAATGCATTGCTCTGTTTGCTCTCATGGGGGGGAAAAAACCCTCATAGAGTTTAGCACTAGGGGGAGCTAAACCTTAGTCTTAGCTCTTAGGCAGCCCATACATTGATGATCAATGTATGAAAAAAAGTGATCAATGATTGATCACTTTTTTTCATTCAACTATTAGGTTAAATGAAAAAAAAAAGAAATTATCAAATTCCCCCATCTACACATTATAGGTGGACCAGTGCTGGAATAACCAGAGTTGCTGTCCTGTCCTGGCTATTCACAGTGCTGGTCTCTGACTCCATGGCAGCGGCCGCAGCACATAGGAACCCAGTGCAGGTTACTTTATGGGGCTGATGTACAGGAGGGCCAGCACAATTTGTTGTTATGCTGCGTACACACGATAAGTTAGTCTGATGAAAACGGTCTGATGGACCGTTTTCATCAGACCAAACCGATCGTGTTTGGGCCCCATCGGTTATTCATCCATAGGTTAAAAAAATAGGAACTTGTTTTAAAATTATCTGATGGATAAAAAAACCGATAGAAAAAAACAATCGTCTGTGGGTACGTCCATCGGTTAAAAATACACGCATGCTCAGAATCAAGTCGACGCATGCTTGGAATCATTTGAACTTCATTTTTTTCAGCACGTCGTTGTGTTTTACATCATCGCGTTCTGACACCATCAGTTTTTTAACTGATGGTGTGTAGGCACGACTGATCATCAGTCAGCTTCATCAGATAACTGATGGAAAAATCCATCAGACCGTTTTCATCAGACTAACCTATCGTATGTACAGGGCATTAGAGATGGGCTGGGCATGTTCAAAATTCCACATGCCAGGGCCTGCCAGGAAGCCCACACTGCACAGAGCTAATCACAGGCAGTGAGACATTTCCTGGTCTGCAGCTGCACAGATCAGGACTGTCTCACTGGCTGTGATTAGCACTGTGGAGTCTCGGCTTCCTGGCGGGATCGGGCATGTCGGATTTCAAATACACCCGAGCCCATCTCTATTGGTTGTAGACAGTTGAGTTCCCTGCAGGTTGCTTAGCAGCAGTGGAGCCTTCTCTGACATGCTGATTGTGATGCAATCCAGGTGATGCTCCCAGTCAAATCCTAGTCCTAAATATCGGTGATTGTATTGATCAAAGCCCACACTTTACAGGCATAGAGCCCACATGGCTGCTGAACATACGGTTGATTTTATATATGTGGTTGTACTCTTAAAGCTAATAAATACTGTGTTTATTAGATCTGACTGGGAGCATCACCTGGATCACATCCCGATCAGCATGTCAGAGAAGGTTATACAGCAATGCTAGGTGACCAGCTGGGGGCTCGGCTCTCTATAACCAATAGTGCCAGCCTTCCCCTGCATGCACCCATAATGTCACCAGCACTAGGTCCTAATAGATTGCCGCCGCTGCCAAGGAGACAGATGCCAGACCAGCGCTGTAAATAGCAGGGACAGGACAGCTGGGGATCCCCACTGTGGCAGAACAACAGGGCCCGGTGGCAAGACAACCTTTGCAACCCTGATAGTTCTCCCACTGCTTTGGACCCTTATATTTTCTTGGTGTGCTGATGACATATATCTCTTGTTTTCTGCCACCCTGGAGGGAGCTCACCGCAGAACATGTGAAAGGGCCCGTTGTGGGATTGTAGTAAAGGGCCCCAGGATATATATATATATATATATATATATATATATATATATATATATATATATAATTGCATTTTATAGTTGGCCCCCCTACTTGTGTCCCTGTCCTCCCATGTGCCCCCCCCCCCCTAAATATGAAAGCTGGAGACGCCACTGGAGAGGAGCCACTGAATTGTTTTGTGATTTCTCTGTTCACCTGGAAATGACACACCTCGCTCCCCTAGCACTTACCGACACACCTTGAGTAATTTTAAAGAATTTATTAGGCCAAGCATAGCCTAAAATCAGAGAGGATTAGCAAGAGTAATTATACAAACAATCAATAAGACACCTGCAATATTCTGGACTAACAGTAATTAACAGAGCTGAACTGTATTTACCTAGCAACAGAAAATAAAGAGAGTCTTAACCTCCTCTGCATGAGTGAAATGATCATTCACTACCAGTACTTTCCCTTAGCCACTTGTGTTGGAATCCAGACTCCAGAAATCAATGCACACAAAATCCACTCGGGCAGCTCTGGAGGGCAGAGTCTTCCTCTGGATGCAGCAGAGACAGGAGTGACAATAGTTCTCAACCTCAGTCCAACACGGCCAGTAGATAAGATCTCTAAGAACCTTGAACATTCATTCAGGTTCACAAATGTCCATGTTCATCATGTAGTGTATTCAGCTTTGTTCCCCTGTGTTTCTCAGGGAGAAACAGTTGCCATCTTTATTTTGGCTCATCCAAGGGGCCCCTTTGGTAGACCACACTGTCCAGCAGCTGTAAATGAGCCAACTCTTTGTGGACTAGTCAATCCTCTTTTGGAGAATCTGCGGCTAGTGGAGGCTCTGGGCAACCACTCTCCAAGGCTCCCAAAGTCAAACAGCAGATGGCATCTTCTGTTTCGTATTCCTTAAAAAAAGAGTTCCAGTCTCCTGTGTAAAAATTACAAAAACTGTTACTGTTACAAAAACTGTAGCTGCTGACTTTTAATAAACAGCCACTCTTCCGTCCAACGATCCAGCGATGTGCTCAGCCCAGATGTTTTCACCTCTTATCTTCTGTCTTCGGGTTTGGCAACTTAACTTTGGATACCTAGCTGTCACAGCTTGTGGCTTCAAAGCTGGGTGCCCACTGCACATGCACGAGACGCACTGCGCATTGTGAGTTGTTCTGCAGTCTTCTGGGACCTGTCACAATTCCCAGAACCCTGGGGGAGAGTAGAACTTCCGCTTCTGGTCACCTAGGCAATCACAGGGGAAGTGGTGGCAGGTACCCCCCAAATTGCCATTACTGAAAGAGGAGCAGGGGAAGAGGCCTTAAAGCAGAACTTCCCCTTATGAGTGGAGTTCCACTTTAAATATTTCTTGGAGAGAGCAGGTAGGCCCTCATTCCTTACCTTGGTCAAGTTCAGTAGAGCTTTGGGACACCAGCAGTGTTGACTCTGATGACTTCAGTCCATGTTGCCACTCTGGCTCTGTAACCTATGTCTTGACACAAATCTTGTATTCCTTCTGAATTCAGAAAGTTCACTCTTAATTAGGAGTCTCTGAATGACAGGGTCTTCTTCACAAAGCATCAGTGTCCCTATTCCTGATTCCAGGGTGGTATTTCAAACTAAAATGGAATCCAGAAAGTGCCACCAACTATCGATGTCCCATGGCATTAAGTTTGGCTGTCTTAAGCAGGGCCGGCACCACCATAAGGCAGCATAGGCAACCGCCTTAGGGTGCCAGGCTAGGGGGGGCGGTAAAATTTAGATATGTGCATTCCCGTTCGTACGAATGTTATTTTCGTACGAAAATGTTCATTTTCGTACCCGCAGAATAATGTGTACATACGAAAAAATTTAAGCACCAAAATACGAAAACGACGGGATTACGAATGAGTCGCATAACGAACAACCGCAAATACGAACGAACGATCCGACGAAAACGGCAAAAGAACGAATATGACATCTATAACAAAAGACTTGCATTCTTTATTTTGTTTGAATCCTTGTTCTGTTCGTATTTTGATTTTCAGTCGTATGTTCATATGACATCTATAACAAAAGATTTTCATTCTGTATTTTGTTTGATTCCTTTTTCTGTTTGTATGTTCATATGACATCTTATAACAAAAGATTTGTATTCTGTATTCTGAATTCCTTTTTTCTGTTCGTAATTTGGTTTCAAAATACAGAATGCAAATCTTTTGTTATAAGATGTCATTTTCGTTTTTTTTTAATGGGCAGTGAGTGTAGTTAGTTAGTGAAGCAGCTTCTCTTTTGTGCTGAGTAGTACAGTAAAGCCAAATAAACTTTTCTGTGGATTTTCGTCTGAAGGGAGATCAGTTGGCCAGACTTTTGAACCTGGAACCCAAAAATGGTTTTCTGATGGAGTTTAAAAACGAACGAACGTTTCGGTAAAACGATCGTTTTTATGTTTGTTGTTAAAAAAGTTTGACCAAGTGTATGGGGCTTAACAATAGTTAATATGGATGAGCTGCATGTTGAAAGTGCCGCGAATCCCGCGATATATTTACAAAAGTACAAAATGACAAAAATTCACGAAAATTATTGTCTAACAAGTAACGAACATGAATTAAACAGAATAACGAACCATCCCGCATGTACGAAAATAAAACGGTAACCAAAATACGAAACGATCGGAATACGAAAAATTGGGTCGTACGAAAAACGAACGGGAACGAACAGGAAAACGGACGTCTTACGAAAAACGAACGGGAACGAACCTACGGAACGATACGAAACAGAACAAAAAAAAACGAAAAAAAATTCTGTGCACATGTCTAGTAAAATTCACCTGAGAAGACAGACTCCGCTGCATGTACCAGATTCTGCACACAGTTCGCCCCCTTCATCTCCCCCATTCCCAGTGTCTTGCCCTCTCTCCTTCCCCACATCTCTGGCTCCCTTTTTCCAGCGCCGGCTTTTAGCATGTTTTGTCAGCGCCAGCTGTTGCGAGAGCTTCCTGCTGGGTAAGCATGCCCCCCTTCCGGGACTCCTCTCCATCCCCTGTCTGCACTGCAGCCCTAGCAGCGACAGTGAGAACAGATGGGAGAGCGCCAGTGAAAAGAGCAGCTGGCTGGAAGTGCCAGAAGTACAACATGATACAGGGAACTAGGGCAGATCGGGTGCGTCGGACGCCATACATGTCCTGGCTTGCGGCGATTTCCCTTCGCTTCTCTTCTTGGACTGCCAGGGATCTGTTATGCAGCGCCGCTCTCCTTCAGATAAGGCCACCACCATTGTCATGTTCATTGTGCAGTGCATTGTATACACTGAGGAACATATGTGCAGGGGGGTGTGTACAGTTGGGAAACATATGTATGGAGAGGTGTGCAGTGGGGAGCAGATATGCAGGGGGGTGTACAGTGAGAAACATGTGTGTGGGGGTGTGTGCAGTGGGGAGCAGATATCCAGGGGGGTTTACAGTGGGGAACATATGTGCGGGGAGGGGTGCAGTGGGGAGCAGATATGCAGGGGGGGGTACAGTGGGGAACATATGTGCAGGGGGTGTACAGTGGGAAACATGTGTACAGTGGGGAACATATGTGCAGGGTGGTGTACAGTGGGGAACATATGTGCAGGGGGGAGTACAGTGGGGAACATATGTGCAGGGGGGTGTACAGTGGGAAACATGTGTACAGTGGGGAACATATGTGCAGGGGGTTGTACAGTGGGGAACATATGTGCAGGGGGGTGTACAGTGGGGAACATGTGCAGGGGGTGTACAGTGGGGAACATATGTGCAGGGGGGTGTACAGTGGGGAACATTTGTACAGTGTGGAACATACGTGCAGGGGGGTGTACAGTGGGAAACATGTGTACTGTGGGGAACATATGTGCAGGGGGTTGTACAGTGGGGAACATATGTGCAGGGGGTGTACAGTGGGAAACATGTGTACAGTGGGGAACATATGTGCAGGGGGTTGTACAGTGGGGAACATATGTGAAGGGGGGTGTACAGTGGGGAACATGTGCAGGGGTTGTACAGTGGGGAACATATGTGCAGGGGGTGTACAGTGGGGAACATTTGTACAGTGTGGAACAGCTGGGCTGTTCCTGGAGCACACGGCTGCCCACTCAGCCTCTTCGCAGCCGCCCATTCAGTTCACGGCATGGGTTGGGGGGCAGAGACTAGAGGTCCGCTGACTGGTGAGGATTGTGAGGTGGGAGGGGCTGGAGGAGACCCTATCTCCTGATTTCAGCATAAGTGTCACTGCTACGAGACACCACAAAGTCGGAGACACACTAGGTAACACTACCTATGATTATAGTTGCCATTAACAGTTCTCAGATCAGCAGATGACCTGGATCAAGAGCACCTAAATTGGCTGATCAGAACTCCCCCCAGCATTGCCACTCATCCCATTCCCCCTCCACCAAGGAGTAAGAGAAGGAATTAAAATAGAGAATACATGGAAGGGAGAGGATAGAGGGGGAGGAAGAAAGAAAAAGGGAGAGAAAGAATAAAAGAAAAAAGAAGAAAGACGGCTAGAGAGAGGGATGGGGGGAAAAAACAAGAAATTAGCATAGCGAGAGATAAAAGGGAAAAAGAGGAGAACAAAGAGAAAGTGTGGTACATCCTAAATTGTACCATATGAGGTTTTAATACTGTACGAGTGGAGGGGACTCAAGGAGTGCTAAATTTCTGTGGGTTATGAGCGCAAATTACTTGTCTTGCCTTGGGTGCTGACCACCCACGCTACGAAAATAATTTTACTGTTAGGGGTCCCCACAACTTGGGAAATTTTATCAAGGGGTCACGGCACCAAAAGGTTGAGAACCACTGGTCTATCAGATGACTTTGACTCACGTAAGCAATGAGTCTCAGATTTATCTATCATGTTCTTCATACAACACATCACCCAGTCCTTTTCTGTTGGCGTCATTATGTAGCTCATAGGTTTTGTTAGGGTGAGCATAGGCAAAAACTGGGGCATTGGTCTAACTTCCTTTCAACTGAGGAAAGGCCTGTTCACATTGATTGGACCATTCTCCCTCTGTGCACTCTCAGGACTTTCCTGGCCCTTTGGCTTGATGAACTATATCTGAGGTTGTTTGCTTTTCTTCATCTTCTTCAGCTCTCAGCAGCTCTGTGAGGGGCTAGGCTATCTTTTTGTGAACCCTTACACACACACCTCCTGTAGTAAGGACAGAACTCCAAAAATGATCTCAACTCATTCACATTTCATGGCCTTGGCCAGGTGGTGATGACTTCCAACTTCTTAGGGGTCTGGGATTGTTCTTTTGTTGAGCTTTCAATAATCAATGCAGTGGCCCCTGAAGAAGTCACGTGACGTGACATAACGTGTAGGGCGTGACCGGAGGTTTTTAATGCATCACTGGTGGAGGGCCGTCTCCCTGTCTCAATGTCCACAGCTAATGTGGTATTGCTACTTAAGCCTGGGAAGGATCTTGTTGACCCGGGCTCTTAAAGACCAATCTCTCTTCTTCAGAGTGATGTGAAGACCTTGGCTAAGGCCCTGGTGCTACGGGTCAACAAGGTTATATCCTCCATTATTTACCCCAATCAGGCTGGTTTTATGCAACAAAAATCGACAGCCAAAATTCTTAGGCGGCTTTTTCCTAATATGCAAATGCCGGCAGACAACGGGGGTCAAAGGGCTCTTTTATCCCTAGACACTAATAAGGAATTTGACAGTGTTGACTGGCGGTATCTGTGGGTGGTGTTGTCCGGGTTTGGCTTTCACACTACTGCGATCTCAAAGTTGCGCAATTTTACCGAGATTTTGCCACAATTCGAGGCCGCGATTTCAGGGAATGCCTGTGTAAATAGCATCAAAATCGGACCAAAGTAGTGCAGCGACTACTTTGAAATCGGAATGACTTGAAGTCGTACTAATATGAATGGTTGTCATTGGAAATCATGGGAAACGACTTGTTATGCTACTTTGCCATCACAAATCGTGGGACACATTGTATAAGTGTGAAAGGGGCCTTAAGCCCCGTACACACGATCGGTTCATCCGCTGAGAATGGTCCGAAGGACCGTTGTCATCGGTTAACCGATGAAGCTGACTGATGGTCTGATGTGCCTAAACACCATCAGTTAAAAAAACGATCGTGTCAGAACGCGGTGACGTAAAACACATGAACGTTCTGAAAAAAATGAAGTTCAATGCTTCCAAGCATGCGTCGACTTGATTCTGAGCATGCGCGGGTTTTTAACCGATGCTTTTGCATACTAACCATCGGTTTTGATCGGTCAGGCGTCCATCGGTTCAATTTTAAAGCAAGTTTTACATTTTTTGACCGAAGGTTAACTGACCGATGGGGCCCACACATGATCGGTTTGGACCGATGAAAAAGGTCCTTCAGTCCGTTTTCATCGGTTTTGACCGACCGTGTGTACACGGCCTAAGTCTGCAATAATGCAGCTGGATGATGGGCCTGGGCTGATGTTGCCGACATTATGCCCTATTCCTGTGGTTTCCACTTTTAAATACTTGTGAGTTCATATTTGTTGACTACTGCCAACTTAATGTCTACCCCTTGTTGACCCGATTTAGGGATTACATTAATATATGTCACAAGCTTAAAATGTGGCTAGGGGGGAAATCTAACCTAATTAAGATGATTTTAATGCCTCAGCTATTATACTTTCTTCATAACACACCTGTAGTGATTCCTTTAAACGTGTTCAGAGTGGTGAACTCTCTTTTTCGTTTACTGCTATGGAACACTGGCCATCCTAGGAAAAAGCTGGAGCAGTTGCAAATCCCTAAAGATGGCGGAGGGTTGGCACTGCCTAACCTTTGGCTCTATAATATTGCAGCTCAACTGCAACATTTGGTTGGTTCTATGTCCCCCGGCCCAGCTGGTTCATCGGCCCACCTTATGCTTAATGGCACTGGTTCCAGAGGAACTGGAGGCACAGCTGTTCCAGAAATCAAATAAACAGATGCCCACATTTCACTTAGGCGCTCACTACCAGATATCATGTTGTATTAATATACAGTTAAGGCATGAGGTTCAAGCACAGGGTGATGCAGGGGAATGGGTGCATTCACCCACTCCTATTTTCCTCTTGCTCCACTCTAGTACTGAAACTAAGGGAATAATCTCCCAATGCTATAATATGCTACTGCAGGAATATCTAAAAGCATATCCCACTATGGTAACATCCCAAGGGGAAAAAAGACTTGGGGCCCTTAATGGGGAAACAGTGAGAGGAAGCTGTTCAATCTATTCCTAACTGCTCTCTAAATATATGTCAAAAAGTGTCTTAGCTGTATATTATACTTTGAGTACACTATACCCCAGTAAAGCTTCATAGGATGGGTAAAATGGCAGACCCCTTGTGTGGTAGGTGCGGACGGGATCCTGGGAGATCTCATACATCTCCTCTGGTTATTGGTTATTGGAGCGGAGTTCTCTCAACACTCATCGGGTTTCAGACAACTGAACCTCTGGATCCAATATGTTGTGTGTTGGATCAGTGGCGTAGCGTGGGGGTGTGGGGGGGCCATGGCACCAGTCGCAACATTGAGGGGGGCCAAATCCCTTGCCAGGCAGTGTGTCACTGCCAGCTCCGTCCCCCTAATGTTTACTTCCTGTGTTCCTGCAGCTGGTGCCCTGTGATTCGGCGAATAGGGTCATGTGCGGCGGCGCTGGCCTGTTCGCATTCATGGCGGTGCTGGCCTATCCACGATCACGGCGGCACTGGTCTATCTGCGAACACGTCGGCGTTGCCCTATCCGTGATCACGGTTTCTCCTGGAGTCTCGCCTCCGCCTAGCCTCCGGAACGCTGTAAAGTCTTCGCCTCCTCCAGGTTGCCCCTCTCATCCGAACCGTCTTTACCTCCTCCAGACTGATGGAAGACACAAGCTGCAGGTGAGGTCATAAGAGTCGGGTAGTGTTGCTGGCCCCGGGGATTGTGGATACGGTCTGGGGAGAGGGAGCAGCCAGCTAGAGAGAGAGAGAGAGAGAGAGAGAGAGATTAGACAAACAGTTAGAGTCAGTATTGTTCAGTATAGGAATACTGTAGTGTAAAGTGTAGTGTAGTGGGCAGAGCAGTGGTCAGTGTAGTGGACAGAGCAGTGGTCAGTATAGTGGACAGAGCAGTGGACAGTGTAGTGTAGTGGACAGAGCAGTGGTCAGTGTAGTGGACAGAGCAGTGGTCAATGTAGTGTAGTGGACAGAGTAGTGGTCAGTGTAGTTGACATAGCAGTGGTCAGTGTAGTGTAGTGGACAGAGCAGTGATCAGTGTAGTGTAGTGGTCAGTGCAGGGAACAGAGCAGTGGTCAGTGTAGTGGACAGAGCAGTGGTCAGTGTAGTGGACAGAGAAGTGGTCAGTGTAGTGTAATGGACATAGCAGTGGTCAGTGTAGTGTAGTGGACAGAGCAGTGGTCAGTGTAGTGTAGTGGTCAGAGTAGTGGACAGAGCAGTGGTCAGTGTAATGTAGTGGACAGTGTAGTGGTCAGTGTAGTGTAGTGGACAGAACAGTGGTCAGTGTAGTGTAGTGGACACCGCAGTGTTCAGTGTAGTGTAATGGACAGTATAGAGGACAGAGTAGTGTAGTGGTCAGGTAGGTCAGTGTAGTGTAATGGACAGTGTAGTGGACAGAGCAGTGTAGTGGTCAGGTAGGTCAGTGTAGTGGACAGAGCAGTGGTCAGTGTAGTCTAGTGGTCAGTGTAGTCTAGTGGTCAGTGTAGTGTAATGGACAGTGTAGTGGACAGAGTAGTGTAGTGGTCAGGTAGGTCAGTGTAGTGTAATGGACAATGTAGTGTAATTGACAGTGTAGTGGACAGAGTAGTGTAGTGGTCAGTTAGGTCAGTGTAGTGGACAGAGCAGTGGTCAGTGTAATGTAGTGGACAGTGTAGTGGACAGTGTAGTGGTCAGTGTAGTGTAGTGGACAGTGTAGTGTAGTGGATAGAGAAGTGGTCAGTGTAGTGGACACAGCAGTGGTCAGTGTAGTGTAATGGACAGTGTAGAGGACAGAGTAGTGTAGTGGTCAGGTAGGTCAGTCTAGTGTAATGGACAGTGTAGTGGACAGAGTAGTGTAGTGGTCAGGTAGGTCAGTGTAGTGGACAGAGTAGTGGTCAGTGTAGTGTAGTGTAGTGGACAGAGCAGTGGTCAGTGTAGTCTAGTGGTCAGTGTAGTCTAGTGGTCAGTGTAGTGTAATGGACAGTGTAGTGGACAGAGTAATGTAGTGGTCAGGTAGGTCAGTGTAGTGTAATGGACAATGTAGTGTAATTGATAGTGTAGTGTAATGGACATTGTAGTGGACAGAGTAGTGTAGTGGTCAGGTAGGTCAGTGTAGTGTAATGGACAGTGTAGTGTAATGGACAGTGTAGTGGACAGAGTTGTGTAGTGGTCAGGTAGGTCAGTGTAGTGTAATGGACAGTGTAGGACTTAGGTAGTGTAGTGGACAGGTAGGTCAGTGTAGTGGCCAGTATAGGAAGCAGGTAGGTTAGTGTAGTGGTGAGGTAGGTTACTGTAGTGGTCAGGTAAGTCAGTGTTGGAATCGGGTAGGTTAGTGCAGTGGTCAGTGTAGGAATCAGGCAGGTCAGTATAATTATAGGAAGGGAAGGGACTCAGGGGGTGCTAAAAGCCTTCAGGTTAGGGGGCGCAAATGACTTGCCTTTCCCTGGGTGCTGACAAGCCACGTTACGCCACTGTGTTAGATATCCAGAGGAGATGGTTAGGATTGCCTTCTCTAGGGCCTTGTTCCAGGTCAGAAAGGTTATCCTTATCAGATGGATATCGTCTAATCCACCTGTAGTTACCTCTTGGATAACACATGTAAGAAAAACCCTTTGGGCTCCTTTGCTTGATACACCAGGAATACGTCCTAGGAAACTTGTCATGTCAAGAATTCTTCAATGTCCCACACAATGATTGTGTTTAGTACATATAGTGCTGGTTCCAATATTTGACTGCTAAGAGGTTTAGACTTGTTGGCTATATGAGAGGAACAATGTTTGATGTGATTTGTATAAATGCATGTTGGATTTTGAAATGTATGTACACTGGAAGTTGTTTTCTTTTCAATAAAAACAATTCTCTGATGAAAATAAATAAATAAAGATATCATCTAGTGTATTCCAATGGCCAATAAATATAGAAGAACAAATGTTAAACCTGGGTGGCTGAACCATAATGTAAAAAGTGATATTAACCTCCCTGGCGGTATGATTCTTTCAGAAAAAAGGTGCTGAAAGCGGTACCATTATTTGCAAGGAAATTTGGCGTTTTATATTGTAGGCCTGCAATTCTTAGGAATAACTCACTTAAATCTGACCAAACAAGAGTCTAGTATGACATTTTTTTTAAAACAAAATGATAAATTATAATATAATAAATAATTATAAATAATTATAACAAGTAATAATATAATTATAATAAAAATTATTCAATAATGTAATCAAATCAAAATCACTGAAAATGTGCTCAGTTGCGGAATCCAGGATGGAGAAAGTTCTGGGGGCCCTAGTAGAAGAGCAGACTATTAGCATGCATTTAGGCTAGGTACACACCTGTGCAGTCACACAGGCTGCGGTTTGCACGGGCACGAGAGCTCATTTACTGTATTAGAATGGGCTTCCATCAGAACCAGCAGGACAATACATCAGCGATGGCGTGCACGTGCACGAGAAGACGTGAGGCCGCGCTGCGCTCTTGGGTGAGGAGGAAGAGGCAGGGAGCAACGGGAGGAGGGGCGGAACATGGAGTGTGAGAGAGCGGACATCACACCATACACACGCCGCATGCTGCTTCTCACCGGCACACCACGGAGCCGTCGGGACCATCTGGAGCCGCAGATAGCGGAGCCCCGCTCGCTACACTGAGAAGACGGAGCGCAGGCAATAAGTAGAGGGGGCATAGAAAGCAGCACGGAGCAGGTATTGGGAGGACAGCACACGCAAACCTACAATATCCCTGGCCAGGTCTCATGGACGTGAGTATGGTGAGCCAGCGGTACGCTGAGTTTAGATGAAGAGTCTGCACCCCGTCTCCTTGGGGACCCAGAAGGGGAGGTACATTTTTTTTTTCTTTTAAAAAAAAAACGTGTCTGAATGTGTCTAAACTCTATTGAAGCTTATGACCCCATCCGCTACTGCAAACAGTAAACAGTAAGGTCAGCGGTAAGAAACCCCCTACGCAAAAATCAGGAATCACGGAGATAAGGCGGGGGAAACCTGCACCATTACCCTGCAAAAAGAACAGGTCTGTTATGCACTGTTATGCACTGTTATGCACTATTCACTTTTTATTTTCTGGATCCCTAAGGTATGAGAAATTCACTTCTACTGAAAAACTGTAAGGGACTGTATCGTGCGATAAGCATACAAAAGCAACATAACGTACTGTAAAAGAAATGTGTGAGAAATGTGTGAGAAAAGATCTGAATTTGACCTGAAATTTGGGGCAGAGTACCAGAAGGGGGGTGTTTGAAGAAAACAAACCGTAAAGTAGTACTGAAAACCATTAAATCATTAGATGCAAAAGAAGCACAAGGTGCAAACACCCAAGGTATCTCAAACAGATCACTCATATTGGTATCCGGGCTTTCGGAACTCTGTACTCTACATGCTGAACGAATCTATGCAATACATTTTATATTTGTATAAAAGTTAATTGCATGGCTCACAAATCAGCCAGCGGGTCCCGCTGAATTATGAACGTAGGTCTTTGCAAATGCATACGACTCCCCTGTTATCGGTTTGAAATCTCACTGAAGGAAGTTTAGTTATACATACACTGGGGGAAATACCAAGAGATTATTTAAGACCTAACGGTGACATAACTCCGGCACAGGAGAAGGCTGTGTAAGTGCTCCCTTAGTCCCTTTTTTTTTTTTGGGTCACTCTAGCTTCCTGGCTCAGTAAGTACTATAGAGCCGAAGCTATAGGAGTGAAAGGGGGAACGTAGGGGACCCCTCGAAATACTAAAGCGCACAGGAATAACACGGTGGCACGCTCCCCTATCACCTGTTAGTAACAACTCCCCTTTTTCCAATACGTGATTAAGAACCATAAGAGGGTGATACTCAAAACGGTGCAAGTACGTATGATAAAGTGACATACGGGGGATTAAAGCCAGAGGAGTTCAGTATTAGAGAAAATCTCCCGTTCCATCCATCCCTGCATTTTACATGAGTGTCCCCTTTCCAACGGAGCCTCTCTCCAATTTCTAACTCTCCCAATAATTGGAAAAAGGAGGTCAAGCTGGGGAAGAGAATTAGAAGGAGAGAGAATAATATGAGTAGAATGACGAGTAGATCAACAAAAGGGGGGCCCCCAATTACCCCAAGCAATACAACAGCAACAAGCTCAATAAGACCATTTGTGACCAGAGGGGAAAGCCCGCGTGCCCAGGGGACCCAGGGAGCAATGAAGCAACAACAACAAGCGAATAAAATTAAAAAGACTGATAGTAAGATACCCCAGAGTGATATTTCCAGGGAAACATCCATTGAACTAAGAGAGGAAGGGCCCAGGGGAAATGGACTGGAAAGTAGCAGGATGGAAGAACAAAGCGTAAACACACAGTCCCCCTCAAAGGGAGAAATGGCAGAGATGCTGCTAAAACTGGAAAATGCGATAAAGGGGGAGATACAGAACTTACGGACAGATTTTAGTCAAATGCTCTCCAGAATAGAATCAGCAGAGGAACAAATCGAGAAACAAGAACAAAAATCTAACTCACTAAAAATTCAGATCGATCAGATCCAATTACAACAGAGGCATATTCTCTACAAATTAGAAGATCAGGAAAATAGAAACCGGAGACAAAACCTGAGGATTAAATCAATACCAGAGAAGAGGGGAGAGGATCTTAGGACAATTATGCAAACGATATTTAATCCTGTACTGGAAAGAACAGTTGATAATTCAATCATGATCGAAAGGGTACATAGAGTAGGAAACCCGAAAAGAGGGCCCCCCGAGCGAACAAGAGACGTTATAATAAGATTCAGACTTTATGAAGAGAAAGAAGAAATATGGAAGAAGCTGAGGGGGCAACCCCCGATAGTCTTTGAGGGGGCCGAGCTCCGGATATTCACTGATGTGGCCCCAGAAACCTTGGCGAGGAGATGGTTGTTAAAACCACTTCTAAAACAGATGATCGATCTGAATATCAAGTATAACTGGGGATTTCCCGCCTGTCTAATTGGGATAAGAGAGGGAAGATCTGCGACCTTGAGATTCCCCGAGGACTTAAGTGAATTCTGCAGGAAATTGGATATTCGGATCCCTGACTTGCCGGGCTGGGGTTAGGGGGAGGGAGCTATGAGGGAGGGGGGGGCCTCTTTCGTGAGACCCCCCATCCCTCTCCTTCTCCTACCCATCCGGCTCCGACTTAGGCTAAAATATGCCTCCTTAAGGTCCCCTTTGATGAAGCCCTTCTCCTCTTTTGTTTTGAGAGTTGAGGGGACACCCGGTGGGCATAGAGGAAGACGATCGGAACTAGTCCCTTTTTTCAAAGGGATCAAATGTACCTGGGGATTCCCTGTTTGTTAAGCCGGGATTTGAGAGAGGAGATCCGCAGTGTTAAGAATCCCAGAGGACTTAAATGAGTACTGAGGGGAACTGGACACTCGGGTTTCCACTTTATCGGGGTGGGGCAGGGGGGGAGAGGGGGGGCCCTAATCCGAGGCCCCCCCTGCCCTCTCCATCTCTCTCTACCCAGCCCTGTCCTATGGTACATTGTGCCTCGTTAGGACCTCTCTTTTGACTGCCCCCTAGGTGTGTTGTGGCCCTTTTTTTTTGTTTTTTTTGTCTTTCTCCCCCTGTCTGCTACCGGAACCCGAGAGGGCTCTGGGCGGTTATGGGGGAGATGAAATTGAAGTTTGTCCCCCACTCCCCTATCCAAACGATAGTGGGGGGGGAGGAAAACCCTAAAACCTCACCCAGAGCGATCTGGACCAAGACATGGTAGTTGGTTCAGAGGTCTTTAATAGACCAAACGGGAGGGCGGGAGGAAGGGAGGGGGGAGGGGGGAAGAGGGGGGAGGAACAGAGGGGGGGGGAAGCCCTGTCTCACCTGGACAACTAGAA
This sequence comes from Rana temporaria, assembly GCF_905171775.1. Lineage (NCBI taxonomy): Eukaryota > Metazoa > Chordata > Amphibia > Anura > Ranidae > Rana > Rana temporaria. Next base: position 85,851,251 of record NC_053493.1, on the reverse strand, counting down.
GAGAGCGTAAACCATAGAAGAGAAAATTGCAGACCTAGCGGAAAAAAAAAAAACGAAGATGCCAGTAATTAAATGCCTCTCATACAACGTCAAGGGTCTAAACAGCCCATACAAGAGACATAAGGTGCTAAAGGAACTGAAACATTATAGGGCAGATATTGTATTCCTACAAGAGACCCATTTGACAATAGGGTCAAACGTAAGGATGCGCCAGACTTTCCCACTTGGTATTATGGAGACACCATCTCCAAGAGAGCCAGAGGGGTCGCAATAGGTGTAGCCAAGGAGATTAGGTTTGTGCTTATAGATAGACTAACTGACCCAGAAGGGAGATTCCTCTTTCTGAGAGGAAAATTGGAGGAAGAAGAGTACACTCTGGTAAACGTATATGCACCTAACATCTCCCCGATGAAATACATAATGGAAATTTTAGGGAAATTAAAAGACTTCAGTAGGGGAAAGATAATACTAGGAGGAGATCTAAACTTCTGCATGGATCCGAAAGTGGATAAGTCACACCGGACATCAGAAACTCAGGACACACAATTAAGAAAGGTCAAAGCTAGCCTACATAGAAGTCAGCTAGTGGATACATGGAGGATCTTTAATCCTAGTCAGCGAGACTATACATTTTACTCCCAGGTGCATGGTAGTTACTCTCGGATCGACCACATCCTTGTTGATCATAGAATGCTGGAGGGGGTGGTCGAGACGAGAATAGAGCCCATGACGATTTCCGACCATGCGCCCATTAGTATATCTATAAAAATCTCGGGCAATCAAAGGCCCTATCAAAGCTGGAGATTAAATGAGGAACTACTGATTGAGGAGAAAAGCTTAACAAGGGTTAAAAAAGAACTAGAAGAATATTTTAAGATCAATCAGACTGAGGAAATTTCGGCGGCAACCCTATGGGATGCCCACAAGGCAGTGATAAGAGGGGTTCTGATCTCGGAAGGAGCAAGGAGAAAAAAAGAAGCGATCAGTAAAAAAGTAAAATTAATAGACGAGATTTTCAGCTTAGAACAAAAACATAAAAAAGAATGTAAGCAACGAGATGTATACCAAACCCTTGTCAACAAACGAAATGAACTTAAAGATCTCATGGATCAGGAAACAAGAAAAGACTTCAACTCAATAGCAGGGGAAAGATACAAGTGGGGAAATAAAACAAGCAAACATTTGGCTCGGCTGGTGAAAAAAAAGAAATCAAGGAACTATATTGACAAAATTAAAAACGAAAAAGGAGAGGTTTTCCATAAAACAAAAGAAATTGCCGAAACATTTAGATTATACTATGAAAAATTATACTCAGTAGAACAAAAGACTTGGCAGATAGGAGAGAAAGAAAATAAGATTACAACCTTTTTAAAAGAAGCAAGACTCCCAAAAATTAGTCAAATCGATGCAGAGGGGATGGATAGGCCAATCACGGAAAACGAAATCAAGTTAGCATTAACAAACTCAGCCTCAGGTAAAAGCCCAGGCCCAGATGGCTTTACAGTAATGTATTACAAAAAATGTAAAGAGATACTATTACCAAGGCTATGTAAGTATTTTAACGGCCTCGGGAAGGGGTACAAATTAAGTAAGGAGGCCTCGGAAGCAATTATTACCGTTATCCCGAAAGAAGGCAAAGACTTGGAAAGCTGCTCGGGTTACCGGCCAATATCCTTGCTAAACACGGATTTAAAATTGTTCGCAAGGATATTGGCCGGGAGAGTTAAGCAGGAAATGAATGGATTGGTGTATCCAGATCAGACGGGCTTTATTCAGGGGCGAGAGGGGAGGGATAACGGTGTAAGAACACTTTTGATAATTCGGAAAACGAGGACGGCGGGATCCCCAGGTCTACTCCTGTCGATAGATGCAGAGAAAGCATTCGACAGGGTAGACTGGGGACTCATGCTTTCCACTTTAAAGGAAATGGGGTTTGGCCAGGGGATGATGAATTGGGTGACTGCCCTTTATCAGTTCCCTTCGGCAAAAATAAAAATAAATGGTAGCTTCTCGCAAACATTTCAAATGAAAAATGGAACGCGGCAGGGGTGTCCATTGTCACCACTGCTGTTTGTGCTGTCAATGGAACCCCTACTAGCCAAGATTCGCAACAGCCAAAAAATAAAAGGGATCAAAATAGGAGAGGAGGAACATAAACTCGCAGCATTTGCAGACGACGTCCTCTTCTATCTAACTGAACCCAAAACATCAATTCCAAACCTATTAAGTCTTTGCCATGAATACGGAGAATTTTCAAATTTCAAATTAAATATCACCAAAACGGAGATCATGAGTATAAATGTTAGTAAGACAGAAGAAAAATCACTGAAAATGAACCATCGTTTCGCCTGGGTCAGCGAACTTAAATATCTTGGGATCCTGTTAGCAAAATCAATCAAAAAAACCTACGCGATAAATTTCATCCCATTGTTAAACGAAATTAAGAAAGAGACGAAAAGGGTGGAAAACAGAGCAATATCATGGATAGGACGAATTAACTATTGCAAAATGATTATCATGCCAAAGGTCCTATATAAATTCCAGATGATCCCCATAGCCCTCCCGAGAACGCTACTCTCAGCCCTTAATAAATTAATCATGAATTTTATATGGAAGAATAAGAAACACAGGATATCCTCTCAAACATTAAGGCAACCAAAAAAAAAGGGTGGACTCGCCGCTCCGGATGTTAAGAGATACTACGATGCGGTGATATTGGCAAGGGTGGTGGAGTGGGCCAGAGCCAATAAAGAAAAAAGGTGGGTAAGTTTAGAAAATGAAATATCACAGGCAAGGTTAGATAAGATAATTTGGAATCCCCCCAAATTTAGGACACTGGATATAAATCTACACGAGATAACAAAAAAGGCACTGAAAACATGGGATATAGTGTATAAAAAAATTGAGAAAGAATACAACTCTCCTCTTATAGCACTGAAAAACAACGATTTTTTTGCACCGGGTAAGACACAAGTAGGGGGGCATTGGATTAAAAAAGACACTGCACAAATAAGAGATATAATGAGTGAGGGTCACATTAGAACACTGCAGGAGTTAAAACTTAATAAAAATTTAATGGAAATCAATGGAGTGGAGGTATCGGCAGCTAAACCATTTTATTCAAGGTCTTCCACACCCTTTGAGGTCAGGAGACCAGTTGTCAGATCTGGAGAAAATCTGTACCACAGAAAGATCCAAAGGTATTGTTTCAAAATTATATAGGATCCTACTGAAGATGGGGGAGCCGGACATACCCCCATTCATTGAAAAATGGGAAAGGGAATTGGGCACACAGCGGGATAGGACCACAATAGAGAGAATGTTGGCTCTGACTCACTCCTCCGCGGTTGACAGCCGCACGGCGGAAATGAGCTTTAAATGCATTGCCGGTTGGTATATGACACCGGATAAATTAAAAAAATTTAAAGAGGGGCAGACAGGGGACTGCTGGAGGGGTTGTAGATCACTGGGAAATATGGCACACCTTTGGTGGGGTTGCCCCAAGATAAAAGAGTATTGGGAAAATATACTGGGTTGCGTGGAAGAGATCACAAAGAAAAAGATAAAGATGGACCCATGGGTTGTTTTATTTCATGGGGGAGAAGAAGGTATTAAAAGGTACAGGGACTCTCTGATACCGCACCTCCTGAATGCCGCTAAGAGACTAATCCCTAAAAGGTGGCAAGATCCAGACCCCCCTTTGATGTGGGAATGGATCGACGCGGTCGAAGAAACATATAAAATGGAAGAACTGAAAGAGGGGTTAGAAGGTAATAATATCTTATTAAGCACAAAATGGGAAAACTGGAGGATTTTTAAGAAAACATGGAGTTACGCAGAAAAGCTAAGGGAAGAAATTTAAACGCTCCCTTAGAAGAAAAGTAGAAAGACCTATAGGTCTGAAGAGAATGTCTAAGGTGAGACAGGGGGGGGGGGGGGAGGGGTAGGGGTAAGGGGGGGTAAAAATTTGAAATGGTTAATTTTTGGTAAGTTCATTTGCTCTTTTGCAAATGGAGTAACATATGGGTTCATATTGGTTTATTTGTAAATGCGCATGTTACAATAGCATATGTATAAAAAAAAAAAAAAGAGAAATTCATATAAAGAAAAGCGACACTAATGATGCTAAACCAAAATAGAGATGCAATGGGCTGGTACGCAGAACATGAGCATAAAATACGCACTCTATGAGGTAGAGTCTGAAGTGAAAAAAAAAAAAAAGAATGGGCTTCCATGCCCTGCGACGCAGGAAAGAGGTTCCAGTACTATTTTTTAAATCGCAGTCCACAAGGTAACCAAGGTTTCCCGTAATGTTGTGATTTCCAGTGCAGGCAGCTTGCTATTAGGATTAATGGCACCCGGCCACGGGTCCTGCATTTTTCTGTGCTTGCGACTGTCTGTATTTGTGAGGACCCACACAGATGTGAACCTAGCCTAAAAAGGGAATTTACCCCAGAGATAAAACAATAATCCTGCCACCGTATAAAACTCTGGTTCGGCCACATCTGGATTATTCCATCCAGTTCTGGTCACCAATCCTCAGGAAGGATGTGCTGGAACTGGAGAGAGCCCAGAGAAGGGCAACAAAATTGTTAAGGGCACTGGAGGACATTTACGAGGAACGATTACAAGCATTAAACGTATTCTCCCTGGAGAAAAGATGCTTGAGAGGAGATATGACAGCGATATACAAATACCTCAATGGCGATCCCAGCATCAGAAGAAAACTATTCAGTCTCAGGAGTGTAAGAAAACACGGGGCCACTCAATGAAATTGAAGAAGAAGCTATTTAACCTTAAAGGAGTTGTAAAGGAAAAAAAAATTTTGCCTAAAATTAATGTCTGCAAGCTAGACAGACAGAATAGTGTAATGATTCTGTTAAAAAACAAGTAAATACCTATTAAATGCCTTCATCTATATCACCTCCGGCATTCTAGTTTCTGTTCTCTCATTCACTTCCTGGTTTGCGGCGCTCGTTCATGTAAGAACTACATTTCCCAGTATGAACTGCGGCACGCCCAGTAATTCACACCATCCTGCCACACAGATGTAGTTCCCAGGAGGGGGTGAGCACGTCACTGACCACCGCAGTAAAGCCTCCCTTCACGGTGGTGAGTAACAATCAGACAAGCAGGAAGTGAACAGAACAGAGAAGAAATAGAGCAACTTCTGAGCAAAAACGAACAATGAGGAAGTGAAAAGAGGAATGTCTGCAGGTAAAGGATGCTTATTATGAAAAAAAAAATTCCTTTCCAACCCCTTTAAGCTGCAACCAACAGGCTTTTCACTGTCAGGGCGGTGAGGATTTGAAACTCCTTTCCACAATTGGTGGTGTCAGCAGAAAGTATTGATAGTTTTAAAAAAACTCTTGGATGTGCATCTTAGGCCTTGTACACACCACCGGATCTATCCGCTGGAATTGATCCGAGGATCAGTTCCAGCGGATAAATCCGGCCGTCTGTACGGCCTAGCGGATATTTATCCGCGGACATTTCTCGGCCCGATCGATTTCAAGCGGATATAAATTTCTTAGCATGATAAGAAATTTATCCGCTTGAATCGGGTCCAGCGGATTAATCCGGTGGTCTGTACAGACTCACCGGATCAATCCATCCGCTCCCCTCCCGCTGGAAGGTAAGTACTTCCATGCATGCATCGAATCATTACGACGCATGCGTGGAAGTACTTACCTTCCAGCGTCGCGCACGTCGCCGCGTCATCATCGCGGCGACGGCGCGACACGTCACCGCGGATGAATTCCGTGCGGATTTTGATCCGATGGTGAGTACAAGCCATCGGATCCAAATCCGGAGGAGGAATCTCCGCTGGAAACGGCGGACCGTTTCCAGCGGAGATCCCCTCGTGTGTACGGGGCCTTAGTGAACATCGGGCCTTTTTTTTCTGGCGGGGGAACGCAATTACGGCACCTCCAGCAAATAATGTATGTAATGGTAAGGTACAGTATGATGGGGTATGCTGAAGGGTCCATTGATGCTGGCTGCTGGGGGATCTATTATTCCTGGAGATCTGCTTTTTCATAGTGGTCTATTGCTGCTGGCTGAGGGAGAGTCTATTGATGCTGCTGTTGCTGCCAATTGGAGCTAGTCACCACAATCACCTATATACTGCTCTAATATGTTATCATTAGGTTACAGGTGAACTAACCAATTAAAATTAGTAATCAGCTAGTGTTACAAAGAAACTAGAATACACAGTACTTACACTCAAATCTGATGTAAAGAGTTCGGTCCAAATCCACTGCCAGAAAAAATCTAAAACTCCAATTGAACTCGGAGCAAACTCGACACATCGGTCAAAATCATTGTATAGTTACAACATACAAATAAAAACAAAGTGTTAGAACATGTTAGAAATTGCTTTGTACCAATAGCTGAGTACTAATTGTAATTGGTTAATTCACCTGTAACATAATGATAACATATTAGAGCAGTATATAGGCGATTGTGGTGACTAGCTCCAATAGGTAATGACTAAGCGCTGATATTTGCGCGAAATGCATCTACCTCTTTGTCCCCTGCTCCATCTGTCAACCACTTGTCATATGAAGCTTCAATAAAAGGATTTTTGGAAGTGCTTCTTTTATCTTGAAATCTTTCTGAAAATAGCAGGACACTTCCTCCAATGTGAGGGTACCTGAGTACTCCTATGCCTACAGCCTCATAGTGTATATACTCATACCGTATCTGCAGTGCACGATCATTTAAGACACAGCTACCAAGATTTGGGGTGAGATTATCTGCTGTGCTGCTTGCTGGAGAGCAATCATCACTGTGCACATTTCCCTGCTCCATTAACTCTGTGTATCTGTGCTTTGTGAATCTATCCTGACCGTTTTTCAATATTGCCCTATCAGTTGTCAGACCACCAGTCATTATTGGGCTTATGTGAGAAAGCCATGCCCTATTCTTCTACCAAAATACCTGCCTCTACACAGAAACACAGTGTAGCATCCTCATTGTTGCTAGTGTAGGTAAATGTAGTTGGCTCCCCTGTAGGCAGAGGAGCATGGGTTAATTTGTTTTGGAGGCTGCACAGTGCTTCAAGGGGCTGTGGCTCTGTTACCTGTGCTTGGGGGCTCTGCCCCTGGGTCAGAAGAAAGAGCAAGACAGAGAGATGTGGGAAGTCTCACGTCTTCATTCAGTCCAATCTCAGCATGGCTTAGCTGCAGACATCAAGCCAAGCCAGGAATAGCCTGTCCAGCAGAGAGGCCAGTTCAGCAGCTTTCTGAATTTGAGTAACCACTTAAAGGGGACTGAGTGAGTACAAACCAGTATCACACCCAAAACTACAGGGAGGACAGTGAAGTGCAATACCTCACATGACTTGGACCAGGGGAGGCTTAAAGTTTATGTAAACCTGTTTTCTTTTTTTTTTAATGAAGACTTCTACCTGGTACAGTAAAAGTCTTCATTGATTGACAGCAGTGTGAGCCAATGGCTGCGCTGCTATCAATCTATCCAATCAAAGCCAGGACTCCATGGAGAGAAGGACGGCGGGGACACGCTCACGGAAATTCGGGGCTCAGGTAAGTACGATGGGGGGCTGGGGGGCCGGAAACTGCAAGGTGTTGTTTCACCTTAAAACAATAAGTAGATTGCGCTAACCTTTAATTTAAACCAAAGAGTAACCTAATTTTTATGAAGGAAACCCGTATGGGCTTGTCCTATTCAGTGAAAGTTACTAAACTTTAAACGTGATTATTATACAAAGATACAAATATGTATACGTATTTTAAAACCTAAAAATGCATACAAACAACCACTGTGCGTATATTGGGTATACCATACAAAATATTCCCTTAAAAAAACAAAGTGCCAGTTATACCGTGCCTGTGACAGCCTCTCGGCTTATTCTAGTAAATTTCTAAACAAATTATATTACAATATCAGAAACCTGTAAGTGAATAAAAAGAGGAAAAAAAGGAAATTTTATGTAAAAAAAACCCTTACTAGAATTTACATAAATTTTTCCTTTTTTTTCACAATTTTTATTTACAGGTTTCTGATATTGTAATATAATTTGTTTAGAAATTTACTAGAATAAGCCAAGAGGCTGTCACAGGCACGGTATAACTGGTGAGATTTACCAGTGAGCACTAGCATTTTGTTAGTTTTTTTTAGGGAATATTTTGTATGGTATACCCAATATATGCACTGGGGTTGTTTGTTTAAGTAATGCATTTTTAGGTTTTAAAATACATATACATATTTGTATCTTTGTATAATAGGCACGTTTAGAGCCCATTCACACAGGGGCAACACGACTTCTAGCACGACTTTGGGAGGCAACTTGGACACGACTTGAGTATGAATCATCAGGCAACTTACAAGGCAACTTCAAGATGCCTCCAGGACAGTCCAAGGCAACTTCAAGTCGCTTCCAGGACAGGAGGCTTTCCAGTGGCCAATCAAACAACAATCAGCTCTGTGAGAGGGAGGGGGGAGGGATGGGTTTGCCTGAGAAATGTACGGTATGTTCTCTTCCTGTATTGTTGCTTCAGTTAAGACAGTGATCCGACTTCTGAGGCAATTTCCATTGAAATCAATGGGTACAAGTTGCCTAGAAGTCACCTAGAAGTCGGATTGAAGTAGTACAGGAACCTTTTCTGAAGTCGGAGCGACTTCATTAGTGTACATTAAGACGGCTCCCATTCACTTCCATTCATTTTCTCGACCGCGCTACTAGGGGCAACTTGGGGCGACTTGAAGTCGGATCCCAGGTCGCCCCACTGTGAATCAGCTCTTAAAGTTTAGTAACTTTTACTAAAAAGGACAAGCCCATAAGGGTTTCCTTCATAAAAATTAGGTTACTCATAATTTTGGTTTAAATTTAAGGTTAGCGCAATCTACTTATTGTTTTAATATTTTTGGCATTTCATCTAAAGGTGACGTGCATTTTTTTGATTGCAGCAAGCTAAATAACAAGGTATAAATCTAGCATATATATATATATTTTGCACCGGTAACACCCATCTTTTTGTTGTTTCACCTTAATGCATAGGATGCATTAAGGTGAAAAAACATGAAGGTTTACAACCCCTTTAAGTCTAATAGGATTTTGTCCACCCCACATTAACATTATTTACATTTAGTTGAGCTTTGCTCAAATAAATTTGGACCTTCAAGAATAAACATCAACATATATCTATATCTAACCATAGTAGTACTGCATATAGTCATTATTTTTGCTACCTATAGAATCAGCCCATTATAATTTATTTAGAAGTCACAGATTGTTCATATGTGTTGATATATTACAACTACACAAAATTTCCCCATGACCTAAATGTACTCCCTTTGTTTCCAACTGCACATTTGCATAATACGTCTACTGCTTATAACTGAAAGAAGAACAGGACTGCTCATGTCAATTAAAATAGGATATGTAAAACACTTTCCAGACAAATTAACAATCAAGCACTGTGTTATAATCGTGCATGTGCCAGTTCACCCGTAATATAATGCTGCCCCAGGATAAGTTTTTATTTAACTGGCTTAGAAATATGGCACAGTAACCTAAGCTTTCCTCTACGTAAATCCAAGCACATATCTAGAGAGGGCTCAATACAGCTCAGGAAGCTAAGTGCTAAATCTCAAATGCGCAGTGTAGTCATTAGGCAAGGAATAGGATAACTAAAAGGAGACTTTTGCTGTGCTGTCTAGAAACCCCCAAGGGCTCTGTGAATCCTATATCATAGGTGCACCCTAAATGTTAATTTTGTAAAACAAAGATTTTATATAAATAGTAACAGAATGGTAAATAGGCCAACTGATCAGACAGAGAGTAAATGTAATTTGTGATTTATTAAACAGAAGCCAGGTTAAAAACAATAATAAAAAACAGTTTAACCACTTAACCCCCGGACCATATTGCTGGTCAAAACCAGAGCACGTTTTGGGATTTGGCACTGCGTCGCTTTAACTGACAATTGCGCGGTTGTGCGACATGGCTCCCAAACAAAATTGGCGTCCTTTTATTTCCCACAAATAGAGCTTTCTTTTGGTGGTATTTGATCACCTCTGCGGTTTTTAATTTTTGCGCTATAAACAAAAATAGAGCGACAATTTTGAAAAAAATGAATATTTTTTGCTATAATAAATATCCCCCAAAAATATATATAAAAACATTTTTTTTCCTCAGTTTAGGCCGATACATATTCTTCTACATATTTTTCATAAAAAAAAATCGCAATAAACGTTTATTGATTGGTTTGCGCAAAAGTTATAGCGTTTACAAAATAGGGGGTAGTTTTATGGCATTTTTATTCATATTTTTTTTACTAGTAATGGCGGCGATCAGCGATTTTTTTCCGGTACTGCGACATTATGGCGGACACTTTTGACACTTTTTTGGGACCATTGGCATTTTTATAGCGATCAGTGCTATAAAAATGCATTGGAGTACTATAAAAATGCCACTGGCAGGGAAGGGGTTAACACTAGGGGGCGGGGAAGGGGTTAAGTATGTCCCTGGGTGTTTTCTAACTGTAGGGGGGTGGCCTCACTAGGGGAAATGACTGATCGCTGTTCATACATTGTATGAACAGACGGTCAGGTATTTATCCCCTGACAGGACCGGGAAAAGTGTGTTTACACACACAGCTCCCGGTCCTCGCTCCCCTCCCTTCGCTCCCCTCTGAGCACCAGTTCCGTGCTCAGTACCAATCAGTCACTGTGTGCATTCACAACTGAAGCATTGTAAAATGTGTTTACTATGCTTTTGTTTATATAGAGTGGAAAGGGGAAAGGGATTTATACAGTGCTTACAAATGATAATAGAAACCAAGTATTAAAAGAAGTTATATAATTTTAATGAGAATAGCGTTAAAACAGTACAATAGAGCCGAGTTGGTCAAAGAGATTCAACATTTCATGGTGAAGGTGGTCAAGAAATAAACGTTTAATTAGGCGCAGATTTCATATTCGTATATTAACCCCACATGTTCTGCCTAATAGCTTCATCAGGGGATATACAAATCAATCAGGGATTGCGTAAGACTGTACAAAAAAAAAAAGAAGATGGTATAAATACTAGGATATAGAAACAATACATATGGCATTATAAGTGAAAAATGTATTCTTAATTGCCAGAGCTTACCACATCCGGATTCCCAGAAATGACCACTGCCAAAGAGGACCAACCAACCCAGGATCATAGAGCTCTGCGTGACCACAGAGGGCACACAGTGACCAGGCTAGAGAATGTGCAAAGAGATACAGAAAGGTATAAAGTAAGTTTGGGTATTGAATCTCTACTTGAAGAGATTTTAACACTACAAAATGTCAGGCCGCGTACACACGGTCGGTCCGACGGACCGTTTTCATCGGTTCACCGCTGAAGTGGCCTGATGGTCTGATGTGCGTACACACCATCAGTTCAAAATCCGATCGGGTCAGAACGCGGTGACGTAAAACACACGATGTGCTGAAAAAAATGAAGTTCAATGCTTCCAAGCATGCGTCGACTTGATTCTGAGCATGCGCGGGTTTTGAACCGATGCTTTTGTGTACTAACCATCGGTTTGGACCTATCGGTCAGCGGGCCATCGGCTCGATTTTAAAGCAAGTTCTATAATTTTTGTCTGAAGGACAACAGACTGATGGGCCGTACACACGGTCGGTTTGGACCAATGAAACTGGACTTCAGGCCGTTTTCATCGGTTTGGACCGACCGTGTGTACGCGTGTTCTCAAAAATATATAAAGAGCTGTTTTAACGCTATTCTCATTAAAATTATATAACTTCTTTTAATACTTGGTTTCTATTATCATATGTAAGCACCGTGAAAATCCCTTCCCCCTTCCCACTCTATATTTTCGACTATTTGGGATGAGATGCCAATCAATGGGGTGTTCTACCATTAGCCGGACATATCAAATACAAATAAAAAAATTGGGGTTTTAATATACACTCTCTCCTGTCTGACTTTGGGGAACACAATACTTTATTACACATTATAATGAGAAACCTATGACAGCTATTTATATTGTTATAAAAATAAAAATGTTGATATTCACATGTTTTGATATTCACATGATATATTGTCCTAACTAATCCTATTGTCATATCCCAATTTTTGTAGTCCCTTGTTCCGCTTTTGTGGTTGTTTGTTTTTGTTCTTTGTTTTGTTTGTGTTTTTTTATTGTTCAGTCCTTTGTTTATGTCCTGTATTGTTATTTTTCTTTGTAGCTTTCTGTGGGGAGGCCTGGGAGGGTCTAATGTTTAAAGTTCAAGAATCACAAAATTCTGATGAAATTTCTGAAATAAATTTAAATCGAGCCTTTCTTAGACTACAACTGCAACTTCTCCAAAGGAAGGAAGACTTTCGCCTCCGAGGAGTCCAGGATCAACCCTAGGTACTCCAGACGCCGAGTCGGTACCAAGACCCACTTCTGAATGTTCAGCACCCAACCAAATTCCTGGAGAGTCTGACTGGCTATAGACATGTCCTCCTCTAATTCTGAGCCAGCAGCGGCTCTCAGAAGAAGATCGTCTAGGTAGCCCACGATAGCAATGCCTTGCTGTCTCAGCAAAGCCAGAATCGGGGCGAGCACCTTGGTGAAAACTCTAGGCCAAAGGGAAGAGCCACAAATTGATAATGGTCTTCGCCTATCGCAAAGCGCAGGAACCTCTGATGCCTGGTGCAGATGGGGACATGCAAGTACGCGTCCTTGATGTGCAAGGACGCCAGAAAATCCCCCGGATGGTTATCATACTATAATCTTTAAGGCGTACCAACAAGGGATTATTGACAAGAATACCTGGATCTTTCTTAATACAAAAGACCCAAAATTTCCCACGTTTTACGCTTTACCGAAAAGAAATAAATCTGCTATTAAGCCTCCAGGCCGCCCTATAATATCTGGATGTGCCAGCTTAACTGAAAATGCCAGTTCTCTAGTAGACAGTTACCTGTATCCGTACGTTACATCACTTTTTTCATATATCAAAGATACTATAGACCTGTTGAAAACAATTGAAGGTATTTACCTCCCTAAAAATACGTGGCTTGTAGCCTTGGGTATAGAAAGTTTATATATTACCATCCCTCATGACAAGGGAGTGGATGTTATTGAAAGTTTGCAATGTGAAAGAGGATCTTCCTTTCAAAAGTATAACGGTTTATTCTTATTAGGGAATAAGAATATGCATGCATCATACATGCTGGGGGGGTACAACTGGGGGGATCTGTAGTGGAGAAGGATCTTGGGGTTTTGGTAGATCATAAGCTCAATAATGGCATGCAATGCCAAGCTGCGGTTTCCAAAGCGAGCAAAGTCCTTTCTTGTATTAAGAGAGGTATGGACTCCAGAGACAGAGATATAATTTTGCCCCTGTACAAATCATTAGTAAGACCTCATCTGGAATATGCAGTTCAGTTTTGGGCACCAGTTCTCAAAAAGGATATCGGAGAACTGGAGAAAGTGCAGAGAAGGGCAACCAAACTGATAAGAGGCATGGAGGAACTCAGCTATGAGGAAAGATTAGAGGAACTGAATTTATTCACTCTTGAGAAGAGGAGAATTAGGGGGGATATGATCAACATGTACAAATATATAAGAGGTCCATTACAGTGGACTTGGTGTTGAGTTATTCACTTTACGGTCAACACTGAGGACAAGGGGGCACTCTTTACGTCTAGAGGAAAAGAGATTTCACCTCCAAATACGGAAAGGTTTTTTCACAGAGCTGTGAAAATGTGGAACAGACTCCCTCCAGACGTGGTTCTGGCCAGCTCAGTAGATTGCTTTAAGAAAGGCCTGGATACTTTCCTAAATGTACATAAAATAACTGAGTACTAAGATTTGTAGGTAAAGTTGATCCAGGGTAAATCTGATTGCCTCTCGGGGGATCAGGAAGGATTTTTTTCCCCTGCTGTAGCAAATTGGATCATGCTCTGCTGTTTTTTTTTTGCCTTCCTCTGGATCAACTGTGGGTATGAAGTTGGG